>NW_027507718.1:479549568-480149568 GCF_037356315.1 Lithobates pipiens | reverse complement strand
ATAAGCAGATTCTTAGCAGGATTTTAGTGCTAAGAATCCTTTATAGTTTTTTGTTCCTTTGTTTTTTTTTTTTTCCTAATATATTACTTTTCAGTTGATAACCTGCTGTCTTGGATGGACATTTTTGTTAAAGCAGAACGTAACTGTGTCTCGGCACCACAAACTGAAAACATTATTTAATTCATTTTTAATATTTAAGGACAAACTCATCCATTCATGTCTCCATCCTTTATGTTGGTGAGAAATCACTTTGAAAAACAGCCCCCAGCATTTCTAGCCACGGCCATCTTGAGCAAGGGCAGACGATTCACGTAGCATTTACTTGCTGGAATCCATCTGCTCCTATCTCAGGCATGCAGGCAGGGGGTGTGCTAAGCTGAGAAAGTCCCTCCTCCAAACGAAAGAATAAAGTGCCCATGAAGACTAGTGGGATGTATGGCATAATTTTGCCCTAGGTAAGAAACCAGAAAGTAACTGAAGAAATGTGAAATAAAACAAGTAAATATAATATACCTTCCTATCTACCGTATATACTCGAGTATAGGCTGACCCAAATATAAGCCGAGGCACCTAATTTTACCACAAAAAATTGTGAAAACGTATTGACTCAAGTATAAGCCTAAGGTGGGAAATGCAGCAGCCATTGGGAAAACAATGCCCATCTGCAGCCTCACTGTGCCCATTTGCAGCCTCACTGTGTCCACCTGTATAATCAGTGTCCATCTGCAGCCTCGCTGTGCCCATCTGCAGCCTCATTGTGCCCATCTGCAGCCTCACTGTGCCCATTTGCAGCCTCAATATGCCCATTTGCAGCCTCACTGTGCCAATTTGCAGCCTCACTGTGCCCATTTGCAGCCACACTGTGCCCATTTGCAGCCACACTGTGCCCATTTGCAGCCTCACTGTGCCCATTTTCAGCCTCACTGTGCCCATCTGCAGCCACACTGTGCCCATTTGCAGCCTCACTGTGCCCATTTGCAGCCACACTGTGCCCATTTGCAGCCTCACTGTGCCCATTTGCAGCCTCATTGTTCCCATCTGCAGCTGTACCTGTAATAACTAAAACAGCAGGTGTCGGAACACTGATACCATTTCCCAGCATTGTATCATTGTTCTGTCTATCACAGAGGAGGAGGCGAGGCTTTATTATAATGGACGGCCGCACAGACTGCATGACACAGCGGGAGACACCCGCTGTTTTAGTAATCACAGGTACAGCTGCAGATGGGCCAAGGGGGAGGGTCAGCCTAAAAAAATGTGCTGAAAAACTCGGCTTATACTCAAGTATATACAGTATTTACAAATATTAGTAGCATATGGATTAAGAATAGTTCATGTTGATTGGGAGAGTTTAGTTCTGATTTAACAAGATTTGGTCACAGTTGGGCTTTTGCAAGAATTTGAAGACAAATTTTTACATTTTTATAATGGTATATATTTAAAGAAAAATGTAAATGATGCTATTTTTGTTCCGATGACAACTCAGAAGTGTTTTGTTTCTTCTCCACTCTTTTCACTTTCATTCCTGTTGACAATGGATAGGGTTACCCTCCCATTGGGGATACAGGCACCAAAAAACTTGACAGAGGTACTACCCCTTCCAAACTTTATTCAAAACTAAAAAAAAAATGCTTTGGATACACTTTACATTTATCTTTTTTACTAACTCCAATGCATTTTGCTAAAGTGGTGAAATTTCCTCAAAGTCTCTTGGATTTTTTCTAAAATACCTACACCCAAAACTTAAATATTAATATACATATATGTGCACCGTACTCAAATCAAATGTAATATATATATATATATATATACATACATACAGTATATATTATATAATGTGCTCATTGAAATAAATACTAAATACAAAGTCCAAAAAAGTCCGAAATTAATTCAGGGATTCATCTTCTCACACAGGTAAAACAATTCCCTTGTGCAACCCTTAGGGCCCTTTCACATGGGTGCCTCCAGCTTACGGAATCCGCTTGTTCAGCGGGGGATTGCTCCACTGATCCCTGCTGAGCAGGCAGATGGCAGGTCCTATCCGCTCTACTCTATGGGAAAATCGCCTGTCCATTTTCATCCGATCCTATCCCATCTGCCAGACGGATGGAAAATAGGACCACCCTTCGTCTGGATTTTGCAAATCGGACAGCGGTGGATGTCAACAGACATGTTTCCGTTGACATTCGCCGCTCCATAAAGGAGACTGCAAGGTCTGATCAGGTCCGCCTGAAAAACTGTCAGGCGGACCCTGATTGGACAGCCTGTGTGAAAGGACCCGTAGCATCTTCTCAAACAGAAAACAGAACCTAGGCATGTATTGAGCAAAAATGGCTACCCCCACATATAGATAATAATATTAACTGTACAAAGAAGCAAGGACTATAAAAACACACATTGATAAGATAACTTGTGTTAAGCAGTACTGTATTTTTTGAATATATTTTGACAATATTACAAAATCAAGTTCCTTTTTATTTGCATAATATGGGGATTTCTTGGATTTCTCTATAGATTGTGTGATGGTACCATGTGCTATACAATCCAAAACCTAGAGTTTGTAATAGTTTGTATAGTTTGTGCATTCTTAGAACCTACTTTGGTCCTTCCATGGAATATCAGGCAACCATTGTACTTTGTAACAGTTGTCATGGATGTGGCTCCTAGCTTAGCATTAAGCCCTTCATGGTTTTCAGCACAGGTATAGGAAACACAATAAGTAAATTACGAAAAAGAAAATACACTAGAGCCAAACTTAGTCAGATGCCAATTATCCTACCACAATATTAAAAAGAAGGGCGTTACAAAAACAAAGCGGAGAAACAAAATGCAGGTGCGCATAAAACAAACCATCATCAGTTCAGAATTGAGTTTTGTGACAGAGTGCCACCCAACATGGACTCCAATGGTTATGTACTTCTGTTCCCACAACTAGTAATTCAGAGACAAGATATGGAAGCCGGTTACCTGGGTTGTATACAAATCTATATATCTATAGAAACATCACATGCAATGTGAAGGTTTTTCTTTCCAAAGATACCTATTGCTTAGGGACTTCTGCTGGAACCAATCCCAAAAGTGTCATAGGTCTATCCTTTACAGTGGATGTAAATCCAATTCATGACATTTGAGCTAGGCACATATATCTGCAGTGTTTTGTTATCTCTCTTCAAAGAAACAAGTCTGGTAGCTTTCTCCTGCTTTATTCTTCTGTTATCAGCCTGATAACTTCTGACAAGTTCTCCATTACATATGATAAAAGCAGTTGGGGAGGTTGCTATAAATAGATTAGCAGAGACCTGAACTATTCACACATCAGCTCTGAAAGTCTCTACCTATGAGGAGAGGGGGTGTGTGCCTTTCCTCCAATCAGCTGTTTTGGCTGTATGTCCAGGCTTCACTGCAGTGCTAACCAGGAAGAGAAAATCTCCTAACACAATGTGCACTTTCTAAACAGTATATAAAGATGAAGACCGCAGATATACATGTAAAACTTATGTAGGGAGATTTGTTTCATCCCGGTGTACCATCTGTTCACTGCACTGGGTATACGTGAGCGTTTACATCCACTTTAACAATATCAGGGCTTTTTTTTCAGCAGGAACTCAGGGGAACGCAGTTCCTGCACCTTCACCACTGACTGTATGTAATTGCAAGTGCTGCTGGGGGTGCTGCAGGGTCCATTGATGCTCACTGCTGGGGGATCTGTTCTAGCTGGAGGGGATCTATTTTTTTTAATGGGGGTCTATTGTTTCTGAGGAGGTCTATTGTTGCTGGTGGGGGACTGACTGTTGCTGTGGGTAGGTCTCATATAGCTGGGGGGTCATTTGTTGCTGGGAGAAATCTACTGTTGAGGGAGGTGTCTATTGTTGCTGGCTGCCGGAGAGTCTATTGATGCTGGTTGTGGGGAGATCTGCTGTTCCTGCCAGGAATCTATTGTTGCTGGTGGAGGGGTATTTTGTGTGCAGGGTAGTCTATTGTTGCTGGCGTGGGCTTTACTGTTATTGGCTTCAAGGGATCTATTTGAATGCTTTTCTTGTTATAATTACCAAATTCCTTATGGATTACTTAGCACCACAAATTGATATTTGGTTCTATATTGTCTAAAAGGGCAGTAATGGGAGGTGGGTAGGGGATGGAACCAAGGAATGTTGCTCGTAGGTGGGTAGGGGTGGAGAAAAGGGGAGGCTCAGAAAGGGGGGAGTTCCTGTACCTATTCTCTGAGAAAAAAAAGCCCTGAACAATATAATGGCAAAAAACACAAAACATCAAGGTAACATGTTTCCCTTTAAAGTCAAAATAAGACCAGATATGTCATTCTTTTAGAATTTAGCACTGGCACTTTTTGTTCTTTGCAATTTTTACAAAGTGTTTTATGGCAAAACAGAAAGCTAGCAATATGTTATTGACCTGTCTCTGAAGGAAGCAAGATTAAATCACTAAATCATTACTGGTAAAAGGAAGGATTAGGACACATTTAAAGTGCACATTGACTAATGCCAAATTACTGCATTCACTAAGTGGCACAAAAAAGGCTGTCAGTAGAAAAAAGAGCTTAAAGGGAAACTAAAGTGAGTTTTCAGTTTGCACAAAAAGCCACACAATAATGCCGCTCTTTATTCCTTAAGGCTGGGTTCACATTGCAGCGATGCAGGAACGCCGCGAATCCGCGGCGGGTTCCCACATCGCATACCTCCTAGCGGCAGTTCACACTGCCCTATGCAAACTGCTGGGAGTGTCAGTGAAACATTAATGACACCCCCAGATCAGTTTGCATATTGCAGTGCGATCTGCAAACTCGGACAGGAATCGGATCGCATGGTGTGAACACCCATGCGATCCAATTCTGCTGCGGACCAAAAAAAGGGTCCTGTGTGAGTTTGGGCCGTGTGCGATGCGAATTCAGCCATACTATCTGTATGACTGAACTCGCATTGCACAGAGATCGGATGTGATTTGCACTGCAGTGCGGTGCGAATCACATCCGGTTCTCGTAACCGCTGCAGTGTGAACCCAGCCTAATACAGCCTTTTTCAACCAGGGTGCCTTGAGCTTTTTTCAGGGGTGCCTTGGCACAATGCCTAAAAATCGTCCAAAATATGTATACAGTACAAGTCAGCATGTACAATAAGCTGCCTTTTATTTACACAAAGCCAAGGTTTGTGTACCATCAAAACCTTTGAGTCACCGGCATCCAAATGACTAATGGCATCACCAGTTGATAAGGAGTATGTTAGTCATCTGCATAGCATCCTTGTTTGATTTTGCCCTGCTCCTCCCCATAATCATTGAGTGATGGCGAAACTGAAGGAGAAGAGACATTTTGAAATACTGGTCAGTACCAGTTAGAAAAATTCTATTTGCTTTGGAAGGATAAATTAACTTTAGGGTCCTTTCACACAGGCTTTCCACCCGACAGACTCAGTTTTGCTCAGCGTTGGATTGATTCATTGATCCCCCGCTGAGCAGGCGGATGATAGGTACAACTCCACTCACTGTGCTGAGACAGATCTGTCAGAGCCCCGCTGTCCTCTATGGGAGATCGGATAAAAAAGGACCACCTGTCCGTCACCATCCAATCCGCCAAACCGATGGAAAATAGGGTTTCCATCTGTCTGGATTTCAGGTACAGGTTCGGATCAGATACAGGCAGATGTCAGCGGACATGTCACCACTGACATCCGCCGCTCCATAGAGGTGCATGGAGCGTCCGATCGGGTCCGCATGATGAAAAAACGGACAGGCAGACCTGATTGAAGCCCCCGTGTGAAAGGGGCCTTAAAGTTGGGCGTCCGATTTGTGTGGATGTTGCTATGTTCGTTTTTACAGTTTTGAAAGGGGTGCTTTAAGACTGTCCATAATTTTTAAAGGGGGGTGCTTTGACTGAAAAAAGGTTGAGAAACACTGCTTTAATAAATCATTACATGTATTTTTTAGATGCAGGGCAATTCCTGAATTTGACATGGCAGTTGCGCTGCAGTACTTATGTGCTAGCAGGGCATGTGCTGATAGGAGGAGAGAACAGAAACGTTGTGAAAAGTTTGTATTAGCAAATTGCACATCTCCAGTCCTGTCACTGGACAATAAAAATCAGCCTTGATAGACTTTGTGACACAATGGTGACTGGGTTTCATCTCTGAATTTCCCATATAAATATACATGCTGGGGTATGTTCCTAACCCTCATTTGAGGTAAGGAATGCTCTTGGATGAGCGGTGTAAAGTCTTCAACATTTTTAAATTGTCCAGTTTAATGTGACTAATAGTTATAGTGCCCCAAAGTATGCCCCAGAGTTTCCTATTACCAACCTCCTCTATCCTTGTCACACGCAATCCCTGGGCTTCACTAACATCAAAAAATTAAAGTGACTTTTTGAAGAGAATCTACCATCTTTTTTTTTTTTTTTTAAATGGTTAAGGTTCATCCATATCTCACAGTAAGCAAGAGAAGAAAGAAGGCCGCTCTCCAATTAAAATCCTTGTACATACAATAGGTTTTATTTAAATATCCAATGCATAGATTGTTCCGCCTGTGTCTGCAGCCTATAAAGCATTTCACTCCATCCAAAGCTTAATCTAAGAACCCGTCTAAGCAGCAGATTGAGTGAAATGCGTTAGTGCTGCAAGTGGAACAGTCTATGCATTGAATATTTAGATTACCTATATGCAAGGATTGTAAAGGATAAGTCCACCTTAACCCTAAAATCTCTACATCTACAGACACACACAATCTAACACTAACCCTGTAAAGAAGAAATATTTGCTGTCTCATCAGTTGCTCATATTTGCTGTCTCATTAGTATACATAGCATTTTTGAAGCCAGTCTGGTCCGGTCTACAGTGGCAGAAGCTCTGCAGTGGACACAGCCGACAATGGCTGTGCAATGAATGGGAAGTGACGTCACCCATAGACTTACTATGGGGCTTCAGTTGTTGGCTGTGTCCTCCGCACCCGCCTCACCAGCGAAGCCGCAACTGACAGCTCAGGACGGGAGTGGGTCAGATCGGCTTCTAAAAAGAGATGTATACTGCCTCAAAAAATGTATACATACCTTTTGTGAAGCCGATCCGACCCGATCCCATGTTGAGCTGTCAGTTGTAGCTTTGCTGTGGAGGCAGGTGGAGAGGACACAGCTGACAACGGAAGCCCCATAGTAACTCTATGGTTGGTGTCACTTCCCATTCATTTCACAGCCATTGTCGGCTGTGTCCACTAGAGAGCTTCTGCCACTGTAGACCGGACCAGACTGGCTTCAAAAAAGCTATGTATACTGATTTCTTCTTTACAAGGCAAGATAGGCGAGTTTTAGATTGTGGATGTCTGTAGATGTAGAGATTTAAGTGATAGGGAGAACTTCTACTTTAAATGAAGAACAGCTTCTGTTTCTTCGCTTAATGTGAAATCTGTGGAGTGGTTAGTGACCTCTGGTAGTCTGCAGTCAGTGCTGGAGAAGTGAGGGGTATGTGGGTCTGTAGAGTAGTAACACAACTTGTAGTGCACCAGTGGTTCATCCATATGTTACATTTCAATTTTGGATTGATGCCAGTTAGTTCAATTGTTTTTTGGACCTTTGGTTTGCGACGTATGTTCACTAAGTTCCCTGCGTTCCTATGATTGGCAATGCATCTTGGCATCCTTCCACAATAGATGAATAAGAGCTACACTCAGATCTCCACTTTTCCAAATGTTTTTATTCACAGTTCGACAGTGTATCTGCTATCATACCATCTCCACCCAAAAGAAACCAACGCATCCTTAAAGAGGAACTGCAGTCTGATCACATCATTTGTAATAAAAACATCTTTGCCATTTTAAAGCTTCCCTCCAATCACTTTGCATATTTTATATATACTGTGATTCTGTACTTGCCAAATATACTGCAGAAATTTCCCTCCACTAAGTCTGGTTGCATCCATT
Source organism: Lithobates pipiens (assembly GCF_037356315.1). Taxonomy (NCBI): domain Eukaryota; kingdom Metazoa; phylum Chordata; class Amphibia; order Anura; family Ranidae; genus Lithobates; species Lithobates pipiens. The sequence goes on along the minus strand of NW_027507718.1, from coordinate 480,141,651 downwards.
TTAACTGGGCAGCTGAAGCTGCCTGGAAGCTACTTCCTTGATTTACACAGACACACAGAGGCACACCTCCAGCTCTGCAGCTTTCATTGGCCCTCTTATGACTCATCCCCCCTCCCTTCCTGGCAAACTCTCACGAGAGAGAGAGAGCTGTGCATGATGTCATAAGCCTAGGCTAATGACCAGACAAGAAACAGGAAGTGGGCTGTATAAGGTATTTACTGGCAGAAAAAAAATGTTTTGCTATTGAAAATTAAAACAACAAGGGCAGATTTAATAGATGGAAAGATGAAAAAATGACTGAAGGTCCGCTTTAATGTGATTCTTCATGAAAAGCTTTATTTACAAGGGCAGGATCTGTTCTCGTGATCAAGCCATTCATGGTGAAACACGTTAAGCAGGTGGTGGTTTCTTTTGGATGGACACACTATGATTGCAGCTACTTTGTTAATGCTTGAATAAAAGTACTTGGAAGGGTGGAGATTGGAGTGTGGTTTATTCATTTATTAAACAGTGTAGGAAATGGGGATACAAGACAGCAGGCAGAAATACTTTGAATTTGGAGATAAGAATAGCAAACTACTAGCTATGCTGGCGCAGCAGGACAGGTCTGTAATGGTTATTCCCGAAATACTCACGGAGGACGGGGCACTGGTTACCTCTCCAGAGGATATTTTAACTGCGTTCACCAGGTTTTATACCTCTCTGTATGTCTCCTCACTACCTGACTGTTTTGACCCTGCACCAATGACCTCATTGTTAGATACGCTGGCATTGGGGTGGCTCTCTGATGCAGAGCGACAGCTCCTTGTTTCGGAGATTACACCAGAGGAGGTCATGATGGCCATCGGGTCCTTCCCGGCAGGGAGGTCCCCGGGGCCGGATGGGCTACCCATAGAGTATTATAGAGCCCACGTAGAACTCCTTGCCCCCAGGCTGGCTCAGATGTATCGCTCTTGTCTTCAGCAGGGCTCCCTGCCCCCTTCTATGAGAGAAGCCCATATTGTTCTTATTCCGAAGTCTAATAAGGACCCCAAACAGTGCGCCTCTTACAATTTCAATTACAATTGCAATTTAAAAATATTGACTAAAATACTGGCCATTAGAATTAATAAAGTAATCAAATCTCTGATTGATTCTGATCAAACTGGCTTTATGCCAGGTAGGTCCACGGATATCAACATTCGTAGACTGTTTTCCAACATTAATGCCCCCCACGATAACCAAGGCACTAGGACTATTGCCACCCTTGATATGGAAAAAGCATTTGATACGGTGGAATGGGTGTATCTGTGGGAGGTGCTTAGAAGAATGGGTTTCCCACTGCGGTTTATTGACTGTATACGCACATTATACTCTGGTCCCCTGGCATGCATTAAACTGAATGGCTCCTTGTCTCCTTCGTTTCCCCTGCAGAGGGGCACCAGGCAGGGCTGCCCTCTTTCCCTGGCCTTGTTTGCCCTAGTCATGGAACCTATTGCTGAGGTCCGTGGTCTTCGGGTGGGCTGGCTGGGGGAGAGGGTGGCTCTCTATGCGGATGACCTTTTGCTCTTTTTGAATGACCCTGGTGACTCTTTGCGGGGCGCGCTCGGAATCATGGATGCCTTCTCTGTCTTCACCGGGTTGAAGGTGAATTGGCATAAGTCTCAACTCTTCCCGGTGGAGGAAGGGGCCAAGACCTCTCCATCCTCTACCACGCTGCAGTGGGTGGATAGGTTTACCTACTTGGGCATTATTATCTCAAGAGAGAGCAAGGACTTTGTTCGGCTTAATCTTGAACCTGTTTTGGTAGGGATCAAATCCAAATTGAAGGCGTGGGGCAATCTTCCCCTCTCCCTTATAGGCCGCATTAATCTTCTAAAAATGAAGATCCTTCCCAAGCTTACGTATATTTTTAGGAACTCCCCACAATGGCTGACTAAAACCTTCTTTCACTCTCTGAAACAGCTTTTCCTCTCCTTCATTTGGGGACCCAGGTCCCCTAGATTCAGATATACCACTTTTACCAGGCCTGTGGGTAATGGAGGGTTGGCTCTTCCTGATTGCCACAAATATTTTTTAGCTACTCAGCTTGTGACTGCCCACTGGTGGTTGCGGCCGGACCTGACCAATGCTGCAACGGTCCTGGAGGCAGCTATCGTGGGGTCTCTGGAGGCCTTGGGGGGGGTTGATATTCAGGGGACTAAAAACTCCTCACTGCCTCACCCCTTCTATGCGCACCACTATTAGGGCGTGGAGGGCAGGGGAGGCGCTGAGGGCATCCCCGCCTAACTCCTGGTCTCTCCACACCCCTCTGTGCCTGAATCCTAGCCTCCCGCAGTTTAGTACCATCCTGGACCCACAGGCTTGGGCCAAATGTAAAATCCTGACTCTCGAACATATTGGGGAACTTGCTCCCTTCCATATACTACGCACTAAATTTAATGTGCCGTCGTGGGCCCATTTTCGTTATCTTCAAATAGCACATGCGTATCGATGTCAATTTTTAGGTCAGTCGGTCGTGCTAGAATACTCTGAGCTTGAATCCATCCTTCGGGTAAAAGACCTGGAGAAACCCATGTCTCAGCTTTATGGGTCCCTGCTGGTCGCTGCCGTCCCCGAGTTGTCCTCCCTCCACAGGAAATGGGCGGAGGACATACCGGGGTTGGATGATGATGACTGGAGGGAGGTTTGGGATTTTCCATTCTCCCCTTTGGTGTCAGCCAGGGACAAATTAGTCCAATACAAAATTGTTCATAAGGCCCACTACACGCCCCACAGATTGCATCAGATGTCGCCGACGCATTCCTCTGCGTGCTGGCGGTGCTCCTATCGGCCAGGAGACTTCATTCACATCTTCTGGACTTGTCCAGCGATTGAGTGTTACTGGAAGGAGGTTATCCTGGTGATAGGCAGGACTACTGAGATCATTATCCCTTGTGATCCTAAATACTGTCTGCTGGGGTTAGTGGAGCAAATGCCTCTCCTCAGAGCTAGGAAGACAATTATATCCTTGTTATTGTACTATGCACGTAAGGCCATCACCATGACCTGGAAGCAATCGTCTCCCCCCTCCATCAAATTCTGGAAAAGCCTGGTGAACGCTAGTTTGCCCCTCTATAAGGCCACCTACTCGAGCAGGGGTTGTCCCCAAAAATTTGAGAAGGTGTGGACCTGCTGGTTAGATGATACCACTACGGCAACTGATGTAGTGAATAATCCATAGTTCTCTATTAAGGTCAGAGTGAGACGATAGGTTGACCCAAATGCCTCGATGATATTTTATCCTGTACGTATCACACTTAGCACAAATCCTCCTGCAATACCCTCTCCCCGCATTGGGGTGTAGCTAGTTAAGGTTGTATTGTTTTGACCTGCCCTGTTGCGGCCTGTTGCTGCATCAGGAACAGATTGTATGTTAAGAGAATATGTTCTTGTGTGGCCTGTTGCCACATTTGAAGGTTTACACCTGCATGGGAATTGTATAGCCCCTGCGTGGGCAATTTATATACCACTGAAAATTCAATAAAAATGATTGTTTAAAAAAAAAAAAAACAGTGTAGGAAAATCCACACTGGGTAAGAAAGACTCAAAAAGCAGCTTGCTAATGTAGCGGCCACCATCCTTGCAGGGCGGCCTTGACTTGTTGGGCTTACCGGTTACCTCCTCTTGGCCTGCTCTTCCACGTCTAGGAGTTCCCAGGGTTGATACTCAACAACTTGAACACTGACACAAATAACGTTCTTTTGAACGTTTTTTTTTTTTTTGCAGTAATAACATCCAATAACACAGTCTCTCGTGTGAACAGAGGGCACGGGTGAAGAACTCAGGTACCTTGAACTGCAGGTCTAGCAAAGTCTCTAATTCCACCCAGAGAGTAGCCACTGGGTACCTCAAGGCTGAACAGATCTCTAGACAGAGACCATGGCAGTCAGCATGTCGACTCGAATACTTGAAACAATCCTATGAACGTGTACAAGTTGTAACTAAGGGTGAACAGGAACCTTTTTCCTCAGTACCTGGAACGTTCTCTGTCTCCTCAATGGCACTGGAAAAGCGTGAATTCGTCAATGTTCTTCCCAACTCAGTAACCAGCCACTTGCTGGCCCTCCTCCGAAGAGTCCTCCCCCAGTCACTTTCACAAGCTTTGGCGCCTCTCCAAGCCGAGAGCACACCCGGACACCTTGAATCCTCCCTCAGTTACTGTGCCTCGGACCAGCAGGTTCTGAGACTCGGGAACAGACGGATCCCTACCCCAGACCAGGCAGGTCCATTAGGGGCCTCTAACAGGAACATGTTGCGGGATGTTGAACACCCTGTGACCGGGACCCCTCATGGGGCTTCCTAGTCCTGGAGCCAGAACAGACCACACGGGCCTCACAAACTCCTCTCCCTAAACACGTGACCCACACATCTTAAGTACCCCTTCCCAGACTCCCCAGCGGGGCCCGGCACTCCCACTGATTGGTTCCGAGAAGGTTGATACTCAAAACGTCCAACCAGACCTGGTTCTGGCCTGTCATGTGCACCTCACTGCTCACATGACCAGGCACAACTTCCAACACAGCCCGGCCAGACTGATGTCAAGGCCTACCTACGTAATTAACAATCAGAACCCCTACTGTTCTGAAGCAAAAACGAAATTTACATGCGTATGACATTTTGTCTAAAATGTCATCCGCTACACTAAAAAATTGTGATACGAATTCTCATAGTATATGTGTCAAAGCTGCACTATAGACCTAACAAATAATCTGCAAATAATTGCAATATGAAACAGCAAACTATAAAAGCAATATGAGACAGCAAATATTTAGACATGCATGTTCCAATAAAGAAACAGTCGATAAAGTGCCAGAGAGTGCAATAAGGAACAGCATTCAATAAATTGCGGCTATAGATCCAACACTTAACCTTGCACAAAAGTAACAACACATGTGTATACAATCACGGTGCATATATAAATGCCCTTATGTCATAAGTAAAAAGGAAATTGTGAAGTCCATACTGAGAGCAAAGACCATTAGCATATGTTCTTCCAACTCAGGTGTAAAGAGATCCACCACCGGCTAGGAATAATCATCACGCCTCTTACCAGAAAGGCTGGGCCAAAGTTTATAATGGACAAAAGTGCATAAGATGTTAATACAGGCTGGGCGGTCAGCAAGGAGCACAATGGTCATCACTCCACAGTCAATCCCAATGGAATGCCAGGAAAGAAATTCAAATTTCTATTATGAAGTCCATAATAGACATAAAAGTTTATTTCAAGCTTACAGAGTTCACTGACAAGATTCACAACAGGGTGGATCAGCAGGCTAGTAGTGTAGAGCAGGGAGCACTAAATGGTGCTCGATGGCTAATGCAGACGGATGCCATGGGTGGCCTATCCCCCCAGAAGACGTCACTGTTGACAAAACATGTAGGAGCGCTGCTACTCTTGACATCCGTCTGCATTAGCCTTCGAGCACCATCTAGTGCTCCCTGCTCTACACTATCAGCCTGCTGATCCCCACCCTGCTGTGAACCCTGCAAGTTTTCAATCAACTTTGATATTTATAATGGACTTCGTGATTAAGATTTGTATTTCTTTCCTGGCATTCCATTGGGATTGACAGGAGTGATGACCATCATTTTCCTTGCTGACTGCCCAGCCTGTGTTAATATCTTATGAGCTTTTGGCCATTATAACCTTTGGCCCATCCTTTCTGGTAAGAGACGTGATGATTATTCCTAGTCGGTGGTGGATCTCTTTACACCTCAGTCGGAAGAATACATAGTAATGGCCTTTGTTCTCACTATGGACTTCACAATTTCCTTTTTAATTATGACATAAGGACATTTGTATATGCACCGTGTGGTTTGCACATTTGTTGTTACTTTTATGCATGGTTAAGTGTTGGATGTATATCCACAATTTAATGAATGCTGTTTCACATTGCACTCTCTGGAACTTTATACACTTATTCATGTATTGCCTATAATGGTGAGTTAGGATGGGCTTCTTTGAGCCAACACCCTGTTAATCCATGGACAGGTGAGAGAAGCAGGTTTGGCGCAGAGCTGCAGGTTTGCAATGTTTCAACTTCATCCCTTCAACAATGGAGTCTGTGGCAGGACTAAGACCCCCCATTGCTGCAACATAAGATGTGAAACTTTGTGGGTTAAGGGCAAGGCATCTATCTTCTCATGCCTATGGGTACCCTTAGAAGCCAGTTCTTTATGCATTGCTGCACTGATAAAGTAATTGCTAGAGCTCACCCAATAGAACAATGTCCTTTCCAATTAACTTATCCTCTCCAGAGTTACCTCCAGCCTGCACATATCGGCGTTGATGGTTTGGCAAAGGTGCTTTGCCTTATTCCTTCTGTATTTGGTCCTGCATTCAGGAATGTAGTGTCAACGGGCTCTTACCTTGTGCCTATTTGTTCCAACTTAGCAGTGGTCCTACTGACTACTATTTATACAAATAGATATACCTTTTTTGTGAAGCCACCAATCCCCTTCTGCTCTTGGCCTTCTGGGTTCACAGGAATTCTTAATGTACGCTTTTCCACCATCAACTTTTTGAATATATCTGACCACATGGGGGTCAGACTGCTTGATCTGTCCTATTGCCTTGGTGCCCTCCTAAGGAGTACTCTGTGCGTGTGAACACAACTGGACAAGTGAGGCTGGTTCTATCCTGCATGTATTCTGGGTGTTGTGAAAGCGAATCAGCGAAACACGTTGACGCACAGGGACTCACTTTTACTATTACTATTTACTATTGTTACTACTTAACAATTAACTTGAATACAGTTGGCCAGTGGCCAATTGGCCAAACGAACTTTGTGTAAGATGCAAATATGTTTTTTAATTATGTCCATTTATGTGGAAATAGCTATGTTTTTCTATGTATAAAAAAATATAGATTTTTAATACTTTGTTGTGGTCCAATTTGCCTATAAAGTCCGATACAATGGGTTTGTTTATGTCTTCAAATGAATATGTAAGGATGTGGCAATGGAGTGATTTAAATACTTGGCTTATCTATTATCTTATATATTATCTACCGTATTTATCGGCGTATAACATGCACTTTTTTCCCCCCTAAAATCAGAGGGAAATTGGGGGTGCGTGTTATACGCGATGCCCCACTATTTTTAAACCTTTCTGCCGCTGCCTGCGGCTTCCAGGTATTTTCGGTCGCACTCGGGCGTTCTCGGCTATTTTCGGCCGCACTCTGCCGTTCTCGGCTATCTTCGGGCGTTCTCGGCTATTTTCGGCCACACTCGGCCATTCTCAGTGGCTTTTGGCTTGCCGAGAACAGCCGAAAATAGCCGAGAGCGCCCAGAAATAGCCGAAAGCCGTCGAGAACTACCGAGTGCCGCCGAGATACACAGGACGCTCTGTATCTTGGCGGCGACATTTTTAAATGGCAAAGCCATAGACAGGACTGTAAGTGACTGACAGGGCTAAATGCAAAGCTGCAAGTGACTGACAAGGCTGCAATGCAAGGCTGCAAATGACTGACAAGGCTGCAATGCAAGGCTGCAAATGACTGACAAGGCTGCAATGCAAGGCTGCAAATGACTGACAAGGCTGCAATGCAAGGCTGCAAATGACTGACAAGGCTGCAATGGAAGGCTGCAAATGACTGACAAGGCTGCAATGCAAGGCTGCAAATGACTGACAAGGCTGCAATGCAAGGCTGCAAATGACTGACAAGGCTGCAATGGAAGGCTGCAAATGACACTGACAAGGCTGCATTGACGGGCATTTAAATGTAAGTTTTTTTCCTTAACCACTTGCTTACTGGGCACTTAAACCCCCCTCAGTCCCAGACCAATTTTCAGCTTTCAGCGCTGATGCACTTTGAATGACAATTGCGCGGGCATACAACACTGTACCCAAATGAAATTTTTATCATTTTTTTCCCACAAATAGAGCTTTCTTTTGGTGGTATTTAGTTACAGCTCGGAGTTTTATTTTTTGCTAAACAAACAAAAAAAGATGCAAAAAAAAAAAAAAAAAAAATCATGTTTTAATAGTTTGTTATAAAATTTTGCAAACGGGTCATTTTTCTCCTTCATTGAAGTGCGCTGATTAGGCGGCACTGATGGCTGCATTGGTGGGCACTGATGGGCTGCATTGGTGGGCACTGATGGGCTGCATTGGTGGGCACTGATAGGCTGCACTGGTGGGCACTGATAGGCATAGTTAAGGCGGCACTAATAGGCACAGATAAGGCGGCACCGATGGGCACAGATAAGGCGGCACTGATGGGCAAAGATGGGCACAGATAAGATGGCATGGATGGGTGGCACGGATAAGTGGCATGGATGGGTGGCACGGATGGGCACTGATAGGTACCACTGATAGATGGGACTGATGGGCACTGATAGGTGGCACTGATAGGTGGCTCTGATAGGTGGCACTGCTGGGCACTGATGGGCGGCACTGCTGGGCACTGATTGGCGGCACTGCTGGGCACTGATGGGTGGCACTGGGTCGCAGCACCTTTGAGGCAGATTGTGGGCACTGTGGGTGGCACTGTTGGTGGCACTGCTGGATGGCACTGTGGGTGGCATTGTGGGTGGCACTGTAGGTGGCACTGTGGGCACTATGGGCACTGATGGGGGCACTGATGGGGGGCACTTACTTTTATTCAGGATGGCACGGCGGTGGGCAGGTGGGTACTGGCAGGGGGCAGGTGGTCAGCTGTATTGCTGGCCGTGATCGGGACTGATGTCCCGATCACGGCCGCCGGTGATCGGCTTTTTTTTTCTCTCCTCGCGCTGTCAGCGCGAGGAGGAATAATAGCCGATTACCGGCTCCGTTCTATCACATGATCAGCTGTCATTGGCTGACAGCTGATCACGTGATAAGGGGTCGGGATCGACCCCTTGCACGGATCGGTGATCAGGCGAGTCTCACGGACTCGCCGATCACAGAGCGCGCCGCGCGCGCCCCTCAGGGGGTGCGCAGGCCGCTCGTATCCGGGACGACGTCAATAGACGTAGTCCCGGAAATGTGGGTCCGCGCTGTTGCCGTCATTTTGCAATAGCGCGGATCCCAAGTGGTTAAACTTCCCTCCTAAACTTGGGGTGCGTGTTATACACCGGCGCGTGTTATACGCCAATAAATACTGTATATATTGGCTTATCCTGTAATTCCCTTTCTTGCAGTTGTGAAGTATTGATGATAATTACATACCTTATCATATAGCCAAAAGGGGAGCACCAACATATCATCAATGTACATCAACAGCTAACATTGAAAAAAAAAAAACAATAATAATGGAAAGCAAGTATAAAATCACACAAAACATTGCTTTTCACCTGAACTTTACAATAATGACTACGTACTGTTTTGAAAAATATGACACTTCCGCTTTAAGAATCAGGAGAAAGTATACAAAGCCAGTAACTATAGACTTTATGTAATAAAGAGTATCTTGTAAAGGTATCATTACACTCCACAGCGGCAGTGTGTGGTTAAGTGGCAGCATGTCCTCAGAAGCTGCATCTCCTGTCATTTTGTGCCTCTGCCGCAGAGAAGATCCACCAGCAGTAGGGGATTATAATCAGTGTGTATACAGATTGCTTTCACACTGAGAATATAATTCACGACACTCACCTGGCATCTGCCTTCACCAACAAAACACATGCTAAACAATGGCAGCCGCAGACACAAACATCTGACTACTTTGTACAAGCCTGGCTGGCCAGAAGAGAAGAAGTACGAAACAACACAATAGGTATAAAGAGGTGAAGAACACAACAGATGTTCCCTTCCTTGGAAGGGAAATAACACCTCTCCTCCTAAAAAATGAAATAACACCTTTCCTCACTCACCCCATAAATATGTAATATGTTACTTTCGGCATCTGAAAATTTGCTTGTTTTTGGAACAAGATTTCAGCGCCATAAATTTTGGTACATGAAAATTTGGCAGCTTTCATTGCACATGCTTTACACTATCATGCTGGAAATAATAATATATCAGTAGGAAAAAAACAGTTGTCAGCTGCGAAGACCTATTAGTGATTTAGTGGCCCTTAAAGCGGATTTCCAACTGTGAACATTTTTTTTTTTTTTTTAGGATGAATATCTTAATATTTGAAAAGTTGTTAATAGCACTCACGGGTCTCTATTGAAACAGTGCTTGATTGCCAATTTATTTTAGAAAGATCTCTTTTATTCTTTGTTCTTGTATATTACCATCTTGCTTGTGGGCATGTGAAGCCCACAAGCACTATCTTCCAGGCTCAGGTGCAGTGGAGCGACCAGCATGCACCACCCGTTCTCACGCATGCGCAGTGTGTACGGCGCAGCGCAGTACACTTCTCACGTTGCCATCACAACGGGTCGTCGGAAGTGCCCGTCCCTGTTGTGATGGCAACGGAGCCCTCGGTGCTGCCCAATGACTCCTGGGAAATTATGACAGATATCTCCCAGGAGCACTAACGAGCATGGGCGCCGAGGGAAATGACATCAGGCGCCTTGGAGAGGAAGAGGCAGATTACGAGGGACCCCCTAACAACAGACCTGAAAGGGTGAGTAAAAAAAAAAAAAATTCCAAAGGTTGTTATTTGTATTTAATGCAGCTGAATAATGTAAAATTAGTTTTATGACTGGAACTCCGCTGTAAAGTGTTACTAAACCCAGTAATATGATAATAGTTCATCCACCCCCACAGTGCCCACAGCTTATAAATATTCTTTTTACATTAAAATATTGCTGCTATATACCTTTTTGGATGATCTGTATACTGCAGTCAAGTGATAAACTGCACAGTTTCTTCAGTGCTGAGAGTTCAGGTAGGAGGAGATTTCCACTTCAGCCTCTATACATGCCCATATGTGTGTTGTCAATATCATGTGACCTGGCTAGCTCTGAGAACAAGTAAATATTCTCTCCAGCATAAAATACACAACTAAACATGTGCAGGTCGGCTACCCTGCCTGTGTTAGCTGGCTTTCCCCAGATAGACTGTGCAGGAGGGGGATGATCTATGCATAAAGCATAACACAATGCAGAGAATTAACCCCTTAAGTTCCACAGTGAGTAGAACAAGCATGCTATGCTGCATATACAGACTGATTTTACTGTTGTGGGTTTAGTAATACTTTAAAGTTGAAAGAAATGCTGCACAATAACCCAACTGTTAAATGTTGCTTCCCCATTGCACTGATATTCCCCACATACATTTTCTGATAAATTGGTGTTTCTGTGCAATTATTTTTTATTACATTTTCAAGAGAATAACAAGCTTTAAAATCGTCCACGCATGGGGGGACATGTCAGTTATTAAAGCGGTAGTAAACCCGCACATTTTTTTTTTTTTTTTAAACCTGCAAAGCAAAAGGCATAATGAGCTAGTATGCACCACATACTAGCTCATTATGAAATACTTACCTTAGAACGAGGCCCCGACATCTGGCCCAATCCACGCCGAGGGAGCTGACATGCTCCCTCGGCGTTTCTTCCAGGTATCGCGGCTCCGGCGCTGTGAGTGGCCGGAGCCGCGATATCGTCACTCCCGCGCATGCGCGCGGGAGATTTCATTCCGGCCGGCCGGCCACTGCCGGATTTTCAGGCCGAGAATCCCCTTGTGCGCATGCGCCGCTGCAGTCAGCGGCGCATACCGAGGGGAATATCTCCTAAACCGTACAGGTTTAGGAGATATTTTTTTTACCTACAGGTAAGCCTTATTATAGGCTTTCCTGTAGGTAAAAGTTAAAAAATGGAGTATACATCCACTTTAAGACAAGCAAGTAAACAGTGTGGCAAAAAAACACAATATACGGTATAATGTATATAATACTGGACCTGGTTTCAAAAGGTACCTAATCCTGTAGCTATCCAGTAGGCCAGGTGACCCGGTTTCATATGCCACCAACATAAGTAAAAATAATTTATCAAAAGAGGAAAAATACCTTCTTATTTTTTTCTTATTTTTTTTTAAGGCCGACAACGCTGCTGGATATCATAGAGCAGTGATGTCATCCATAGTTCCAAAGCGTTGTTGGCAATTTGTATTGCATGCGCCTTACACTATCATGTTTGAAATAAAGGGAGAAAACTGTTGTTAGCTGTGAAGAAAATTTAGTAAGTTACTGACCCTTAAAAGAGAGGTATGGGGATGTTTTTTATTTTTTAATCACTTACCTAGGCGGATGCAGCATCGATCCGACGTCCTCCGGTGCCTCTAAGACTGAGAATCGAGCAATCTAACACCACCGATCGCTCGGTTCTCAGGGCTCCCTGAGCAGAGAGCTGGTGATTCTCAGTCACCGGCTCTGTTCTGCCCCCCCCCCCTATCCCCGCGTGCGATCACTGGAACACTGGGCTGTGAAGGGGATGGAAGCCTCCGGCTTGGGCTTTGGCAGGCTGAGCTAGGTGCTGGCCCAGGCATGTGGGCAGATGCTGAACTCCATTGTCGCGATCTTGCCCAAGCCTGGATCAGCTCTGTGTTGTCAGAAGACAATGGACTTCAGCCTGCTGTCTGCTGAAAACGGGTCACAGTAGTGCAGAACAAACTACACTCCTGTGATCCACAGAAGTACAGCCAAAGAAGCTTTAGCTGTTCTTGTCATTTAAAGTGGTTGTAAACCTCAGTAATGAAATTGGAACAAAGCACATATATCTGTAGTGTTTATTTATCCCTCCCCAAAGCTCTAAGTGTGGTTTCTCTCTGGTGCTTCATTCTTCTGTTATCAGCATGAGTCACTTCTGACACGTTTTCTCGACAAAAAACATATTTTTTGACGGGGGAGGGAGCTTAGCACACAGTTTGTCTATTCACAACACAGCTCTGTATCCTTTCTTTGCTCCTGTGTGCTGTGTGGACAGGGGTGTGTGCCTTTCCTCCAATCAGGTCTCACTGATTGGAGGAAAGCTCTCCGCCCCCTCATCTGTGTCCTTGACAGGTTTTTGAAAGGTTTTTTGTCCCTTTTGAAAGGATGTAGGGAAGAGAAGACTGCAGATAAACAAGTAAAACATGCGTGAGAGGGTTTACAGTCACTTTGCCCACTTGTTGACCACCGCACCCCAATTTACATCAGCAGAATGGCACAGGCAAGCAAAAGGCTATACCCGTATGTCCCTAGTGGGTGCGCGCCATGGGAGCGTGCCCGCGAATCCTGCAAACTCGTTCATTGGCAGCCCGCGATTGCATTTCCCTGTTCTGCCTAGCAACATGACAGAGATATACTGCTATCTGTCATCGGGAGCAGTGATTTCTGTCATGTTCTAGTGAGCCCATCCCCCCACAGTTAGAACACATCCAGGGAACACACTTAAACCCTTGATTGCCCCCCAGTGTTTAACACATTCCCTGCCAGTGCCATTTATACAGTAATCAGTGGTGTTCATTATTATTATTATTATTATTATTACTATACAGGTTTTATATAGCGCCAACAGTTTGCTCAGCGCTTACTAATCAAAAACTAATTGTTTTTAAATTAAATTTGAATTTCCTAAGAGAATAAAATAGAATAGAAAATAAAGGAATGAAATAGGAAATATAAGAATAGAAAAATAAAATAGAAAAAAATAGAATAGAAATAAGGGTTAGAATAGAAAATTAAAGAACATAATAAAATAGAATAGAAAATAATCATCTTCTGAAATTTCGAATTTCAAATAAAATAAATTCCAATTTGAATAGAATAGAAAAAAAAGAATATAATAGAAAAAAGAATAGACTAGAAAAAAATAGAAAGAAAGAAATGTATTTCTAAATTTGAGGTTCGAATAGACTAAATTCAAAATCTAATAGAATATAAAAGAATAAAAAAAAAAATAGAATTGGATTGAATATAATAGAATACAATAGAAAGAATATAACCATTTCCCAAAATTCAAATATAATAAATTCAAACAGAATACAATAGCAAATAAGAGATTAGAAAAGAATAGAAAATAAAATAATAGAATTGACTAAAATAGAAAATAATAGAACAGAAAGAACATAACCATCTTCCAAAATTTGAATTTTGAATAGAATGAATTGGAATAGAATAGAAAAGAATAGAATAAAAAGAATATAACAATATAACCATTTTCCGAAATGTGAATTTTGAATAGAATAAATTCAAATAGAATAGAAAATAATAGAATAGAAAAAATAGAATAGAATAAAAACAACAAGGGAATAGCATAGAATAGAATAGAAAGACTATAGCCATTTCCCAAAATTCAAATAAAATAAATTTGAATAGAATAGAATAGCAAATAATAGATTAGAATAGAATATAAAATAAAATAATAGAATTGATTAGAATATAAAATAATAAAAAGAATATAACCTTCTTCCGAAATTTTAATTTTGATTAGTATGAATTTGAATAGAATATAAAATAAAATATTAAAAAAAGAATAGAATATAATAAACAATAGAAAATAATAGAATAGAAAGAATATAACAACATAACCATTTTCCAAAATTCAGATTTCGAAAAGAATACATTCTAATTTGAATAGAACAAAAAAGAATAGAATATACTTGAAAAGAATAGAACAGAAAATAAAAGAATAGAAAATAAAAGAATAGAATAGAAAAAAAACAATAGACTATAATGGAATAGAAAGAATATAACCACCTTCCAAAATTCGAATAGAATAAATTTGATTTTGAATGGAATTAAATTTGAATGCTATTTGAATGGAATGCTATTAGAATTCAAATGCAATTCGTTTGGAATTTGAATCAGTTAGAATTAGAATAAAATAAACAAATTCCGAAGGCGAAATTAAACAAATTTAAATAACTAAAAAAAATTGTGTAAATAACTAATCGAAACGAAACAAATCTTTTGGTTCTGCACGTCTGTTGCTTTGGGGAGGGAATGTACTGGTATGGGCAGAAGAATTGGTGTTGGGTCTCACATGTACCCTGGCACAGTGACTTGTGTGCTGCCATGCCTGTAGGACATGGGGGGGGGGGGCATGGTTCAAAATGTAAATTCTAAGCCTGCCGAGAAGGGAGACACTTGCCAAGTATTCTATTGAAGTTTAAGTGGCCCTTATTCATATACTTCTATACATCAGACACAAACCGGGGCCAAGTTTGGAGGAGAGAAGGACAGCTGGGAGCCATGGTAACCGGCATTCAATATCTAGAAAATCTGTAAATATAAATAGGACCTCTGAGCAGAAGATCCGGCTCGGACCTCCGCTACTATCGTGCATATCGGGCGGCACATTTGTAGACTTCCAGGGGCATCTGTTGAATTTTACAAAACTATCCTGAAGGTAAACTTATATGAATGTTTGAATTCAATGCAATACAAACATTTCAATAATTCATCTCTCGGCAAGTTCTAAAAGGCTGGAGAAATGAAATTATTCGTGTTTAAATGACTCGTTGAAGTGGTGCATTGACTGGTGAACTCAAGAGCTTTTCAGATGTAATATCTGAGATGCTGAAATAAAAATGTATGTAGTATAGACAAGTGCGCTTGGTGATCGGATACTCATTTACATGTTAGGTCTATTAGCTGCTTATTTTCGTCCTGTATTAGTAGTTTTTGTTACAGGGAATGTTTTATAGGGACGCTAGTGAAACACACAGCATGAAATGCAAGCTTAGATATCACAGTTTAATGTGATTAGCCTTCACAGGACCCCCGCAGTTATAACTGGATATCACACCATTGTATAGAGTCAAAGAAAAGCGCACCGCTCCATCCTTCCAAGCACTCCCCTCATATGCTGGAATCAGGTGCTGGATTGGAGTCCAACACTCCTCCACACATATGATATATTAACAAAAGTATTGGGACCCCTGTCTTTACATGCACATGAATTATAATGGCATCCCAGTCTTAGTCTGTAGGGTCCAATATTGAGTCGGAACACCCTTTGCTGGGGTGGAGGAACTTGACTGGCCGCCATAGATTCCTGACCTCAACCCAATAGAACACCTTTGGTATGAATTAGAGCAGAGACTGCAAGCCAGGCCTTCTCCTCCACATCAGTGCCTGACCTCACAAATGCACTTCTGGAAGAATGGTCAAACATTCCCATAGACACACTCCTAAACTTTGTGGACAGCCTTCCCAGAAAAGTTGAAGCTGTTATAGCTGCAAAGGGTGGCCAAAATCAATATTGAACCCTACGGAATAAGACTGAGATGCCATTAAAGTTCATGTGCGTGTAAAGGCAAGTGTCCCAATACTTTTGGTAATATAGTGTAGCTCAGTACAGTCCAAAGGGAAAGCCCCACACAAATGATGTCTTCACTTGTAAAAATCTAACAAGCCAGCAAGATTCCCTGTCCCCAGGACCACCTTCCCAACTTAACTCACCAAGGGCCAGATTTAGACCTTGGTGGCCTGGGGAACCTCAGGTTTGGGGGCGCCTCATACATTTTCAATGACAGTCACCCATTTTTACATTGCATGATACAACCTTATTTTGAGGTCACGCATGCACACACACAAGCAGGCATAGTGCTCTATGTGTGGTTCGCTTGAGCTGCCAAAATGCATTTTTAAAAACTGTACAATATAGCAGTCCAGAGTATAAACTTTCACAGAGGATGGCCAGAAAAATGTTACTTCCCAAGATATATTTAATAAAAGAAAGTAATTTTGTTTTATTATACATTTTATATTATTATGTTTTAATTATTTTATATCATTTTTTTATTGTTTTATATACTTTTGTTGTTTAGAGGGGGGCTCCTTCTCTCAGGGGGCCCAGGAGAGTTGCCCCTTTTGCTCCCTTATAAATCTGGCACTGACCTTACCCAACGAGCCCAAACAAAGAGGATTAGGTCATCAGGTGAGATATGTCCAAGGTGGTCCTGGGGTGCGAGACCATGTGCCGAAGCTTGATGGCTGGTTAGAGTTTTGCCTGTGAGGACATCACCAGTGTGTGGCTTTACGTACTTTTGGATTGTAGTGGATATCACATAAGGTTGTTTGATCATTCTATGGACTACAATTTCAATATGTATACTCAGAACTAACTGTATGCCATGCGTGTGCTTCAGCAACTTCAGAATTGCTGGTTCCATGGCAATTATCAAGTTTTACAAGGCTGGATTGCTAGCTCAGTAGGAAACACAGACAAGTGCCAATTAGATCCATTGCCAATTACCGCAGTGGTATGGGTTGAGGGTTGTGAGGGATGAAACACACAGGGGAACCCCCACACAAGCATAGGGGTACCATACAAGCTTCCAGATGGAAATCAAACCCAAGACCAGATGTTGTAGGACAGTGATGGCGAACCTTGACACCCCAGATGTTTTGGAACTACATTTCCCATGATGCTCAACTACGCTGCAGAGTGCATGAGCATCATGGCAAATGTAGTTCCAAAACATCTGGGGTGCCAAGGTTCGCCATCACTGTTGTAGGACAAGACTCCTAGCAGTTTAGTCATCATGCTGACCCATACTTCCACAATAATTGTAATTTTCAACCTTATTCTTCCCCTGTGTATTAACCTTTCAGTGGGGAGAAAACCAAGTGCAGTGCTAGGCTTAAAAAAGCAGTTTTTTTTTGTGTATGGACACATTGGGGGTTATATTCTAAAGGAAAAGCCACTTTGCACTGAAAGTGCACTTGGAAGTAAAGTCGCTGTAGATCCAAGGGGGACATGCAAGGAAAATAAAAAAACAGCATTGTAGCTTGCACATGATTGGATGATAAAATCAGCAGAGCTTCCTCTCATTTCAGATTTTCCCCTTAGATTTAGAGTGACTGCACTTCCAAGTGCACTTTCAGTGCAAAGTGGATTTGCCTTTTGTAAATAACCCCCATAGGATAACATGATGGAGAGTTTAATGACTAGAAAAAAAACGTCTACAGCCAAAAACAGCTGCTGTAAAAACTTCAAAGAACGTCCAGTGTGCATGAGGCCTAAAAACCAAACGTAATATTTTGCAGCTTACCAATCCTTAGATATGGTGGCTGCAGTAGTTTTCTGTTTTTTGCCTTTTTTTACCCCTCTATTTTCACTTGGTGATCTGACCATTAACACAAAAAGTGTCTTTTTTATTTTTTTTAATTGCATTTGAAAAACTGCTGCGCAAATACTGTGTTACATAAAAGATTGCAACACCCACCAATTTATTCCCTAGGGCCTCTGGTTTAACCGCTTGCCGACCGCCTCACGCCGATATACGTCGGCAGAAGGGCTCGTACAGGCTGAATCACATACCTATACGTTGCCCTTTAAGAGGTGGCTAGCATGCGCGCAGCAAGTTCCGTGAGTCGGGTTGTGGGTCCTGCTGACTTGATCGCTGCGGCGATACCCGCAATCGCCTCACAGGGAAGAAGAATGGGGAGATGCTAATTTAAACAAGCATCTCCCCGTTCTGCCTACTGACAGTGTCACTGATCTCTGCTCCCTGTGATCGGGAGCAGAGGTCAGTGACGTGTCACACACAGCCACGCCCCCCCACAGTTAGAAACATGCCCCTAGAACACACTTAACCCCTACACTGCCACCTAGTGGTTAACCCCTTCACTGCTAGTGTCATTTACACAAGAATCAGTGCATTCGTATAGCACTGATTGTTGTATTAATGACAATGGTCCCAAAAATGTGTCAAAAATGTCCGATATGTACGTCATAATGTCGCAGTCACAATAAAACTTGCTGATCGCCGCCATTTAAAAAAAAAAAAATTATTAATAAAAATGCCATAAAAATATCCCCTATTTTGTAAACGCTGTAACTTTTGCGCAAACCAATCAGTAATCGCTTATTGCAATTTTTTTTACCAAAAATATGTAGAAGAATACGTATCACCTTAAACTGAGGAAAAAAAAAATGTTAATATATTTTTGGGGGATATTTATTATAGCAAAATGTAAAAAATAATGTGTTTTTTTTCAAAATTGTCGCTCTTTAAAACCGCAGGGGTGATCAAATACCACCAAAAGAAAGCTCTATTTGTGGGAAAAAAAGGTCGTCAATTTTGTTTGGGAGCCACGTCGCACGACCGTGCAATTGTCAGTTAAAGCGACGCAGTGCCGAATCGCAAAAAGTGCTCTGGTCAGGAAGGGGGTAAATCCTTCCGGGGCTGAAGTGGTTAAAATATATAAAGTGTTGCGGGGTTCTGATTAATATTCTAGTTAAAAATACAGATTTTAACATGTAAACAAAAGTGTCAAAAAAGGCCTGGAGCTGAAATGGACTCGTCTACTATGTCATACAACTATATTATTTGTAAAAATATAATATATTAAATTTACAATGAATTTTACAAAAAAATAAAAATAAAAATACAGCTTTCCATGAGTTGTTTTTTCCAGCACTATGGGTGCTCTTTAACATTCCAACATTTTCAGCACTAAGAGGTTTAGCATTTGATAACGCTACCGATAAAGTAGAAAACTGCTTTAAAAATTGATAATGACGCCCTGAAATGGATATTTTCTAGCGACATTTTCTTCCGCGGCTCCATATCATTTGATTAGTCAGCCTTTATTTAAAAAGGTCAGCATTATTTTTTCTTTCCGCACCCACAATGAAGGGGTGAATGCAAATTCGTAGCATCTGCAATGACATCTGTTGTACAAGTAAAAAATCCTCCTCGAGCCTGGAAGACAAAGCGGCTCTTGCAATTAGAACACAGACCCTGTAAGGGAGCGTGAAACTGACAGAGCTGTGGATAATACAACGTTCTGTCTCATTAACCCCATGTGATGAAGGGTGCATGAAGGGTGTACAAAGCACACAGCGTGGTTCGGCTGTAGGGACGTCGAGTCAGAAAACATGAACTTGCGCATTGTATTTCCTCCCTGTAAAAGGCAGGATGGGCCTCATAGTGATCGAAGATTTAATCACTGATTACTCATTTTGGGAATTTATGCTCTTTTACAAATTTGTTTTTCAGAAGAAATATTTGGGACCTGATCCTTTAAGGCCAGGTCCCAGTTATTTCCCAAATATATATATAGCCAATAAAATAATGCATATAGTCAATAGACTATATATTTTCACCTGATCCTTTAGGCAGAGGACTCCAAACTAAGGCCTGTGGACCACAATCGGCCCACAGGCAAGATTTTGCCTGGCCCACCGCAGCTCTAATGTGATCGGGCTGGGGGTGGGTTTCTAATTTGAAAGGGGGATTGATGTGATGGGAGGCTTCTGATGGGAAAGGGGGGCTGCAATGTGATGGGGGAGTCTGATGGGAAAGGGGGGCTGTGATATGAAGGGGGGGCTCTGATGTGTTTGGTGGGTTATGATGTTATAGGGGGGATTCTAATGTGAAAGGGGCTTCTTATGTGAAAGGGGTACCCTGTTGTGAAAGGGGGACTCTGATGGAAGGGGGGCTGTGATGTAATGGCAAGGCTTCTAATTTGAAAGGGCGACTCTGATGTGATAGGGGGCTTCTGATGTTAAAGGGGGACTTTGATGTGATAGGGGGCTTCTGATGTTAAAGGGGGACTCTGATGTGCTGGGAGGCTTCTGATGTGAAAGGGGGACTGTGATGCGATGGGGGCTTCTGATGTGAAAGGGGAACTGTGATGTATTGGGAGGCTTCTGATGTAAAAGGGGGACTGTGATGTGATAGGGGGCTTCTGATGTTAAAGGGGGACTCTGATGTGCTGGGAGGCTTCTGATGTGAAAGAGGGACTGTGATGCGATAGGGGACTTCTGATGGGAAAGGGGGACTGTGATGTGATAAGGGGCTTCTGATGTTAAAGGGGGACTCTGATGTGTTGGGAGGCTTCTGATGTTAAAGGGGGACTCTGATGTGTTGGGAGGCTTCTGATGTGAAAGGGGGACTGTGATGTGATAGGGAACTTCTGATGGAAAAGGGAGACTGTGATGTGATAGGGGGCTTCTGATGGGAAAGGGGGACTGTGATGCGATAGGGGGCTTTTGATGGGAAAGAGGGACTGTGATGTGAAGGGGGGCTCTGATATGAAACAGGGCTCTGATGTGAAATGGGGGCTCTGATGTGTTGAGGGGGCTTCTGATGGGAAAGGGGAACTGTGATGTGATAGGGGGCTTCTGATGGGAAGGGGGACTGTGATGTGAAGGGGGGCTCTGGTATGAAACAGGTCTCTGATGTTAAAGGGGGGCTCTGATGTGTTGAGGGGGCTTCTGATGTGAAAGAGGGACTGTGATGTGATGGGGGACTTCTGATGGGAGAGGGTGACTGTGATGTGATAGGGGGCTTCTGATGGGAGAGGGGGCTCTGATATGATACAGGGTCGATGTGAAAGGGGGGCTCTGGTGCTAAAAGGGGGATTCTAATGTAAAGGGGACTTCTGATGTGAAAGGGGGCTGTGATGTAATGGCGAGGCTTGTAATTTGAAAAGGGGGTCTCCGATGTGTTGGTGAGGCTTCTTATGTGAAAGGGGGATTATGATGTTTTAGGAGGCTTCTGATGAAAAAGGGGGAACTCAATTGTGAGGGTTATTTACTAGCGTGTGTTTATTTATTCATTAAAATTTTAATCAATCAGTTATAAAGCAGAAGGTTTAAAGGTTTAACCTAATGATCCTAATGTATGTTACTAAATCTTCCCTGAATGTCCATGCCTAAATTGTGTTTGTTATTTGTGGTTATAGCAACGTTTTGTATACTTTTGTTTACTGTACATCAATATGGTTTCTGCTATTATTTTGTAAAATTACTGAAAAGTCAATAAAGACTATTGAACAAAAAAGATTGGGGGCCCCTGCTCTACACATTTATGGGAAAATCCCTTTATAAGGACCCTTTACGAACCCCTTCTGAATCGGCAACCCAAGTAATGCACTAATCTATTCAAGCTTGTTTCGTGTATTCTTACGGCAGCAAATAGGGTAACAGTGAGAGCTGGGAAGACCCTGACCATTCCCTTCACTGAAGTCAACCACGAGTCTCTAAAGCAATGTCCTTTGAAAAAAATGACCGCTCGACAAAACAATAAGGTAGCAAAATTCATGGGAACCACAGACAACAGTCCAAGAAGTGACTCAAACGTTTACAGATTATAAGATTTGTGGTGATTCGGCTTTTCTTCTTTTGCATGTGTCTACTATTTGAGCAAAAGTTATCAAAATTCTATTTTAAGACATCTTCTGAATGCTGCAAAGTCGTGCATTCCGCTTTACTGGAAGAAACAGACACCGCCAACGGCGGCAGATTGGTTACGTAAAGTAGACGATATAAGTAAAATGGAAGATCTAGTACTGGCTACACAACACCAACAACAAAAGTACCATATAACATGGAAAATGTGGAAACAGTTTGTTCTGTCTGCAGAAGGTTTGACCCTCTTGGGAAATGGAAGTTAATTTTAAATACATCCTTAGCCCCTGTACACACGGTCGGAGATTTCCACAACCAAATCCGTCGGATTTTGCCCGTCTGATTTTGTCCGTCGGATCTTGTCCGAAACTGTTGCATACACACGGTCGGACAAAGTTGGCGAAAAATCCGATCTTTGAGAACGTGATGACGTAATTTCGTTACGATGGGACTACATTTAGGCTAGTAGCCAATAGCTTTGATGTAGGAATTTGATCTGAGCATGCGTGGCACTCCGATCAAAATTCTCTACACATGATCGGGCATTAATAAAAATTTATATTTAAAAAAAAAAAAAAAAAACATGGGAACCAAGGACTTAATCCTATATGCCACCCTCTTTTAATCCAGAGTAACTGCTCCTGTAGAGGTTGGCATTGGGAGGTGAGCAGGTACTGACAAACGTCTATCTCGTTTTTTTAAATTTACCACCTCTCTGTCCCCCCCCCCCACCACCTTTTTCCCCTTACTGGTCCTTGTTGGGTGTGAGGGGGTCTTGTACTGGGTAGAGGTGTTGTAATCTGAGTTCTTCTCCTCCTATTTTCAGTTATATACAGATGAGCTGAAGGTGGCTATCAAAGCAACCTGGGCTTCCATAACATCTCAACAGTGCCACAGGCTGGTCGCCTCCATGCCACGCCACATTGATGCAATAATTCATGCAAAAGGAGCCCGACCAAGTATTGAGTGCATACTATACTCTACATGGGCATACTTTTCAGTAAGCCAACATTTCTGTATTAAATCATTTTTTTTTATTGGTTATGTAATATTCTAATTTTCTGAGATACTTAATTTTGAGTTTCCACTAGCTGTGCCTGTGAGCCATACTCATCAAAATTAAAAGAAAGAAATGCTTGAAATATATTACTCTGTGTGTAATAAATCTAAAAAAATACGAGTTTCACTTTTTGAATTGAATTACTGAAATAAATTAACTTTTTGATATTATAATTTTTTTTGAGATGCACCTGTACTAAATACTTCCTCTTATCTCCCAGATCATGGGGGATATCTCCTATCTGAGTATAATTTCAGGCTTAATTTCTTCATTTTATGACCACCCTGGTCCACTTGTGCTTTGACTGCAAAAATGCATTGTTATGCCACTTTTCAATGATACAAATGTTTATCTGAGCATATCGATCTTCTTTCTTTTGTATCATGTTTGTCAAACCTATTTTTGAAAATGTAATAGAAACGTATTGAACGTGAAAGTCTATGCTTTCCCTTTTAAAAAGGCTTTCTGACATTTTTTTCCCCCCGAAGATGTCTCACTGGGAATATAACCCACCCTAAACCTGGCATAATCAATACTTTCAATAGCAGGCAGTAAGGAGAAAAAGCTTTGTTCAAATTGGTATGATTTTTTTTTTGTTTTTTTTTCACCGCAGTGTGAGTTTTATAACCATTCTGTCTCTTTTTTGCCATTTTTTACATTGGGCTTCACAACTTTCAATTTCAGATATTCATCGAGTGAAAAAAAAAAAAAGTGTCAGGATACTAAACTGAAAAGCACTTCTTCACTGACCTTTATCAATAGGCCCCCACGAGTGCAGTTAGTACTCAGAGCCATCTGCCATTAATCTCAATACATGAGTTATGGCCCTAAATTCATCTGCTGGTTAGAGCCGAACACCCATTCCGGGGAAAATGAGGGAAAAATGAGGGAGGGAGCTGTATAAGCTGAGACCCATCCATGTGACTAAACTGATACTTTAATTATTGGGGGGGTTGTTATGGGTAGCCGCTTTAACCACTTGCCGCCCGCCCTATTACAAATTGACGGCAGCAAAGTGGTTTCATAATCCTAACCGGACGTCATATGACGTGATTAGGATTATGTGCCGCTGCGCGCCCCCGGGGGCGCGCATCGCGGCGATCGTTGTTGCGGGGTGTCAGTCTGACACCCGGCAACTACGATCTCGGTAAAGAGTCTCCGACGGAGACTCTTTACCATGTGATCAGCCGTGTCCAATCACGGCTGATCACAGTGTAAATGGGAAGAGCCGGTGATCGGCTTTCCCTCACTCGCGTCTGTCAGACGCGAGTAGAGGAGAGCCGATCGGCTGCTCCTCTGACAGGGGGGGTCTGTGCTGATCGATTATCAGCACAGCCCCCCCGAGGATGCCCACACTGGACCACCAGGGAAAAGGTAATAAAAATCCATAATCCTCCCTAGACCACCAGGGTGCCAGTCAGCACAATGGGTGCCAATCAGTGCCCATAATGGATGCCAATCAGTGGCCACAATGGGCATCACTGATTGGCATGCATTATTGTTTGGCACTGATTGGCATCCATTACTATAACACCGATGCCGCCTATGAGTGCCCACCTGTGCCGCCTATGAGTGCCCACCTGTGCCGCCTGAGTGCCCACCTGTGCCGCCTGAGTGCCCACCTGTGCCGCCTATGAGTGCCCACCTGTGCCGCCTATCCATGCCCACCTGTGCCGCCTATCTATGCCCACCTGTGCCACCTATCTATGCCCACCTGTGCCGCCTATCCATGCCCACCTGTGCCGCCTATCCATGCCCATCCGTGCCGTGCCGCCCATCCGTGCCAGCTATCAGTGCCAATTTGTGCCACCTATCAGTGTCCGTCCGTGTCGCCCATCCGTGTCGCCCATCAGTGCCGCCTATCAGTGCCACTTCATTGGTGCCACATTGGTGCCCATCAGTGCCACCTTATCAGTGCCCATCAGTGTAGCCCCATCAGTGCCCATCAGTGAAGGAGAAAACTTACTTATTTACAAAGTTTTGAAACTGAAACAAAAAAAAACATTTTTTTTTTCAAAATTTTCGGTATTTTTTTATTTGTAGCGCAAAAAGTAAAAACCGTAGAGGTGATCAAATACCATCAAAAGAAAGCTCTATTTGTGGGAAAAAAAATGATAAAAATTTCATTTGGGTACAGTGTAGCATGACCGCGCAATTGTCATTCAAAGTGCGACAGCGCTGAAAGCTCAAAATTGGTCTGGGCAGGAAGGTGTTTAAGTGCCCTGTATTGAAGTGGTTAAAGTGGGTAGTATTTTTTTTTTTTTTAAATGTCATTTGTCAATGAACTGTCAAATGATTAAATTGATACAAATATATAAGCTATCTGTTTCTTTAGCTTTAGTTGTCAGAGCTCACAATTAAATTAAAAATAGATTAAATACATTTAATAAAATACATTAATAAAATATATATTAAAGTAAATGAATATTTAATTAAATTAAAATAAAATAATTGAATTGAAGAGTCCTTCCTACGTACACACTAGCTCCTTCCCTCCCCTCCTGACTCTTTTCTGTCTTGTATCCAGTGTAGTTAAATTGTTGCATCTGATTCCTCTCGCTAGGACTTCACATGTCGGAGTGGCTTAACAAGTCGTGTCATCACATTTGATGATATCACTCAGTTAATTAACTTCAGCTCCGAAAGGCCTATCCGCCTTCATGACCAGGTCATTTTTTGCAACGTGGCTCTGCGTTACTTTAACTGACAATTACGCAGTCGTGCGACGCTGTGCCAAAAAAAATAATAATAATAATTGATGTCCTTTTTTCCCAAAAAATAGAGATTTATTTTGATGGTATTTGGTCACCTCTGCAGTTCTTTATTTTCTGCGCTATAAACAAAAAAAGACCGACAATTAAAAAAAACAAAAAAACAATTGTTTTACATTCTGCTATAAAACATATCCAATGCAAAAAATGTAAAAAATTTAATTTCTTCATTAATTTAGGCCAATATGTATTCTGCTGCATATTTTTGGTAAAAGAAAATTCCAATGAGCATATATGGATTGGTTTGTGCAAAAGTTATAGCGTCTAAAAACTATGGAATATTTGTATGGACTTTTTATTCATTTTTTTTTTTTTTTACTAGTAATGGTGGTGATCAGTGACTTATAGTAGGACATGGCGGTGGACAAATCAGCCACTAAGTGACACTTTTGACACTTTTTTGGGGACCAGTGACACCAATATAGTGATCATTGCTAAAAATATGCACTGTCACTGTACTAATGACCCTGGCAGGGAAGATGTTAACAGCAGGGGCTGGGTTAAAATATGTTCCTTAGGAGTGCTTTGTAAGTGTGTGGGAGGTGCTTTAACTGTGGGAAGACAAAGATCCATGTTCCTGCTTAGCATAAACATAGGATCTCTATCTTCCCCTGTCACAGATCGGTGATCTGCCTTGTTTACGTAGGCAGAACGCCATTCTGCCTCTGTCAGGAATGATCGGCGAGGTCCGCTGATTGGCTCTCACTGACTGACTCCCACTGTGTCCAATCACAGCGGGTGCGGGTTGCCAGCAACGCGCGTGCGTGTCCCAGACATGGAAGTGCAGAATCACGTACCTGTATGTGATTCTGCGCACAGGAGCCGCCACCTCACAGTAAATGTACGTGGGGCAGTCGGCAAGGGGTTAATGATAGTAAACTTTCAGGTTTCATTAATGCCTTTTATTTTTCTCTTTGCTGTTTCTACAAAAGATTCACATTTTTTTTTTTTTTTTTTTTACTGTATAAAAGAAAAGTAAGTTGTAAAGCTGAACTCTAAGGCCGCGTACACACGGGCGGATTGTCTGCCCAACTAAGTTCGGCAGACAATCCGACAGACAGTCCGTTCAAAATTAGCATGAACGGACTTGACCACACACGATGAGCAGACAGTCCGCTGAAAGCTTGCGCGATGACGTGTACAGCACGTACGACGGGACTAGAAAAACGACGTCCAATACACTGCAATGCAACCTTCGGCCGTGTAAATCCTTTCTGAGCATGCGCCATACTTAGTCCGTCCAACTTGCCTACACACGAGCGGACTGTCCGCTGAAACCAAGTTTGGACGGACAAAACCAAGTTTGAACGGACTGTCTTATGGAAATTCCGTAAGACTTTGTTCGTCAGACTGTCCGCTGAAAAAGTCAGCTGAAGCCCACACACGAGCGGATTGTCCACTGAAACACTGTTCAGCGGACTAAGTTGGGCAGACAGTCCGCCCGTGTGTACGCGGCCTGAGAATTTAAAAAAAAAATACCCTTGCAGTTAAGTTTACACTGCAAGTGTTAAATGCTTGGGTACCATTGCAAAGCAGTTTTACTTACTTTGTCACTTGATCCCCAGGCATCCAGCATTCTCCTCTTCCCTCTGAAGCTGTAGGTTGTGTTCCTGCCTCTGGCATCCTCTAGTACAATGCAAGACTGCTGACGAATATGGGGGAGTGAAGTTCTTAATTTTTTTTTTCTTTTTTTTAAATGTATTTCATTAGAGTTTGTTATGTCTAAACACTTTTTTTATATCTCTAATCGTTATTGCAATCGCTGGAAAAAAAACCCTATGTTACTGGGAAGTGACAGTTCTGTTTAATGAGACAGCTGTGATCTATTAGACCCCCTTTGAGCAAAAGGCTGTGACAACTCTGAATCGAGTGCTTCCTCATTCATTCCACAGAGGGGGCTCTCACAGTCTTGAACCTGGAAGTGCTCAGAGTGGAGTGCTTCCAAGGTTCATTAGACAAAGGAGACTGTCACAGTTCTGAACCTGGAAGTGGTCAGAGTGGAGTGCTTCCAAGGTTCATTCCAGAAAGGAGACTGTCACAGTCTTGAACCTGTAAGTGGTCAGAGCAGAGTGCTTCCAAGGTTCATTCCACAAAGGAGACTGTCACAGTTCTGAACCTGGAAGCGGTCAGAGTGGAGTGCTTCCTTGTTCATTCCGCAGAGGGGACTGTCACAGTTGTGAACCTGGAAGTGGTCAGAGTGGAGTGCGTCCAAGGTTCATTCCACAAAGGAGACTGTCACAGTTCTGAACCTGGAAGTGGTCAGAGTGGAGTGCTTCCAAGGTTCATTCCACAAAGCAGACTGTCACAGTTATGAACTTGGAAGTGGTCAGAGCAGAGTGCTTCCAAGGTTCATTCCACAATGGTGACTGTCACAGTCTTGAACCTGGAAGTGGTCAGAGTGGAGTGCTTCCAAGGTTCATTCCGCAAAGGAGACTGTCACAGTTCTGAACCTGGAAGTGGTCAGAGTGAAGTGCTTCCTTGTTCATTCCGCAGAGGGGACTGTCACAGTTCTGAACCTGGAAGCGGTCAGAGTGGAGTGCTTCCTTGTTCATTCCGCAGAGGGGACTGTCACAGTTGTGAACCTGGAAGTGGTCAGAGTGGGGTGCGTCCAAGGTTCATTCCACAAAGGAGACTGTCACAGTTCTGAACCTGGAAGTGGTCAGAGTGGAGTGCTTCCAAGGTTCATTCCACAAAGCAGACTGTCACAGTTATGAACTTGGAAGTGGTCAGAGCAGAGTGCTTCCAAGGTTCATTCCACAATGGTGACTGTCACAGTCTTGAACCTGGAAGTGGTCAGAGTGGAGTGTTCCAAGGTTCATTCCGCAAAGGAGACTGTCACAGTTCTGAACCTGGAAGTGGTCAGAGTGAAGTGCTTCCTTGTTCATTCCGCAGAGGGGACTGTCACAGTTCTGAACCTGGAAGTGGTCAGAGTGGAGTGCTTCCTTGTTCATTCTGCAGGGGCGACTGTCACAGTTCTGATTCTGGAAGTGGTCAGAGTGGAGTGCTTCCTTGTTCATTCCGCAGGGGCGACTGTCACAGTTCTGATTCTGGAAGTGGTCAGAGTGGAGTGTTTCCTTGTTCATTCCACAGAGGGGACTGTGGCTGATCTGAACCTGGAAGTGGTCAGAGTGGAGTGCTTCCTTGTTCATTCCACAGAGGGGACTGTGGCTGATCTGAACCTGGAAGTTCTCAGAGCAGTGTGCTTCTGGGTTCATTCCACAGATTTTCGCCAGTCTTCTTCCACTAGCCACCCTGAGCAATTTGTGGTGGTTCCCAGAAACAGCAGGAAAGTCCCAGAGCTGTGTGTGTGGGTGGGGGGAGTTAGAGCATGTAGACAGGAAATGACTGGAAGAAGCTGGAGAAGATCGGTGCTAAGGTGCAAAAAGAAAATTTAAATATGGTGCAAGCAGTTTCTTATGAAAAATGACATAGTGCTTTTGAAACTGAATGTCACCCAGTTAGGCCGGCCATAGACAGTGCGAATTTCTTTCCTGCAGCCATGGGTTGCAGGAAAAAAATTTGCACAATTCCCCCATCAACACAGACAGTGCTGATAAGGGTGTCCCACCTGCCGAGATATTGGGGTTGATTTACTAAAGGCAAATCCACTTTGCACTACATCCAGCCTGACCATTTATGGATCCTGCTGAACCGGACGAGATTTGAATCCTGTATGGCCAGCCTTAGGGTTTACATCTATTAAAAAATAAGAGTCGTTTTAGGGGGACTGACCCTTCCCATAGAAAACTATGGGGGGTATTTATGAAAGGAAAATCCACTTTGCACTACATATGCAAACTACAAGTGCAAAGTGCAGTTGAAATTGCACTGAAAGTGCACTTGGAAGTGCAGTTGCTGTTTGTCCAAGGAGGACATGCAAGGAAAATAAAAAACAGCATTTTAGCTTGCACATGATTGGATGATAAAGTCAGCAGAGCTTCCCCTCATTTCATATCTTCCCCTCAGATTTACAGTGACTGCACTTCCAAATGCATTTTCAGTGCAATTTCAAGTGCACTTTGCACTTGTAGTTTGCACTTGTAGTGCAAAGTGAATTTGTCTTTCATAAATAACCCCCGATGTGTGCTATGTAGAAGTCCTTTCACATAATACCACTTGTTCATTATAGGTTTGGTGCTTTTTTTTATATCTGTATAAATAATATGTAAACAAAATAGCACTGTTCAGTCTTGCTACACAGATTGGGATTCAGTGGTCGCTTTCTTTTAGATAAACGTGTGTTGAAATCCATCACATAGTCACTGAGCAAGGCCCAATGTGAAAACAAACACAGGTAATTTTGGATGAAGTCATCTCAATATGTTATGTGTTAATGACATCTAATTTACTGGATGCTTGATGACACCTCAACAATATAAATAAGCCTTCAGAAACAAACAGCTGACCTCCTCCTTGGGACACTCGTACATTACACATGTCATGATGTCATAGTGGGGGCAAGCACTGTGCATCATTGGCTAAAGAGAGCCTCCAGGGCCTATTCACAAAGGTCAGCATTAATCTTTCACAGATTTTCATGTTGAATAATAGTATTTTTAATCATTTTACCTTTTTATAAAGTAGCTTTGGGTAATTTATCCACAAATTTTATTACGTGTTTCAAAGGAGATGAAAACAGCACAACAGGACACAGTAGTGCATCGGAGATGCTTTTGACTAATTCAGCTTCTGGTAATTCTCACGGAAAATGCTGCCAGTAATTCCTGCCACACAAAACCAAGCGCCATTCCAGTAATTCCAATAGAGGAAAACCATAGGAAGCAGTGATATTTTTTCTATGCCGCCTCTATGCAGCACATTGGCTTAGTGGTTATTCCTCCTGCCTTGTAGCACTAGAATCATCGGTTCAAATCTCAACTTTAAATCTATCTGCATGGAGCTTGCATGTTCAGCCTATGTTTGCTTGACTTTCCACTAGAACATTGTCTGTTTTCAGTATAAGGGCCCCATCATATATTTAACAAATATTTACAGGCCAAAAAAGCCTCATCAGAGTCCCCCTTAGATCAGTGTCCCCATAAGAGTTCCCCTTAGATCAGGGTCCCCATAAGAGTTCCCCTAAGATCAGGGTCCCCATAAGATTCCCCCTTAGATCAGGGTCCTCATATCAGTCCCCTCTTACATCAGGGTCCTCATATCAGTCCCCCCTTACGTCAGGGTCCTCATATCAGTCCCCCCTTACATCAGGGTCCTCATATGAGTCCCCCCTTACATCAGGGTCCTCATCATATTCTCCCTTTAGATCAGGGTTCCCATAAAAGTCCCCTCTTACATCAGGGTCCCAATCAGAATCCCCCTACATCAGGGTCCTACTCAGAATCCCCTCTTACACCAGGGTCCCCATCAGTGTCCCCACTTACATCAAGGTCATCATAAGAGCCGACCTTTCATCATTGCCCCTATTAGAGTCTTACCTTAGATCAGGGGTCTCCAAACTGCGGCCGGGGGCCAGATGTGGCCCTTTGCTTGCCTTTATCTCTTGCCCTTAGGGCACTATTCTTCCCACTGATATGAGACACTATTCTGCCCACTCACACCAACAATGGGGCATAATTCCTACCACCGACATTAACAGTGAGGAGCTATTTTTCCCACTGACACTAACATTGGGGCACTATTCCCCCCCCCATACTAAAGATGGGGCACTGTTTACTCCCACTGAAGCCAGAAAAAATATATTCCTGCTGGCCAGTCTGCCCCCCTAAAGTCTGAAGGACAGTAAACTGGCCTTTTGTTTAGAAAGTTGGAGACCCCTGCCTTAGATCATGGCCCTCATCAGTTCCCCATTATATCAGTGTTCCCCATAAGAGTCTCCCTTACATCAGAGTACTCATAAAAGTTCCTACTTATATCAGGGTCCCTATTACAGTCCCTCCTTACATCAGAAGCGGAGACCATAGGCATCCTCTGCTGACCCTTATCTTCAATCTGTGCACATTGAGGATACACCACTGACCCTAGCTGGGGACTGGATAAAATCCCATAGAGGGCTAGATGTGGCCCATGGGATGCAGCCTGGACACCCCTGCTCTAGATACTCTGCTTTCCTCCCACACTTCAAAGACATGCTGGTAGGTTAGTTGGATCCTGTCTAAATTGGCCCTTGTATGTGTATGTATGAATGTGAGTTAGGGACCTTAGATTGTAAGCTTCTTAAGGGCAGGGATTGATGTGAATGTACAATATATACTATATGTAAACTGCGGACGCTATATACATTTTTCGTTTTTTGTGTTCTTTTTTTTCTCTAGTTTAATCCTTGGAGCAGCCCAGTACCCTTCAAAAATCCTTATACTTTCTTTTTTATCTAGATATCTTTGGTTCATTCACGTTATGCCACAAGTCATTTTATCCCAGAATGTGGCATTTTCCTGAGGGTCATCTGCAGCATTCACCTGTGAGCCCTGAGTGGTCTAATGATGCACCCCCAGGGGGTGGGTCCTTGACACCCTGGGCTCACAGGAAGTGGGTTGAATGGCACTTGGTATCATTCAACCCCCGAAGACCACTGACACTGGATGGCAGACTGATGAGCTACCATCTGTGTCCCTACTAGGAAGATTTCCCCTTGCAAGTGATGGGTGTCAGACAGAACAGGAAGTGAAGGGAACTTCCCACAGTGGGAGTACAGATAACATGTACGTTCAGATTTTGCTTACCGTAAAGGAAAATCCACTTTGTATTTAACCTCCCTGGCGGTATGATTATTTCCGATTTTAGGTGCTGAAATCGGTACCATTATTTTGCATGGAAATTTGCCGTTTTATATTGTAGGCCTGTAATTCTTAGGTATAACTCATCCCGGGTATGATAGTAGTTTGAAGCACAAAATCATAAATTATAATATAATAAATAACTATAAATAATTATAACAAATAATAATATAATAATAATAAAAACATATTCAATAATGTAATCAAATCAAAAACACTGAAATTTTCTCAGTTGCAGAATTGTCGCTGATGATGAATTTCCCCAGAAATCACTATCGCTCAATTCTGCAAGTGATTCTGATTTATTATCTCTGTTTTCTAGTTGGTCTAAAATCACTTTTGATATAAAGGGACACTTTTTGGTTGCTATGGGCAATCTCCAAATTCCAGGCAGAAAAAACTGTATTTATAATATAAAAGTGCATGCAGGGCACTGCACAGACCACTAGGGACAAAGGGGTTGTGTAATTGTTTTATACAGTACTGTAATCTGTAAGATTACAGTACTGTATGTGTATTGTGTGTTTTTACTTTTTTTAATTTGGCTCCGATCTCCATCCCGTGCATCGCAATGTCGCAGGGAACGGAGCTCAGCGGCACTCGGGCAGTGTGTGAATCGAGAGGAGGACGGCTCACACACACAGCGGGGGGAAATCACTGGATCCAGGGGACAAGGTAAGTAAATCTCCCTGTATCCTGCAATGCGATCCCGAGTCTGGCTCGGGGGTTACCGCTTATGGTACTAAAATTCCACCCCGAGCCAGACTCGGGAATACCGCCAGGGGGGTTAAAGTTCACTTGGAAGTGCAGTCACTGTAGATCCGAGGGGGACATGCTAGTAAACTAAAAAACAGCATTTTAGCTTGCACATGATTGGATGATAAAATCAGCAGAGCTTCCCCTCATTTCAGATCTACCCCTTATGCCGCGCACACACGGTCGAACTGTTTGACGTACTTAGTCCGTCATACAATCCGGCGTACTTTCCACTGAACGGACTTGACCACACACGGATACACAAACAGTCCGACGAAAGCTTGCGCGATGATGTACAGCACGTACGACGGGACTAGAAATAGGAAGTCCAAGACACAGCAAAGCCCTGTAAATCCTTTCTGGGCATGCGCCATTCTTAGTCCGTCGGACTAGCATACTGACGACCGTATTGTCCGCTGAAACCGAAGTACGACGGACAGATTTTTGGAAAAACCTAAATTCTTAGTACTCCGGACTGCACGCTGAAAAAGTCAGCTGAAGCCCACACACGAGCGGATTGTCCGCTGAAATGTGTTTCAACGGACTAAGTACGTCAAACAGTTCGACTGTGTGTACGCGGCATTAGATTTACAGGGCCTGCACTTCCAGGTGCACTTGCAGTGCAAAGTTGATTTGCCTTTCATAAATAACCCCCATTGCTCCATGTTAATCTTCTATAAACGGTAGGGTGGAGTGAATTAAATTGATAAAACAATTATTCTATTGATCTTTATAAAGAGCCTCCTAGATCTGTTTATTGATTCCAAAGCATTCACCTAACAACACATTATGCAAGAATTTTTTATTTTTTTTTAAATCGACTACATCTAAATTGTTAAATACACAGCTAGTTCCAAATGTATCCCTCAACATGGGATCATTTAGATAAAAATGAGATTCAGGAAGGAATGCTAAGGCAGGAAAGAGAACGCATGACCATATACCTAGGCTTTTGGTTTTGTCATCAGCAATGGAAGAAGTCTGCAGCAACATTTTCTCCAGAAGAAATATGTATAGGAGAAGAATGTATTTCAGGCCTTCTGAATGCTTTATGGGGGTTATTTACGAAAGGTAAATCCACTTTGCACTGCAAGTGCACTTGAAAGTAAAGTCGCTGTAGATCCGAGGGGGACATGCAAGGAAAATAAAAAATAGCATTTTAGCT
This sequence comes from Lithobates pipiens, assembly GCF_037356315.1. Lineage (NCBI taxonomy): Eukaryota > Metazoa > Chordata > Amphibia > Anura > Ranidae > Lithobates > Lithobates pipiens. Next base: position 480,107,206 of record NW_027507718.1, on the reverse strand, counting down.
TGCACATGATTGGATGATAAAATCAGCAGAGCTTCCACTCATTTCAGATCTACCCCTTAGATTTAGAGCGACTGCACTTCCAAGTGCACTTGTAGTGCAAAGTGGATTTGCCTTTCGTAAATAATCCCCTATATGTCTACTTGCCTTGATCCAAAGCACTGAGTGTGATTTCTGTCTCCTCTGTCATTCCCCTACTATCTGCATGAGTCACTCCTGACTATGGGGGCTATTTACTAAAGTGCACTTAAAATTGCACTGAAAGTGCACTTGGGAGTGCAGTCACTGTAAATCTGAGGGGTAGATCTGAAATGAGGGGAAGCTCTGCTGATTTTATCATCCAATCATGTACAAGCTAAAATGCTGTTTTTTATTTTCCTTGCATGCCCCCCCCCTTGGATTTACAGGGACTTCACTGCCAAGTGCACTTGTAGTGCAAAGTAGATTTGCCTTTCGTAAATATCCCCCTATGTGTCTGTAGAGCTGAGATTCCCCAAAGTAATAACTGGAGCATGAGGGAATGGAAGTCTCAGAGTAAACCAGCTATATTATATGAAAGTCACTGCTATAACCAAGCATTGACTGCACAGATAAAGAATATTTTACAAGTGTGCTGGTGTCCATCAGAAGTGAGAAAACAGCTTTTTTAAAAAATTTTATCTTGATTGTGTCTTAAAAGTAGAATTCAACTATATCTGAGCATCACAAACTGAAAATACTATTTAATTATTTTTTATTACTTATCGCAAACGTCCCCAACATCCATGTCTCCATGCTTTATTTTGTTGACAAATCACTTTGAAAAACACTCCCCTAGCATTTCTACCCATGACCATCTTCAGTAAGGGAAGATGATTCATGTTGTATTCATTTACTGGAATCCATCTGCCCTGAGCTCAGGCAGGCAGGAGGGTTTGCTTAGCTGAGAAAGCCCCTCCTCCTCTCCGCCAGACGACAAGGAAAAATAATGCCCATGAAGACTAAGGTTATATCGGACCCAAGTAACAAACTGAAGCTAAAGCAGAGATGAAAACCACAGCCTGCTCCTGCTAGCAAGCTCCCAGGGTTACATTAACAGCATAGTTGTGTAGTACAACCAGATAGTCTCACGGCTTTTTTTCCACTCGCAACAATGCCTGGTGTAGTCTCCTAGTTTGGCCACTGGGTGTCCCCGAAGTAAGCCTTGAGAGTAGGCCTTGGAACCCCTTGTAGTGATGTAGTAATGGCCTCAGATAGTAAGTTGGTGCCTGCCCTGTCTTTGCCATTGTGGGGCATCTAGTGTCTTCAGGACCAAGCTTCAGTAAGGATGTAGATCGGTGTTTTTCAACTCCGGTCCTCAAAGCACCCCAACAGGTCATGTTTTCAGTATTTCCCTCATATGAAATGGCTGTGGTAATTACCAAGGCAGTGAAACTGATCAAATCACCTGTGCCAAATAATGGAAATCCTGAAAACACGACCTGTTGGGGCGCCTTGAGGACTGGAGTTGAAAAACACTGATGTAGATTGTGAAGCTCTACCTCTTGGAGCTTACCCTTGGGGGGAAGCTGGGGAGGAATAGTGCAGGACTATTAGGACTACTTGCATGGGATGCAGGATTCTAGAAATACCACCTTCATAGTACGGGCTCCTCAACTCAGCTTCCTCTTGTTTTTGCTCTCTGAAGGAATGTACTGTTACCTCTGGGATGACTGAAGTGTATAAATATGTAATTATCAACTGAGCTCAGTAAGCAGTTAAATGGCTTCTGTTGTTTGGGTTCCCCTTTCTCCTAAACTGAAGATGGTGATTTGCTGGAAATGGATGGTCCTGGGTGAGCCTGCTATTGGTGGTCCATTGTCATAAGGCCTGAAGCAGGTATGGGATGGACTGATTGCTGAGTGCTCTCCTTTGGATGGGGATGTCCTCTCGAAATGGATGGTGCTGGGTGAGGCTGCTACTGGGATCTAACACCGTAAGGCCTTAAGCAGGTATGGGGTAGACAACTTATTGGGTGTTGTGTTCTGGATGAAGATGTCCTCTGGAAACAGACCATGCTGGGTGAGGCTCTTATTGAAGGCCTCAAGCATGTAAAGGATGGACTACTTTTTTGGTGCTAGTGAGAGCCTTCCAGGGTGTGTGGCATATTGGCAGATTCCAAGGAGTACCCGTAGGAAGATGTCATGCCTAAAGTTCCCTAGTAGGTCTAAGGGACCAAGCTATGTACATGCAGAAACGGGTTAAAGAGTTCACATACTCCACCACTACCTAGTTAGCTGTACACATTGAAGACATGAAGCCCATCACATAACTCCTGTCATACAACCCCTCATTCTATGTTATTTTGAACAGTATCACCTCAGGAGAAACCTAATAATGCTTTACAGTAATAAATGGATGAGTGCATTCAACCTTTTCCATGTTTACTGCTGAAAAATGAACCTGGCCTTTTTTCAAGTGACAATTCTGCTTAGAAAGATGAAATCAAATATAAAACCTTCCATAGCAGACTGGAGAGGAATTTGGGGGGAAAACGAATTTTCTTGGCAGAAGTGTTGAATTAGCTTTATATGAGAATCTTCTTTTGAAAACAGCGAATCCATATGATTTATAAGAAGCCGTTCCTTTTCCAGTTAATATGTTGCAGTGTTTACTTTATCCCATTAAATTTTATTATACATTACATACACACTCTGTTCACACGTCGGAGGTGACAGGGCGTAATGGAGTTAAAGGATGTACTTGTGAGTATAAGTGCTTCTATAATCTGCCTTTATGCGGGATAAATCAGCCATGCGGCACACTAGTAAAGATAACAATAAAAACACTTGAGAGACATGGATTCTGGTTCCTGAAAGCTGCAAGTTCCTAAGTGAAAATGTTTAGAATTGTCACTGGAAGCACCTAGCCATTTTATACTGCATTACTGTTCCATTCTCCTTGTGGAAAAAACAGAATCATTCCAAACCACCACAAAACTGTAATAAAGAGACGCTCATAAAGATCATACACTCAAAACAGGGTGCGCTCACCGGGAGGGTGACCCCAGTCTCCTAAAAGGCCCTATAAAATTTAAACAGTAAAAACACTTAAGTAGATCAACCTCTTTTTACACATTTATAAGGGTCTGCAAAGAATGAGGTATCTGCAGCTTATCCAATATGTGGAACAAATGTCGGGAAGGTGGAACCAAATGTTCCAAGCCGTGGATGAGTTGTGGAACATATATCAAGAAGGTGGAACCAAATGTCCCAAGCCGTGGTTGAGTTGTGGAACATATATCAAGAAGGTGGAACCAAATGAACCAAGCCGTGGTTGAGTTGTGGAACATATATCAAGAAGGTGGAACCAAATGAACCAAGCGGTGGTTGAGTTGTGGAACATATATCAAGAAGGTGGATCCAAATGTTCCAAGCCGTGGTTGAGTTGTGGAACATATATCAAGAAGGTGGAACCAAATGTCCCAAGCCATGGTTGAGTTGTGGAACAGATATCAAGAAGGTGGAACCAAATGTTCCAAGCCGTGGTTGAGTTGTGGAACATATATCAAGAAGGTGGAACCAAATGTTCCAAGCTATGGGTTGAGTTGTGAAACAGATATCTGAAAGGTGGAGCCAAATGTTCCAAGCCATGGATTGAGTTGTGGATAACATGGCTGTGGTCCAGTTCATCTCTTACAGCTGTCCTTAGGCAAACAGCTAAACAGTAACATATAATTAGTATGCGAGCTGTCTTACAGTGCCTTGAAAAAGTATTCATACCCCTTGAAATTTTTCACATTTTATCATGTTACAGCCAAAAACGTAAATTAATTTTATTGGGATTTTATAGACCAACACAAAGTGGCACATAATTGTAAAGTGGTAGAAAAATGATAAATGGTTTTCAATATTTTTTACAAATAAATATGTGAAAAGTGTAGCGTGCATTTGTATTCAGCCCCCCAATACTTTGTAGAACCAATTCTATTACTTTTCAAGGCACTGTACCTGCTTAAAGATTTGAAATTCTGTTGCATCACTCTTGTGATTCAAAGTGAAGAAATGTCATCGGCACACCAAGGACTCCTTGAAAGGGTCCGAAGCTTTTTTTTCATGGTCACATGATAAACATATGGCAACATTTCAGAGCCACGCAGCACCCTTTCGTCACCTGCCTGATGAAGGGGCCTTGTGTGGCTCCAAAACGTAGCCATACATTTATTATGTGACCATGAAAATAAAGCTTTGGACCCATTTGAAGAATCCTTGGTGTGCAGATGACATTTCTTCACTTTGATCATCCATACTCATGGTTTCCAGCCTATTGTCCTGACAGCACCCAGCACTACTAAACAGCTAGTTTTTAGAACGTGTGCATGTGGAATATTGTGCTTACTCTTGTGATTCCGACACCCCTGAAAGCCAGTCCAGCCAGGTCGATGGCCACACCGATGATGTCAGATCACTTCCATCTGAACATCTCTGTGATCAAGCCTGTACAGTGTGAAACATTAGAGAGAGGGCATCCAAGGTAGAGGTTGCAGTGTGCTATTTCTGGGTCTGATGTCATCGGTGTGTGACCTCCTTCTTTCCTATTGAGTTTGTAGAGAATGGTTGGGCTCCCTTTGATTGGCACTCAAAGTTCCAGAGGCAGAAGATTTTCATACAGGCTGAGAGCGGTGACCTCTTTCTACAAGTTGGTGGCCATAGTTTCCTTCACTGTACTCAACCAATTCAGATTGGTCCCTGACCCACCTCCCAGGTTTCAGCCTGAATGATGAAGTAGCATCACCATACTGATGATGTCATACTGCACCCCTTCTGAGTCTTATAACAGTTTCCATAGTGTCCTAGAACATGATAATATTCAGGGAATGGCGATAGGTTCAATTTAATAGTGGCTGTACTAGCAACTCACCTTTATTTTACTCCTCTACTGATCTATTTGGCTGCTGTGAGTGTTGTTGATTTAGAAAGAAAGTATGTATTACTTTGTTATTTTAAAAGGCCCTGTCACCAACGTTAAAAAAAATGGAAGTTAAAATTACAAAAAAATCAACATTTTAAGTTGATATTGCAGTATATTTGTTTTCATAAATGATTTTAATTCAGTTGCAATGTGCATTTGAACTTGCTAGAAAAACTGACCACTCCAGAAGACTTAATTCCCTAGCACAGTCCCCTCCCTCCATGCATGCCATAGCCTCTCCTCTTCTGGGAGTGTCTTATTGTCTGTGGTGGTACAGCTCCTCGCTCCCTTCCCTCATTACATAACTGTTTACACAGCAGCATGGGGAGAGGAGAAGGGGAATTCTATAGCGTCTTATTTGAGTGACAGCTAAGATTCTGCTGGGCCTGCTGACATCACATCCAAAATGGCTGTACCTAGCAGCATTCTCTGAGAGTTTGTAGGCCTACATAAGAAAGGCTTTACAGGTAAATAGCATGGATAAAATATAATAAATCTACATATAATCTTACAGGAAGATTTAAAAAAAAAAAATGAATGATCTGGCAACAGGGTTTATTTTAGTAATAACAAATGTATTACCAAATTACCAGGTCCACAGCAGAAATGTAAAAATTTCTCTGGTCCATAAAAGGTATACAGGTACTGGCGCTAAAGTTGGCATGGCCATAGCTGGCATTAAAGCAGAGTTCCACCCAAAAGTGTAACTTCCACTCATTGTACTCCTTCCCCCATCAGATGCCACATTTTGCACCATTTTTTTGGGGTGGGGGGCAGGATACCTGTCTTTCACAGGTATCCTGTTCTCACTTCCTGGAGCCTCAGCCGCGGGTATTGACCTTACCACCCGGGCTCCCTCCTCCTTCCCCCGGCCGCCGGGCCGAAATCTTGGGGCCTCCCGCACAGGTTTCTGAAGGTTTTTCATGTACACGCTCTAGTGGGATAACATTGAACTAAGAAGTGTGCTAAGTAGTATTGACCCATAGATGACCATCGTTACTGTACATTACATGTACGTAAGTTGCACCAAACCTTTTTGCAAACTGACAACTGAAAGACGATTTTTTTTTTAAGAGACAAACTGTAATGTGAACCTGATATCTGTGGTTTATTTACTTTAAATTGTTATTGGGTACATTACATGAATGCTAGGTTCACACATATGGGGCTCTTCGAGCTGCGTTTTGCACTGGCACAGCAGCCCATTTTCCTGAAATGCAGCATTTAAGAAATCGCAGCCCACGCGGGAACTGCAAGTGCAGGTGGTTCCTAGTGTGAGTGCGATTTCTAGTGAATGTGGCATGAAATTAGAATTAATGGCATCCACGCGCATCCAGCCCGTTTTTCTGGGTGGCTGTGCAATGGTTGCAGCTGCAGGAACAGCAGTGGGGACCACCCACACAGATGTGAACCTAGCTTAATACAGTATTTTATCTTTAATGTAAAGTTTTAGTTTCTTTGAAATTATTTTTTTTTTTCTATCTTTTGTAAATTATTCAAGAAAGCTTCATTGTAATTTTGGGGTCCATAGGCTGTTATCTACTATGCCCATTTGGTAATTCAGCACTAGATCCAAGCACAGAAAGTGAAATGTGAAAAATCATATCAAAATGACTTTTAAGTGAATATTATATTATTTGGAAATGTGTATTTGTAAGTTACATCAATTAGTAAATGACATTATATTTACCCTTTAAAGCCATATCATAGCCATCCTCTGTCATTTTCACTAAATGTTATCTCAAAAAGTAAATTTCAGCAATGGCAGATCATTAGAAATATTTTATAATCAAAGAGGAAGAAAAGATCTGTGATGTTTTCCATGCATCTAGTAGTTTAAGTATTTACCTGTATTAAGTACTGCTCTTTATTACATTGATGGCGGTGTGGGAACAATTAGGTCAGGGGCATTAAGCGGTTTACCTAAAATGTGTTGACAAATATAATCCCCCGTGGATAGGAGGGTGCCTGTAGATCCAGAACAAAGTCTTATTCCTCTTCAAGCCTATTAATTATGCAAACATGGAAACAGGATAACCAGGGCTGTGTTGTTCTTTCCTAATTAATTGACTTAACAAAAAGGAGTCAGGGGAAAAGGAAGGGTTCAACATAAAACAGAAGGGCCATGTACCGCAATAGATGCAGCACCATGAAGATACTAAACATGATAAGATGCTCTTGCGGCCTTTAATATTTAATGAGGGCCGCATGCATTGATCATCATAAGGATTGGACACTGCTTCCTTCCGTCATTTTAATTTCTTATAACAGCATTTCTCAACCCTTTGCAGTTGCAGCGTGCAAAATATTCAGGCAAAAGTGAAAAACGTAAATGTTAATGTTACTAATCGTAAACCTGAACCTTAAGTGATGCACACAACCACCTGCAGGACCCCCCATCGCATCAAAGCCCCACTTACATCAAAAACTCCATAATACCAGAAGTCCCCCCATCATATCGGAGCCCCACTTTCATGTCAGAGGCCCCCATCAGGCCAGACATCCCCCAACATGTCGGAGTCCTCCCATCACATCAAAGTCCCTTCTATACATAAGAAGCCACCTATCACCACAGTCCCCATCACATCAATGTTCTCCCTATACATCAGAGGCCACCCATCACCAGAGTCCCCCCATCCCATCAAAGTCCCTCCTATACATCAGTGGCCCCCCATCACCAGAGTCTCCCCCAATACATCAGAGGCCACCTATCACCAGAGTTGCTCTATCACATCAAAGTCCCTCCTATACATCAGAAACCCCCATCACATTAAAGTTCCCCTATACATTAGATTCTCCTTTTCGGCAGAGTCCCCCTATTCCATCAAAGTCCCCCCTATACATAAGAGACCCCACATCACTAGATTACCCCATCACAATAGAACACTCTTCACATTAGAAGCCCCCATCACCAAAGACCCCCCCCCCCATCAGTTCTCCTATACATAAGAGCCCCCTCCCATCACCATAGTCCCTTCATCACTTCAAAGTCCCCCCTATACATCAGAGACTCCCCATCACATCAGAACCCTTTTTCACATTAGAGGCCACCATCACACCTGGGGTCCCCTATCACATCAAAGTTCCCCTATAAGTCAGAGAACCCCTATCACCAGAATTCCCACATCGCATCAAAGTCCCCCTTTACATCAGAGGCCCCCATCATATCAAATGTCCCCTATACATGAGAGGTCCCCCATCATTAGAGTTCCTCCATCACATCAACGTTCCTCTATACATGAGAGGTCCCTTCATTATTAGTGTCCCCCCATAACATCAAAGTTCCTCTATACATGAGAGGTCCCTTGTTATCAGCGTCCCCCCATAACATCAAAGTTCCTCTATACATGAGAGGTCCCTTGTTATCAGAGTCCCCCCATAACATCAAAGTTCCTCTATACATGAGAGATCCCTCATTATCAGAGTCCCCTCATAACATCAAAGTTCCTCTATACATGAGAGGTCTCTTCGTTATTAGTGTCCCCACATAACATCAAAGTTCCTCTATACATGAGAGGTCCCTTGTTATCAGAGTCCCCCCATAACATCAAAGTTCCTCTATACATGAGAGATCCCCCCATCACCAGAGTTTACCCATTTACATCAAATTTCCTCTATATATGAGTGGTCCCCCATCACAACAAAGCCCCTATACATCAGGCCATCAACAGTGTTCCCCATCACAAACTCAGGACACCCTGAATGCAGCCAGCAGAAGTGCATTAGTCATAGGATATGATAAAAAAAGCACAGAGCTCAACTCCCAAAAAGATGCAGGAGCATCTTTGGTGCGTTTGTTGCTCGTAGGGCATGAATGAGCAACCCTATGCATGTTGTGTGAAAATGCACAAAAAAATGCACGTTCATATAAGGTGTGAACAGGGCCTAAAATTTTAACAGGGGTTTCATCTTTCCAAAATCTAAAATAATTTTAAAAAATGGCTGTAGCTGCTTTAAAGCTTGGATGCTGTTCGCCTTTCCTGATACACAACTTACAATAATTTGGAAATGTGAACATTACACAATAATCAAAATATAGAACAGCAAGCTAGTAAAAAATGTGAAAATCGTATAAAAAATGCCATGAAGATAAATGTTTTATAACATCTCAATATATCTCCTTTATTAAAATTCACTCTAGTTTCCCTAAAATTTTGGACAATTTAGAAAAATGTTTCACCTCTTCTACAAACGAGTTGACACTGGAAATATGTTTAGTTTTCTGGGTTATATATGATTGCTTCAAGGACAAAATAAAAAAAATAGATAATTTTGCTTTGAACAACAAATGTGCTGACTTTAACGCATTAGGGGATGTGACAAACGGAAATGAAAACCAGACCGCGGCTGATGAAAATACATTTCATAAAAGATAATTTTCTACTTTTAGGTGTCATTTCCCCAGCTGAACTTCACGTTTTTCCATTTAAGAGCAGCTGGTGCTGCGAGCGAACATTACATATTTATTGAAAACAATTCGGGAAAATGCTTACCAGAAACAAAACAACACATAATGAGTACAGCAAAGTGAATGTCAACAAGTGGGGGATTAAAATGACTTTGCCTTTCATGAGCTCAAGACAACAAAGGGTTAAATGCTATGCTACCTTTAACCACTTCAGCGCCGGAAGATTTGGCTGCTCAATGACCAGGCCATTTTTTGGGATACGGCACTGCGTCGATTTAAATGACAATTGTGCAGCGCTGTACCCAAACAAAATTTAAGTTTTTTTTCCCCACAAATAGAGCTTTCTTTTGGTGGTTTCTGATCATCTCTGCGTTTTTTGCGCTATATATATATATACAAAAGAAGAGCGTCAATTTTGAAAAAAACGCAATGGGGATTATTTACGAAAGGCAAATCCACTTTGCACTACAAGTGCAAACTACAAGTGCAAAGTGCAGTTGAAATTGCACTGAAAATGCACTTTAAAGTCCAGTCGCTGTAAATCTGAGGGGTAGATCTGAAATGAGGGGAAGCTCTGCTGATTTTATCATCCAATCATGTGCAAGCTAAAATGCAGTTTTTTATTTTCCTTGCATGTCCCCCTCGAATCTACAGCGACTGCACTTCTAAGTGCACTTTGCACTTGTAGGGCAAAGTGGATTTGCCGTTCGTAAATAACTTCCAATATCTTTTACCTTTTGCTATAATAAATATCCCACATTTTATTTTATTTTTTAAACAATTTTTTTCCACAGTTTAGGCAGATATGTATTCTTCTACATATTTTTGGTAAAAAATCGCAATAAGCGTATATTGATTGGTTTGCACAAAAGTTATAGCGTCTTCAAAATAGGGGATTCATTTATGGCATTTTTATTATAATATTTTTTTTTTTACTAGTAATAGCGGCGATCTGCGATTTTTTTATCGGGACTGCAATATTGCGGCAGACGAATTGGACACTTTTGACATATTTCTGGGACCATTGACAATTATACAGCGATCAGCACTATAAAAATGCACTGATTACTGTATAAAAGTCACTGGCAGGGGAGGGCTTAACACTAGGGGGCAATCAAGGGGTTAACTGTGTTCCCTAGGGAGTGTTCTAACTGTAGGGGGGATTGGACTGTCTAGGGGGAGAGAGAGATCGGTGTTCATACTTAGAATGAACACACGATCTGTCTCCTCTCCCCTGAAAGAACAAGGATTTGTGTGTTTATACACACAAATCCCGGTTCTTGCTCTGCCATGAGCGATTGCGGGTGCCCAGTGGTTAGCGTCGGCTCCGTGCATGCCCCCAGTGGCCAAAAGGAAAAGCGACGTAAGGTAACGCCGATTTGCCCAGCCGAGCCACCCTGTCACAGTAAAATTGCGGCGGCTGGTCCGGAAGGGATTAAGATGAACTCCGGGCAAACTGCTAAGTAAACTCAATAAATATATTCTGTATATGGGAGCTGTTTTACCTGTCTAAGGGATTGGATTTCTACCAATCCAGACCTGAGATTAAAGCGGAGGTCCACCCTAAAGTGGACCTTCCGCTCATTGGAACCCTTCCCCCCTCCGGCGCCACAATTGGCACCTTTCAGGGGGGAGGGGGGTGCAGGTACCTGTACAGTACAGGTATCTGCACCCACTTCCGGCGTAGATTCTGCAGAAGGTACGCCCCTTTCCGCAGAATCTACGACCCTTTCCGAAGGTCCCCCGCTGCCTGCTGGGAAACACGTGGATCCCAGAGACAGCGGGGACCATCCTTATTCTGCAGCGCGACTCGCGCATGCGCAGTAGGGAACTGGGAAATGAAGCCGAAAGGCTCCACTTCCTGATTCCCATACCCAAGATGGCGGCGGCAGCACCCGAGAGACGATCGAGAGATCGGCTTCGTGTGCCGACATCGCGGGCGCGCTGGGCGGGTAAGTGTCATTATTTTAAAAGTCAGCAGCTGCAGAATTTGTAGCTGCTGGCTTTTAAAAAAAGAAAAACGGCGGACTCCCGACGGACTCCCGCTTTAAAGAGATTAAAGAATATGTAAACCCAACATTTCATAATATTGATACGTGCCTGCTGTACTATGTACTTGTATGAGAAAGTCTCCTGTTCTTTGTCTTGCTTCCTTTGTGTGAAATCCCTGGTGTTCCTGTCAGTGCCTCTGCTTTCCTATTAAAAGCTGACCACACCAGGCTTGGTCAGTTTTCTAGCTGTGCCGGAAACCCAGCCTGCTCTCCTCCAATGATCCCTACACAGCCAACCAAAAAGGTACTTATAATGATTTATATATATATATATATATATATATATATATATATATATATATATATATATATATATACATATATACATACATACATACACACACACGCACAAATGTTTTGCCTTTTATTTTTATTTAATACTGAAATGGGCTGTTTTACAAGGAGAGGGTTTACAAAAACTTTAAAAGATAAACAACAGAAAATCAATCGATTCCCCCATCCAGTGATCTCCAATCCAAGCATATCCGCGGCTGCCTGATTACCCAAATAGTGATTGATTTTGGCCAACAGGATCACCCATAGCTTGGATTTCATTGTGGTGTATCGAATGGAAATTTTGGTGCCGAAACTGAAAATTGAGCCGAAACCAGAACTAAAAATGATAGTTTTAAAAAAATATATATTTTTTTAATATGTAATTGTATTATATTCAACTTTTTTATTGATATCATGAATTTAAATAAATACAAATTTACTGTCAGCCATTATCAGCACCTTTAGCACAAGAAAAAGCTCAAGAAATATGCATCCCTTTAACCACTTCAGCCCCGGACCATTTTGCTGGCCAAAGACGAGACCACTTTTTGCGATTTGGCACTGCGTCGCTTTAAATGACAATTGCGCGGTCGTGCTGGGACGTGGCTCCCAAACAAAATTTACATCCTTTTTTCCCACAAATAGAGCTTTCTTTTGGTGGTATTTGATCACCTCTGCGGTTTTTATTTTTTGCGCTATAAACAAAAATAGAGCAACAATTTTGAAAAAAACGCATTATTTTTTACTTTTTGTTATAATAAATATCCCCCAAAAATAGATAAAAAAACATTTTTTTTCCTCAGTTTAGGGGTTAAGTGTTCCTAGGGGTGTGTTACTAACTGTGGGGGAGCTGGGCTTTGTTTTAGTGAACACTGATCTCTGCTCCAATCACATGAAGCAGAGATCAGCGTCACTTGTTGCTAGGCAGAACGGGGAGATGCTGTTTACAACGGCATCTCCCAGTTCAGCCGCTCCGTGAGACAATCGCGGGTATGCCTGCGGTGATCGAGTCCTTGGGACCTGCGACTGGACTCACGGGGGGCCCGACCAGCACGCGAGCGCACTGCCGGTGGCAGGCTCACGATGGCAGGGTGGCATTTAAGATTGGACGTACCTGTACGTCAATATGCCTGCCTGTGCCATTCTGCCGACATACATCGTCCGGAAGTGGTTTTCTACTAAAAATCTTGCCTGCTGCACTTTTGGTCAGTTAAAAAAAACGCACCAAAACCACACCTCCCCATTGAAATGCATTGAAAACGCATCAATAACGCACCATGTTTTGGATGCATTTTTTGAGTCACATGATCTATGAAAAAACACAGCATAAGCACAGTAAAATTGCAGTAAAATGCGGCAAAATTGCATGCGTTTTATGGCGCCATTATTGGCACCTTCTTCTCTATTGGTCGAAAACACAATTTTTGCCCGATATGTTTCGTTTGCTGAAATTATGGTGCATCTCTAGATTTCATCCAGTTCCGCAGGAATCAGCTGAAATTGGAGCCATCTATCTAGACCGTAGACACAGCCACACAGCCAGATGAATGACACCACTAAGGGCTCTTTCGTATGGGCAGCCAAAGGGGTGGTAAAAACAGGTAGCTGAACAACAGTTTTACTGTCCCCAAATCACCCACCCAAATGCTAACATTACAGCCTGACAGGGCTGTACGTATGTCGTGGTCATAATGCTTTGCGTCATAGCCGCAGCATTTTTAGATGGTGGCACCACCTGTCAGATTGGAGCGCACCACAAACATATGCCAAAGGCTTGGCTCATGGTTACGTTTTTTTTTTTTTTTTTACTACAAGATCCCCCTTGGAATTAAACATACATGGAAGTATGTTTTTGGAAATAAAACATTACATCATTGGCGTCAGTGGGAGGAATAGTGTCTCCATCGCTGGTGTCAGTGGGAGGATTAATTCCATGTCTTTGGTATCAGTGGAAGAAGTAGTGGCCCTTATTGGTGTCAGCGGAAGAAATAGTGTTCCATCATTGGTGTCAGTGGAAGGATTAGTGCCCAATAATTGGTATTAGTGGAAGGATTAGTGCCCAATCATTGCTGTCAGTGGAAGGATTAGTGTCCAATCATTGGTGTTAGTGGAAGGATTAGTGCCCAAATCATTGGTGTTAGTGGAAGGATTAGTGCCCAATCATTGGTGCTAGTGGAAGTATTAGTGCCCATTCATTGGTGTTAGTTGAAGGATTAGTGCCCAAATCATCCAAATCATTGGTGTTAGTGGAAGGATTAGTGCCCAATCATTGGTGTCAGTGGAAGGATTAGTGCCCAATCATTGGTGTTAGTGGAAGGATGAGTGCCCAATCATTGGTGTCAGTGGAAGGATTAGTGCCCAGTCATTGGTGTTAGTGGAAGGATTAATTCCCAATCATTGGTGGTGTTAGTGCAAGGATTAGTGTCCAATCATTGGTGGTGTTAGTGGAAGGATTAGTGTCCAATCATTGGTATTAGTGGAAGGATTAGTGCCCAATCATTGGTGTTAGTGGAAGGATTAGTGCCCAATCATTGGTGTTATTGAAAGGATTAGTGCCCAATCATTGGTGTTAGTGGAAGGATTAATGCCCAATCATTGGTGTTAGTGGAAGGATTAGTGCCCAATCATTGGTGTCAGTAGAAGGATTAGTGCCCAATCATTGGTGTTAGTGGGAGGATGAGTGCCCAATCATTGGTGTCAGTGGAAGGATTAGTGCCCAGTCATTGGTGTTAGTGGAAGGATTAATTCCCAATCATTGGTGGTGTTAGTGCAAGGATTAGTGTCCAATCATTGGTGGTGTTAGTGGAAGGATTAGTGTCCAATCATTGGTATTAGTGGAAGGATTAGTGCCCAATCATTGGTGTTAGTGGAAGGATTAGTGCCCAATCATTGGTGTTAGTGAAAGGATTAGTGCCCAATCATTGGTGTTAGTGGAAGGATTAATGCCCAATCATTGGTGTTAGTGGAAGGATTAGTGCCCAATCATTGGTGTTAGTGGAAGGATTAGTGCCCAATCATTGGTGTTAGTGGGAGGATTAATGACCAATCATTGGTGGTGTTAGTGGAAGGATTAGTGTCCAATCATTGGTGTTAGTGGAAGGATTAGTGTCCAATCATTGGTGTTAGTGGAAGGATTAATGCCCAATCATTGGTGTTAGGGGAAGGATTAGTGCCCAATCATTGGTGTTAGTGGAAAGATTAGTGCCCAATCATTGGTGTTAGTGGAAGGATTAATGCCCAATCATTGTTGTTAGTGGAAAGATTAGTGCCCAATCATTGGTGTCAGTGGAAGGATTAGTGCCCAGTCATTGGTGTTAGTGGGAGGATTAATGCCCAATCATTGGTGGTGTTAGTGGAAGGATTAGTGTCCAATCATTGGTGTTAGTGGAAGGATTCGTGTCCAATCATTGGTGTTAGTGGAAGGACTAGTGCCCAATCATTGGTGTTAGTGGAAGGATTAGTGCCCAATCATTGGTGTTAGTGAAAGTATTAGTGCCCAATCATTGGTGTTAGTGGAAGGATTAATGCCCAATCATTGGTGTTAGTGGAAGGATTAGTGCCCAATCATTGGTGTTAGTGGAAGGATTAGTGCCCAATCATTGGTGTTAGTGGAAGGATTAGTGCCCAAATCATTGGTGTTAGTGGAAGGATTAGTGCCCAATCATTGGTGTTAGTGGAAGGATTAGTGCCCAAATCATTGATGTTAGTGGAAGGATTAATGCTCAATCATTGGTGTTAGTTGAAGGATTAATGCCCAATCATTGGTGTTAGTGGAATGATTACTGCCCAATCATTGGTGTTAGTGGAAGGATTAGTGCCCAAATCATTGGTGTTAGTGTAAGGATTAATGCCCAATCATTGGTGTCAGTGGAAGGATTAGTGCCCAGTCATTGGTGTCAGTGGAAGGATTAGTGCCCAGTCATTGGTGTTAGTGGGAGGATTAATGCCCAATCATTGGTGGTGTTAGTGGAAGGATTAGTGTCCAATCATTGGTGTTAGTGGAAGGACTAGTGCCCAATCATTGGTGTTAGTGGAAGGATTAGTGCCCAATCTTTGGTGTTAGTGGAAGGATTAATGCCCAATCATTGGTGTTAGTGGAAGGATTAATGTCCAATCATTGGTGTTAGTGGAAGGATCAGTGCCCAATCATTGGTGTTAGTGAAATGATTAGTGCCCAATCATTGGTGTTAGTGGAAGGATTAGTGCCCAATCATTGGTGTTAGTGGAAGGATGAGTGCCCAAACATTGGTGTTAGTGGAAGGATTAGTGCCCAATCATTGGTGTTAGTGGAAGGATGAGTGCCCAAACATTGGTGTTAGTGGAAGGATTAGTGCCCAATTATGGGTGTAAGTGGAAGGATGAGTGCCCCATTGTTGGTGTTAGTGGGAGGATTAGTGCCACGTCTTTGGTGTCAGTGGAAGGGATAGGGCCTTGTATTAGTGGAAGGAATAGTGCCCCACAGGCCAGAAAAAGGCAAGCAAAGGGGCTGCATCTGGCCCGCAGGCCGCAACTTGGCGACCCCTAAATTAAGCAAACAAAAAAAAAAGCAGACGTTCAGGAGGCAGCAGGATGTCTTCCTGAACACCTGCCAACCATTGCTATCTGAAAAATGATCCACTGCGTATAGCTTTTTAGAGGGTGGTAAGAATTAAAACCAGTGTGAAAGACGCTTCATAGATAAGGAATACAGTGGTGTTCTCTCTCCAACCCCAGCCTGCTGATTAGACATACACCAGAACTTCATTTGAAATATTTTGTATTAAGAATGTCATTCAATTTTTCAGTGGGTAGTGGGGTTGAATTGACATTTGTTTTCAAATTGGAAAGAGCCGAATGAAACATTTTTCGTGAACAAACACGTTTCTAACAGCAAAAATGTGGTTTTAGTTGGGGAAAGTTCATTCACTCCAAAGTGGAATGTGACAAGTAAACAAACATTTCAAGTCATTTATAACAACATTTATCAAGTCATCGATTGTACCGAGAAATTTTCGTATGCAAGTTCATAAGAACATTCATTCGAAAATGTACTACTGGGTGGCCAGCAAGGGTAATTCTTCTTTTGTGGGAAAAAATAGCAAATTAAAAAATAATATAGTGTATACAATTGCTACACAAGTCATACTGTAATTGAATGTTATTAAAAACCCTTTTCAATTTGCAGCACTGTCATTTACTATAAAATGCAATATGGCAACCTGGAGGCTTCCTGTACACAGAATATGTACAAAACGCCCCCCAGCAATGTCATTTCCTTCTTGTGTGATTGGCTCACTGATTTTCCCTGTAGTCTGCACTAAGATACAAGTCAGATTTTTGACATCCCCTGCAAGAAATAGATGTTTGTCTGTGTCCATATGTAAAGTGAATGTTAAAGGGAGTGACTTTTTAATTATCAATAATGAGAAAAGTAGAACGGTCTGCATCCTTTTAAGCTTGATTTCCCTTTGGAAGTATCTCATTTTTGGTGAGGTATTGATAATTAAAGAGGGATTTTACTGTAAAAATTTTTTTTTAAAAACCAGCAGCTACAAATACTGCAGCTGCTGACTTTTAATAAATGGACACTCACTTGTCCCAGGATCCAACGATGTCGGCAGCCGAGGCCGATTGATCGCTCGGCTCTTGGCTGCTGCTGCGGCCATTCTAGGTTAGGGAATCAGGAAGTGAAGCGTTGCGGCTTCACTTCCCGGATCCCTACCGCGCGTGCGCGATCACGCAGCGCAATAGGAATGGTCCGCGCTGTCTCTGGGACCCGTGTGTGTCCCAGCAGACAGCGCGCCAAGACAGGAAGAAGCTTAGACTCCCGTGGGAGTCTATGCCTGGAAATGTGGGTGCAAATACCTGTCTTAGACAGGTATTTGCCTGTTTAGAGTTACAGAGGAGGGCACCATTTACATATGAGGGCATGACGTAGTTATGCATTCGCTTTTGTGCGTGAACACAGAGGAATGAGACGCTTTACTTTTTTTTTTTTCTTATTTATTTAACTTTTCATTTTTATATTGTCCCTATATTTATTTTTTTAATTCCTATTACAAGGAATGTAAACATCCCTTGTAATACAAATAAGGATGACAGGTCCTCTTTATTGATCAAAAAGAGCGCAGATCTCCCATTTAAATTTAAAATCAAAAGGAAAAAAGAATAACTTTTTTTTTTCACTTTAACTTTAAAAAATAAAATAAAATATTATGGCCTGGGAATACCGGAAGTGATGTCAGATGTCACTCTGGTCCTCCAAGGGCATAGAGATGAGCGGTGGCCATCTTTGCCTCAGTTGTCTTCCTGCCCAGCAAATGGCCACATTAGATTGCTCCCAGGCTTTCCCGATGGGTCAGGTAAGCCCAGGAACAACCAGGAAGCGATGGGAGGGGGGCACCCCTCCCGCCGCTTCTAAAAGTAATCTCACAGGCAGATTCACTTTTATCTTTTATCTTACAGAGAATCGGCCATACTAGTATCGGATCAGTTGGAGGCTTTGTTCAGATTACCACTACCCATCAGATTGTGTAATAGACATGTGCATTCGTTTTCGTCCGAATGCATTTTCGTCAGAATTTCAGATATTTTCGTTTTCGTTTTGACAAACGATAACGAAAGTGCAGAGTCAAGAAAATGAAAGATCCGACATAAATAAATGCTTTATTTTCGTTTTCGTTGTTACTTACAACAGTTCGATATAGAATAGGAGATTCGACGTGACTCTGACAATAACAATCTGTGTCTATAGAACCTGTGGTCGAATGTGCCTAATCTTACCTCTATTAGTCCAAGATTATATAGAGAAAATATTTGACAGAGAGAAAAGATTTGACAGAGAGAAAAGATTCTAAAGTGTTAATTTTAAAGGCTAATATGCAAGTTACTGTCCTAAAAAGTGTCTGGGGACCTGGGTCCTGCCCCAGGGGACATGGATCAATGCAAAAAAAAAGTTTTAAAAGTGGCCGTTTTTTCGGGAGCAGTGATTTTAATAATGATTAAAGTGAAACAATAAAAGTGTAATATTCCTTTAAATTTCGTACCTGGGGGATGTCTATAGTATGCCTGTGAAGGGGCGCATGTTTCCCGTGCTTAGAACTGTCCCTGCACAAAGTGTAATTTCTGCAGGAAAAAAGTCATTTAAAATGACTCGTGGCTATAATGAATTATCGGCTCCCATAATACAGAGAACACTCATTGAAAGTCATTGATAAAAAAATTTTTTAAAAAAAATAAAACAAAAAGCGTGGGGTTCCCCCAAATTCAATTACCAGGCCCTTCAGGACTGGTATGGATATTAAGGGGAATCCTGCGTCAAATTTAAAAAAAAATATTGACGTGGGGTTCCCCCTAAATATCCATACCAGACCCTTTATCTGAGCACGCAACCTGGCAGGCCGCAGGAAAAGAGGGGGGAAGAGAGAGCGCCCCCCTGAACCGTACCAGGCCACATGCCCTCAACATTGGGAGGATGCTTTGGGGGTCTGTGACCCCTCAAAGCACCATGTTGATGGGGAAAAGGGCCTCATCCCCACAACCCTGGCTGGTGGGGGTCTGCGGGCGGGGGGCTTATCAGAATCTGGAAGCTCCCTTTAACAAGTGGACCCCCAGATCCTGCCCCCCCTGTTTGAAATGGTAAGGGGGTACAAGAGTACCCCTACCAATTCACAAGAAAAGCGATGGCTGATCTGATCCAGCGCAGCGAATCCTTCCATCTTCTGTCTCCACGGAGGAGACACTGCGGGTTCCCAGCGGCCTGAAGTTTCTTATATGCGGAGGGCGGGGCCACCCGTCACCTGACCCCGCCCCCCTCTGGCGCGATGGGGAAGCCGGGCTTCCCCAATGATGTATGGGTGACCCCGCCCCCTCTGATGTAACGCAGGTTTCCGTCACATCAGAGGGGGGCGGGGTCACCCATACGTCACTGGGGAACCCCTGGCTTCCCTCACCAGCTTTAGAGGGGGCGGGGTCAGGTGACAGGTGGCCCCGCCCTCCGCATATAAGAAACGTCAGGCCGCCGGGAACCCGCAGTGTCTCCTCCGTGGAGACAGAAGATGGAAGGATTCGCTGTGCTGGATCAGATCAGCCATCGCTGGAGAGATGATCATCCGTCGCTGGATAGCAAGAGTGGATTACCACCGCTGGAATCTTTTTTTATTTTTTTTTATTTTTAATAAAGGACTTTTTCAAAAGTGTGTTTGTCTTATTTAACTATTTTTTACACTTTCTTTGTGAAATGGTAGGGGTACTTTTGTACCCCCTTACCATTTCAAACAGGGGGCGGGATCTGGGAGTCCCCTTGTTAAAGGAGGCTTCCAGATTCTGATAAGCCCCCCGCCCACAGACCCCCACAACCACCGGCCAGGGTTGTGGGGATGAGGCCCTTGTCCCCATCAACATGGGGACATGGTGCTTTGAGGGGTCACAGACCCCCAAAGCATCCTCCCAATGTTGAGGGCATGTGGCCTGGTACGGTTCAGGAGGGGGGGCACTCTCTCCCCCCCCCTCTTTTCCTGCGGCCTGCCAGGTTGCGTGCTTGGATAAAGGGTCTGGTATGGATATTTAGGGGGAACCATACGTCAATTTTTTTTTATTTGATGCAGGGTTCCCCTTAAAGCGGGAGTCCGCCGGGACTCCGCTTTTTTTTTTTTTTTAAAGCCAGCAGCTACAAATACTGCAGCTGCTGACTTTTAAAATAGTGACACTTACCTGTCCAGCGCGCCCGCGATGTCGGCACCCGAAGCCGTACTCTCGATCGTCTCTCAGGTGCTGCCGCCGCCATCTTGGGTATGGGAATCAGGAAGTGGAGCCTTTCGGCTTCATTTCCCGGTTCCCTACTGCGCATGCGCGAGTCGCGCTGCGCAATAAGGATGGACCCGCTGCCTCTGGGATCTGTATGTTTCCCAGCAGGCAGTGGGGGGACTTTCGGAAAGGGGCATAATCTACGCCCCTTTCCGCAGAGAGCTATCCCGGAAGTGGGTGCAGATACCTGTACTGTACAGGTATCTGCACCCCCCTCCCCCCTGAAAGGTGCCAATTGTGGCGCCGGAGGGGGGGAGGGTTCCGATGAGCGGAAGGTCCACTTTAGGGTGGACCTCCGCTTTAATATCCATACCATACCTGAAGGGTCTATACCTGAAGGGTCTGCTAATTGAATTTGGGGGAACCCCACGCTTTATTTATTTATTTATTTATTTTATCAATGACTTTAAATTAGTGTTCTCTGTATTTCGGGAGCCGACAATTCATTATAGCCGTGAGTGATTTTAAAGGACTTTTTTTCCTGCAGAAATGACACTTTGTGCAGGGACAGTTCTAAGCACCAGAAACATGCGCCCCTTCACAGGCATACTATAGACACCCCCCCGTATTAAATTTAAAGGAATATTACACTTTTATTGTTTCACTTTGATCATTATTAAAATCACTGCTCCCGAAAAAACGGCCGTTTTTAAAACTTTTTTTTGCATTGATACATGTCCCCTGGGGCAGGACCCGGGTCCCCAAACACTTTTTAGGACAGTAAGGCTGCTTTCACACT
The DNA here is from genome assembly GCF_037356315.1 of Lithobates pipiens. NCBI lineage: Eukaryota > Metazoa > Chordata > Amphibia > Anura > Ranidae > Lithobates > Lithobates pipiens. The sequence continues at coordinate 480,086,022 of NW_027507718.1, read as the reverse complement.
GGGGCGGGAGCGGCGTCGGCGGTAAAGCGCCGCTATTTTTAGCGGCGCTTTACCGTCGTTTTAGCGGCGGTCTGCGGGCGCTAGCGGGGTGGTTTTAACCACCGCTAGCGGCCGAAAAAGGGTTAAACCCGCCCGCAAAGCGCCGCTGCAGTGGCACTTTGCCGGCGGTATTGCCGCGGTGTCCCATTGATTTCAATGGGTAGGAGCGGTATAGGAGCGGTGAATACACCGCCCCTTCACCGCTCCAAAGATGCGGCTAGCAGGACTTTTTTCACCGTCCTGCCAGCGCATCGCTCCAGTGTGAATGCCCTCCGGCTACACAGGCGCTATTTTTAGCGCTGTAACGCCTGAATACCGCCCCAGTGTGAAAGCAGCCTAACTTGCATATTAGCCTTTGAAATTAGCACTTTAGATTTTGAACGTTGGAGTCCCATAGATTTTAATGGGGTACTAAAGAAGTATGCTATATACTAGCTCCGTCGAATCTTTATACATTCGACAGACACCATAAGCCTTCAAAGACAGATTCGACCGTAATTCATGTGGATTTTCGGACGAATGCAATTTTTGAACGAAAAACTAAATAAATAAAAATGAATTTCGGGAGTAACTAAATAAATTTATTTTTCCGACGAAAACGAAATTCCGAAACGAAATATTTTACTCTGCACATGTCTATTGTGTAATGGAAGTGACATTCCAACAAAAAAATACATACTGCGCATTCGCTATGCGTTCCAAAATGCATTCCACAGCGCACTATGCATTCCACACACTTCTACACTTCACTACCAACAGAGCCCATCAGATTGTTCGACAACAGCACCAGCAGACATTTTACTATACCCAGCTAGATCTTGAATTTCAGATCATCTCTCATCTCCGGCTCTCCCTTCTCACACAGAGGTAGCAATACCTCACATGTGTGGTTTGAACGCCGTTTTCATATGCATGCACTACTCACATATGCGTTCGCTTCTGCACGCGATCTCGGCAGGACAGGGTGCGTTTAAAACATTTTTTTCTTATTTATTTTACCTTTTATTTTTTATTTTTACAGTGTTCTTTAAAAAAAAAATTTTTAATTGTTTAATAGAAAAAAAGCATGACAGGGCCTCTTAAATATGAGATCTGGGGTAAAAAAGACGTCAGATCTCATATTTACACTAAAATGCAATAAAAAAAAATAAAAAAAATGTTGTCATTTAACCACTTCGGCCCCGGACCAATAAACACCTTAAGAACCAGAGGTCTTTTTCCAATTTCACACTGCGCTGCTTTAACTGGTAATTGCGCGGTCATGCAATGTTGTACCCAAACGAAATTTGCGTCCTTTTCTTCCCACAAATAGAGCTTTCTTTTGATGGTATTTGATTGCCTCTGTGATTTTTATTTTTTGCGATATAAATGGAAAAAGAGCGAAAATTTTGAAAAAAAAAGATATTTTCTTCTTTTTGTTATAAGAAAAATTGAATAAACTAAATTTTAGTCATACATTGAGGGCAAAATTTATTCAGCCACATGTCTTTAGTAAAAAAAATGTCAATAAGCGTATATTTTTTGGTTTGCGCAAAAGTTATAGCGTCTACAAACTAGAGTACATTTTCTGGAATTTACACAGCTTTTAATTTATGACTGCCTATCTCATTTCTTGAGGTGCTAAAATGGCAGGGCAGTACAACCCCCCCCCCAAATGACCCCATTTTGGAAAGTAGACACCCCAAGGAAATTGCTGATGGGTATGTTGAGACAATTGAATATTTATTTTTTTTGTCCTAAGGGATTGAATAATGACAAAAAAAAAAAATTTTTTACAAAAAGTTGTCACTAAATGATATATTGCTCACACATGCCATGGTTATATGTGGAATTGCACCCCAAAATATATTCCGCTACTTCTTCCGAGTATGAGGATACCACATGTGTGGGACTTTTTGGGAGTCTAGTCGCGCACGGCACCCCGAAAACCAATCACCACCTTCAGGATTTCTAAGGGTGCAAATTTTTGATTTCACTCCTCACTACCTATCACAGTTTCGAAGGCCATAAAATGCCAAAATAGCACAAAACCCCCCAAAATGACCCCATTTTGGAAAGTAGACACCCCAAGCTATTTACTGAGAGGCATGTCGAGTCCATGGAATATTTTATATTTTGCCACAAGTTGCGGGAATATTACAAACTTTTTTTTTTGCACAAAGTTGTCACTAAATGATATATTGCTCACACATGCTATGGGCATATGTGAAATGACACCCCAAAATACATTCTTCTGCTTCTCCTGAGTACAGGGATACCACATGTGTGGGACTTTTTGGGAGCCTAGCCGCGTACGGGACCCCGAAATCCAAGCACCGCCTTCAGGATTTCTAAGGGCATACATTTTTTATTTTACTCCTCACTACCTATCACTACCTATCACAGTTTTGAAGGCCATAAAATGCCAAGATGGCACAAAACCCCCCCAAATGACCCCATTTTGGAAAGTAGACACCCCAAGCTATTTGCTGAGGGCCATGTTGAGACCATTGAATATTTTTTTTTTGTCCCAAGGGATTGAATAATGACAAAAAATAAAAATTTTTTTTTTTTTTACAAAAAGTTGTCACTAAATGATATATTGCTCACACATGCCATGGTTATATGTGGAATTGCACCCCAAAATATATTCTGCTACTTCTCCCGAGTATGGGGATACCACACGTGTGGGACTTTTTGGGAGTCTAGTCGCGCACGGCACCCCGAAAACCAATCACCACCTTCAGGATTTCTAAGGGTGCAAATTTTTGATTTCACTCCTCACTACCTATCACAGTTTCGAAGGCCATAAAATGCCAAAATAGCACAAAACCCCCCAAAATGACCCCATTTTGGAAAGTAGACACCCCAAGCTATTTACTGAGAGGCATGTTGAGTCCATGGAATATTTTATATTTTGCCACAAGTTGCGGGAATATTACAAACTTTTTTTTTGCACAAAGTTGTCACTAAATGATATATTGCTCACACATGCTATGGGCATAAGTCAAATTACACCCCAAATTAAATTTTGCTGCTTCTCCCGAGTACGGGGATACCACATGTGGGGGACTTTTTGGGAGCCTAGCCATGTACGGGACCCCGAAAACCAAGCACTGCCTTCCGGATTTAAATATAAAATGCTACCAAAAAAACTGTTAGCGATCGCAGGGATCAGGCCTGACTCTGCGATCGCTGCAGTTATGTGTTTAGTGTTTTGTAAGTGACAGTGATCGATCGATACTGCACTTGGGTGGGCTGGGCAGAGGGGCAAAACGCAGGTGCTAGCAGGTATCTGGGCTGATCCCGCTAACAATGCGTTTTTTTGGAACCCTGAACTGCTGGGGACGCTAGTATAGATCTGATCAATCAGATATTGATCTGTTCAGATTTTATACCACTACAGGAGGTTTATGCTTTGCGTGTGGGTGTTAGCGGTACTGGCACTAACCTAGCGCTGCCTGGGGCGACGCAGACCCTGACCCTAAAACCTAATTGATATCACCCGCCGGGTGATCAGGGGGTTAAACCTCTATTGGGTAATAAATGGTGGGTGCCCCGATGCTATAAAAAGCAAACTAACCAGAGTCACCCGTAACACTTATACGGTGATCAGTGGTGAAAGGGCTAACTAGGGGCAATCAGGGGGTTCAAATTTTTATTAGGTAGTATATGGGGGTCCCTGGCGCTATATAAAAACCTGATGGGGAACCTAAATAACTAACTGGCTAACCAGCGTCACCAGTGAGGCCGCGTACACACGCGGGGACTGTTCGCCCAACTTTGTCCGCTGAACAGTGTTTCGGCAGTCCGCTCGTGTGTGGGCTTTCAGCGGACAGTTTCAGCGAACAGTCCGCTGAACAAGGTTTTTCGGAATTTACGAAAAACTGTCCGCTGAAACCTTGTTTCAGCGAACAGTTCCCTCGTGTGTAGGCTTGTTCGACAAACTAAGTTCCGCGCATGCTCAGAAAGGCTCTACACGCCGAAAGTTATAATGCAGTGTATAGGACGTCGTATTTTTCGTCCCGTTGTACGTGCCGTTCACGTCATCGCGCACGGTTTCAGCAAACTGTTCGTACGTCGTGTGTGGCCATGTCCGTCCATGCTAATTTTGAGCGGACTGTTTGCTGAAACTGTTTGACGGACAAAGTTGGGCGAACAGTCCCCGCGTGTGTACGCGGCCTGACACTTATACTGTGATCGCTGGTGAAAGGGTTAACTAGGGGCAATCAGGGGGTTAAAACCATTATTGGGTAGTATATGGGGGTACCTAACGCTATAAAAACCTGGCGGTGAACCTAAAAAAAAACTAGCTACCTAACGACACTAGTGACACTAATGCAGCGATCAGAAAAACGATCGCTTAGTGACACTGGCAAAAGGGGGTGAAAGGGTTAACTAGGGGCAATCAGGGGGTTAAAACCATTATTGGGTAGTATATCGGGGTACCTAGCGCTATAAAAACCTGGCGGTTAACCTAAAAAAAAACTAGCTACCTAGCGACACTAATGCAGCAATCAGAAAAATGATCGCTTAGTGACACTGGCAAAAGGGGGTGAAAGGGTTAACTAGGGGCAATCAGGGGGTTAAAACCATTATTGGGTAGTATATCGGGGTACCTAGCGCTATAAAAACCTGGCGGTGAACCTAAAAAAATAACTAGCTACCTAGCGACACTAGCGACACTAATGCAGCGATCAGAAAAATGATCGCTTAGTGACAGTGGCAAAAGGGGGTGAAAGGGTTAACTAGGGGCAATCAGGGGGTTAAAACCAATATTGGGTAGTATATCGGGGTACCTAGCGCTATAAAAACCTGGCGGTGAACCTAAAAAAATAACTAGCTACCTAGCGACAGTAGCGACACTGATGCAGCGATCAGAAAAATGATTGCTTAGTGACAGTGGCAAAAGGGGGTGAAAGGGTTAACTAGGGGCAATCAGGGGGTTAAAACCATTATTGGGTAGTATATCGGGGTACCTAGCGCTATAAAAACCTGGCGGTGAACCTAAAAAAATAACTAGCTACCTAGCGACAGTAGCGACACTGATGCAGCGATCAGAAAAATGATCGCTTAATGACAGTGGCAAAAGGGGGTGAAAGGGTTAACTAGGGGCAATCAGGGGGTTAAAACCAATATTGGGTAGTATATCGGGGTACCTAGCGCTATAAAAACCTGGCGGTGAACCTAAAAAAATAACTAGCTACCTAGCGACAGTAGCGACACTGATGCAGCGATCAGAAAAATGATCGCTTAGTGACAGTGGCAAAAGGGGGTGAAAGGGTTAACTAGGGGCAATCAGGGGGTTAAAACCATTATTGGGTAGTATATCGGGGTACCTAGCGATATAAAAACCTGGCGGTGAACCTAAAAAAATAACTAGCTACCTAGCGACAGTAGCGACACTAATGCAGCGATCAGAAAAATTATCGCTTAGTGACACTGGCAAAAGGGGGTGAAAGGGTTAACTAGGGGCAATCAGGGGGTTAAAACCATTATTGGGTAGTATATCGGGATACCTAGCGATATAAAAACCTGGCGGTGAACCTAAAAAAATTACTAGCTACCTAGCGACAGTAGCGACACTGATGCAGCGATCAGAAAAATGATCGCTTAGTGACACTGGCAAAAGGGGGTGAAAGGGTTAACTCTAGGGGCAATCAGGGGGTTAAATCTTTATTGGGGGGGTGATAGGGAGCTACCCTGGACCTAACACTAACTGCCCTGACAGTTTTAACTGTTACAACTGACATTGAATGCAGTGATCAGTAAAGAAATGTAGCGGTCCATAAGTGGTTAAGAACAGTTTAACAGCAGGAAGATACAATATACATATACCTACAATGGCATGCCACCTGTAATATGACCTGAAGGACAATGAATGGTTAAGTGTTTAATGCAAGTAGTTACACTCTAAAGGGAACCCCAGGCCACCCTATTCAACCTTAAAATCCTAATAAGAGATCTGACAGAATAAAGATGGTGTAGGGCCCTTTAATTAGTGACAACAGCAATGTCCATGGTGCAGGCCTGATAGTCTTCACTGGAAGTTGGAGCTCATTAGATTATATCCAATAAGGCACAGTGATGAACAGACTGACTGGCTTAAACAGGCTAATGATATTTCTTGAAGTGGTTGTAGGTAAAGGTGTCTATGTACAGTGTTCAAATAATTTAAGTGCAGTTAAAGTGTGGGAAATAATGCAGAAGGTGGGCGGTTGCTCTCTTACCAACGACTGGTCTGAGCTGGAGGCCTTGAAGTCAGCGACCCGGAAATAGACGTCCGTCGATGGTGCCACCAGCAATGACACACGGATGCAGAGTGTGAACGAACGTGATGTCAGGCTGCTAAGTAGGTGCCGTGAAAATGTCTGGTGAACAGCCGCAGAGATGGGCCCTATGAGGCGGGGCTGGAGTTTCTTGACACCGCGTGGTAGGCCACAAACTCTGTCTCCTCGTCATGGAGAAGGCCCAGGAAGAAGAGAGCATGAAACGGAACTCCTATCTCCTTTATAGTCTCTCCCAGAAGTCCACTGGATGCTAGCAAGGAACCCTGGGATATGTAGTCCTGGTGTATAGTTATGCAATGGAACCGCCGGTAACAAAAAGCACTAGTCACACAATCCAGTGGGTTGGCTCACCAAGATGAAGACAGTCACTGGTGTCTAGCATTAAATGGACACAACTATAGAGGATGAATGATAATGTACACTTATAGTCCGCCATCGCTACATCTAGTAAAAAATGATACTGGTATTAAACATCAAAGTAATGACGTATTTTTACTATGGGCCGGTCATCAAGTGGTTAAAAGCTGCATTTTTATTAGAAAATTGTTAAAACCCCCAAACAATTCAATTCTGAAAACAGAGACTATGAAGAATAGAACGGTGGCAGTTGCAATCTTTTTATGTCACATTGTTGCTCAGCGGTTTATCAAATGAAAAGTTTCAGTAAAAAAAAAAATTGGTAAAATATAAAAGACGGGCGTTGATGCGAGCAAATAGAAATCAAACATGCCCTAAAACTGCCCAAACCCAACATTTTCCACAGCCAACGCTTTAAAAGCCCTTACAAGTTAATAATTGAGAACTAACTGGGACTTATGGCCCTAGAATTATTGCTCTCACTCTGACATTCACGGTGATATCTGACATATAAAGCACAATTTCTCTTTACACACACAAGAGTACCCTACGCGTTTGCATGTGTGCGCCGGAAGGCTGTTTGTTTTGCTTTTAATTTTATTTTGAGGGGATGAATGTACTGAAATCGTAAGTTACAAAATCCTTGTAATTTCCGGGCTCATTCATTGCAGAGTACATAGTAGGTGAGGTTGAAAATAGACACAACTCCATCAAGTCCAAGTGCTCCATGTGCTCCGGGGCTCCCTGTAGGAATAGGAGAGCCTGGTAACTATCAATGGTAGTGGCAGTAGGGGGGGGGGGGGTACAGTCTTTCTCAGTAGTGTAAAAGCGGTCATTTGGCAAGTCGCTCTACAGCTTCATGCTGGAACCTCCTCAATGGGGACACAGACTACAAAAAACTACAAAGACTAGTCTAACCCTTCCCCACTCTTTCCAAAATATTTTTTTTTTTAAAAGCTACCTACAATACATTTTGGGGACTATTTTTAAAGGATTTGCTGAATAAATGATACAAGCATTCATCTATCCCTCACAAAGTCTGACTGAAATCAGTCAGAAGAATACCGCAATATGGACACTAGATGCAGCTGACAATCATAGGAAATAAGAAAATGAAACAAAATACGGTCAATATTCAAGAGGGCTGGGCAAATGCTTGTGACAGTCATCTAGAATTTTTTTTAACCGCTTCCTGACCACCTCATGCCGATATACGTCGGCAGAAGGGCACGTACAGGCAAAATCACATACCTGTACAATGCCCTTTAAGAGGCGGCGGGGGCGCGTGCCCCTGGGAAGCTCCGTAAGTCTGGTTGCAGGTCCTGCGGACTCGATCGCTGCAGGGATACCCGTGATTACCTCACGGAGAGGAAAAACAGGGAGATGCCGATGTAAACAGCATCTCCCCGTTCTGCCTAGCAACAAGTGACACTGATCTCTGCTGTGATTGGAGCAGAGATCAGTGATCTGTAAAACATAGCCACGCCCCCCCACAGTTAGCAACATGCCCCTAGAACCCCTACACTGGCACCTAGTGGTTAACCCCTTCACTGCCAGTGTCATTTACACAGGAATCACTGCATTTGTATAGCTGTATAAATGACAATGGTCCCAAAAGTGTCCAATGTGTCCGCCATAAGGTCGCAGTCACGATAAAAATCGCTGATCGCCGGCATTTAAAAAAAATCAATGTATTAATAAAAATGCCATAAAACGATCCCCTATTTTGTAAACGCTATAACTTTTGCGTAAACCAATCAATAATTGCTTATTTCAATTTTGTTTAACCAAAAATATATAGAAGAATACATATGGGCCTAAACTGAGGAAAACAAATGTTTTTTTATATATTTTTGGGGATATTTATTATAGCAAAAAAAAAAAAATGCATTTTTTTCAAAATTGACGCTCTTTTTTTGTTTATAGCGCAAAAAATAAAAACCACAGGGCTGATCAAATACCACCAAAAGAAAGCTCTATTTGTGTTAAAAAAAAAGGACGTTTGGGTACAATGTCACACGACCGCGCAATTGTCAGTTAAAGTGACGCATTGCCGACAAAAAGTGCTCTGGTCAGGGAGGGGGTAAATTCTTCTGGGGCTGAAGTGGTTAAATATACCCCTTTAACTTATTTGGACAAATGTACATATAAAGTGTCACCCAGGACCCTGCATTCACTATATCTGGTCTCCCACAGTACACAGAACATGGAAATCTAACACTGTAGTTTTAGTAAATATAAACTGCTAAATACCTTTTCTCATCAGCAGTATATAGCAGTCTCGTGACTTCTATGAGTGTCTGGTTAAAGCATGTAGGAAGAGTTTTCATTCTGTCCTATGAGGCTGCAGAACCCCTGACCCTCTGTTTGGACAGTGCTGATCACATGCAAAAATGAAAAAAAATTGCAATACACAGCAAACTGAGGATGTGCCGCTTGACCCCAACCTCTGTACTATCAGCAGATATATATATATATAGATTGATAGATTGATATATAGATAGATTGGGGACTAGGAGAAGGGGAGGGGTGGGGGGGGGGGGGGGTCAGAGAAGACAGGATCAAGGTTTAACCTCTTAGGTTCCACAGTGAGTATAACAAGCATGCTTGTCAGGGCTGGGCCCAGCCCTTCCTTCTCTTAGCTGGCCGCTCAGCTGTCAGCTAATTGCCAGCTCCTATCTCTCCACAGTGACTCACCTGTTGATGATCCTGCTCGTCAGTCCTGCCTACTTAAGCCATCCAGTCCAGATGATCTCTGCCTTCGCCTTGGTCACATCTCTAGACGCTCTCCTGTGTTCCTGTTGGGTTTACTTCCTCTTTGTTTCCCTGCAAAGGCAAAGCATAATGGGCTACTATGCATCACATAGTAGCTCATTATGTGTCACTTACCTGACACAGGAGCCAGCGATGTCCCCAATTTCCTCGCCAGCTGGAAGCGTCCATCTTTCTTCCGGGGTCGCGGATTCCGACTCTGTGACTGGCCAGACTTGCGTGACGTCACTCCCGCATGCGGGAGCCGCCAGTCACAGCATGTCGTTTAATTAAAACGGCACGCCGTGACCCTTCTAAAGTGCGTATGTGCTGAGTACATTGGCGCATGTGCAGAAGGAATCCTCGTACGGGGAATTGTAAATATCTCCTAAACCATGTAGGTTTAGGAGATATTTACAGCACCTACAGGTAAGCCTTAATCTAGGCTTACCTGTAGGTGAAAGTGTGTTGTAAGGGTTTACAACCACTTTAAAGACTTGCTTGGCTGATATTCCTTCTGGCTCCCTGAGGTTTTAGCTTGTCTGGCTATCCTTTCCGGTTCCTGAACTCTGGCTATGTTTTGACTACGTTTACTCTGTTTACCTTTTTTTATTATTATTAAACAAATGTGTTTTAACTGTACTTCTGTCTAAGGCCCCTTTCACACGGGACGGATCAGTAATGATCCGCCCGTGATGATCCGCTTGCTTAGCGGGGATCGCTCCGTTGTCCCTGCTGAGCCGGCGGCGGACAGGGCGGTCTCTGCACAATATGCAGGGACCGCCCTGTCAGCTCTCCGCTCTCTATGGGGGATCGGATGAGCACGGACCGTCTGTCCGTGTTCATCCGATCCGCTCTGCAGATGGTTAGAAAAATAGGATTTTCCTCCGTCTGCAGAATTGGACAATAGCGGAGGCGGACGATAGCGGATGTCTGCGGATGTTCACCCGCAGACACCCGCTATCCCATAGGAATGCATGTATGTCCATATTTCATCCGCAAACGGATGGATGAAATACGGACATACGGACCGCATGTGTGAAAGGGGCCTAAGTCTGATTCATGGTTTCTGACTATGCTTCTCTGCATCTACAGACTGATTTTACTGTTGTGGGCTTAGTAATTCTTTAACTACAAACTGCTTGATTCTTGAGACCATTATCTTATGGGTATACATAGCCTTAATCCATGTGTTACATTTTATGTAAGCTAATAAATGACATACCCCTTTTTCCTAAATTATGAAGCATATTAAGACTGACCCTAGAGTACTCTGACCTTTAAAAATGTATCCTGCCTGTGGTCTTGTATATACTTTTTTTACAAATAAATAATGTGGTCTTGTATATTTATTTGGTAGCTGAACTCCTTGGTGATGCCTAATGCACTTATAAATGAGAGACGAGGTCCATTATGCCATATAAATGTGTTATTATAAAGATTACCATTTGTATTATAATTATTTTATTATAATTATTAATAAAAATAGATGCTTACATTTTATAAAATTACACTTCTCGGCTAATAATAGTAATAATGAAAGTATCGGTTCACAATAACAATATTGAAGAAATATGAGGATGAATAAGACCCTTCTGAAAGAGCTAATCTAATAATAATCATAATTTTGCTGCAGATGTTTCAAGGCTTTTCTCCCAACTCGGCAGAAAAACAAAACTAATGCACTGAGAAGACAAGCGTTCGGAATATTTGCTGGGGAATTTTATTGTTTTTCTCCTGCTGTAAAAAGCAAATGCACTTTAAAAAATATTCTACTCGGCCTCTAAAAATGAATTATTATCAACTACCAGGGATTTTTTTTTATGGATGAAAACAGCCATGCTTGGTTTTGAACAATGAGATACAAGTAAGCAGTAAAAGCGGCAGATGAATAGCATCGAAAATGCCTTTCGAGCCAAGATAAGGCTCTTGCCAAAACGGACATTAAACTCAGCAGTAAAGTATAATATAAATACAAAAGATGAGCAATAGTTTTCTTTAACACAACAAGGCAGGCTCAATTATTCTACAATACCAGCTTCAATGGGACTTCAGAAAAGGCATCTTGATATCTGAAAAGATGGCATTCAAGACAGTGGATCTAGAAGCAGACAAAGGTACTAAAAAAAAAAAAAAGGAATAAAAAATCAATTTACGACCTCAAAACAGCAGATTCTGTCACCTTCGGCGTAAAGTGGCACTTAGAAGCAAAATTAATTTACGGCATTGATACTTTTATTGTGTCACAAAGTCAGGCTGAAAAGCTTTTCAGGAAAGAGATACAATAAAGTGGATGTGTACTTGGGCTTGTAAGTTCTAATGGGATTGTGTAACCTTTTTCGCTCCATAGTTTTGGACAGCCATTCCCAAAGTGCAGAAGTTAACAATTGCAGTCTATATGCAGAGTGCAGGGCTCAGGTGTTTGAACCAAACATTCTTGTTGGATAATGGGCTCACTCTGGTATCAGGAACCAAGACTAACCCTGTAAAGTCCCATACACACTATCAGTTTTTCTGCTGAGTTTTTCCTTCAGGTTTACCAAAACCATGTAGTACAAGGGCCTACCTGATTGCATACAACTTGAATCTCCTAAGGTTGGACCTCATATTATATGGTTGATTTCACCTAAAGACTGGATGCTTCTGTTTAAATGAGCTTCAGAACCATTTTAGACTGGCAATTTTACAATTCTAAAGATTATTTGCTAAACACGGCCAAAGTGTTAATACCCACCCTTTGGGGGCAACCCAAGATTCCATCAATGAAAAGTTGGATGCAAAAGATATCGGATGTGCACCTTATGGAAGACATCACCCACAACAATAAGAATATCTCACAGAGACAACCTTTAACTTGGACCCCTTGTTTAGAATTCACAGCTACTCCTTATTATAAAGAACTCATAACACAAATCCATTGAGATGTGATCACCTCAAAAATGTTCTGACTGCTCCTCCCACCCGAAGGTTGACTTTCTCGAGGTCTAGGCTTGATCCTTTTCTTACAAGACCCTAAAGGTTTAGTCACACCTACTTTCAATATGTTGCCACGCATGCCAACGCCCCCCCCTTCCCCTCCCCCCCCCCTTTTGCTTCCCCATTTCTTTCCATTTCATTCTCTGAACTTCCTCTCCTTTTCCTGATAAACTCTATACACTATATACTCTATATACTCTATACACTAAGCATACTTTTACCTGACCAAATGTCATACGTACTGGTGCAGAAACTTTAATTAGCATAGAGTTCACTATTATTTGCATCTGGTCTTTAGAGGTTATAATATGTTCAGGTAACCTATTGCACTTTACATGTAAAATTGTATATTCTCTGTTAATTGTCTATCTTCTGCCTTTTAATGTTCTAATAAACATTTATTAAACAAAAAAAATAACTTTCTGGGTGTCAGCGAACTCTTGCTAATAAATTACTATAGCCACAGTTTACAGTATATAACTGTGGTGGTCACAAAGAAGAGTTTCCCTTACATTTGTGGTCATTGGGAAGAATGACCCCCTTAGGCTCGGTTCACACAGGGGCGGCACGACTTGCAGCGCGACTCACAGACGCGACCTGCACACGACTTCAGCGGCGACTTGCAAAACGACTTCTGTATAGAAGTCAATGTAAGTCGCCTGAAGTTGCCCCAAAAATAGTACAGGAACCTTTTTTCTAAGTCGGAGCGACTTGAGTCGCTCCTATTAGAACGGTTCCATAGTACAGAATGGAGCGTGACTTGTCAGGCGGCTAAGTCGCCTGGACAAGTCGCCCCTGTGTGAACCGAGCCTTACAGATTGCTAAAAGATCATTGCCAGTGGTTTCTGAAATGCAGAAATTGCCTATTGCTCAAGGAACCCCTAGGAATCTCTGGAGGAACTCTAGGGTTCCATGAAACCCTGGTTATTTTAATTACTCAACACTGCATTGAAGGCCATGGTACCCCCAAGTTAGCAGTTAAGATCTAGACTTTGTGGATAGAGTCCTCTACAGTGCAAGGCTCAGATATGCCTTTCCTAAAATAGTTCTGTTCTTCCTAGGTGACCTCCTTTAACTACTTTGTTGCCTGTAGCTTTACTGCGACAGCACAGCACCAGCTGCACAGGAGCGCCCCAGTTTTGCTGTCATTTGCTACAGCACAAGACAATCAGAGGGTCCTGGCCAATGATTTATGACCAGAACCCCCTGATCAGCTGAGCAAATGACAGAAGAGATCCCTTTGTTAATAAACAACACAGCGCTCTCTACAGACAGCAGCGATGTGCTGTTTTTTTCTCCCTGCACAGCTAACAAAAACGCCACACAGTACACATTGTTAGGCACACCCGTTTAACTGCTTGATTGCCCTAGATGTTAACCCCTTCCCAGCTAGTGTCATTAATACAGTGATAGGGTATATTATAAGCACTGATCACTGTATTAGTGTCACTGGTGATGTCAGTGTCAGTGTCATTTAGACAATTAGTGTCAGATTTCTCACCACACTATTGCAGTCCCATTATAAATCACTGATCACCATCATTACTAGTAAAAAATAAAAATAAATAAAAACTCCAGTATATATATACCATAGATTGTAAATGCTATAACTTTCACGCAAACCAATCAATATACACTTATTCAGATGTTTTTTTTTTACCAAAAACATGTAGCAGATAACATTTTGGCCTAAATGTATGAAGAAATTAGATTTGTTTTTAGTTTTTATTGGATATGATTTAAATCAGAAAGTAAAAAAAAAACCTGGACGTTTGTACGCAGAGCTGCAACAGATTTTGCACTCTCCAATATATAATAATTTTAATATTTAATATTTTTCAACTTTTTTCATTTATACAGAAAAAAAACTGTGATCAAATACCACCAAAAGAAAGCTCTATTTGTGAATGAAAAAGGACAGCACTTGTAATGCCACATCCGTAAATTGTAAGGAGAAAAAAACATTACATCATATTGCATTAAAAAGCGTATGCTAGACCATCTACGAGAAACAAAAGGGACAAGGAGACACAAACAGCCATACAATATACCTTAAGGTGGCCTAGGCCTCATGTACAAATCTCCAATGTTTTTTTGTGCAAAATTTTGAACTGTGTAAGGGTTTATAACAATGTGCAGAGGGTTAAAGAGGAAGTAAACCCTGATGGGTTTACTTCCTCTTTTTTTTCCCTGCAAAGGTAAAGCATAATGGACTACTATGCATCGCATAGTAGCTCATTATGTGTCACTTACCTGACACAGGAGCCAGCGAAGTCGCCGCTGTCCCCTGTAGTCCGCCGCATCCATGTTGCTTGTGGCGTCTCGCAGCTCCGACGAATCACAGCGGCGCAACCGCGATGACGTCACTCCCGCGCATGCGCACGGGAGTTGCGTCTCGCAGCTCCGCCGCTGCCATACGGCGAAGCCGCGATGACGTCACTCCCGCGCATGCGCACGGGAGTCGACAAATTTGGCAAATCCATGCTTGGATTTGCCGCATTTAGTGCGCCTGCGCGCCGCTGTCTTTCGGGCAAATATCTCCTAAACCATATAGGTTTAGGAGATATTGCTTGGACCTACAGGTAAGCCTTAATCTAGGCTTACCTATAGGTCCAAGTTGTTTGGAAGGGTTTACTTCCTCTTTAATTGATGTGGTCAAACCTCCTAAGCTCCTCATATGTTCTACAGAATGTATGCAAGATACTTTGATTTGAGCACAGACATTGTTTCAGTTCAATCCCATATGGAAAAGCCACCAAGCAAGCCAAGTAAATGTCTTGCAGTTCACTAATGAGATGTGCTGCCACTAATCATTATTATTATTATTATTATATTATTATTATTATTATACTGTACAGCATTCAGTTAGCTGGGGATGATGTTGTGGATGGTCTTTTACAGTGCCTTGCGAAAGTTTTCAGCCCCCTTGAACTTTTCAACCTTTTGCCACATTTCAGGCTTCAAACATAAAGATATAAAATTTTAATTTTTTGTGAAGAATCACAAACAAGTGGGACACAATTGTGAAGTGGAACAAAATCTATTGGATATTTTAAACTTTTTTAGCAAATAAAAAACTGAAAAGCGGTGCGTGCAAAATTATTCGGCCCCTTTACTTTCAGTGCAGCAAACTCACTCCAGAAGTTCAGCGAGGATCTCTGAATGATCTAATGTTGTCCTAAATGACTGATGGTGATAAATAGAATCCACCTGTGTGTAATCAAGTCTCTGTATAAATGCACCTGCTCTGTGATAGTCTCAGGGTTCTGTTGAAAGCGCAGAGAGCATCATGAAGACCAAGGAACACACCAAGCAGGTCCGTAATACTGTTGTGGAGAAGTTTAAAGCCGGATTTGGATACAAAAAGATTTCCCAAGCTTTAAACATCCCAAGGAGCACTGTGCAAGCGATCATTTTGAAATGGAAGGAGTATCAGACCACTGCAAATCTACCAAGACCTGGCCGTCCCTATAAACTTTCAGCTCAGACAAGGACAAGACTGATCAGAGATGCAGCCAAGAGGCCCATGATCACTCTGGATGAACTGCAGAGAACTACAGCTGAGGTGGGAGAGTCTGTCCATAGGACAACAATCAGTCATCTACTGCACAAATCTGGCCTTTATGGAAGAGTGGCAAGAAGAAAGCCATTTCTCAAAGATATCCATAAAAAGTCTCGTCTAAAGTTTGCCACAAGCCACCTGAGAGACACACCAAACATGTGGAAGAAGGTGCTCTGGTCAGATGAAACCAAAATCCAACTTTTTGCCCACAATGCAAAACGATATGTTTGGCGTAAAAGCAACACAGCTCATCACCCTCAACACACCATCCCCACTGTCAAACATGGTGGTGGCAGCATCATGGTTTGGGCCTGCTTTTCTTCAGCAGGGACAGGGAAGATGGTTAAAATAGAGGGGAAGATGGATGCAGCCAAATACAGGACCATTCTGAATGAAAACCTGTTGGAGTCTGCAAAAGACCTGAAACTGGGACGGAGATTTATCTTCCAACAAGACAATGATCCCAAACATACAGCAAAATCTACAAAGGAATGGTTCACAAATAAACGTATCCAGGTGTTAGAATGGCCAAGTCAAAGTCCAGACCTGAATCCAATCGAGAATCTGTGGAAAGAGCTGAAAACTGCTGTTCACAAACGCTCTCCATCCAACCTCACTGAGCTCGAGCTGTTTTGCAAGGAAGAATGGGCAAGAATTTCAGTCTCTTGATGTGCAAAACTGATAGAGACATCCCCCAAGCGACTTGCAGCTGTAATCACAGCAAAAGGTGGCTCTACAAAGTATTAACGCAAGGGGGCCGAATAATTTTGCACGCCCCACTTTTCATTTTTTTATTAGTTAAAAAAGTTTCAAATATCCAATAGATTTCGTTCCACTTCACAATTGTGTCCCACTTGTTGGTGATTCTTCACAAAAAAATTAAAATTTTATATCTTTATGTTTGAAGCCTGAAATGTGGCAAAAGGTTGAAAAGTTCAAGGGGGCCGAATACTTTCGCACTGTATGTTGTGGTTAGTACTTCGAAATTCATATGATGGGGTAGGGGAAGCCAGTGAAGGGATTGGCAGAGAGGAGCAAAAGTCAAGGATCAGTTAGTAAGGTGTATTAATCTGGCAGCAGCATTCATAATAGGTTGAGGGGGGATAGCCTGTGTAAGGGTAGGCTAGTGAGGAGGGAGTTGCAGTAGTCAAGGCAGGAAATAACCAAGGAGTAAATAAGTTATTTTTTGTTGTTGTTAGTCAGGAAGGGCTAATTCTGGAAATGTTGCGGAGGTTAAGGCGGCAAGATTTAGCAAGTGTTTGAATGTGAGGGCTGAAGGAGACGTTAGAGTCTAGGATTACACCCAGCACCCTGGCGTGTGTGCCGGGACCAATGTCTGTGCCATTAATCTCAAAGGTAAAGTCATGCGGAGGGGATCTGGGAGGAGGAAATATTACAAGCTCAGTTTTAGAAAGATTGAGTTTGAGGAAGTGGTGTGACATCCATATTGATATGTAGATATTCGCCAGCACACCAAGGATCATCAATTTTATTCAACATTTTTTATTCAAGAAAGATCACATCACAAATCGGCGTAGTGCAACGTTTTGGAGCCAAGCAGGGCCCCTTCGTCCAGCTGGCGGTCGCTACAGCACCCAGTACCTTAAGAGTTCATTCCAGGAACGTGTAAGAAATATGGGAATATGGATTGAGATCCATACTGATATGTTGCTCAGTAAATTTTTGATACATAAGGAGATTGAGGGGGTGAGCTGAGGAGTCGAGAGATAGATCTGGGTGTCATCAGCATAGAGGTGGAAGCCATTGGAAGGTTATCAACTGGCCCAGGGAAGAGGTGTAGAGAGAGAATTCATGGGTACATTTAGAGGCATGTATTGTAAACATTTATAGAATTAATTTTAAGAAATGTACGATAAAAATAATTCAATTTTCCACATACATTTTTAATCTTTTAAAGTAAAAACTGGAGAAGGCTCTATTGTGACAATTCATTATTAAAATGTTTAGCTAGGGCAGTTTTACCAACCTGAAAATAGCTTCCTAAGGACCTATGGGTGAAGCCATGAGTGAATGTCAACAGCCCCCAGAGCTTGTTTTATATTCTCTGACTTGCATTATTTTGTCAGTAATGCATTTTTAATCTTGGCGTATTTTGTTGGTTCCCTACAGCCAGTAAAGAATAACCAAGTTTTTTTAGGATTTTTTTTTCTATGTGTAAAGTGAAATATTCATTAGCATTCAGTTTTTTATTTGTTTTTTTTGTTTTTTTTTTACTTAATTAAGTTCCATTGTTCAGCTTTGTTTCAGTAATTTCAGTATGGTGTCATTTTTTTCCTTGACTGATGCCGTCCATACAGTGTGGGTAAAGATGCAACAACTCCCCCCTTTCCAAATGGAGAGAACCTCTGCGGCTTACATAATTATATTACAGTTGTCACTCTGGAACAAGACGAGAATGTTGAAGAGCTCCACACACTGATAATTAAATTATATTTTCTCCTGCCCTCCTAATTTAGCTGACGAAGCTCCCATAACAAAAAGGGAGACTTTACCACTGCAGCAAGGTGTCACAGACATCTCTTATTGTTTTCCTGCCAAATATTTAATAAAAATAGAAATATACATTTTATTCAATTTTTTCATATTAGCCCTTCCTGCTCTTTAACTGTTATGCAAGGCGTTGCCGCAACAGATTTGGCAATCATGTGAAAACTGTGACTGGCTGACACAGAAGTCACATGATTGGGGGCTAGACTAGAGCTAGAGTCCTGGAGTTGATAACTTGTGAACACTGTGCATGGAGTGTGCTCCCAGTGAATGTACACATGGGGTACATCGGTGTGTCAAGGCGTACCCTGCTTGCCACCACACATATGTGGCAGCAAGAGAATAAATTGGAACTTCAGGCAAACTGTTAAATACACAGATGAGATACAGTACACATAAAGGAGCTGTATTACCAAGCAAAGTATATGTATTTTTTGTCTATCCAGTTTTGAGATTTACAGAGCTACAGCTAAGGCACATAACACAGCCCAGTGTAGCAAGGTCGGGGCACTTTATTTTTATTTTTTTCGCTGCATTACAGTAATGATTACAGGTCATGTTCCGCTCCCCATGCTGTGATTAAATAGGAAAATCAGACTGATGAGCTCATCTCTCTGACACTCTGCTTTCTTCTCCTATCAGCATGCTCTCTGTGACCACCGCAGCACACCTGTTTGACTGCAAGAGGCTGATACCAAGCCAGATTCAGGTATTTAGATGCTTTAAAACAGTGGTCATCAACCCTGTCCTCAGGGCCCACTAACAGGCCAGGTTTGCAAGATAACTGAAATACATCACAGGTGATATAATTTGCTGCTCAGTGATTGCAGTATTCTAGTCTGCATCTCCCCAAGGTAATACATAAAACCTGGCCTGTTAGTGGGCCCTGAGGATAGGGTTGATGACCACTGCTTTAAAGTGTATGCAAGTGTAAGCAAAGAACTTTTTTTTCAAGGTTTGTGTAGAGCCGGGAAGGATTCGAATTCCTGTAAATTTTTATTTATTTATTTATTTTGCTTTCATTGTCCCCCCTGGGGAAATTCACCATCTCTGCTTGTCCTGTTAGCTATTGTTACCAAAACAATAGATGATGGGAAAGCCATAATTTTACATTACTCCCTAGAAAAGGAATAGAAGGGAAACTTTCAAGTGTGTACACTTTTTCTGAGGTTTAACTGGCTAAGAGGAAAATCTCCCTCAATTTGTTGAGGTTGAGGCTGGGTTCACACTAGAACACGCAGCGGCTTACAGCAGGGGTCCGGTGCATCTCCATTTGGGTTGCAATCGGACCTGAAACAGACCAGATGCACAGGGCTCCTGTGCAATTCGCACTGGAGCCGCTGCGGAGATGTGTGAACCAGCTCCATAGAGAGTCAGCCACAATCTCCTGCTATGCGAATTGGATGCAGGGAAACCCGCATCTAATTTGCATAGGTGTGAACCCAGCCTTTCACTTACAGTTCCCTGTGAAGGCAAATTTCCCCAATAAACTCCAAAGGGACACATCCAAGAGGAGCTTGGACCTCAACACTTGTTTGCTGAACGCAGTAAAGTGAACATATTCATTCAGCAAGCTCACTGTATCTGATCTCTGATGAGGCAACTCACATGAAACCAGGTGATCCTCCAATGAGTACCAAGAAAGTGACTAAAACCAACAATAAATCAAAAGAAGGAGCGCCAGACCAAATGGTAAAAGAGTAAAAGGCTCTTTGCAGCCCCACAGCTGTGTGTTCAGTGGTGAAATTAATTACTTTTATTTTCAATGCCATAAAACAAACTATTGCTCACTCTTGGAAATCCCCTGTATTGAACTTCTTCTAAGTTATTTGGCAACTGAAGAAGACTATGATAAATGAGAAAATATTATATCCTCTGATAGCCACAAGAAATTCATGAAGATATGGTCCCCGTGGATTTCCTACTCCCATCTAAACCAAAGGTTGCTACACTTTGAACTAAATAAACACCGGAGGGAACCTTCATTTTTCCTTCTTTACAACAATAAGATCCCAACCCAAATTTTACGGAAATCGATCATGGGACAGCTTTTGAATGTGGCTAAGTCTTGCATCCTTTGAAGATCTTCCCTCGATCCAGGTATGGCTAAACAAAGTAGAAGAGACCGAGAGTGTGGAGAATTTAACACATTCTCAAAACAACAGGTCAGATGTTTCTACAAGACCTGGCTCTTCTGGCATCGGTTTGCCTATTCAGATGAAGGTTAGTGTCACCTTGCTGTGCGGAAATAACCTACTGACCTTTCCTATGATCGATCCACTCTGAAGGCCCTCACTCATCTTTGGTCATCACCTTGATCATCTTTTTTCCCCCAAAAGGCATTCATTTCTCCTTTCCTCAAGTGGTTCTGCCCTGTCCCCTACCCCTCCTTTTTTTCCTTCACTATCCACAAGGACCGTACCATTAGACCCACACCATCGTCTGATGCACCAACCTCCTATTCTTCCCCCACAAAGCAAACTTTTGAACTTTCTGGTAAACAGAGTTTAGAATTCCTCCCACATCCCCAATTAGATGAGACATTCCCATACTTTTCCCTACCCTTCCTAACCATAACATTTAATGTTAGTAGTAAAACCAAGCAATACAGTTGGAGAGAACTTTTGTTATGTTTCATACCATTTATATACCCTGACGTGATATCTATCCTCAATGTTATCAGGTTATTAGATATACTGTATCCTGTACACTGCATCCTTATTCAGATTATTCTAGGTCCTAGATAATACTAGGTTGTAATGCTTTTGGTTATGAAGTCTTATGCCGCGTACACACGACCGGACTTTCTGGCAGACTAGGTCCGACGGACTTTCGGTGGAGTTCCGACTGACTTTCCGAACGAGCGGACTTGACCACACACGAATGAACTAAGTCCATTCGAAAGTCCGTTTGTTTTGAACGTGATGACGTAAGATGGGACTAAAAGAGGAAGTTCAATAGCCAGTAGCCAATAGCTTCCCTTGTGTCCTATTTGGTCTGTAGGACCAGCATACAGACAAACAGTTTTCCCAATAAGAATTGAGTCCGTCGGACAGATTTGAAACATGTTCTATTTCTAGGTCCATCGGATTTTTTAAAGGAAAAAACTATCATATTAGCCCACACACGATCGGATTGTCCGACGAACTCACCTAGTCTGCCAGAAAGTCCGGTCGTGTGTACGCGGCATTACTCTCTCCTGTACTACATGCCTGTTGACAAAAAAAAAGAAAGAAAAAAAATTAACACCCAGACGGCCCATCGGAGGAGGGAATTTACCCCTTCAACTCCTTTTTTGCATCTGTCCATGAATGTCTGTTACGGCCATGTAGTCTGCATGTACGTAATGCATATTCACTTGACAGATGCAAAAATAACAGATTTTGAAAACTGCTTGGAAATTTACTGAAAGTTGGCAACCCTGCCCATCGTCCTCTCCTTCTTATCTCAAAGCCTTACTTTCTCCTTTTCTGACTTCCTTGTTCTTTTTTTTTGTCTTTAAAATGCTCTAGCTCACTAACTCCTTGGAATATTCCAGAAACAATGTCAGATGTTCCATCATTTTAGATTAATTACAACTTTGAATTTTTATTTCATTCCTAATACCCTAAATTTCTAAGTTATCTATGCATTACTTGGCAATTTCATAATGTACATAAGATACATTAATATAGATAAGTTACTCTAACTGTAACAGGTTCGATATTGGCATTTGCTTGTGATGAAGTTTATTGTGTATACATGTCTCTGGATGTGCCATATTTAAGCTTTTTCTCCCCCTTTTTTTAATTTGTAAACTTTAATTAAAATAATTGAACAAGAAAATTATGTGGCAGGCCTATATAAATCTTTGGATTGGGTGGATAGAAATGCAAATCCTTTGGAAGGTAAAGCTGATCCCATGTATGTATTTAAACTGTCTATTTAGCTATTTGCCTGGAGCTCAGATTTAAATGTAAAAAGCGATGTGTCCCTTTAAGTAGCCCTCTGCTTAGTAGTCTTGCCAGGCACTCTTGATAAAGCCTTTGACAGAGTGTAGATCCAGGGAGGGGAGTGCCATAAACCTCCTTTGTGATTCCTCATTGTAAAGATCAGGGGACATACTTGTAAGTGGGAGAAGAATAGACACTCTGCCTTGTATTCGGTGCTGTGTGTGCGACAGTGGTTCTGTTTGATGTACAGAAAGCAAGCGTCTCTCTTTCTCTATCTCCCCGAGCGTGGAATTTACCAGTGCTAGCTCTTCTCATGTGAAACAGAATAGTTGGTATAATTGGAAGTAGCATTTACTGTCATTACAGGAGTATTTGAAAGGCTTAGTAACTGTGATACTTTTCTCAAGCAGCTAAATACAGTCACCAATAGTTGGCTTAAAGCTGACCTTTTCCTTTTGATATGATATTCATCTGTTCATTCAGTTTGATGCAAGCTAGGATTTTTTATTTTATTATTATACCTCCACGGAGTTACCACTTTCCATAGAAACAGTTGGCATGACTCTAGGCTGGGAGTCTGGCCTACATATCTGCCCATATTATAACATCCCTGCTTCAAAACCTTCTTCTTTAACACCAACTCTCAGACATAAGTCAAGCCAGAGAATTAGCTCTATAAATAGCCATTTTTTGGGAATTTGAATAAATTCCAATTTTTGGGGAAAATAAAGAAAATTAGAAAATGTCACGAGTCGCCCCAAACTGATTATTAACACAGAGTTGATGGTGAAATATAGTTGACACCCTTACAATTATTGAGTTTCAGGTGTAACCCATGAATGGTACTGTTAATGCTACGGCATACAAAGAGATTGTAGACAATTGTGAACTTCCAACCTTGCGGTAACATTCTGGGGAAGGTCCATTTCTGTGCACAAAGCCAGCTCCATAAATACCAAAGTTTGATGAGTTTCGTGGAGGAACTTGAGTGACCTGACTTAAGAATGCATTAAGACGAAAAAACATCAGGGTTTACAACTCCTTTAATTGAACAAGCTGAAGTTAGAAGCTGATTGGTTACCATGTACAGCTGCACCAGATTTTGCACTCTCCAGTTTTAGTAAATCAACCCCCCCCAGTGTCCACAAACAGCAGAAACAGCTAATGCATGATATGGAACTTGTGCATTGAAATCAAGCATTCGGTGCCCCCAACTTTGTAGACCACCAAATGTGCCAGCTTCTTACCACAAATATATGATCTCAGCATTATAGAGATCAAATGCGCTTGTGAAAAAAAGGGTTAAACCACACTGGACACACTGTATGTTTCCACATTTCTCCTTCTGGAATATAGTCAATATCCTATAATGCACAGCTTCCCCCAGATGTAGGAGAAAAAAATACCATTATAAGGTATTAACATAATATAGCACTTGTGCGTTGAAGTCAAACATTAAGTGCTCCCCACTTTCCAAAACACCAAAAGTGCCAGCTTCTTACCAGAAATATATATTCTCTATATATGAAAAGGGTCAAACCTAACTGGATTTGTTGTATGTTTCCACATGTTTCTCCTTCTAGAACACAGCCAAAACTGTGGGATGCACAGCTTACCTCAGGAATAATAGGAAGAAAAGCAGCCCAACATAGGCTAATAATGCTAAAACATTTATTAAAGTAGAATTATGAGCAAAACTTTTTTTCCTTTCTGCATGGGGTAAGGGAGGGTTATGAGATTATGAGGGTTGTGAGATTTTTTTTGCCATCTGTGTCCTATTGGGAAGATTTACCTTCACTTCCTGTCCAATAGCCAAGACAGGAAATGAGAGAAAATCCCTGCAATTAAAGGGAATTCTTTGGGGCCCCCAAGGTCACCAGAACTAGGGTCTCCATTGGAGCTTTTTCCTCTATTACTTTTCTAGAGACAACCCAAAACGTGTACACTAACTGACACTTTTGTCACTTTTTGGGGACAATAAAAGCTTTAAAAAAATGCACTGTCACTGTACTAATGACATTAGCAGGGAAGGGGTTAGCATCAAGTGGAAATCAAAGGGTTAACTGTGTGCCTGACCAGTGCTTTACCACTGTGTGGGAAGTAGGCTTTTTCTTCAAACTAAACCCGAACACTTTAGTGGCGCACAGCAATAATTTTTTTTTTAGCATACACTATAGTATTGTAGAAGACCTGGGACACCTGGACACCTTTAGGCAAGCCAAAGACAATGGTAATGTGACATGCATAGTCCCCCCTCACCCTCCTATCAGGCCCTGTTCTGAGCCACATTCCTGTCTGAATATTGTGTCTGGGTTTCAGGCGGACTGAAACCCGGACACATGATTCAAAATCCGAACTGTCCGGGTGAATCCCGGACAGGTGGCAACCCTAGTGGGAGGTGCTTGTACTAGGAGTGCTTAGTAGAGACACAGGATCCATGTCTTCTGTACTGACAGGACAGCAATCTGCCCTGTTTACATAGAAAGACCGCCGTACTGCCTGTGTACTGAAGCATCGGCGGGTGCTGGCAGATATCGAGTCCACTGCACCTGTCAATCAGCTCCTGGTGTTTCTAACCACAGCAGGCTGCTGGCAGCATGCACCTCAGACTCGAAAGTGCAGGATCACGTACTAGATACGTGATCCTGCGCAGGTGAGCAACCTTGCTGTCGTATATATACAATATACGGTCGGGAAGCTGTTACGTATGAAAAGATTCCTCCCAAATATCACATATTAAAAACGTCAAATGCCACGCCATTGTACACTGATGGTAAACTATAAAATGTCCCTGGCTTCAAGTCCCGCTCCTGAACGGGTTTCGTCTGCAGTAGGACATGCTCTGTGAGCAGCTCTACAGGTATAGACCATGGCCAAATGTTTATAGTTATGCCGCTACAGTCTGGTCTGAGGGCAATCTGCCCTTCTATATCTGTAGTTATCTTTAAGTGAGCAAGTAATTAGTGAATATTGTTTACAAAACCATGTCACCAACCTGCCCGAAGATGTAAAACTCTCATAAATACTGAAACATTCCAAGTTACAGTTTAGAAATATTTTGATCAAACAGCTTCAAATCACCCCATAAAAGCTGCACATAAACTGTACTCATTAGACATTGACTTAAACAGTCAATTACCAAGACAGAAAGCCAATGGCCTCCACAGCCGTGCCTTCAATAATGCAATTATGAGCAAAATGTAATTGATATTAAGCTGAAGCACATTTTTTTTTAATTGCTCAAATTGTTCACAAAGTGCATCCGAGGAGGAAGACAAATCGTGCCATATGCGAATAACTCCAATATTAATAACACATAAATTATAGACTGTTTACCATTCCGGAGCAGCTAGTTATTATGTTATTTTACATCTGGTTACCAGGCAACTGCAATTATTGCAGACAAGACCCCAATGACCATTAGCACCCTCACCTGACACTTGATCTGTGCTATCTTCGGTGATTACCGAGAAGCTGGTGGTGTTTTTTTTTATTGTGCTAATCAAAATGCACTCTTTGTCTAGCGAATGATATAAAAAAAAAAATTATTTGGGAACTTTTTAACTTTTTAAATGAACTATTTCAGCAATAGTAGTAGTGTACCCCTTATGGACCAAAGTTTTTATATTGTACACTATATTACCAAAAGTATTGGGACATCTGCCTTTAAACGCACATGAACTTTACTGGCATCCCAGTCTTAGTCCATTGAGTTGGGCCACCCTTTGCAGCTCTAACAGCTTCAATTTTTCCTCCAGAAGTACATTTGATGTTAGAAGAGAAGGCCTGGCTTGCAGTCTCTGCTCTAATTCACCCCAAAGGTGTTCCATTGGGTTGAGGTCAGGACTCTGTGCTGGCCTAGTCAAGTTCCTCCACCCTGAACTCGCTCATTCATGTCTTTATGGACTTTGCTTTGTGCACTGGTCCAAATTATTTTGTGGAGGGGGGATTTTGGTGTGGGGTTGTTTTTCAGGGGTTGGGTTTGTCCCCTTAGTTAGAGTGAGGACAATTTTTAAGGTGTCAGCATACCAAGACATTTTGGACAATTTTATGCTCCCAACTTTGTGGGAACAGTTTGGGGATGGCCCTTTTCTGTTCCAACATGACTGTGCACCAGTGCACAAAGCAAGGTCAGGAAGTTCCCTGAAGAGGTTGCAAGGATGAAACAAAGCGTATATAGGTCACGTAACTCGGTCCCTATGTATGTTTCGTCCTTGCAAGCTCTTCAGCTCCCTAAAGAGGTTGAAAGGAACGAAGAGAAAAGTATGTACATCACATAACTTAGCCCCTACATACGTTTCGTCCTTGCGAGCACTATTTTTGAATCAGAACAATGAAAGTGGACATTTGCCCTTTTATGATTTATGAGTAGCATGGTGCACTTTTTGGAGAAAAGTTTGCACTTTTTTTTGTAATTGCACTTTATATATATATTGGAATTTGGACACATTCAAATGTGTATACAACATTTCATGTATATATGAACACATATGAAGATTTATAGGATATATATTTTATGATATCATATTAATGTATATGCTTGCATGAATTGGAACATTTAGTTGAGCACATATGATTTTTTTTTGCTCAAACGCTGCTAATATATTTAATTTATTTTCTCTATACATTTAGAGAAAGAACCTTTTGTGGCGTGCAGCAGCCCAGCACCCCCTATTATTTAGCTGAGCCCCATCTCTGTCCAACAATGTCATCAAATCCCTCGGCCATCCAGGACTCTCCCTCCTGAGACACAGCAGTGGCGCCACTGGCTCCTGCTGCTGTCAATCAAAGTCAGTTAGCTAATCAAGGGATAGAGGGGGCGAGGCCAAACAACAGTTCCGTGCCTGAATGGCCACAGTGAGCTACAGCTCGGCTCAAGCTGCTGGCAGAGGGGGCACTCAACAGGAGGGAGGGGCCAGGAGCAGCAAAGAGGCACCCAAGAAGAGGAGGATCTGGGCTGCTCTGTGCAAAACCAACTACACAGAGCAGGTAAGTATAACATATTTGTTTAAAAAAAACAAAAAACTACACTTTACAATCACTTTAACTAGTTGCCGCCTGCCCACCATCAAATGAATGTTCTGGGATGCCATGATATAACTGTGTCCCAGAACGGCCACTCTCGCACGCCCACAGGGCACGCAGCACGGCTCTTTATCCATGTGATCGGCTGTGTACACTGTAAACACAGAGATGCCAGTAATCAGCTCTCCTCGCTTTGCACTGACAGAGTGTGTGGCGAGGAGAGCCGATCAGCGGTATCTCCATGCAGGAGGACATCTAGGAATGTAATAAGGGAACAATATAGTGTCACTAATCAGTGCCCACCATTGCCCACCAATGCCAGCAATCAGTGCCCACCAGTGGCAGCAATCAGTGCCCACCACTGCCCACAATTACCACCAATCAGTCAGTGCTGGATATCAGTGCCGCCTATCAGTGCAGCTTATCAATGCCCATCACTACTGTTGATCAATGCCCATCAGTGTCATCCATCAGTGCCCATCAGTACCGCCTATCCGTGCTGCCTATCAGTGCCTACCAGTGCCGCCTATCAGTGCCTGCCAGTGCCGCCTATCAGTGCCTGCCAGTGCTACCTAACAGTGCTGCCTATCAGAGCTCATCAGTGCCAAATATCAGTGCCCATAAGTGCGGCATATAAGTGCCTCCTTATCAGTGCCACCTCATCAATGCCCACCAGTTCAGTCTATCAGTGCCGCTTCATCAATGCACATCAGTAAAGGCGAAAAATTACTTAGTTTCAAAATTTACTGACAGAAAAAAGTAAAAAACTATTTTTTCCCAAATTTTTGGTCTTTTTTTTTGTAAAAAAAAAAAACAGCAGTGATTAAATACCACCAAAAGAAATCTCCATTTGTGTGAAGAAAAAGATACAAAATGTGTTTGGCTACAGTGTAGGACGACCGCGCGATTGCAATTTAAAGTGTGATAAGCTGAAAAATGGCCTGGGCAGTAAGTGCCCTGTAGGCAAGTGGTTAAGCTAAAAGGGGTTATTACAAGGGTTCCTCTGGGTTAAAAGGGTTGAGAAAATCTGGTCATTAGAGAGAATACTAGCGCTTATACAGTACCAGCAGCTGTTACCAGTTCATTATGGAGTCTGTCTATAAAGACAAAGAAGAATTAAAGTGTTACTAAACCCAGGACCCTGCATTCACTACATCTGGTCTCCCACAATACACAGAACATGGAAATGCAATTATTTTAGTAAATATAAACTGCTGAATACCTTTTCTTATTGGCAGTTATATCAGTCTTGTGACTTCTATCAGTGTCTGGTTAAAGTTTATAGGAGGAGTTTTCATTCTATTCCGACTACCCTATGAGGCTGCATGACCCCCGACCCTCTGCCTGGGCAGTGCTGATTGGCCCTGTGCCAATCACCACGCACCCGCCCAAGAAAAAAATCTCTAGCAATACACACCAAACTGAGCATGTGCAGAGTGACTCCAAAGACTCTGTACTATCAGGAGATGGTTTGGGGACAGTGGAAGAAGGGGAGGATCAGAGGAGATAGGATCAAACAGCCTTTTTACACAATGCACAGGATTAGTCCCTTAGGTACCACAGTGAGTATAACAAGCATGCTTTACTGCATATACAGACTTATTTTACTGTTGAGGGTTTAGTAACACTTTAAGATTCAGATGTCTGGATGATAGCCACCCCACAGTACCTGCTCGCTTTCTTGCTGCTAACAATTTAGTCCGATTTCTTCAGCTAATTAGAACGTCTTGGAAACGCGTTGGTTTGATTTTGTGTGATTTGCTGCATATTCCAAAATACTTTCCTGAGATAAATGGAAATTTTATCGGCCTAATGCAGCATAATTGTATGAAACACCTTGACTCTCTGGCTGCCTGTGGAGTTCACCCATCAATGCCAAATAAAATGTATGCACAGAGAAAATTGTCTTGAGGTTAAACAGGTCAAAACAAAGAACGTTGTGCATGCAAACAAGTTACATGCCGGCTAAAACACCTTCTCTGCCAGTGTCAGCACTTGTCTTCAGAATCCGAGGGGGGCAAATGGGTTTGATCCAATGCCTTGGAACCCCCGAGAACGTTGAGAAACATCAAACGCTATGACATTTGGTGCAAAGATATAATTAAAGTGTATGTAAATCCTAAGAACGAGCTTTGCTTACTTCCTTCCTTCTGTTCTGTTAAATGTACCACTAAAAGCGTTTCCTTATATCTGTTTGATCAGTGCAAAAGGATACTTGTTGATCCTGCAAGAATTCCAGGGAGTTCCCAACTTCATGTTCTCTCTGCCTCTGCTGCCCTGTTATCAGTTAGCATTGTTACCTGCTCATCTTTTCTGACTACAGAACACCTTCTGCCTATTTTATAGAGAAGACAATAGGGGGAAATGTTCTGGAGTCCTGTAGTAGGTTAACAATGCTGCTCCTTCAAAGATACAGTACAGTACATGAGTGTTGTCACTCTAGGACAGGGGTCTCCAAACTTAGTTTTTTTTAGGTGGTCCGGGACTGTGACCATTGGGAATAGACATTGTTCTGGCATCAGTTGGAGGAATAGTGACCTATCAGTGGTGTCGGTAGGTGAAGTAGTGTCCCATCATTGGTGTCAATGGGAGAAAACGAAATAGTGCCCCATTGTTAGTGTCAGTAGG
The DNA here is from genome assembly GCF_037356315.1 of Lithobates pipiens. Classification (NCBI taxonomy): domain Eukaryota; kingdom Metazoa; phylum Chordata; class Amphibia; order Anura; family Ranidae; genus Lithobates; species Lithobates pipiens. The sequence continues at coordinate 480,055,975 of NW_027507718.1, read as the reverse complement.
AGAAATAGTGCCCCATTGTTGGTGTCAATGGGAGAAATAGTGCCCCACTGTTGGTGTCAATGGGAGAAATAGTGCCCCATTGTTGGTGTCAATGGGAGAAATAGTGCCCCATTGTTGGTGCCAATGGTAGAAATAGTGCCCCATTGTTAGTGTCAATGGGAGAAATAGTGCCCCATTGTTAGTGTCAATGGGAGAAATAGTGCCCCATTGTTGGAGTCAATGGGAGAAATAGTGCCCCATTGTTGGTCTCAATGGGAGAAATAGTGCCCCATTGTTAGTGTCAATGGGAGATATAGTGCCCCATTGTTAGTGTCAATGGGAGAAATAGTGCCCCGTTGTTGGTGTCAGTGGGAGAAATAGTGGCCCATTGTTGGTGTCAATTGGAGAAATAGTGCCCCATTGTTAGTGTCAATGGGAGAAATAGTGCCCCATTGTTGGTGTCAGTGGGAGAAAAAGTGTCCCATTGTTAATGTCAATAGCAGGTTTTATACCCCCATTGTTGGTGTCAGTGGGAGAAATAGTACCTCATTGTTGGTTTCAATGGGAGAAATAGTGCCCCATTGTTGGTGTCAATGGGAGAAATAGTGTCCCATTGTTGATGTTAATAGCAGGTTTTATACCCCCATTGTTGGTGTCAGTGGGAGAAATAGTGCCCCATTGTTGGTGTCAATGGGAGAAATAGTGCCCCATTGTTGATGTCAATAGCAGGTATTATACCCCATTGTTGGTGTCAGTGGGAGGAATAGTGTCTTTTATCAGTAGGAGGAAAAGTGCCCCAAGGGCCGGATAATGGCAAAGAAAGAAAGAAAGTGTCTACCACTCATGGGACATTGCGCTAGGATATTAAGTGTGCTACTGGCACAATCGCCACGTAAAATTAAGAAAAAAAAAAGACTGAGAAGAAAAAATGCAGCCACCACTTGTAAGGGCTGCAATAATATTACATTCTTAGATATCCTTTAACCACTTCCAACCCAAGGTACGCACCTGTACATCCGCATGTTTCAGTGGTTATACCGGAATGATGCCTGCACCTACAGGCATCATCCTGGTATCATTCTTTTCAGCCTGCGATTCTCTTTCTTGTAGAAGTGATCTGAGTGGCTAATTAGCCACTCAATCACTTTTGTGGGTGGCAGAAGGGGGTCCCACCCCCTCCCATCGCCTCTCCCGGGCTCTCTGGTCCCATTGCAGAGGCAGGGAGTGATGCGGCCGGCGGCGATGGCTGCCCTGTACAGAGAGAGAGGAACTGATGTCATTCCTCTCTCTGTGTAAAACTGAAAACTGGCAGCGATGAGTAGTTCCTCACTTTGGGTTCCGTGCCTTTGTTTACCCAGGGCCGTCTTAATAGCATCATGGGCCCCTGGGCAAAGTTATGCTCTGGGGCCCCTACAATGGAGACAGCGCAAGTAAACCGACATCAAGTAGGTAGGAGGCAGACAAGCGGAGCTTCCCCTTTTGGGTGGAGGTCTGCATTAACTACATGGACAATCATTCTGTACATCAAAGAAACAGTGGAAAAATACTACCTACAAAAAGTAACAAAGCTGTCCTGTACATATAATATATCTGCTAGATTGACGCCTCCCCAGCATTATGGCCCCTCTACACCCCATATATCCCGGCAGCACTCTGACCCCTCTACACCCCAACATTTCCCCCCAGCACTCTATCCCCTCTACACTCCAAATATCCCCCCAGCACTTTGACCCCTCTACACCCCACATACCCCCCCCCCCCCCCAGCACTCTGACCCCTCTACACCCCACATATCCCTCCAGCACTCTGACCCCTCTACACCCTAGATATTCCCCCCAGCACTGTTACCATATACCATAAGATACCCTTTGTATTATGGCCCCACTACATTCCTGATACCCCCTACACTCTCTATATCCCTGACACCTCTAGCACTATAGCCAACCATGCTACCCCAAGCATTGCTACCACCTATACACCCCAGATCTCACCCTCAGCATTGTTTTCCCCCATACACCCTTGATATCCCCCAACACCATTATTTCATCCATGTAGTACCCCCTTTCCAGTGGAAAAACATTGCATGTAAACTTTTGGCTATATGCCCACCTCCAGCACTAGGCTCACCTATACCAATCATGTAGGCAGAAGGAGGGGCAGAGGAGGGAGCATCTCTCTGGGCATTCCAAGCCCTTCGGTGCAAACAGTGCTGGACAGCTGGGCTCACCATGACACGATCCACAATGCCACTTCCACAGGTGGGCTCTCAGTGCTTCCGACTCAGCAGCTCCCACTCCAGCTCCTACCCCGCAGCCTTCGAGTCCCAAGCATTCAAGCTGCATGGGGTGGGATCAGACCATCACTGGTGCTCTGGCCCTGCCCCTCCTTGCTGGCTGTGAAATAATGGGTATCGTTCTGCACAGCACGGCGCACCGCTGCCAGCCTGCGTCCCCTGTGTATCCATCAATCTCAGTGCTGTCATGGGGCCCCCAATTTCGGGGGAAGCATGGACTCAAGGACCAGCTGCTTTGGGAAAGTGCAGCGGCCCCCATGCAGCTGGGGCCCCTGGGCAGTGCCCAGGTGTGCCCACTCATTAAGACAACCCTGTGTTTACCTGGCTACCAGCAGCCAGGGAAGCAGCTGATCAGACCGATCTGTGTCTGTATCGGCTATATTGGAGGCCAGAGGAGAGATCTGGGGTCTAATAGACCCCAGATCTCTCTCCCGAAAGAGGACCTGTCACAGCTCATGCTGTCACAAGAAATGTTGTTTATCCCCTGTGATAAAAATAAAGTTAGTACAAAAACATAAGTGTAAAAAAAAAAATGGTGTATAAAATAAATAAACAACAAAAAAAATAGTTTAAAGCGCACCCATCCCACCGTGCTTATGCGCAAATGCAAACGCATACGTTACTCCCTCACACATATGTAAACGTGATCGCGCCACACATGTGAGGTATTGTCGCAAATGTCAGTGCGTGAGCAATAGTTCTAGCACCAGACCTACTGTATAACTGTAAACTGGTAACTTGTAAAGGTGTTTAAAATGTCGCCTATGGAGAATTTTAAGCACCGTAGTTGGCTGCCATTCCATGGGCAGACACAATTTTAAAGCGTGACATTTTAGGTATCTATTTACTCGGCATACAAAAAAATTGGGCTAACTTAAATATTTCGATTTTTTTTATTCGTAAAAGTGTTTTTTGCCCAAAAAAATTGCATTTGAAAAACCGCTGCGCAAATAAAATGTGACATAATAAAATTGTAACACCCACCATTTTATTCTATAGGGTCTCTGCTAAAAAAAAAAAATATATATATATATATATATATATATATATAATGTTTGGGGGGTTCGAAATAATTTTCTAGCAAAAAAAAGTTGATTTTTTACCTGTAGGAGCGAAGTGTCAGAAATGACCTGGGTATAAAGTGGTTAAAGCGGCAATAAACTAAAACCTAAAAATGTATTAAATTGCAGTGTACCAATCATTAGATGTGCATTATTTTATTTTTTTATTCCTTTTTCCTTGTGATCTAGCCAGTAACACTCCTCCTGTATTAAGCCTGGTACACATGATGGGATTATTGGACAAATGATCGTCCCTTATTTTTTGCATGCTAGTCTCCATATCGAAAATGAAGATGTTACTAAAGATACAAAAATTCTCATACGACACAATAAAAATTTACAAGTGATGTAATGTGCTGTAGTGTGTTTGTATTGTATTTTCAGATGAAAAATGTACCGATTAAACTAAAATGTTACGATCTGGTATTATACGAGAATTTTTTTTGTGTTTGTCTCTTCTGATAATTGTGGATGAAAGCCTTTATACTAATGATCAGATTATCATACAATCGCTTCGAAAGTGGTATTTTTTCATTTGATTTTCTGACTGTGTGTACTAGGCTTTAGAGTACCCCTGCTCTGGATGAAGGATCACAGGGGGCACCTTTGGACAGCAGCATTGTCATTCTGGGGGGGGGGGGGGGGAGTGTTAGATGGACTAGCACAGGGCTAACGTATAACAATGGTGGGCGTTAAGGAATTCATTTGTTACTGTTGTTTACTGTATATATCGGCATCACATAATTGTCATTGCTACTTGACTTTTTGACTCTTTTTTAACAATCATTTCAACCCAGTTCTGGTTATTTTACCAGGATTTGGCTGGTTGACTCTCTTTTTCAGTCTATTCACTTGAGTATGTAAATCTAAGAAAGCTAAAACTATTTGCACTGTGTCTGTGTGTCATTTAAAGGTATGCACAATATGTCTGAACCTAGAGTGTCAGGATTGCTGGGAGGTTCACAGGGTCAAGGCTGCACAGAAGAACATGTATTTACCAGCAGTCCTCAAGGGGGCAGTGCTACACATATTTCATTGATCTGACCATGATAAATAAAATAAGAATTAAATATGATTGGCTACTATAGGCAATGTACACATTGTTACTGCCTTTTTAAGTAAATATTTTAATGCTTTATTAAATATAGCATTAAAAAAATGAAAACCAATGAATGACACTTTCACTGATTTAGGATGCAGAGAGACTTACAGCAGAGCACAGCACTGGACAGGGGAGCAGGAGCTGCCAAAGTTAACGTTTCCTATTAATAAGATGGAGATTGGCTGCTGGGCTGTAACCCCCCCCCCTCCAATGTGGCTCCACACTCACCCTCAGATTATTTCCACTCGCCTAATGCAAGCAGGCGAGTGGAAATTTTGAGGGCTGGACTTGCAGTTTTAGATATACTAACAAACTAAAGACAAACCCCAGATAACACTTCGTAATCACTTACAGTAACATTTTTTCCTTTTGAAATAAAGGCTTTACATAAATAAAACTGATCATTATAAGCACCCCTGTCAATGGTTTGTCTCAACCCTGTAAACTGATACATCATGAAGGGAGCTTATTCTTTTGAAAACCAACAGACTTACTGGCAAGATTACCAGATGAAAGTAAAAGAAAGAAAGCCATAAAAAAGAAAACAAATGCAGGCATCACATCTAGGAATTAATCATCTCCGATATATTAAATGTTTGCTTTTGGGTTTGATAGCACTTTAAATCATTATATGAGGTGGCTGCATTCGTTTTCTTTTCTTTGGCTTTTCCCTACTGTTTTCACCTGGTGATCTGGCCAGTAACACACCTCCTGTATTACTGAGGCACAATTCTGGATGAAGGAGCACAGGGGCACATTTGGACAGCAGCATTGTCAGTCCTTGGGGGGTGGGAGTGTTAAATGTATTAGCAGGTTTAGATACACTAACAAATTGAAGCCAAACTCCAGTTCAAACCTAAAGTGGAACTCCACCCAAAAAGGGAAGCTCTGCTTCTCTGCCTCCTCCCTCCTCCCCTCTGCTGCCACCTTGGGGGAGAGCTGGTACCTGTCCCCCCCCACCCTACTTCCACCGCTGCTGGCCATTCACAAAGCTCATGCGCAGGAGGGATCCGGCTTCACTGGCAGTTACCCTTAGCCGAAATGGCGGCAGCAGCACCCGAGAGCCGATTGAAAAATCGTCTCCAGTGAAGACACCGCTGGATTCTTGGACAAGTAAGTGTTCTGAAATTAAAAGTCAGCAGGTACAGTATTTGTAGCTGCTGACTTTTAATTCTTTCTGAAGAAGCCTGGAGCTCCTCTTTAATAATCAGTTACAGCAAATAGTTTAAGTTCATTTTACTTTTGAGATAAAGGTTTTGCATGAATAAATAAAAGCTGATCATGTTGATCACCCCTGCCACTGTTAACCACTTCAGCCCCGGAAGATTTTACCCCCTTCCTGACCAGAGCACTTTTTGTGATTCAGCACTGCGTCGCTTTAACTGACAATTCCGCGGTCATGCAACGTGGCTCTCAAACAAAATGTACGTCCTTTTTTCCCCACAAATAGAGCTTTCTTTTGGTGGTATTTGATCACCTCTGCGTTTTTTATTTTTTACGCTATAAACAAAAAAAGAGCGATAATTTAGAAAAAAACGCATTATTTTTTACATTTTAAAATGTAAAAACATATAAAAACATTTTTTTTCCTCAGTTTAGCCCGTTACGTATTCTACTACATATTTTTGGTAAAAAAAAAATCACAATAAGCATTTATTGATTGGTTTGCGCAAAAGTGATAGCATTTACAAAATAGGAGATAGTTTTATGGCATTTTTTTTTATTAGTAATGGTGGCGATCTGCGATTTTTATTGTGACTTTTTGACATTTTTGACACATTTGTAGGACCATTGTCATTTATACAGTAATCAGTGCTATACAAATGCACTGATTCTTGTGTAAATGGCACTGGCAGTGAATGGGGCTAATCACTAGGGGGCAGTGTAAGGGTTAAGTGTGTCCTAGGGCATGTTTCTAACTGTGGGGGGCGTGGCTACATGTGACATGTCCCTGATCTCTGCTCCCAATCACAGGGAGCAGAGATCAGTGACACTGACACTAGGCAGATCAGGAAGATGCTTGTTTACATTAGCATCTCCCCGTTCTTCCTCCCCGTGAGGCGATCGCGGGTATCCCTGTGGTGATCGAGTCCGCAGGACCCACGACACGACTCATGGAGATGGCACGCGATGGCACAATGGCAAATTTAAAGGGACGTACCTGTACGCCCATTTGCCTGTCCGTGCCATTCTGCCGACGTACATCGGCGTGCGCCGGTTGGAAACCGGTTAAAGTGGTTGTATACCTTTTTTTACATTTTTACCTACAGGTAAGCCTATAAAAAGGCTTATCTGTAGGTAAAATTAATATCTACTAAAGCTGTACTGTTTAGGAGATATTCACTTTGCATGCAGCCGCTGACGTCAGCAGCACATGCGAGGTGAAGGTCTGGCTGAAGGTCCAGCAGACGCTTCTGTGCATGCACGGGAGTGATGTCATTGTGGCTCCAGCCACTCACAGTGCCGGGGCCGCGAACCCGGAAGACACGCCGAGGGTAACATGTCAGCTCCCTCGGCGGTGACCGGGATCAGATGCCGACTCTTCGTTCTAAGGTAAGTATTTCATAATCAGCTAGTATGCAGTGCATACTAGTTTATTATGCCTTTGCTTTACAGGTTGTTGTTTTTTTGTGCGGTTATACAATCGCCTTAAGTGGTTTGTGTCATCCATGTAAACTGATAAATTCTGCTGGGGAGCTTGTGCTTTTGAAATACAACAGACCTGCTGGCTGGATCACCAGATGAAAATAGAAGGAAAAAAAAGCCTAAAAAAGGAAATTAATGTAGCCATCACATCTAAGAATTAGTAAGCTGCAATATATTAAATATTTGTTTTATGGGTTTAACCAGTTCCCGACCGGCGCACGCTGATGTACGTCGGCAGAATGGTACGGGCAGGCATATTGGCGTACAGGTACGTCCATTTTTAAATGCCGCCCTGCCATTGTGTGCGCGCCGGCGGCGGCGCGCTTGCGTGCCGGTCGGGACCCCTGTGAGTCCGATCGTGGGTCTCGCGGACTCGATTGCCGCGGGGATACCCGCGATCGTCTCACGGGGTGGCTGATCGGGGAGATGCCATTGTAAACAGCATCTCCCCGTTCTGCCTAGCAACAAGTGACGCTGATCTCTGCTCCATGTGATTGGAGCAGAGATCAGTGTTCACTAACACAAAGCCCAGCCCCCCACAGTTAGTAACACGCCCCTAGGAACACTTAACCCCTAAACTGAGGGAAAAAAAGTTTTTTTATCGATTTTTGTGGGATATTTATTATAACAAAAAGTAAAAAATAATGTGTTTTTTTCAAAATCGTTGCTCTATTTTTGTTTAATAGCACAAAAATAAAAACCACAGAGGTGATCAAATACCACCAAAAGAAAGCTCTATTTGTGGGAAAAAAAGGATGTCAATTTTGTTTGGGAGCCACGTTGCGCAACCGCACAATTGTCAGTTAAAGCGACACAGTGCCGAATCGTGAAAAGTGGTCTGGTCTTAAGCCAGCAAAATGGTCCGGTCTGAAAGTGGTTAATACAGTTTAGGTGAAAAGAAAATACAAAAGGAAAAGGTTACCTTTGATGAAAACTGCATATGATGTCTATCAGTAGATCTAGAGATATAGGCGGCTAAGGTTATATGCAAACCTTGACTTTTCTAAAAAGTCAAATATTGCCCCTTCTGCAACTCTGACCAACAGGGAATCTTTAAAGGAAGGGAAGGAGGGGACGCGATATGCTATAATTTCCCAGTTAATGTCAAGGTTTAAAGTGGTTATAAACCCTTACAAACCACTTTGACCTACAGGTAAGCCTAGATTAAGGCTTACCTGTAGGTCCAAGAAATATCTTCTAAACCTACACGGTTTAGGAGGTATTTACTAAAAGACAGGCACCGCTGTCTATGGCACATGCACCATAGACAGCGGCGTGCAGGCGCAGTATCGCCGTTAGCGGCATGCCGCTGCTAACTGCGATATGCTGTTAGTGGCAGCTCCCGTGCACATGCGTGGGAGTGATGTTGACGCTGCTCCGGCGCTGTGAGCGGCCGGAGCAGCGATACCCGGAAGAAGATGGACGCTCCGGACTACAGGGGACAGCTGTGACATCGATGGCTCCTGTGTCAGGTAAGTGACACATAATGGGCTACTATGCGATGCAAACTAGCCCATTATGCTTTACCTTTGCAGGGAGACAAAGAAGAAGTAAACCCATCAGGGTTTACTTCCTCTTTAACCACTTCCCGACCTGCGCACGACGATGTACGTCGACAGAATGGCACGGGCAGGCATATTGGCGTACAGGTACGTCCAATATTCAATGCCGCCCTGCCATCGGGAGCGCACCGCCGGCGGCGCGCTCCCACGCTGGTCGGGACCCCCGTGAGTCCGGTCGCGGGACCCGCGGACTCGATCGCCGCGGGCATCCCCGCGATCGTCTCACGGAGCGGCCGAATGGAGGAAATGCTGTGTAAACAACATTTCTCCATTCTGCCTAGCAACTAGTGACGCTGATCTCTGCTCCATGTGATTGGAGCAGAGATCATTGTTCACTAAATGAAAGCCCAACCCCCCCACAGTTAGTAGCACACCCCTAGGAACACTTAACCCCTACACTGCCACCCACTGGTTAACCCTTTCACTGCCAGTGTCATTTACACAGGAATCACTGCATTTATATAGCAGTGATTATTGTATAAATGACAATGGTCCCAAAAATGTGTCAAAAATGTCCGATGGGTCCCCCACAGTGTCGCAGTCACAATAAAAATCGCTGATCGCCGCCATTACTAGTAAAAAAAATCACTGTGGAACCTAAGGGGTTAATCCTCCGCAGTGTGTTAAAAAAATAAAATAAAAAAAAAGCTTTTTGGTCCTGTCTACTTCCACTGTCCCCAAACCATCTCCTGATAGAACAGAGCCTTGGAGGCACTCTGCACATGCTCAGTTTGGTGTGTATTGCTAGAGAGTATTTTTTTCTTGAGATCTTCTTGATCAGCACAGGGCCAATCAGCACTGTCCAAACAGAGGGTCAGGGGTCATGCAGCCTCATAGAACAATCAGGGGAGAATGAAAACTCCTCCTACAAGCTTTAACCAGACACTGATAGAAGTCACAAAACTGCTACACACTGCTGATGAGAAAAGGTATTTAGCCCTTTATATTTACTAAAATAATTGCATTTCTGTGTTCTGTGTACTGTGGGAGACCAGATATAGTGAATGCAGGGTCCTGGGTTTAGTAACACAACCAACATTATCACGCAAAGTAACGCAAAGTAACGCACATTAACGCACTTTGTGTTACTGCACCACGGGGATTAATGATTTCTCTGTTTTTATTATAAGCTCAGCTTAAACAGTTTCAGATCTCTGCCACATTTACTGTAACACCAACTGCATTATAAGATGAAAATGAATTAATTTTTTTGGCAGAAATTCCATGAGCACATTTTGTTGTTAGTTCTTCTTTATACACTGTCATTAAAGAATATTTTTAATAAAAATTCTGCGGTCCCGGTATATAAAAAAAAAAAAAATGACTGAAGTGAGTTCCCCAATTGATTGTACTCAGCTATCCTAATTTCAGTACACATCTGCCGATAAATGGGATTTGATCTGAACGGCTGCCAATGTTTTATAATGTTCTTAATGACTGGGCATCATTAAAGAGACACAAATTTGCTGAAGATTCACATTTATTTTTATAATCTCCTGGCAACCACTTTGGAGAGACGGGCAACAAAAGTGGACCCCCAGCATAGGTTCCCAACATCTCCTTAGTGCCCCCCAGACACCCCACATAAAATGTGTAGCAAGTCGAATAGATCAATATACACAAGTGACTTCACCAGAAGATGAGAGGAATACCGTCTTCAGGGCTACATAGTTACATATACAGAGGGCAAAATAATTATTTTGTAAATTTGCCCACCTACAAAGAAATGAAGGGTCTATAATTGTTATCATTTTATTTTAAATGATAGAGACAGAATATCAACCTAAAATCCATAAAAAGCACATCATATAATAGGCTGTACATTGAGTTACAGTTCAGTGAGTAAAAGAAGTATTTGATTCCCAACCGATCAAAAATAATTCTGGTTCCCACAGACTGGGTACAGTATGTGCTCATGTGGTACCCAGCTTAGTCCTGTGAATTTAAAGCGGTTGTATGCCCCTACAAAAAACTGTAAGGCAAAGCCATAATGAGCTAGTATGCATCGCATACTAGTTCATTATGAAATACCTTAGAACAAAGTGCCCGAACTGCCTACCGGTCACCGCTGAGGGAGCTGACATGTTCCCTCTGCGTTTCTTTCGGGCTTTGACGCTGCGAGTGGCTTGAGCCTCGATGACATCACTCCCACGCATTTGCGAGAGTCCTTTGTTGCGACAAGGAGCATCTTCCGAGCCTTCAGAGCGTATGCGCTGCTGATATCAGCGGCTGCATGCAGGGCGAATTTCTCCTAAACCGTGCTATAGGCTTACCTGTAGGTAAAAATCACAAAGTACCGCGACTTGGGATCCGACTTGCTGGACCTCAAGTCGCCCCAAGTCGCTTGACATCAGAAATTACATTGAAGCGAATGAGAGTCATCTTAATGTACACTACTGAAGTCGCTCCAACTTCAGAAAAGGTTCCTGTACTACTTCAATACGACTTCTAGGCGACTTGTACCCATAGACTTCAATGGAAGTTGCTTCCAAAGTAGGATCATGTCTTAACTGAAGCAACAATACAGGAAGAGAAAATTGTTTTCTCAGGCAAACCCCTCCCTCCCCCTCCCTCCCACTGAGCTGATTGTTGTTTGATTGGCCACTGGAAAGTCGCCTGTCCTGGAAGCGACTTGAAGTTGCCTTGTAAGTCGCCCCAAGTCGCCTTGTAAGTCGCACTGTGGTGCGTACTCAGATCGCCTCCAGGTCGCCTCGCAAATTCATGTTGCCCCTGTGTGAACCAGCACTAAGAAGGTTCTCCTAACGACAACTCATTATGTGTATAAAATACACCTGTCCACAGAATCTCTTTCTTCCATTCAAACCTCATCATCATAGGCAAGAGCTGTCAAAGGACGTCAGGGACAAGATTGTAAACCTGCACAAGACTGGAATGGGCTACAAGACCATCAGCAAGAAGCTTGGTGAGAAGGAGACAACTGTTGGAGCGATAGTTCGCAAATGGAAGAAATGCAAAATAGCCATCAATCCCCCTCGGTTTGGAGCTCCATCCAAGATTTCACCTCAACGGGTAAGGATGATCATGAGAAAAGTGAGAGATCAGCCCAGAACAACACGGGAGGAGTTTGTGAATGATCTCAAGGCAATTGGGACCACAATCACCAAATAAACCATTGGTAACACAATACACCGCAATGGATTGAAATCCTTTAGCGGCTGCAAGGTCCCCCTTTTTAAGAAGGCACATGTACAGGCCTGTCCGAAGGTTGCCAATGAACATCTAAAAGATTTAGAGGGGGATTGTGAGAAAGTGCTCTGGTCAGATGAGACCAAAATTGACTCTATTCACCGTGTTTGGAGGAAGAAAAATGCCTAATATGACCCTAAGAACATCATCCCTGCAGTCAAACATTATACTTGACATTGCATTGAGGCGCCATGTATTATAAAATCTTGGATGAGAACCTTCTTCCCTCAGCCAGAACACTGAAGATGGGTTATAGATGGGTCTTCCATCTACAACCCATCTACAAAACATACCACCAAGGCAACAAGGGAGTGGCTCAAGAAGAAGCACATTAAGGTCATGGAGTTGCCAAGCGACAGACAAAAAATCTTAAGGATTTAGAGAAGATCTGTAAAGAAGAGACGACCAAAATCCCTCCTGAGATGTGTGCAAACCTGGTCACCAACTGCAAGAAACGTCTTACCTCTGTGCTTGCCAACAAGTACTAAGTCATGTTTTGCTTGGGGATCAAACACTTATTTTGCTCACTGAACTGACCATGATCATGAACATACCAGAAGGAGCTTTCTATTCTCCTTAACCAGAATGCTGCACCGCCCGCACTGAACAAAACATTGACACTTCCTAGTAGTCAAAGCTTTCCTACCACCCTTCCACCTCCGAGACATGCCTACTGGACAGTAGAGCTGCACGATTAATCGTCGCAATTTTTTCCCCCGTTGCGATCTTGACAAAAGTGTTTCACGATTCTTGCTATGCAAAGAATTCTCTCTGCTCTTCTGAAGCCACAGCCGTCAAAAGAAAGGAAGAAAAAAACGGGCAGTCTGCCAAGAATCACAACATTCTTTAGCAGTGGAACCTAAGTATAAACATTGTAACAATTTGTCAATGGAATAGTCTTTGTGTGTAAGTGAGGAAAGTTTAACTACTTAAACACTAAGTGCCCGTTCACACTACCGCGACTTGTCAGGCGACTTAGTCGCCTGACAAGTCGCGCTCCGTTCTGTACTATGGAACCGTTCTAATAGGAGCGACTCAAGTCGCTCCGACTTAGAAAAAGGTTCCTGTACTATTTTTGGGGCGACTTCAGGCGACTTGCATTGACTTCTATACAGTAGTCATTTTGCAAGTCGCTGCTGAAGTCGTGTGCAGGTCGCGTCTGTGAGTCGCGCTGCAAGTCGCGTCGCCCCTGTGTGAACGGGCACTAAACCTTTTTCTGACATTTGTTGGTTTCAAGTTAAAATATTTTTTTTTTGCTAGAAAACTACTTAGAATTCTCATTATATATATAAAGGTTTAAGTAGAGACCCTAGAGAATAAAATGGTGGTTGTGGCAATATTTTATGTCACACTGTATTTGGTCAACGGTCTTTCAAATGCAATTTTTTTGGGAAAAAATTACTTTAATGAATTAAAAAAAACAAAAAAGAAACTAACCAGTAAAGTTAGCCCAATTTTTTTTGTATAATGTGAAAGATTTTATATCACGAGAATCGTGATTTTTTTATTCTAGGCAAAAAAATAGTGATTCTCATTTTGGCCAGAATCATGTAGCTCTACTGGGCAGTAAAGACCCATACACATAATACAAAAATCAGATGGGAAAATTCATACGACGAGCTGCCTGCCGATTTTCGGATTGTTAGTACGGTGCTTTCTACAGCCGATTTCACTTTTTTGTCCGACAAAAGCTTGATGAGCAGACTAGGAAATTTTTGAAAAACGTATTTTAAAAGGCATTTGTTTTGTAGTGATATAAATAATGAATATTATGGTTGTTGCTTGATTTTTTGGGCAAGTTACCACAACATCATTATCCCTGAGTTTTTAAGATCAAAGACACAACTATGTTGGTGTTCCTTATTCATTTTTCATTGTGTTGTTTTTACTGTAACTGCCTACTCTCAAACTGTCATTTGAAGATCAGGAACGATCTGAAAATCACCAATCAATGCTTACCAAACTTCTACTAACACAAAATTAGCAGAAGGGGCCTAAAGGGTGGTGCTCGAGAAATGAACTTCCTCTTTATACTCTCGTAGTACGTCACTACGTTCAGGTTTTCCGAATGACAATTTGTGGATAGTTAGTAGGCTGGACAAAATCCTGCACACGCTCTTTTGACAAAAATCAGATGCTCGGTCGTACAACAATTGAACCGTGTGTACGAGGCTTTAGACAGACCGTTATAGCGATGGACCGATGAGAAAGTATGGAGATCCAGAAGGAACAAGGAAGCTTCAACGTTATCATGAAGTATCTGAGCTTCATCTGATCAGCATTCACCCTACAGAGGACATATCTGCTCATTTAATGTCTTATGCCCATCAGAACAAGAAATGGGTGGGATGACTGCAACTGGGCCAGACTCCAGTACCAATACAAGTGCCAAGACATAGGTTCCAAATTTCAACCCTTCTCCATACTCTTTAAAAAAACTTTATTCATTACTGTTTCCGTTCCCATTGGGTCGGTTTCCCATCATATGCTGCTGTTCTGACCCTGTTTCTAGGAAGTGAAAATCTTTTCATTGGGAACATGGGCAGCAACAAAAACCTTAGTGGTTCTAAAACTTCTCCACTCTATCCCCCGAAAGTCTGTCTGGAGTTGGGTTTTAAGACTTTGAATAAACATACCCTCAACAGAAAAAAAAAAAAAAAATGGAAATTAGTACAGAGCTCATTGGGGATACCACCAGTGGAGTATTTGTGTTCAGAGCCATGTTGACAATGTCTGTAGGCACCTATTCTGGCACTTCTCTCCTACCTGTAAAAATCATAATTTTTTTGCTAGAAAATTACTCAGAACCCCCAAGCATTATCTATGTTTTTTTTAGCAGACACCATAGGGAATACAATTTTGGTCATTGCAACTTTTTATCTTATCTTGCACGATATTTGCACAATCATTTTTCAAACTCCTTTCTTTTGGAAAAAAATGGTTTTATGAATTAAAAAATAACAAAACAGTAAAGTTAGCCCATTTTGATATTACACCGAGTAAATAGATACCTAACATGTCACCCTTTAAAATTGCACACACTCGTGGAATGGCGCCAAACTTCAGTACTTAAAAATCTCAATAGGTGGCACTTTGAATATTTTTACAGGTTACCAGTTTAGAGTTACAGAGGAGGTCTAGTGCTGGAATTGTTGCACACGCTCTAACACACGTAGCGATACCTCACATGTGTAGTTTGAAAGGCGTTTACATTATGTGGGCGGGACTTACATATGCGTTCGCTTCCGAACGCGAGCTACCGGGGACAGGGGCGTTTTAAATTTTTTATTTTATTTTAGTTTTTATTTTACTTAATTTTTTTTTATTTTTACACTTTTTTTTTTTTACTTTTTTTTCGATCACTTTTATTCCTATTACAAGGAATGTAAATATCCCTTGTAATAGGAATCTATTGGGACAAGTCCTCTTTATGGAGAGATACGTGGTCAATAAGACCGCACATCTCCCCTCCAAGCTGGAAAGCATGAGATTGTGAAAAAAAAATTCACCTATCTTATGCTGACAGACGCGATTGCGGCTTTGTTTACGCATGGGAACCCAGTTGTGACGTCATAACGTTGCGCCCGGGTCTCAGACGGTCATAGAGATGACTGGATGACCAGAAATCTCTATCTTTGTCATCCGGCGTCGGCCTATTCTTTCTCCGGGCCCCCAATGGCACGAGAGAGCCTAGAGAAGCACCAAAGGGTGGTCCGTCCCCTCCCATCTCCTATAAGAACAATCAATCGGAGGAACTGCTACTATGATCATTCTTATTGTGCACAGAATCGCCGGCTTGAAAGAATGATATCTGAGTGATGCCTGTAGCTACAGGCATCATTCAGATATCCCCTCACAAACACAAGGACGTCATATGACGCCCTAAGTTATTGAAGTGGTTAGATTAATTTCAGATTTTTTTTGGCCATTTAATAGAGCACATTTAAGAAAAACTGAAATTCTACAAAATGTTCTATATTCTGTGCCATGATGGCAGCAAAAAAAAAAAAAAGGAATCTGAAGAAACACACAGACCGGATATATGACAATAGTGTAGAATATATTGCGATAAAGGCCATGTCTAAAGCTGGATACACACTATACAACTTTTGTTGTTCAATATCCTTTAAATTTACATTCAACTACTGGCATACCCACCTTTTAAGTACACAATGGGGTTTATTTACTAAAGCTGGAAAGTACGAAATCAGGGTCACTTCTGCATAGAAACCAATGAGCTTCCAGGTTTTATTACCAAAGTTTAATTGAACAAGCCGGGGTTATAAGCTCATTGGTTTCTATGCAGAAGTGAGCCTGATTTTGCACTTTCCAGCTTTAGTAAATAAACCCCATTGTGTATTTAAAAGTGGGGTATGCCTGTATGTAGTGCTAGGGCCTGCCTGACTGCATACAAATTGAAAGTGTTTAGGTTTGCCCTCATATTATATGGTTTTGGTAAATCTAAAGGAAAAAATCTAAAGAAAATTGTATATTTATGAAACAAAAAAAAAGAAAATTGTATAGTGTGTATCCTGCTTTACTAGCAACTTTGTATCTCTTTGTATCAGAGATTTCTTGCAGCTACAAATGAATTTGCTGATTTTCTCCGACAGTTTGTAGCTGAATACAGACTTTCTTCTGTGGCTGACCATAAATCTTCTCTAAGCAGCTTAAATAGTGGGTCCTGGCCATCAGTAGCCACACTGGATAACACAAGTAGTGGCTTAAGCTGGCGATTATGCCGCTAGCTTCAAATGCTACAAATGAGTTACAAATCGGTTGGGATTTCAGTGACAAAGACATATCACTGACTCAAATAATGTTCTTCCTAGCTACAAAAACACTACAGCAAGCAACTTACGGGTAGAATTTCATTCAAAGGCTCATCTGGAAATACTAAAATATTTGTTAGTTAGAGCATGCAAAAATGCTATTTGGCAAATTTTGTTATGCCGCGTAAACATGACCGGACTTTCCGGCAGAAAAGGTCAGACGGAATCATTTAATCGGATATTCCGATCATGTGTGGGCTTCTGCAGACTTTTTCTTCCAAAAATTCTGACGGACCTAGAAATAGAACATGTTTTAAATCTTTCCGACGGAATCAATTCCCATCCGGAAAAACGCTTGTCTGTATGCTGGTCCGACGGACCAAATACGACGCAAGGGCAGCTATTGGCTACTGGCTATTGAACTTCCTTTTCTAGTCCCGTCGTATGTCATCGTGTTCCAAACAAACGCACTCTGGTGTGATCGGGTGTGGGCAAGTCCATTCGCTCAGAACTCTGTCGGAAAGACCGTCAGAGTTTATTCTGATGGAAAGTCCTGTCATGTGTACGCGGCATTAGAAAGCCCTAAAAAATGTTGTACAATTGTCATGCCAATTGAATTTAGTGTTCGATTTTAGGATATACAGAAGTGATGTAATGTTTATGCCTGTGACCCTAGTACCATACTATATATGAAATGAGTTAAAGCGGAGGTTCACCCTAAAGTGGACCTTCCGCTCCTTGGAATCCTCCCCCCCTCCGGCGCCACAATTGGCACCTTTCAGGGGGGAGGGGGGTGCAGGTACCTGTACAGTACAGGTATCTGCACCCACTTCCGGGATAGCTCTCTGCAGAAAGGGGCGTAGATTATGCCCCTTTCCGAAAGTCCCCCGCTGCCTGCTGGGAAACACACAGATCCCAGAGGCAGCGGGTCCATCCTTATTGCGCAGCGCGACTCGCGCATGCGCAGTAGGGAACCGGGAAATGAAGCCGAAAGGCTCCACTTCCTGATTCCCATACCCAAGATGGCGGCGGCAGCACCCGAGAGACGATCGAGAGATCGGCTTCGGGTGCCGACATCACGTGCGCGCTGGACAGGTAAGTGTCACTATTTTAAAAGTCAGCAGCTGCAGTATTTGTAGCTGCTGGCTTTTAAAAAAAAAACGGACTCCCGGCGGACTCCCGCTTTAACTTTGGAGACAGACATAAAAAGTATGCTTATGGACCAGAAGTACCTAGCACATGTACATTACAATAAGTACAATTTTTCCTACATGGAAGCCACATTCAAATTTTACGTGCACAGAAGAGAGATATTTTTCCCACTCTTTGCCTTTGATTGTTCTCGTCACTATGGTCAAAAAATAGTTGCATAGTTAGGTTGAAAAAAGACACAAGTCCATTTAGTTCAACCAATAAAAAAAGAAAAAAATGAAAACATCCATATACACTATCGTTTACCAACAGTTGCTCCAGAGGAAGGTATAATAATAAAAAAAAACAGAAAACAATAAGGCGTGATCCAATTAGCTCCACTGGAGGAAATATTCCTTCCTTTTCCCCATGAGGCAATTGGATATTCTCTGGATTAAAAATATAAATAAAAATATTCAGTTATAGTTTGTGTATTTAGGAATGCATCCAGCTCTTTTTTTTAAAACTATCTACCAGTTCTTGAGGGTGTCTATTCCACGTTTTCACATTTTAACAGCTCTTACTATAAAGAAACCTTTCCTTATGTGAAGGTTAAATCTCCAGACATAAAGAGCGCCCCCTTGTCCTCTGCAATGACCTGAAAGTGAATAACTCTACTCTTCTTAAATCTGCTTATACAGAGGCCTCCAACTGGTACCAATCTGTGGCCAGCTGGGAGCTGGGCTGCACGGTGGGGGTGGACAGAGTAAGCTGGAACAACCTGAGCTGCCACCCCCCAACAACCAGAGGGCGTCTGCTCCCATTCTCTTAGCACCACCTACTCCCTTCCCTCTCTGTGGTCACAAAGAAGGGGAGGTAGGAGAGCCGACCTATTGACAGGATCTCATAGCCCTGGTGAGACCCAGGCTGCACCACCCTCCCTCCACTAAGACCTTCTCCGTAGCGCTAAACTGATGACCTCAGGGGTCTTTTAAAGCGTCGCCTATAGAAATATATATAGGGTATATAGGGTACTGAAGTTTGTTGACATTTCACGGGTGCACACACACACATTTAAAATTTGATATGTTGGATATCTATTTATGCGGTGCATCCTCGTCTTTTAAATTTTACCCAAAAATTGTGTCGTTTATTGCGTTTGTTTGCTCTAAGATTCACTTTAGTGTGTTTTTTCAAAAATGTTGCCTTTGCTTGAACTTTGCAGTAATATCTATATATTGTTAAAAATTTTAACTACCATTATTTTATTCTCTTAGGTTTCTGCTTTGAGAAAATATATAATTTTTTTTTTGTAATCTTCAGGCCCAAAATGATTTTTTAAACGTGCAAAAAAAAAAAGCAAAAATGGCTCTGGCGGCAAAATGGTTAAACCTAATTAAAAATAGATGCCAAAAAAACCCTCCTTCACATTTTTCTAGAACAAGACCCCCATGTATGAATCCCCTCATTTTCCCTTACTGACTAGACATGTGTGATTCGTTTCATTACGGATTAAAATTTGGACACATTTTTCATTATTTGGAAATTCTGATGTTTCTGAATTACAATAATAACGAATTTAGATTAATCCAAAACAATGAATCCAAATTTCGGACGAAATTCTAATTCAAATAGTTTTCTAATCGAATTTGAATTGTTTTCGAATCCAATTAGAATTTCTGAAGAGAATAAAGTAGTATAGAAAATAAAGAAATAGAATAGAAAAGAATATTATAGAATAGAAAATAATAGAATAGAATAGAAAAGAAAATCATAAAATATAATAGAGTAAAATAGAACAGAATAGAAAAATAGAGTAAAACAGAGCAACATAGAAGAGAAAATAAAAGAACAGAATAAAAAAGAATATAAAATAAAGGAATAGAATAAAAATAGAATAAAATAAGGTAGAAAAAAATATAACCATCTTCTAAAATTTGAATTTCAAATACAATACATTTGAATTTGAATATAACAGAAAAGAATATATTAGAATAGAATAGAAAATTAAAGGGTAACTCCAGTACAGAATACTGTACTGACCACTCCCCAGAAACATCCTTTCCTGCATGTGTGATTGGCTCACCAATTTTCCCAGAAGTTTGCTTAATATACAAGTGAGATTTTAGTCATCTCCTGCAACAAAAATGTCATTTTTGGAGAGATACCTTCAATAGGAACATGTCTAAAGGGATGCAGGTCCAGCAGATTTCCTCATTAGAGCTCTGCAGCTGTACACCTGACAGTTAACTATGAAACCGCTCCCATTAGACCCACTCAGTACAGAGGCACAGACAAACACACAGGGATTTCTTCAGAATAACAAAAAGGTAGGAATCTGCAACAAATGTTGTTATAATCCTTGCAATGTACACAGATCACCCAGAGGGAATGTTTTTTTCTCTGCAAAAGTGGAGTTAGTTTAAAGGATAGAATTGACTAGAATAAAAAAGAAAATAATAGAGTAGGATGGAAAAGGACCTGGGGGTCCTAGTAGATGATGGGCTCAGCAATGACATGCAATGCCAAGCTGCTGCTAACAAAGCAAACAGAATATTGGCATGCATTAAAAAGGGGAACTCCAGAGATAAAGCAATAATTCTCCCGCTCTACAAGACTCTGGTCTGGCCACACCTGGAGTATGCTGTCCAGTTCTTGGCACCAGTCCTCAGGAAGGATGTATTGGAAATGGAGCGACTACAGTGCAACAAAGCTAATAAAGGGTCTGGAGGATATTAGTTATGAGGAAAGGTTGCGAGCACTGAACTTGTTCTCTCTGGAGAAGAGACGCTTGAGAGGGGATATGATTTCAATATACAAATACTATACTGTTGACCCCACAATAGGGATAAAACTTTTTTCGCAGAAGGGAGTTTAACCACTTTCCGCCCATCATCGGTGTTCATCAGTGCCACCTAATCTGCACCACCTCATCGGAGCCCATCAGTGCCGCCTTATCAGCGCCCGTCATTGAAGAAGAAAACTTACTTATTTACAAAAAAAATTAACAGAAACAAAGAAAAAAATAATTTTTTTCAAAATTTTCAGTTTTTTTTTATATTGCAGAGGTGATCAAATATCACCAAAAGAAAGCTCTATTTGTGGGAACAAAATGATAAAAAATGTGTTTGGGTACAGTGTTGCATGACCACGCAATTGTCATTCAAATTGAGAAAACGCTGAAAGCTGAAAATTGGCTTGGGCAGAAAGGTGTCTAAGTGCCTGGTATTGAAGTGGTTAACAAGACTTGTGGCCACTCATTAAAATTAGAAGAAAAGAGATTTCACCTTACACATCGTAGAGGGTTCTATACTGTAAGAACGGCAAAGATGTGAAATTCCCTTCCACAGGCAGTGGTCTCAGCAGGGGGCATTGATAGTTTCAAAAAACTATTAAAGCACCTGAACAACCGGTAATATTGACATATAATCACACACATAGGTTGGACTTGATGGACTTGTATCTTTTTTTAACCTCACCTACTATGTACTATGTAATAGAAAAAAACAATAGAAAATAACAAATATAACAATATATAGAATCAATTTAATTTGAATAGAATAGAAAAGAATAACATACAATAGAAAAGAAAAGAATAGAATAGAAGGAATCGAAACGTAACAAAATCAATTTTTGCATTCTGTACATGTCTATTACTGACCCCCCCCCCCTCCCCCAATTTAAGAGGTTGAGTGACTTTATAGGCAGCTTTTGAAGAACGTAGTTTATGTTTTTAACAGTAAAATGAAGAGCTTGATGCCGCGTACACATCTGAAAAATCTGGGATGGTTTTTCTGACGGAATTCCGCTCAAGCTTGACTTGCATGCACACGGTTACACAAAAGTTCTCGGAACTTTCGACCATCAAGAACGCGGTAACGAACAACACTTCAACGAACTGAGAAAAGTACGTTGAATGCATCTGAGCATGCGTAGGAATTTTGTGTGTCGGAAATTGGTACAGACGATCGGAATTTCCGATCGGAACTTTTTTCCACCGAAAAATTGAGAACCTGCTCTCAATCTTTTCCTGGCGGGAATTCCAATGGAGCATACACCTGGCCAGAATTTCCGATCAAAAGCTCACATCGGACTTTTGCTGGCGGAATTTCCGATCGTGTGTTCGGGGCATTATACTTTGTATAGTTTTGTTCTTTTCTCCTAGCGGGGTTTACATAAAGTAATAACAGTGAGCTGACTGACTCTTTAATATTAATTTAAATATATACATTTCTGCATTACATAATCACCAGCACAGCAGATAACATCCGGAGTCAGAGGAAACATAATGAAAGCGCGGACCTTCAAGCTGAAATCTTCAGTCTTGTAAATAATACATCAGAGTTTAGCTGGAATCTCGGCATTGTGTCTCTATGAATATTATGTATGGATTCCATTCTCCGGTGTGAATGGGTGATAAGAGTCCAGGTGAGTGTGAAGAACGAAGCTCCACGTGATTTTGCTCGCAGGTCCCATTCACACTTTTCCAGAACGCTCTACAAAACACACAGGAGATACACGTTTTGCCACATGTTTCAGAAACGTGCTGCAAACACGCACTGCGATTGTAGTGCCATTAATTAACGACGCACAGGTAGCAGACTTGCATATTGCCACAAAGTTTTCCAGTTGGCAAATGTGCCAAAACACATGTTCAAAAAAATGTAATGCCTGCGATTGGTTCATAGCAAACACAAGGTCTGTACATCGTTGTGGAGGTCACTAATTTTGCCTTCTCCATCACCTTCAATACATTTTGCCAAAATTTCACTGAAATCTCCTGATTTTTTTTGGCCAAATTTTTTTGGACAAGCCACTGCTTTCTGTTCTCCTTTCCGTTATTCCAAGGCTAAAAGACATCTGCACACTCCAACAGAGGTTAAAGTGGTATGAAACCCAAACATTTTATAGATTGGTAAACTACAATCTTTAACCACTTAAGGATCGGAAGATTTTCCCCCTTAATGAATGACCAGGCCATTTTTTGCGATACAGCACTGCGTCACTTAAACTGACAATTGCACGGTCGTGCGGCACTGTACCCAAACAAAATTGATGTCCTTTTTTTCCCCACAAATAACGCTCTCTTTTGGTGGTATTTGGTCATCTCTGCAATTTTTATTTGTTGCGCTATAAACAAAAAAAAAACTGACAATTTTGAAAAAAATAACTATTTTTTACTTTTTGCTAAAATAAATATAAAAAAAAAATGAATTCCTTTATCAGTTTAGGCCAATATACTTTCTTCTTCATATTTTTAGTAAAAAAAAAAAAGATTGCAATAAGCGTATATTGATTGGCTTTCACAAAAGTTATAGCGTCTACAAAATAGGAGATATATTTATGACATATTTTTTTATTTTATTTTTTTTACTAGTAATGGTGGTGATCGGCAATTTTTAGCAGGACTGCAACATTTCAGTGGCCAGATTGGACAAATTTGACCCTTTTTAGGGACTATTGACATTCATACAGCGATCAGTGCTATAAAAATGCACTGGTTACTGTATAAATGTCAATGCCAGGGAAGGTCAGTGGCGACTGGTGCTCAAAATTTTTGGGGGGGCAAAAACAAACTGAAAAATTCTGAAAAAATTTCAGCCAACCAGGTGACAGGTGACAGGAGAGGCGGTTCAGTGTTAGGAAAGCGAATATTCATTCACTGTTCTAACACACCTCGGTGAACTGCGAGCTCCAAGCATGTTTAACTTTTTTTGATGCCTATTAGAGCCTATGGCCTATGGCTCTAATCAGGTGCTTTCAAAACACCCCCCGAAAAGGGGTCGGGCATCTGAATAGGTGGTGGCAGCGGCAGCCAGGGATAGATTCGTGCAATGGCTGGGGTGGCTAGAGAGAGGGGGCGGCACCCGTGTGCCCTTATGGATGCACCACCACTGGGGAAGGGGTTAACACTAGGGGGCGATCAAGGGGTTAAATGTGTTCCCTGGGAGGTGTTTCTAACTGTGGGGGGAGGCGACTTACTGAGAGTAGAGAGAGATCGCTGTTCCTAATCACTAGGAACAGCAGATCTCTCTACCCCCCTGTCAGAATGAGGATCTGGTTGTTTACATGGACAGATCCCCATTCTGGCTGTCTGTGGAGAAATTGTGGGTGGCCTGTGGACATTGTAGCCACCGGCCACGTGCAGTGGCTCCCTCACTGCTACTCACGCACCCGCTGTTAAACTGACTGCCGTACAGCTACGGCATTTTGTGGGAACGAGCTGACCTGCTGCCATACAAATTTACGACAGCTGGTCGGTAAGTGGTTTAAGGAAAAGTTCACATTTTGTAACATGTTACACCCATATTCGAGTGTAACATGTCACGAATACCCCCCCCCCCCCAAATCCCCCATTTTGATAATGAGCTGGGGATCTTCCCCCCCCCACTTACTGTCACAAGCTAAAAAAAGATGCTTGTGTGGGACTTTGCCTGCCCGCCTGCGTCATTTATTCTCAGTGTTCTGTTAAATGTGAAAGCTACAAGTACCTACACCCTTCGTGGCTGACGGCTTGTAGTTGAGCACACTAGGTAGTTCATTTAGCTTCCTGTCAGAGTGTAACAGTCTGCCCGTATCTGAGGTATGGGCAGACAGCTACACAGACGGTGTACAGGACCATGGCTGGATTGAATTCAATTTGACTGAATTCGGGAAATTTGAATCAAATTGAAAAAAACAATAAACAAAACGAACCAAAACTAATTCCGGAAACAAACTAAATGAACTTAACTAATTAAAATTATTTGAATAACGAATCAAAACACAACACATTTTTACGTTCTGCACGTGCCTATTTTGCTGAGTTATCTGCAAAACACATGCTCACATGTCCAGTGTAAAAAGAGTTGTTCGGCCATAATCCACTCTACGCCACTATGGACCAGGTCCAGCACCACCATCTTCTTCAATTATATCACCCTGGCTCTTGCAGTTGTCCAACCCCCCCACCTCAATGACTGCACATGCAACTGGGATCCATGATGTTGGCATCTCAGGAGGCTTCAGACAGCTGGGTGACGTCATTCTCACATAGGCAGCTGCCTAGCTAGCCCCCAATTTTTTTTTTATCTGTGATCTCTAGACAGGAGGGGAGTAAAGCAGTATTGTTAAAAGAAGAAAGAGGAAGTATAGGTCTGCTTTACGGCGGGAGTACACACTTTCTTTGTACAGTATAAAACAGGGAGATTATTCCTTTTCTTTTACGGACTCAAATTAGGTCTGTAAATCAGCTTCATGACCCATGGTTTAATTTGTTTAATGAATATTTTATTCTTTTGTTTGTTTGTTTGCTATAAATTGGAAGTACTTTTGTTAAAAAAAAATTAAATTAAAAAAACAGAATGATGGGGATTTAACCATTATGCTGCATTAAAATACAAAAAAAAATTTGGTTTAATTAGCAAGCAATCGCCAACTGTTCAGCTGGATAACCAGGACTGTGTCTTTTTTTTCTATGTAGAAATCATAATCTCACTTGTTTTATTTTTGGTGTCCAGATTTTCCACTCCAGCTTGGAGATCTGTACAAGAACATTTTGTGAGGTGTAAATGTCTGGTCTTCCAAACATTAAAAAAACCCCACCAGGGCAACAAAATCAGACATACCCTCTACTACCAAAAGTATTGTGACACCTGCCTTTACACACACATGATCTTTAATGGCATCTCAGTCTTGATACAGAAATAGTGATGCGCTGTACTAGAAATTATAGGAATTCAAAATAGTTGTGTGTTATGTAAACTTGTAAGTAAAATAAGAACCTATAAAGGTGATTATGATAAATGAAAAAAGAACAACATAAATGAGGTAAATAGATGGTGGCTAGTGGTATATCAAAGAAATATATAATAATCGTATGATACCAAGCATCAGTGATTTAGCGTACACATCACTACAAAATATTTATAACCATTGATGATATTAGAGTGACAAGTGCACCAATAAGTGGAAAACAAAAAATAATAAATTAATAATATTGAATTTACGTAAAAATACTTAAAAATACAATGGCAAGGTGCAATAGTGTTTAAAGGCTAAATTCAAGTAAAAAAAATAAAAAAAAATAAAAACCTTTTTAAGTTTAACAGTGGTCAAAATTGAGGAAAAAATATTATATCGAATGTCTATACACGTGTATAAAATGAAGTAAAGTGCTGGCTATACAAAATAAGTTGTGTAGCGACTATAACATAAGTCGCATAAAGCATAAGTGAACTTCAAATCAAAAATCGCATTAAGTAAACTATAGGTGAAAAAAAGTGCTGGGTGATCCTCAATCAAATAAGTAGTGGTAAGGGTGATCCCACGGGGTTCTGCGTAATCCCAGATGGTAAATATATGGATGTCCCCTTACCTTACTGCTGTAAGGTTACAGCATGTATTAAGTGTGTCTTTAGATATTCCTGGAGGTCCTTTCCCTTTATGGATCCTAGTATGGCAATTCCTGTTAGGCGTCCCTCTCCTACTCGCTATATGGTGCGTGGCCTCTTTAAAGGATACTTGGGGTGTTTGCCGCAGGTAGTCTCATGCCAAGTATATAGGGTTAAAACATAAAGGAAGGATGCCCCATAGTGTAGTAATTTAAGAAAGTGCAGTATTTATTGAAAAAAGTATGTTTCAGGTACTCACAAACATAAGGTAATAGAAGGCAATGTAAAAAACGAGCAGCGAGCTCAACCAACGTCACTTCCGGTAGCGGTAATTCCCGACGCGTGTTCGTCACGGGTCACGTGACTTCATCAGGGGATCAGGGGATCCCAGTCTTAGTCCGTAGAGGGTACAGTGTAGCATTCCTTGCATAATTGTCATTTAAAAAGTGACAGCTCTGAAAGATGAAAATTGACTTGGGCAGGAAGGGGGTGTAAGTGCATGATACTGACGTGGTTAAGAAGTAGGACACATGCATGAAGCTTGCCATTACTCCCGAGCAAAGGCTCATAGCCACCTTGTGGTACTTGGCGATGGGAAGAAATCTCCAGGACGTCAAGTTTACCACTGGGATCTCCACCCAGGATCTGGGACTCATTATTCCAGACACCTGCTCAGCCATTATTCAAGTCCTGGAGATGGACTATATTCGGGTAAGTTTTTACCTTTAAGAGCACATTCTATGTATTAATGTTTGCTAATGTTTTGTAAGCATTTGTTGATTCCACAATTATCAATATTGGAATATGAATATCCTCTTTGTCCTCAAGCATGCTGTAAGCTTTTCCTGCTCCTTTTTTGGTCTAGATGCATATTTTCCTTCACTAACCTCCCCGGCATGCTATCCTGGGCCCATACACACCTAACCTAGTAACTTAACAATGTCTTTTGTCAGCTACATTTTTGGGCAACCAACCAAACAACCCCTAAAATGTGTTCAAATGTTCTTGTTGTCCACAAATTCAGGTAGAGTGCAAGAGGCCATTTTTTGTGTCACAAACTAATTTTGAACCCTCCCCCCCAAAAAAATGCTAAGTCAACAGATACAAATACTCTATCTGCTGACTTTGCAAAACCCATACACACTATCCCTCTTTTGTGTTCATATTTCTGGTTTAATTCACCAAACAATGTAGTGCAAGGGTCTGCCTGATTACCTTCAAATTGTAGCATATCAATTTTTTGTCTCCTATTACATTGATAGTTTATTTCAGAATGTCCAAATGTGCTTCAATTTGGACAGTGTGTATCCCTATTTTTAGATTATGACACTTTTTACCTGTCAACTGGGCTGCCAATAGTGTAAGTAAGGAAAGGCTGGCCAGAGTATCACGCATTATTTCTGAAAACAGATTTTATGGAAGTGGAGAGGGTTACCTGTCCAAAACATTTACCCATTACTTCCCCCCACCATAAAATGTTTATAATGGGCCATCAGAGGGGGTGAGGAATCAGATAAGTTGACCTTACACTTTGGTCTTTAAATACTTATTTACGTTTTAACCTTATGTTGGCCAAGTATGTTTGTGTCAACTCTGCTTGCAATATTATGTGCAGAAGTAGTAAATTTTTTTTTATTTTTTTAATCCACGGTTTCCTTCAAACCCACAGCATTGATAGGATGTTGCAGCCCAGTTCCATCATCAGTGGGATTTTCCCAACTGTGGTGGTGCTATTGATGGAAAACATGTCTGGATTGTGCCACCACCCAACTCTGGCTTATATTATTTCAATTATAAGGGCTTTTGCAGCATAGTCCAGCTAGCTGTAGTGTCTGCCACATATGAGTTTTTGTATCTTGATGTTGGGAAGGAGGGCCGCAACTCTGATGGAGGAGTCATTATGCAGACAGAGTTCTGCAAGCAGCTCCAGAATGGCACCTCAACCTTGCCACCTGCTGAGGAGAATGTTGAGGGCCTCAATTTTGTTTTTGTTGCAGATGAGGCCTTTGCTCTGGGGGAACATCTTAAGAAGCCATTTACTATGAAGAACCTCACCACAGAGCAGAGAATATTTAATTACAGGCTCTCATGTGCCAGAAGGGTGGTCAAAAACGCCTTTGGCATCCTCCCCAGTCGGTTCAGGCTGTTTTTAAAACCAATTATCCTGGCACTGTACACAATAAAGCATGTTATACTGTGCTGCTTTATACTCCATGATTTTTTAAGGAGGAATGCTAGCAGCTACCTTGCCTCAGCTCCAACTGGCGCACACCCTGCAGTGGCAGGACCAGCTGAAGAGACTGCCTCTCAGCCACCTGTGGGCTTGATGACGGCTCTAAAAAATGCCTGTGCTGGATTGCCCTCCCAAAATGCCAGAGATCTACGGCAAAAATACCTGGATTATTTTG
The DNA here is from genome assembly GCF_037356315.1 of Lithobates pipiens. NCBI lineage: Eukaryota > Metazoa > Chordata > Amphibia > Anura > Ranidae > Lithobates > Lithobates pipiens. The sequence continues at coordinate 480,027,442 of NW_027507718.1, read as the reverse complement.
TGGGTAGAGGGGCAGTGGTTTTGCAGAAAATTGTAGCTGATCAGGAGGAATAATATTTTTATTTGATCCATAAACTCATATTTCATTTGAACTACTGTTGTCTGTGTTTCTTATCTGTCTAATATTTCCACAAATGGCCTTTATTTTGGACAGTTTCTACGATAGTACAAATGTTCCTTATTTGCTACATGAGGTGACAAGATCTTCTTCAGCTAAATATTATGGAGTGCTGTGGGTCTACTCGACACACACAATGTTTTGGTTATTATTAGATCTAATGCACGAAGTTCAAAAACATTATGCCTTTTTAATTCCTTTAATTTTTTTGGAGGCATAAAATTTGCCAGAGTTGGCCACATTTAAGTGAACATTGTCACTGTAACTACAACAACTTAACAAATACACTGGTATTGAACATTGAAATAATAAGTCACACATTGTTTAGTAAACAACATTTTACTCAAAGCACATTCACATGTGCGTTTTAAGGTTTTAAAGCAAACCAACATCTTGGTGTATAACATGTATGTTTTGTATTATTTCTCCTTTTTTTGTGGCTAAACAGGCATGTTAGAAAACATTATATACACATCCCCAACTCAGGAACTTACAAAGTTTGAGTTTGGTTAAGTAAAGGCTAAATGAGATTAGCATGCCAAGACTGTGTGGCTGTTGCCTTCCTCAGATGGGGTAATCTCACCCCTCTAAAAGCCAAAATTTGAAGCCATGGACACGTAGAGACAGGACTATTAAATGTCCCTTATGACCCCCTGCCGAAAATGTGTGTAGTTTCAAACATGTTATTTTGTAAACCCACAAAACACACAGTGGGGGTTATTTATGAAAGGTAAATCCACTTTGCCCTGCAAGTGCACTTGGAAGTGCAGTTGCTGTAAATCTAATGGGTAGATCTGAAATGAGTGGAAGCTCTGCTGATTTTATCATCCAATCATGTGCAAGCTAAAATGCTGTTTGTTATTTTCATTGCATATCCCCCTCAGATGTACAGTGACTTTACTTTCAAGTGCACTTGCAGTGCAAAGTGGATTTGCCTTTAGTACATAAACCCCAGTGTGTCAACATGTGCTATCTCTCATCATGGGGTATCAATGGACTTGTTTCAGGGGTGCAACCCCTAACTCTACTCAAGTTATGAGGAAGGGGTTGCACCCCCAAAATGCTTCCATTGATATCCAGTGATGGGAGATAGCACATGTTGACACACTGTGTGTTTTGGGGCTTTAGCAAAATAGATGTATGGAAAGACACACATTTTAGGCATGGGATCATGAGGGAAGTAAAAATGTTAAGGCACGATTTGTGGCCATCTTCAAACACAGAAACATTCCAATTCATATTAGTTGGCAGTGTTTCAGCACTCTACTTCTCAAGATGCAAACCCAGGTCATCTTTTCTATATTTGTTGAATTTGGCACAGGTGATGTCATTTTCACTGTTAGTAATTTGCACAGTTGTTTTTACACTGAGGAAAATTCAGAAAACAGGACCTGGTGGTGCACCTAGAGGAGTGAAGTGGAGAAACACTGAGTTCTGTCCCTAAACTTTGGCATTTCAAAGTCATAAAAACATGTAAAATATTGAAAGGGCAATCAGGAGCCAACAAGTGGAAAAATAAACTTCAGACCAGGCAAGAGGAAATTAAAATTTGGCAAGCATGTCCACAAAATCTCAGATTCTTCGCTATAAAGCAGTGGCAGCCTCCTTGATTTGCTCCAGATCCTTCAAACAATGCAACATAGCTGCACTCATTCTGCCAATAGTGCATTATCAAAGATCATGACCTAATGAGAAGAGTAAAAGGTATTAAGGGAACGATGGTCAAGTGGCTGAGGCCCTACATAGTGAGTTTATATTAAAGTTACTAGTCCAAGTCCGTAAATACTTACCTACCCAGTCTATTGTTGCTTGCAACCTGCTTGCCCTTCAGACACCTACACTACTAGGAATGTACACACTGCAACTACTTTGTAATCTTGGCCCTGGTGCCTGGGTCTCCAAAACTCGGGTACCTGGCAACACTGCCAGCTCCTTCCACCTCTTCCTTCTCCATGCTAATGTTAAGGCACTACTGTACATACTTTGTTAATGTGTGGAGTGGGTGTTTTGTCTGGACATCTAAACACTCGACATGTGTACACATTTGAAGGCAGATTCCAAGAATACTTATTTGCGCAAACACGAGGCTCCCAAATACTTTCTTCCTCTTCTGGGTCACTTTGGCCCTCAGTGTGACTCGCGTCCGGGGATTTGACGTCCTCAATGGCAAGGTCTTTCCTGGGTCCAGGAGTCAGATCCCATGGCTCCAAAAAAACATCTTGGGTGAGCTCACCACACTCACTTTCCTCTAAAAATAAACAATAAACCATTCATTAAGCCACCCCAAGTTCCATCAGTTTTTAGCATCCATTTTGCTACATTAGTTGACCAACCTTGCACTTGGTCTGATGTCAATGTTTGCTCCTAACTAGTGGACTCCACCATGCTGCAGTCTAGTTGTTTTTCTGTGAAAAATGCATAGAAAAGGGAAGGTGATGTAATTTTACAGAGGGCAAACACTGGACAACACTGCCAACATTGAAAAAGTACAGCAGTTGCCCCCCATGCCTCTTGTCTTCTAGGGGATATATGACGATCATCCTATCAGGCGCGACTGATGAGGTAGGCAGCAACCAGAAAGTGTTCTTGACCCCTTAAGTTCTGCCCTAAGCCCATGGCCTTTGGCCCACCTAGAAACACCCCTGTCGGTGGCTAAATGAGTGTGTTTGAAGTTGGCACTTACGTTTTTGTGGGAAAGATGGCCTTGTTGCCTTCCCTGTTGGGGCCCGAGCGGGGGTAGCCTCCCTTCGTCCCTTGTGTTGGCTTGGCTATAGCCTCCTTTTTTGGTGCCTCCCTGTTGAAAGAAGAGAAATCAATTTGATCCAAAAATAAATAAATGTCCAAAAACAGGAGCAAATAAGAATGTTCATATCTGCTTTATATTTACCTTCATCTTTAGAATACCAAGTCATACAAAGATTTTAGAAAACATTACATAGAATTCTCTTGAGCTACTTGTATAAAGAACATATACAGACAGCTAATTTTCACATATCCATATTGGTTAGATACAAATATTGCTTACTTTTTTTATGATCTGATTTATGTAATCCTTCTGGTCTTGTTCACGGTGTTTGACATCAGACCATCGTTTTCTGATTTGGCCCTTTGATTGTTCCACTGAAAATTTGCAATGCAAAATGGCGATGACCTTCTCCAAAATTAGGTCCTTTTTGGCTGTTGGGCCTTTCGTAATTGCGTAATTGCGCAGCTTGAAGTCGTAATCGTGCTTCTCTAGGATCTCTATCTCCACAATTTCACCCTTGCTCATGGGGGTTGCTTTGTGCCTCTTATGAGCTCCACCACCTTGGGGGTGCCTGGAATCCGCCGAATACGTCATGTTGCCCCCTCCCGAATGTTCCACCATGTGTGTCACATGCAGAAGAGAGATGGTCACACCCAAGAGCAGAGTTTTACGCATGCGCAGTGTATATAAAGCCAGGAAGTACGGTCGATGGAATGGCCGTAGGAACAATCTTGGAGTGGAGGATGAACGATCGCCATCGCCAACACACGAAAGGAGCCATAAAACTAAGAGACAATTGGAATTTAGGGCATAGGTGGGTAGTGGCCTATACTGCTTAGATTGAAGCCTATATTGGGACCAGCTTATGAGTTAACCACTTTCAGACCGGACCAATTTGCTGGTCAAAGACCAGACCACTTTTTGCGATTCGGCACTGCGTCGCTTTAACTAACAATTGCGCGGTCGTGCGACGTGGCTCCCAAACAAAATTGACATCCTTTTATTCCCACAAATAGAGCTTTCTTTTGGTGGTATTTGATCACCCCTGCGGTTTTTATTTTTTGCGCTATAAACAAAAATAGAGCGACAATTTTGAAAAAAACGCATTATTTTTTACTTTTTGTTATAATAAATATCCCCCAAAAATATATAAAAAAAAAATTCTTTCCCTCAGTTTAGGCCGATACGTATTCTTCTGCATATTTTTGGTAAAAAAAATCGCAATAAGCGATTATTGATTGGTTTGCGCAAAAGTTATAGTGTTTACAAAATAGGGATAGTTTTATAGCATTTTTTATAATTATTTTTTATAATTTTTTTTTTACTAGTAATGGCGGCGATCAGCGATTTTTATTGTGACTGCGACATTATGGGGGGCCCATCGGACATTTTTGACACATTTTTGGGACCATTGTCATTTATACAGTAATCACTGCTATATAAATGCAGTGATTCCTGTGTAAATGACACTGGCAGTGAAGGGGTTAACCAGTGGGTGGCAGTGTAGGGGTTAAGTGTTCCTAGGGGCGTGTTACTAACTGTGGGGGGGTTGGGCTTTCATTTAGTGAACACTGATCTCTGCTCCAATCACATGGAGCAGAGATCAGCGTCACTAGTTGCTAGGCAGAATGGAGAAATGTTGTTTACAACGGCACTTCTCCATTCAGCCGCTCATTGAGACGATTGCGGGGATGCCCGCGGCGATCGAGTCCGCGGGTCCCGCGACCGGACTCACGGGGGTCCCGACCAGCGCGGGAGCGCACCGCCGGCAGGGCGCTCCCGATGGCAGGGCGGCAAATTTAAAGGGACGTACATGTACGCCCATTTGCCTGCCCGTGCCATTCTGTCGACGTACATCGTCGTGCGCTGGTCGGCAAGTGGTTAAGCCAGACATTATGGTTTGTCTAGTGTTCTGTCTTGCAGGCATCATATCATTTATCATGATGGATAAATTTACAGCGCCTGATTTTTGACCACAATTCATTGACCTGTACTGGGAGCTGCCCTGTCTCTGGAAGGTCAAGAGTCACGATTACTTCAATAAAATATTAAGAAGGCAGCGTTGGAGAAACTGCTTGAGTTGGTGAAGCCTTTGTACCCCAGGGCAGGCATCAACTATGTCAAGAACAAAATTTCCAACCTTAGGAGTACTTTTAAAAAGGAGCTCAACAAGGTCCTTGACTCAGAGAGATCTGGAGCAGCAGCAGATGACCTATATTTTCCCAAGCCTGCGGTTTTTGACCGACCAGACAGAACCCAAGCCATCGCTGTAAACGCTCCCTTCGACATCTGCTGAGACCACAGCTCCTGAGGTCCACACAGGTCCTGCTGCACAGGATGAAGATGTGGAGGAGCCCACCTTGACCCAGGTATAGCATTGTTGAAAATATTTGTATCCAAAAATGCAATGATGATAACCAGACTTTATTGTTCAAATATTTCTGCCTTAACAAAGTGGTTTCCATATCAATAGACAGTAGTGACCAAAAATGATTTGAACAAGAATGAAAAATCATGGGGTCAGAATGATAGTCTTTTCTATTTCTCCGCATTCAATTTGCAACAGTGAGGAGATCAAAATTGTGTGTGATTGATGACCAAACCCTAAAAAATATTCTAATTATGTCCCGTTTTCATACATACAGGAAAGTGTCAGTCTGGAGGAGCCAGCAGTCAGCAGCCAGATGGAGTCACAAATCCCCCCCCCCCCCCCCCCCAAGCCCTCCTGCTAAAAGGGTCAGGAAGATCAGGAATCTGCAGGAGGCAGCTGCCTTCCTCAGCCAAGTCAATAAATTAAGGCAGATGGAGCAGGTGTGAGGAACTCACCCTGCAGCTTCTCAACAAGGGGGTGAGGGGTCAAACTGCTGAATACCCACACCTGTGTGATTTTGTGGCACCACATCTACCACCTCCACAGCCGATCCACACACCACAGCCACCCCACCCACCACAGCAGCATGGCGCTCAGTGGCAATAACAGCCACAAGACCCCCAACACGGCCGCTGGTCTCGGGATTTGCACCCCTACCCCCTTTACTTTTTTTTGTTTTGTTGAATAATAATGTTATTTGTTATATTTTCTATATTTTTGTATGCATAGAATGCACTTTTTGGTTAAGTTCTTTATATTTGGATGGCAGATAGCATCTCTAATTTTATTTGTTTTCTTTTTTTAATGCACAGTAAAAAAATTGTGTAGAATAATACTTGGCTATGTGTTTTACTTAAAATTACAGTTTGGGAGTAGGCAGCTACATTTTCCAAAATACAATTTCGACATTTCATAATTTGCTGCGTCACGAATGTTAATTCTCCATTACGAACGCTAGTTTACAAAACCGACCGCTTCTGGCTCGTCCTTGCTTCCGAGCATGAGTGTTTGTACTCTGGACTTTTGTGTGATAGACTTGTGTACACACACGATACAAAAATCTGACAACAGACGGTTGTCCACTGAAAATTTACTAGCCTGCCATCCAACATTTATTGGCCGAAAGTTGGACAATTGTCTGAATTAGCGTGCTAATGGTCGGATTTTAGGCAAAACGATCTGTCATCACATAATCCCCTGCCAACAATTGGATCATGTGAATGAGGCTTAACTCCTTTTAAGAGAACCTACCACCACTACAACTATTACCATCACTAGCACACAACACCTACCTATGTCTACCAGCTGAACGGTGGTCTTCTGCAACCAGGAAGTAAGAGCCAAGACACCCCTGTGAACTTGTAGCCAACCTAAACCTAAAGTGGAACTTCAGTCAGAAAATTGTCCTGCTAGATGACTTCAGGTTGGCCCCTTCTAGATAAAACATTAAAATGAGTGCCTATACTGTGTAATCACTTGCTGCCCATATAACTTACTTATACGGCGGTAAGGGGGAGCTGCTGTGCCGGATCACATACAGTACCTAGTACGTGATACAACACTTCTGGGTCTGGGACACAAATGCGTGCCACCAGCGCCCCCTCCCTCTGGGATTCTACACAGCGGGAGCTGATCTGCAGGTACCACAGTTTCAATGTCCACCGGAATCCACCAATCATCCAGCACAGAGGCAGAACGGCGGTCTGTCAATGTAAACAAGGCAGATCACCTTTCTGGCAGGGTGGAAGGCATGGATCCTGTGTCTGCAAAGCAAGGACAAGGATCCATGTCTTCCCCTAGTACAACCACCTCCCACACAGTACACTAACAAACTGGCTAGGCACACAGTTAACCCTTTGATTGCCTGTGATGTTTAACCCCTTCCCCTGTGGGCATAACGAGAAGAGACCATTACATCATTAATCAGCATTATACGAGCGCCTGTACAGTTGTCTATTTTATGTAATCTATACTGCTATTGCACCAATGTTTTTATTGTGTATTAATCAACTTTATCCTTTTTTAGCCAATTAATTCAAATAATTTGAGTTTGCCTTTAACCACTTAAGGACCGCCTCATGCTGATGTACATAGGCAGAATGGCAGGGCTGGGCACAAGCACGTACCTGTACGTTGCTTTTTAACTGCCCAGCCGTGCTCCATGACCAAGGCCGCGGGACCCGATCGCCGCTGGTGTCCCGCGATTGGGTCACAGAGCTGAAGAACAAGGAGAGGTCTGTGTAAACAAACCTCTCCCCGTGCTTCCCTGTGTGGCGGTCACCGATCGTCTCTTCCCTTTTATAGGGAAGGATGATCAGTGACATCACATGCTAGGCCACGCATGCTAGGCCACGCCACGCCTCCCTACAATAAAAAAAAACACATAACGTCATGCTGTATAAATGACAATGGTCCCAAAAATGTGTCAAAAATGTCCGATGTGTCCGCCATAATGTCGCAGTCACAATAAAAATCGCTGATCGCCGCCATTACTAGTATTAGTAACTATTTTGTAAACGCTATAACTTTTGCGCAAACCAATCAATAACCGCTTATTGCAATTTTTTTACCAAAAATATTTAGAAGAATACGTATCGGCCTAAACTGAGGAAAAAAAAATATTTTATATATTTTTTGAGGATATTTATTATAGCAAAAAGAAAAAAATTGCATTTTTTCAAAATTGTCGCTCTATTTTTGTTTATAGTGCAAAAAATAAAAAACGCAGAGGTGATCAAATAGCACCAAAAGAAAGCTCTATTTGTGGAAAAAAAAGGACGCCAATTTTGTTTGGGAGCACGCAATTGTCAGTTAAAGCGACGGAGTGCCGAATCTCAAAAAGGGGCTTGGTCCATTGGCTGCAAATTGGTCCGGGGCTTAAGTGGTTAAAGTCCCCCTTTCTTTGTCTGTTCATTTGCCTTTAGTAAATCAACCCCTCTGTCCCACTTTGCTCTGCACATGCTCAGTTGCTCTCCATTTTTGGGGACTGTGCTGAATTTGTAGAAGCCTGAAGATTTACTGCTGCTCAGGAGCTCTGGGCTCCAACAAAATGACAGCCTCCAGCAAGGAAAAACAGGAGCAATGTTGGAAGCAATTTACAGCACGCACTCATTCTGGCAGCATAATTATTCATGTGGAACTAAATAATGTGTGCTAAAGAACATTATTTTTATCAAGTTGTTATGAGTAAAGTTCCACTTTAACGAGTGACTTAACTTAAAGTGTGAATACATTCATTCAAAACTTATCACCTTCTTTTCTCAGATCCCAAAACCTTGACTTTTATGTATTAATGTATTATGTATTATGTCATACTTACTTTATTTTATATAATGTACATTGTTGTTTTGACAATCTGTTACTCTTTGTTGTTTCACTGTAAACATCCAGTTGTAGTACATAATATTACAGCACTTTTATATTACTTGTGTTATATACAAAAACCAAACATTAAAAAAATATTTTTATCTTTGATATTGTGAATATTGAGCTACAGTGGTGTAAAAAAGTGTTTGCCCCCTTCCTCATTTCCTGTTCCTTTGCATGTTTGTCACACTTAAGCGTTTCGGAACATCAAACCAATTTAAACAATAGTCAAGGACAACACAAGTAAACACAAAATGCAATTTGTAAATGAAGGTGTTTATTATTAAAGGTGAAAAAAATCCAAACCATCATGGCCCTGTGTGAAAAAGTGATTGCCCCCCTTGTTAAAACATACTATAACTGTGGTTGTCCACACCTGAGTTCAATTTCTCTAGCCACACCCAGGCCTGATTATTGCCACACCTGTTCACAATCAAGGCATCACTTAAATAGGAGCTGCTTGACACAGTAAGGTCCACCAGAAGATCCTTAAAAGCTACACATCATGCCGAGACCCAAAGAAATTCAGGAACAATTGAGAAAGAAAGTAATTGAGATCTATCAGTCTGGAAAGGGTTATAAAGCCATTTCCAAAGCTTTGGGAATCCAGCGAACCACAGTGAGAGCCATTATCCACAAATGGCGAAGACATGGAACAGTGGTGAACCTTCCCAGGAGTGGCCGGCCGCCCAAAATTACCCCAAGAGTGCAGCGACGACTCATCCAAGAGGTCACAAAAGACCCCACAACAACGTCCAAGGAACTGCAGGCCTCACTTGCCTCAGTTAAGGTCAGCGTTCATGCCTCCACCATCAGGAAAAGACTGCGCAAAAATGGCCTGCATGGCAGAGTTCCAAGGAGAAAACCACTGCTGAACAAAAAGAACATCAAAGCTCGTCTCAATTTCTCCACAACACATCTTGATGATCCCCAAGACTTTTGGGACAACATTCTGTGGACCGATGAGACAAAAGTGGAACTCTTTGGAAGGTGTGTGTCCAAGTATATCTGGCGTAGAAGGAACACTGCATTTCATAAAAAGAACATTATACCAACAGTAAAATATGGTGGTGGTAGTGTGATGGTCTGGGGCTGTTTTGCTGCTTCAGGACCTGGAAGACTTGCCGTGATAAAAGGAACTATGAATTCTGCTGTCTACCAAGAGATCCTGAAGGAGAATGTCCGACCATCTGTTCGTGTACTCAAGCTGAAACGAACTTGGGTTCTGCAGCAGGACAATGATCCTAAACACACCAGCAAGTCCACCACCGAATGGCTGAAGAAAAACAAAATGAAGACTTTGGAATGGCCTAGCCAAAGTCCTGACCTGAATCCTATTGAGATGTTGTGGTATGACCTTAAAAAGGCCGTTCATGCTCGAAAACCCTCTAATGTAACTGAATTAGGACAATTCTGCAAAGATGAGTGGGCCAAAATTCCTCCAGGACGCTGTAAAAGCCTCATTGCACGTTATCGCAAACGCTTGGTTGCAGTTGTTGCTGCTAAGGGTGGCCCAACCAGTTATTAGGTTTAGGGGGCAATCACTTTTTCACACAGGGCCATGATGGTTTGGATTTTTTTTCACCTTTAATAATAAACACCTTCATTTACAAATTGCATTTTGTGTTTACTTGTGTTGTCCTTGACTATTGTTTAAATTGGTTTGATGTTCCGAAACACTTAAGTGTGACAAACATGCAAAGGAACAGGAAATGAGGAAGGGGGCAAACACTTTTTCACACCACTGTATCTTGCATGTTAAAATGACAGACCCTTTTTTTTTTTTTAAATCTGAAGCATTAACTTATATACTGTATACAGTTGTGCTCAAAAGTTTGCATACCCTGGCAGAAATTGTGAAAATTTGGCCCCTCCCTGTCCCCTGCCTCTCCACCCCCACCATACCATTCCATTTGAAACTGCCCCCCCATTCTCCTCTCCTATTCCCTTCACCCCCCTTCTTCACCCCCCAGAATTGATTACCCCCCCCCTCCACCCGATCTCTCCTGCAAACCCGCTTCCCGCAGCCACCATCATTAGCCGGCATCCCTCTTCCAATCCCGCCGGGTTCAGGTGCTGCATGGGGCTTGAGGGGGGGTCCAAAAGGGCCCCAAATTCCCCCGCACACCCGATCCATGGCCGTTCTGAGCGGCATCTCTCCTTCCCCTCCCGCCGCCTGCATCTTCTCCCTGCACGGATCTCTGTGATCTGTTAGACTAGGGATCGCGGAGGGAGAGAGCAGTGCGGGTGAAGTTGGGGCTTGGGGGGCTTTAGTAAACATGTGCGGCACGAGGGGAAGTGATGTCACCAGCCTGGGCAAGGAAGAAGGCAGACTACGAGGGACCCCCTAGCAACAGGTATATATAGGTGAGTAAAATTTTATTTTTTTTTCCAATTATTTTTTTTCTATTTTTTTAAAGAATTTTAAACAACTTTTTATTTTTTAGTGGCAACACCACTTTAAGGGCAGAGGAGAGATCTGGGGGTCTAACAGATGCCTCAGTAAAGAGAACCTGTCTCTGCCTATGCTATCACAAGGGATATTGTTCATCCCTTGTGATAGCAATAAAAATGAAAGAAATAGCGTTAAAATGAAAAATGTTAACCACTTCAGCCCTGGAAGGATTTATCCCCTTCCTGACCAGAGCACTTTTTGTGATACAGCACTGCGTCGCTTTAACTGACAATTGCACAGCCGTGCAACGTTGCACCCAAACAACAGCTTTCTTTTGGTGGTATTTGACCACCTTTTTGTTTTTTTCACTATAAACAAACAAATAGCGACAATTTTGAAAAAAAAGCAATAATTTTTACGTTTTGCTATAACAAATCTCTAAATCTCTAAAATATATATAAAAAACTAATTTCTTTCTCAGTTTAGGCCGATATATATTCTTCTACATATTTCTGGTAAAAAAAAATTGCAATAAGCGTATATTGATTTGTTTGCGCAAAAGTTATAGCATCTACAAAATAGGGGATAGTTTTATGGCATTTTTATTATTACCTTTTTTTATTAGTAATGGTGACATTCTGCGATTTTTATCGTGACTGTGACATTATGGTGGACGCATCAGACACTTTTGACATCATTTTGGGACCATTGTCGTTTATACAGTGATCAGTGCTATAAAAATGCACGATTACTGTCTAAATGACACTGGCAGGGAAAGGGTTAAACACTAGGGGTTAAGTGTGTCCTAGGGAGGTGTTCTAACTGTGGGGGGAATGGGCTACCACTGATATGACAGCGATCACTGCTCCCGATGACAGGGAGCAGTGATCTCTGTCATGTCACTAGGCAGAATGGGGAAATGTCTTGTTTACATCTCCCCATTCTACCACTACGTGATACGATCGCGGGCCCACGGCGGACATCGAGTCCGCTCGACCCGCGGGTGCGGTCACGGAGAACACGGCGGTGCGCGAGCGCCCACAATGCCGCAATATAAAGCGGAAGTACCTGTACTCCCATTTGCCCAGCCGTGCCATTGTGCCGACGACCATCATCATGCACTGGTCGGCTAGTGATTAAATAAAATAAAAAACCATTAAAGCGCCCCTACCCCCCGTGCTCGTGAGCAAGCATGAACGCATACATAAGTCCTGCACGCATATGCAAATGGTGCTCACATCTCACGTGTGAGGTATCACCGCGAACGTCTAATTCCGTCAGATGGAATAATTTCAATCGTGTGTGGGCTTCAGCTGACATTTTTTTTTGAAGATTCTGATGGACCTAGAAATAGAACATGTTTTATATCTCTTCCGACGGAATCAATTTCTATCGGTAAAACCGTTCGTCTGTGATGCTGTTCCAACTAACCAAAAATGACGCAAGGGCAGCTATTGGCTTTTGAACTTCCTTTTTCTAGTCCCGTCGTACGTGTTGTACGTCACCGCATTCTAAACTATTGGACTTTGGTGTGATTGTGTGTAGGCAAGTCCATTTCAGCGGAAAAAACGGTCGTGTGTAAGTGAGAGCAATAATTCTAGTTCCAGACCTCCTGTGCAACAAAACAAACTGAAAATGCTTTTAAAGCAACGCGGTGACGTCAGCACACCATTCCTCCCTACGCGTTTTCGTCACTAGACAGACGTGGTCACGGGAATTTTAAAGCAACACCTATGGAGATTTTAAGGTAATGTAGTTTGGCGCCATTCCACGGGCGTACACAATTTTAACCACTTCCCGACCAGCGCACGACGATGTACGTCGACAGAATGGCACGGGCAGGCATATTGGCGTACATGTACGTCCAATATTCGTTGCCGCCGTGCCATCGGGAGCGCGCCGCCGGCGGCGCGCTCCCGCGCTGGTCGGGACCCCCGTGAGTCCGGTCGCGGGACCCGCGGACTCGATCGCCGCGGGCATCCCCGCGATCGTCTCACGGAGCGGCCGAATGGAGGAAATGCTGTATAAACAACATTTTTCCATTCTGCCTAGCAACTAGTGACGCTGATCTCTGCTCCATGTGATTGGAGCAGAGATCAGTGTACACTAAATGAAAGCCCAACCCCCCCACAGTTAGTAACACACCCCTAGGAACACTTAACCCCTACACTGCCACCCACTGGTTAACCCTTTCACTGCCAGTGTCATTTACACAGGAATCACTGCATTTATATAGCAGTGATTACTGTATAAATGACAATGGTCCCAAAAATGTGTCAAAAATGTCCGATGGGTCCCCCACAATGTCGCAGTCACAATAAAAATCGCAGATCGCCGCCATTACTAGTAAAAAAAAAATAATAAAAAATTATTAATAAAAATGCTATAAAACTATCCCTATTTTGTAAACGCTATAACTTTTGCGCAAACCAATCAATAATCGCTTATTGCGATTTTTTTTTACCAAAAATATGTAGAAGAATAGGTATCGGCCTAAACTGAGGGAAAAAAATGTTTTTTTATATATTTTTGGGGGATATTTATTATTACAAAAAGTAAAAAATAATGCGTTTTTTTCAAAATTATCGCTCTATTTTTGTTTATAGCGCAAAAAATAAAAACCGCAGGGGTGATCAAATACCACCAAAAGAAAGCTCTATTTGTGGGAAAAAAAGGACGTTAATTTTGTTTGGGAGCCACGTCGCACGACCGCGCAATTGTCAGTTAAAGCGACGCAGTGCCGAATCGCAAAGAGTGGTCTGGTCTTTGACCAGCAAATTGGTCCGGTCTGAAAGTGGTTAAAGCATGACTTATTAGGTAGCTATTTATTCGGCGTAACATCATCTTTTGTATTTTACCCAAAAAATAGGTATTATAGTGTATTTGTGTGTGCTATAATGTCTTCTTTTTTATACCATGTGGAATAAAAATATTGCAACACCCCCCACTTTATTCTCTATGGCCTCTGCTAAAAAATAATATATAATGTTTGGGGGTTCTAAGTAATTTTCTAGCAAAAAATGTGTTATTTTTACATGTTTGAAGAAAATGTAATAATTGGCCCTATAGTGAAGCATAAATAATAAATAAATAATAAAATAAAACCAGATTTTTATGGCAATTTACAGCAATATTAAACAAATATTCAACCCTACCACATACCATATAAGCCATATATAAAACAACCAAACTTTATCTAGCACATGTACTTTACAATATATACAACTTTCCCTGTTCGAGTTTCATTGATTCATATATGAAATGATAACAATTTTCCATATTTCGCCTTATATTTTTCTCATCACGGTGAAAAGCAATCAAGGATTTGTCCTCATTACCATCAGAAAATCAAACAAACAATTACTTTTGAAATATGAAGCGGCCAGTTTCAGATCTCTCCCAGATATGATCACATAAATACCCTCAGTCCCTATTACCCCTCAAGGTTTTAAGATTTTATCATATAAAACTTATTCCATTTCAAAGATGCTATAACTGTACAAGGACCACCAGCTCAAAAAGAAAAAGTTTTTACATAGTAATCTTTTAAAGTAAAGTGAACAAAAAACAAAAAATTTAAAAATAAACGTTCACAAATGAGTAAACATCGACACATCACAGAATCGGACTCTGTACCCAGTAGTGTATTTAGGTTTTGTGCTGCCCTAGGCCTGACTAAACTTGTGCACCCCCTAATTTAAATATAACCCACCCCTTCCTGTCAAGGCCACACCCCTTTCTGTTTAAAGAGTCTTTGTCTCCCTGCAAAGGTAAAGAATACCTTTTATCATTAGCAGTATATACAGTGGTGTGAAAAAGTGTTTGCCCCCTTCCTCATTTCCTGTTCCTTTGCATGTTTGTCACACTTAAGTGTTTCGGAACATCAAACCAATTTAAACAATAGTCAAGGACAACACAAGTAAACACAAAATGCAATTTGTAAATGAAGGTGTTTATTATTAAAGGTGAAAAAAAATCCAAACCATCATGGCCCTGTGTGAAAAAGTGATTGCCCCCCTTGTTAAAACATACTATAACTGTGGTTGTCCACACCTGAGTTCAATTTCTATAGCCACACCCAGGCCTGATTATTGCCACACCTGTTCACAATCAAGGCATCACTTAAATAGGAGCTGCTTGACACCGTAAGGTCCACCAGAAGATCCTTAAAGTAAATGAGGAAGGGGGCAAACACTTTTTCATAATAGGCTACTATGCATCGCATAGTAGCCCATTATGTGTCACTTACCTGACACAGGAGCCAACGATGTCACCGCTGTCCCCTGCAGTACGGATAGTCCATTTTCTTCCGGGTATCACTGCTCTGGCCACTCACAGCGCCGGAGCAGTGATGACGTGAGTCTTGTGCATTCGCACGGGAGCCGCCACTAACGTCATATGCGCTTGCGCGCCGCTGTCTACGGCGCATGCGCCGTAGATAGAGGTGCCTGTCTTTTTGTAAATATCTCCTAAACCGTGCAGGTTTAGGAGATATTTCTTGGACCTACAGGTAAGCCTTAATCTAGGCTTACATGTAGGTCAAAGTGGTTTGTAAGGGTTTACAACCACTTTAAGACCTGCCCTGAAATTTTTGAGTGGGGACACTAGTTTTGAGGGCCGGGGGGGGGGGGGGGGTGGTCAATGGAATCCTTTAATTTGCATAGATTTCCTCTCACTTCCTGTTTGGCTATGGGGCAGGAAGTGAAGGGAAATCTCTGCAATGGGACATGGATGATAAAAAAATAAACTGACAGGGTTATAACCCTCCCTTACGCTATCCAAAATGAAAAAAAAAAAGTGTTGCCTATAGTTCTACTTTAAGCATAAATTTCTGAAAATTTTATGGAGAGGACTAAGAAGGTATAACCAGGCCAATAGTACAGCAGAAAACATAGCACAGTGAGGAAGGTTTGTGGTCCAGGATGATAGGACAGTCAAAATTATAAGCTCCCCCCCACAGTTGCAGAATGCCGGCCCCCGCATACCGGAAGCAGTGCAGTCGCTTTAAGAGCCCTTTCACACCGAGGGTGTTTTGCAGGCGCTATAGCGTTAGAAATAACGCCTGCAATCCGCTCTCAAATTGCTGCACCATTCGCTCCAGTGTGAAAGCCCGAGCGCTTTCACACCGAAGCGGTGCGCTGGCAGGACGTCAGGAAAAGTCCTGCCAGCAGCTTCTTTGGAGTGGTGAAGGAGCGATGTGTTTACCGCTCCTCCACCGCTGCTCCCATAGAAATCAATGGGGCAGCGCTGCATTCCTGCTGGCAAAACGCTGCTATTGCGGCATATTGCTGGTGGTTTTAACCCTTTCTTGGCCGCTAGCAGGGGGTAAAAGCAGCCCGCTAGCGGCCGAAATGCACTGCAAATCCGACGCTATGGCCTCGGCAGTATGAAAGGGGTCTAAGAGGGCACCTTGGACTAATTTGCCTCTCAGCCCAGTCTACACCATAAGTCTGGCGCTACACTAACACTATAGCGCAAGCCGGCGGGGACTCTTTCCGTGCTGCTCCCCTGCAAAGTGCTGCCCTAGGCCTGGGCCTTGTTGGCCTAGGCCAGGATACAGCGTTGTCTGTACCTATCTTGGAGTGATGCTTCCATACAGAGTCACAGGTTGTGCACTCAGGCGTTAGGTACATGCACAGAATTCCTCGTAGTCCAAGGCTTCATACTACAGCCATGTAGTGAAATTGTTACAACACTGACTACAACTGACAGTCATAATGTCCTGGCACAGGAATCAGCTGTAACAGAGGATTCCTCCCTCTCCCTTCTGGAATACATTCCGCGTCTCTCATGCATGTGACTGGCTTGTATTCTAATATTAATTCATCTGGAAGCCCCTAAGCATAATTAATTCCTTGCAAATATTTAAGTTCTATAAATAGTTTCCAGGACAACACATTTTGTAAGTGCAAATTTGGCAAATGAAATGTGCCACTGGCAAATCCATCTTCTGGGGATGAAGCATTAGATTTCTTATTTCTCTTAGCATTTTTAAAGATTATTCATACCCTGTTATATACAGTACTTGGGTTATTCAATTGAATATTTTACTAGAGAAGATCAGTGGAATTAAGTTGCCAAGCTATACATTTTGTACATCTAAAAGCCTTGTACAACGCTCTAAACCAGCCTTTCTCAACCTTTTTTTACCACAGAAGAAATATTTTGTTAGGTCTCAGGCTATCCCATCTAAAATTAAGTAATTGGGCTAGGAGGTCCTTTACATTGGTGGTTAGTGGGAAGATTGTCCCCTACATTGAAGGTCAATAGGAAAAATGTCCCTTACATTGATGGTTAGTGAGAAGAATGCCTCTTACATTGATGGATAGTGAGAAGAATGCCCCTTACATTGGTGGTCAGTGGGAAGAATGTCCCTTACATTGATGGTCAGTAAGAATAATGCCCCTTACATCGGTGGTCAGTGAGCAGAATGTCCATTACATTGATGGACAGTGGGAAGATGTCCCTTACATTGATGTTCAGTCGAAAGAATGCTTCTTACATTGGTGGTCTGTGGGAAGAATGTCCCTTACAATGATGGTCAGTGGGAATAATGACCCTTACATTGGTGGTCAGTGGGAAGAATGTCCCTTACATTGATGGTCAGTGGGAATAATGACCCTTACATTGGTGGTCAGTGGGAAGAATGTCCCTTACATTGATGGTCAGTGGGATGAATGTCCCTTACATTGATGGTCAGTGGGAAGAATGTTCCTTCTGTTGGTGGACAGTGGGAAGAATGCCACTTGCATTGATAGTTAGTGAAAATAATGCAATTTACATTGATAGTTAGTTGGAAGAATGTCCCTTACACTTCTGGTCAGTGGGAAAAATGTTCCCTACATTAGTGGTCAGTGGAAAGAACGTCCCTTACATTGATGGTCAGTGGGAAGAATGTCCCTTACATTGATGGTCAGTGGGAAGAATGTTCCTTCCGTTGGTGGACAGTGGGAAGAATACCCCTTGCATTGATAGTTAATGAAAATAATGCAATTTACATTGATAGTTATTTGGAAGAATGTCCCTTACACTGCTGGTCAGTGGGAAAAATGTTCCCTACATTGGTGGTCACTGAAAAAAAAAACCCTGTTAAAATCAATTCATTGATGATGAGTGAAAAAAATGCTCCCTACATTGATGGTCAACCTCCTGAACAGCTAAAAGGTCCTTGGCTTCATTCAACTGGGTCTACCAAATGGTATAGACCGGGGGTTAGCAACCCGTAGATCATGATCTATTGGTAGATCGTGGACAGGTGACTGGTAGATTACTGTCTGGGCTTGCTGACCCGCCATCCTAGAATTATTTTTATTATTCCCTGAAATTATGCCTTTGATAAATAGCTGCACATATATTGTGTCACATAAAAAATTGCAACTACCACAATTTTTTTCTCTCTGTTTTCAGAAAATGTATACATTTTGGGGGTTTTACAGTGATTTCTAGCAAACAATGCCGATTTTGAATTCCAAAATAAATAAATGCCCGGATATTATTTTTATTATTCCCTGAAATTATGCCTTTGATAAATAGCTGCACATATATTGTGTCACATAAAAAATTGCAACTACCACAATTTTTTTCTCTCTGTTTTCAGAAAATGTATACATTTTGGGGGTTTTACAGTGATTTCTAGCAAACAATGCCGATTTTGAATTCCAAAATAAATAAATGCCCGGATATGCAAGTGGTTAATGCGAAAACGTTGCCTCCATCCAGAAAATGACATGGGCTATACAGGCATACCCCACTTTTAAGTACACAATGGGGTTTATTTACTAAAGCTGGGAAGTGCAAAATCAGGCTCACTTCTGCATAGAAACCAATGAGCTTCCAGGTTTTATTACCAAAGCTTAATTGAACAAGCTGGGGTTAGACACTCATTGGTTTCTATACAGAAATGAGCCTGATTTTGCAATTTCCAGCTTTAGTAAATAAACCCCATTGTGTACTTAAAATAGGGGGGATGCCTGTATCTGAGCAGCTTGTAATGCACATTGTGGGAAGCTGACAGAGTGCAGTGAAATCAGAGTAAGCCATTACAATACAGGAGAAAAATCTGTACAACTGCGCAAGCCTCGCGGTAAAGCTGGAGTTCAGCTTTAAACCTGAAGAATCCTTCTTTCATTTATTTCTACTGGGTATTCCTGTGCAGCAAGCCCCAACACCCAATCAATTATCAGAACACTGAAAGCCTTTACAAACAATTGATAGCATGTACAATATACATGTAAAGCCCTGTGTAAATGAATGGTGCAATGTAAGTACCAATAAAAATAATAATAGCCTTGATTAACCCTTGTTTGTCCATTGCCTTCAAAAATATAAACCTCAGTCTATCAAAAAAAAAAAAAAAAAATCCATCTACACCGACTCTGGGGACGCAGCCTAACCACCAAGCTGTTCTACTTTAGCCTACAATGAGTCTTCATACCCTGAGCTTAGCTTAAACATGGCTGATTTTCCTGATGGAGCTGTAAAATCATGAAGTTGAAAAAAAAAATATGAGCATTTAAAAGTACAGCGAACACGTTATATAGAGAGGTATTAGTGTAAAGTAGAGCTAAGCATTAAAATGTAAGAACCTAGTTTACAACTTTATATGTGAAAGCTCAATTTATATACTTGCCTGTGATAAATGGATAATCTTAAGTGACTAGCATCAGTTCTGCAGGCTCAGCTTTTTCTGGCTGGAAGCTGCCATAATTACATTTTTTAATACATGTAGAGACAAGAAAAATCCATGATCATTGAAAATCTGTACTGTAACTATTTATTAAAGGGACGAGCTGCTAAAGAGGACATCTTCTATTTTTTATTTTAGATACTTACATCTAATCTCTGGGAATGCCATCTCTACCCCCCATCCCATTCCCTAAATGTTAACTCCTTCCCTCTAACCAATTGCTGAAATAAAAAAAAAGACACTTAAGGCCACTTTCAGATTGCTGTGCTGCGGTTTGGCTGCGGCGTGAGTGCAGCGCAGGGTAGGTACGTTTTTCCTGCACGTTACCTGCGGATTCCTATAGTCTTTCTATTGTCTTCTGATAGCTCACCAAAGATGCAGCATGCAGGATTTTTGGTGCACTTTCAGAAAAAGTGGCAAAAATGAGATACATGATAGAAAGCCTATGGGAAACTGAGCAACCCACATGAAAACTATAGGTGCACTGCCCCCGAGCTGCCACCAAACCGTGCTGTGGCAGTGTGAACGTGGCCTTTGAAGTCCTTTTATCTATCTAAATCTGATGCGTTGGGTCCCGAGTCTTCTCTTTTAGTCACTACAGAGTGGGAGGGTTCTTCTGATGCCCACAGTGTTCTTTCAGGCTCCAGAAGAAGATTGCAGCGATAGCATGGCTTTCAAATAAAATTTAAAAAATATGTGCTGCGCTACCAATCCTTGGACACTTAAAAGTGTCACATCATTCGAAATAGTTCCGTCATAGGCTATAGATAACTATTCTTCTTTTATCCCAAGCAGCCCGTTCATTAGGGGCACACGGGCGCCACCCCTCTTTCCATGCATCAGGCCTTCTGATCTATATACAGGGCGCCAGATGCATAGATTTCAATGGCGGGGGTGTGTTCTTTTGAAGCAAGTGATTGGGGCCAGAGGCTCTAAAAGGCTTAAAAAACAAAAGGGTGAGCTCAGGGCACAGAGAACTGCGCCCCAATCCCACCCAGTTGTGTGACAATAGCAAATGAATATTCGCTATCGCCATACTGATCCTCCTCCCGGAAAATCAGGAAGCGGGTCTTGAGACCCATCACCCGATTGGCTGAAAGGACAGGCAATGCTATTGGAAACCTAGGAGGAGGAGGGAGGAGCCACACAGCAGAAGCCGCCGTGATGCAGAGAGGACACAGGAGCCACTGCCCATAGGAGCCCCCAACCCGCCTGCCGCCTGTAGGATCCCGCAGCCCACCCGTAGGAGCCCACAACCCACCCACTGCCCACCGCCCGTAGGAGCCCGCAATCACCCATAGGAGCCCATAGCAGTTCATCAAAAGTAAAGCTTGCTTCTCTCTAGTCAGATTTTGCCAAGGTCCTCCGTGTACCTGTAGTGTGGCCTCCCACTCACTAGGGTCCTTGTTTTCCAGTTAGATGTTCCTCTGGGGTAATAAGGTAATGGTCCCCTTACTCATGAACTGTGTGATTACTCCCATACCATGTTGAAACAAAGAGGATGCCCCCAACAGTGTAATATGTAAAGGAAACTCTTTATTCTGCAAAAAAAAGGCTGATCTCTGAATGGTGCCCATGCAGACCGGCTAACATACAGTGTATAGAATGTAGCAGGGCAGCCACTCAGCACGGGACCTGGAAAGCTAGTGGAGATGAGTCAGATGACTGGAGATGACCGGAGTAGCAGTGTCTACTTCAGTGATTTCGAACTTCCAAAGGCGTCATCCAGGTATGGTATATAACATAGTTGGTCCAAGCTAGGACAATGTAATTATGGGAAAATATACCATACTTAGGATCTTTCTTTAAAGCAGAACTTCTGCTCTTATTCCTCGTCCCCCACTCCTTTACATTTGGCACATTATATTTTTTGGGGTGCAGCGGGTAACTAATTATGACAGGTACCCGCTGGCTAACTTCCGTTCAGATTGTCATGTCGTCTGAGCGGAAGTTCGGCCCCCTTCTTCCCCCGCAGCCTTCTGGAACGCATCACAGGTCCCAGAAGACTGCTGGGCCAATCAGAAAACGTAGTGCGATTTGCGCATGAGCAGTTGGAAGCCAGATGTGAAGATGCTGGTGCCTGCATCCGAAGGTGATTGAATAACCGGCTTGTGTGAGGACATCACTGGATCCAGGGGCAGGTGAGTGCCCTTATATTAAAAGTCATCAGCTACAGTATTTGTAGTTGCTGATTTTACAGTTTTTTGGGGAGACTGGAGTTCCTCCTTAAGTTAATTTAACCTCTCCTGGTTATGTGTTATCCCTAAGACCTTGCATCATTTTTGCTGCCTATTTCCAGACTCGTTCTGAGTTCTCAACATCTATTTATAGGTGAGATTTATCAAATCTGGACACAGTAATCTAAATGAGGTCTATAAAGCTCGATACAGTGGAATCAGGACCTCTACTCATCTCTACAAATCCAAGTCCAAGCTGGTCCAGTGTAAGCATGTATAAAATGTCTATACCTGGAAATATTCAACTAACAACTAAGATTTCCAACTGAAGCTGGTCATATATGGTATCTTTTTATTCAAATGTTCATAGAAAAAAAAACTGTTCATCAGAACATTCTTTCTTGCCATTATTAAGTGAACTAATTTAATTTGAAAGATGTTCAAATTTCACCCAGACCTGCTATTTGATTGGAATCGCAGATGTATTAAACAGGTTTCATTACAAAAAAAATTTCCTGAACAAAAACCACATTCACAGGAACTGTTCAAGAAAATTTTTCTCTCCTTCTTCTTTTCAAAGCAAGTATCTATGTGGTTGAAATGATTAACAAGAGTATTCCTTCTTTACCCACATTTTTTGCACACGTTTAAATCAGCATTTTTGGGTGCAAATTAGTGTAAACCCCCCCCCCCCCCCCCCAAAAGTGTGTGTGTATATATATATATATATACGCACACACATGACTTTTTTTCTCAAAGAAAAGGTGCAGGAACTCCTCACTTGCCCCCTCCTAGGTCACGCCCCTATCGCCCCTAGAACTGCCCCTAGAACTGAAAAGAGACAGCCACAGCCCAGCAAAGAGACAAACCAATCAAGCAGAGACAGCCCAGTCCAGCAAAGAAACAGGTCAGCCCAGGAAATAACAAACATGTTATACTTACCTCCACTGTGCAGCTCGTTTTGCACAGAGTGGCCCTGATCCTGGTCTTCTGGGGTCCCTCGCGGTTGTCTCAGCTCCTCCCCGCATGAACTAACCACCTTCATGTGAGCTCTCTTGCATGGTGGTTAGTTCTTATGGGCACGCTTCCGTGATATGGCCGGTGGCTATTGCGGCTCACTGTATCGCTTGGCCCTGCCCCCCGCGTCATTGGATGTGATTGACTTTCAATCCATCCACTCTAGCCAATCAACGGCCAGGCTGAGCGGCGAAGAGGACATCAGGGGCGAGCACAGCAGGTGAACGGGCTCAGGTAAGTAAAACAGGGGGGCTGGGGGGGCCGGTATTGTCGGATGTTTTTTCACCTTACTGCATAGGATGCATAAGGTGAAAAAAACGCGAACCTTTACAACCCCTTTGCCTATCATGCCGTTTATAAACATATCTTGTGGTTAAAGTGGTAATGTATGTTCTGTTTCTATATATTTATTACATTTTTTTTTATTTTTTTTAGTTTAACTTGTTTAGTAAACTTAACAAACCTATGGTTTGCCCACACAGAGGCAGAGCTAAACAGTCACATTTAAGAACAAGTACAAAGAGGCAATATATAATATATCAGCAAAGGACTAGCCAAAATGAAGGGCGACCAGTAAGGATGAGCTCCAGGTGCAGAGCCTGCCAGGAAGTCGACGCAGCGCTGTGCTAATCGCAGGCAGCGAGACATTTCCCGATCTCTGCAGCCGCGCATCGGGGCGAACAGTGACCAGTAGGAAAGTCAAAGCAAACATTGCTATTATTGCCAAGCTGTCCTCTAAGGCAGTGGTCATTAACCCTGTCCTCAGGGCCCACTAACAGGCCAGGTTTTATGTATTACCTTGGGGAGATTCAGACTAGAATACTGCAATCACTGAGCAGCAAATCATATCACCTGTGATGTATTTCAGTTATCTTGAAAACCTGGCCTGTTAGTGGCTCTAAGGACAGGGTTGATGACCACTGCTCTAAGGGGTGACAAACCCCAATAACAAGCCTCATCTGGTAAAAGAAAGGAAGAACAAGAATAAGAAATGAAGGGAGAGGAAAGCAAGAAAGAGGAACAAAAGGTAAAAAAGGTATCACGGACTCAGGACTGGCATGGACAACACCTGTAAACGACCATAACTGGTCGGAGGTAAGGATGGGAAGCAGTAGCATATCCAGGGTTCCCTGACTTTGAGAAACTTTGGGTGTGGATCCATAAGAATACTGTACATCTTTTCATTGACCATCATAACGGTCCACTGGGTTTTCACACCCTGGAAGACAACCATAGGAGTCTTCCAGGCCTGAGCTATGGTACATTTGGCAGAAATACAAAGGTAGAATCCAGTTTCTGCTGATGTGCGAAAAGGACCGGTATAGGACAGTGCAGGAGAGCCAATGTGGAGTTCTTACATACTGTCACATGTAACACTGTCTGCAGCAAGCCAAAAACCCTTGACAAAAAGCCTATCGGTCATGGGCATGACAGCCAGATATGCAGAATGTCCTCACGCTGACCGCAATTCTTAAAGCATCTGTCGCTACTACCAGGATAGGCATGAGGAATCAGAGCGGGGGCACAGTACCACAGCAGGAGAACTTTATACGTGGCTTCAAGAGTTGTGGTATTAAAGGAACATTTCGCCACCATCTTCCAGGCCTTGCTCCAATCCTCGCCCCTCAGTGGAGGAACCAAGATCTCACTCCCACTGGGTCACATAGGAAAGGGATCTTAGGGATGTCCTAAAAGTGTACTGTACCAAAACATTTCATTTTAGTTGAGGATATAGTGAGGAAGGGTTAGAACATCTGATGGGTTTTACTGCTAACTGTGGCTCCATTTGTGTGATTTCCCCTCACTTCCCATCCTAGTGACAACGGTTTTCCCAGACAGGAAGTAAGGCAACATCTTCATCAGAAACACAGAAATATATAGATATATTTTTTATTTTTTTTAAGAAGAGTTGGAAAGGTGTAGAATCTTTTCTCTCACTTCTTGTCTCGTGAAACAGTCATCACCAGGACATACGTTATTCACATCTCAACACGCGCTCTGACCTGCGCCCTGAACCTTCTTATAATGCATGCTACAGCCGAGCACAGTGCTGCGGTGCATTGCAATTCAAAGGTAATTGCACCCCAAGGCACATCTGCAGTGTGCCTGAACATGCTAAAGCACATGGCAATGCCAGATATATATGCTTGCTGTATTTCAGTGAACTGTGCTTAGAGAAATGGAGCAGGACTTATTGTTCTTTTTGTGCATCGAGGTACGTTGATAGCCCATTTATAATGAACTGCTCCTCAAGACACAAAAACGCGTTAGTTACAGTGCATTGCATTATGGGGTCAGCTGACCCTAAGTGAGCGGAAATCTCACTAGGGACTCCTTCAGACACGTGATTGCCCATGCTGTCCCTCTGAAACCTGATCTGCAGTGGATCGCTTTTTCAGAGGGCAGTTGGCAGGTGACTGGGAGGCGATATGTCCCTTCCTTGCCACCTGTTTTAACCCTCAAAAGGCAGCACATCCGTGGCGCAGCCCTACCAACAAATATGTTACATTCGGTAGCGCCACTTCCACCAAATGCTTACAAGGGGTTTAACGGCATGTGGCCGTGGCATGTGCACACCCTTGAGAAGGGGATAAAACCACAGCTTAACCACCTGCTTTTACTACCTCCTGGTTGCACGTTTGAACAAGCCCTAAGATAGCAGTAAGGGCTCGATCACACGTGCTTTGATCTCTGAAGAGCACTCCACATTTCGATCGCTCTTCAGAGAGCATTTAACAGGTGGGGAAGAGGCGAAAGGCGTTGTATCACCTCCTCACAGCTTGCTTTAACCACTTGAAAACCGCACTAGCACATCGCAACCACGTGCATTGCACACAGTTGTGGGGTGCTTGCAGTGTGGTCCTTTTCAATTGAAGGGGTCACTCTTGGTGGACTATGCGTCTGCCGGAGGTGACAGGGGGTATAATTCCTGCTGGGAAGCAAAGCATCAAAGCTTCAGCATGTGTGCTCCTTTGGCCACTGTCTCTGCAGTTGCATCCATAGACACACAGTGCAGCTCAGTCCCACCCACTGTCCTCTGTTTACAGGATTTGATTGACAGCAGCAGGAGCCAATGGCTCCCGCTGCTGCCTCTGTGAGAAGAGAGAGAGGAGGGACGCGAACAACGCTGGATCAAGATCGGGCTCAAGGAAAGTATACAGGTGAATGGACAACACAAATACTGGGATTTTTTTACTTTAATGCAATTAAGTGGATCTAAAGGTTTATTTCTTGTTTTCCCTTTAAAATAATAATACTTACCTGCTCTATGCAATGGTTTTGCACAGAGCAGCTCCGATCCTCCTCTTTTTGGGTCCCCTGCATGTGTTTCCAAGACTTCCCAGACTTCCCAGACTCCCTCTTGTCGAGTGCCCCCAGAGTAAGCTGCTTGCTCTGAGTCACCTCTGTGTGTCTATTGGACACACAGACCATGGCTCAGTCCCGCCCCCCACTCACTCTTCACTGGCTGTGATTGACAGCAGCGGGAGCTAATAGCTGTGTCTCAGCCAATAAGGAAGTAGAGACCCGGGAGAACTGTTGCTCTCATGCACATTGCTGGATTGAGTTGGGGCTCAGGTAAGTGTAGGGGGAGCTGCACACAGAAGGCTTTTTTTTGTATAGAGATGCCCTTTAAAACCACTTTAGGGTAAGGCAGGCCATACATTTTTTTTTTTGTTCAACCAGCAGGCTGCACAAAAAAAAAAGCAGCAACACATAAAGAAATATAATGTCCTGCCGGTGACTGGCTGCACAATGAATCCTGTCTGTATGAACTGAGTGTAGATGGAATTATCTGTGTTTGAAATTGAATTAATAGTGGGTCAAGGATCACAAACTCAGCAAGAGCTGCTTCTAATTCCTTTCAATTAGGATTCTTGATTTGGCACCTTCTGGACCTATGCTGGTCATGTGTCAAGAGGCTTACACCCCTCATTTGTAAATCATTCAGCATGGAATAACTGGCAGACTTGAAAAGTAAATCACGTATTTCAGCCTTGCTGATACATTTTTATTAGGGCTGTTACTGATTAAAATTTCCATGTTCGATTAATCAATTTTTTTAAAATCGATTAATGGACTAATTTTGATGAATTATAACGCACATACAGATCCAACTACTTTTAGCTGATCTCCTTGCATTGCAACTCTGCATTTGTCAGTGGTAAATGTGGTATACACTATATACAATCACCCGACACTAGTTAGTTTCCACAATCCATGACTTAACTTCACAGTTCACACAAATATGTTTTAAATTCAAACTGTAGCACTGACGTAAGTCATTCTTTTTTCCACAGTAGCGTGACAATCCTTCCACCTCCAGCCTAGCTAATCACTCTCACCTTATGGCATGGACCCCTGTGCAAACAGGTGGTCATGCAAGTGGGTATCAAAAGGGTTAACACGGACCATAAACTTCTCTCACGTCTCCTTAGATCTCAGCAAGGATACCAGGTCATGAAAAGATCTAAGTGCTCACCGCTTAATTATAAGATTTAATTTTTGTGTTCAAACACAAACTACTCACATAAAGATGATAAACATCACCGGACTCCTCCCTTCCCTTAGTTAGCAGATGGAGGCACTTGGGGAAGGGGGTGGAGTCCAGTGACGTCTGTCCATGACGTCACCGGATCTCCGACGTAACAAACGGAAGACCCGGAAGCTGGCGGAGAGGTGAGTACCGATCAAAAGAATTTTGATCGATCAAAAAAATTAATCAATTAATCGAGTAATTAATCTTTAATTTCCACAGCCCTAATTTTTATCAGAGTGTTTCTAACGGAAAAAAAAAATTTGTTTCGGATAGGACAGCATTTCTCAACCGCTGGGTCATGGCGTAGTACCAGGCAGCAGCCTTCCCCCTGTTGAGCCTTGGCTTCCCAGTTGTCACTCGCTTTAACAAATACTTCTAGAGCCAGTAGTTTATTTTTCTATGTGTAGGCACTAAATATGTTCATCCCCACTAAGCTGTTTCTTAGGTGTTACAGTCCCTGCAATGCTGCCGCCAAAAACATGAATTCTCCCCAGCAGGACGGAGGCACCAAAAAAGTAAACTGAAAAGGGTTTCAGGACCCATTACACTTTAGCAGTCCATTTCTATACATTAATGTTTGTTACTATGCACATTAACGTCCCCCACCTAGCAGACCCCCACAACCACAAGGCCAGGGTTGTGGGGAAGAGGGACTTGTTCCCATTAACATGGGGACAAGGTGCCTTGCATGGGGGAGTCCCCCCTGGCCAGGTACCCTCCCAATGTAGTGGGCACGTGGCCTTGTATGGTTCAGGAGGGGGACCCAAGCTCGCTGCTCATTTCTGGCCAGCCAGGTGCTCGGATAAGGGTTTGGTATGGAATTTGGGATAGACCCCATGCTTTTTTATTTTGTTTTTTGCATGGAGTACCCCCTTAAAATTCAAATTAGCCCTGAAGGGTCTGGTATAGATTTTGGGGGTGAACCCATGCAGTTTTTTTTTTTGGTCTTTTGTATGGAATCCCCCTTAAAATCTATAGCAGACTCCCACACTTTTTTTCTGTGATTACAGTGATTACCAGACCCTCATCTAGGATAAGCGTCTGGTATAGATGTTCAGGGGAGTCCCTGCCACTTTGTTTACAAACAGAATAAAGCAGCTAAGAAATGTCATTTAGCAGCAATTTAACCAACCACCTCCCGCCCGTGCTATCGCCAAAAGAAGGCTACAGCCCAGGACTTAATTGCCGGGACCGTGAGGGCATCCATTTATGTCCTCCCGAGAATGAGCCGCCTGCGCGTTCTGTGATCAGTGAGTCAATGACACTCGGCTGATCACATATAGGCATCAGGGGGCCCTTACCATGTGATCAGATGTCAGCCAATGACAGCTGATCAGGTTATGTAAACAAAGATCATAATCTGCTTTTTTTTACCTCCTTCACTGCCACCCTTCACTGTCACCTCTCAGTGCCACCTACCAGTGCCCACCAGTGCCATCTATCAATGCCAACCAGTGCCAGCTATCAATGACCATCAGTGCTGCCGATCAGTGCCACCAATCAGTGCTGTCTATCAGTGTCACCTACCAGTGCCCATCAGTGCCATCCATCACTGCCACCTCTCAGTGCCACCTATCAGTGCCCATTAGTGCCACCTATGAGTGTTTTTAAGCAAAAATATAAAAAACCCAGCAGTGATTAACCACGTCAGTACAAGGCACTTAGACACCTTCCTGCCCAGGCCAATTTTCAGTATTCAGCTCTGTCGCAATTTGAATGACAATTGCGCAGTCATGCTACACTGTACCCAAACAAATTTTTTACAATTTTGTTCCCACAAATAGAACTTTATTTTGGTGGTATTTGAGCACCTCTGCAATTTTTATTTTTTGCGCAAGAAATAAAAAAATATCCAAAAATTTGCAAAAAAACACATTTTTCTTTGTTTCTGTTAATTTTTTTTTGTAAATAAGTATGTTTTCTTCTTCAATGAAGGGCACTGATATGGCTCCACCAATGAGGTGGCACTGATGATTGCCACTTATAGGCAGCACTGATAAGTGGCACTGATGGGCACTGATAGGTGGCACTTGTATGCGGCACTGATGGGCACTCATAGGCGGCACTGATGGGCACTCGTGGCCGCACTGATGGGTACTTATGGGTGGCACTGATAGGTGGGATGGATGGGCACTGCTAGGTGGCACTGATGGGCACTGATGAGTGGCACTGATGACACTGATGGGTGGCATTGCTGGGCATCCCTGTTTTGTAAATACGAGGTGCCAGACAGTGCTCATTTGTGGGCACTGGCAGATTTTTGGCATTTCTTTTTACATGTGGATGGCCACGGTGGCTGTAACTTGCCACCCACATGCTGGGGGCTTCCCTGGTGGTCCTGGGGGCTTCCCTGGTGGTCTAGTGTGGGTATCTGAGGGGGGCTGCGCTGATAACCAATCAGCGCATACCCCCCTGTCAGGAGAGCCGCCAATCGGCTCTCCTCTACTCGAGTCTGTCAGACGCGAGTGAGGAAAAAGCGATCACTGGCTCTTCCTGCTTACATCGTGATCACCCGTGATTGGACATGTCTGATCACATGGTAAAGAGCCTCCGCCAGAGGCTCTTTACCGAGATCGGTGTAGCGGTGTGTCAGACTGGCACACCGCACCACCGATCACCCGACGGGTGCGCGGTGGTTGTTATCCTGAAGGACATCATATGACGCCCAGTCAGGATAACGCAACCACCACCCCACTGTCATTCTGCTATAGGCCAGGCAGAAAGTGGTTAAATACCTCCAAAAGAAAGCTCTATTTGTGTGAAAAAAATTATAAAAATGTCATATGAGTACAGTGTAGTCATTCAAATTGTGACAACGATGAAAGCTGAAAATCAGCCTGGACAGGAAGGGGGTGAAAGTGCCCAGTAAACAAGTGGTTAAAGTTCTTCTTCTGAAGCCTTAAGGTCTTTCACCTTAATGCATTCATATGTATTAAGGTGTAAAAACCTTCTCTGCTGCAGATCCCCCCCCCCCCACACCTTACCTGAGCACATCTGATCCAGCCATGTGCATTGGCTCCCGCTGCTCTCAATCAAATCCAGTGACCCGGGAGTAGGGGGCGGGGCCGAGTCCCGCTGTCTGTGTCAATGGGCGCTGCAGTGGGACTCGGGAGCGAGCATTCACGGGTGCCCCCAGGGAAAGCGACTTTTCCGGGGGGACACCTGATGAAGAGGAGAGGTCTGGAGCACCAGCTGGGAACCCCAGAAGAAGAGGATTGGGCTGCTCTGTGCAAAACCATTACACAGAAAGGGTAAGTATGCACCCAGGCGGATTAAAGCATCCCCTAAGCATTTTTTTAAAGGAATTGTGTATTTTAATGCTGTCCTTTAAGCATGAATAAAATCACTGCTGCCTGCTGAATGGTATTTTTCATTTTATTTTTTTTGCATTGGCACATGACATAGAGTATGGGGTTGATTTACTAAAATTGAAGAGTGCAAAGTCTGGTGCAGCTCTGCATGGTAGCCAATCAGCTTCTAACTTCAGTTTGGTCTATTAAACTTTGACAAAAAAAAATGGAAGCTGATTGGTTACTATGCAGAGCTGCACCAGATTTTGCACTCTCCAGTTTTAATACATCAACCCCTATATTTAAAAAACAAAACAAAAACCAACATTCTTGCATTGGTACAAGTCAGTGCCCTTTTTCCACAACCCCTTGGGTCTAATAGCCTTAAAAATGCAGAGAATCGATTTTCAAGATTTGTCTCCCATTGACTTCATTTGGGCATTAAAGTTAACAATTTGTGGATTTTTGGCCGTGTTCATCAAATATGCCCACAAATTGAACCAACCACTAGTCATAGACATTAGAAGAGGTTTAGACATTCAATATCTTCTTCACATGGTCCAATTTTTTGTAGCATTTTTTTTTTCTAACAACAGAGTCACTTTAGGGCCTGGTTCACACCTAGGTATTTTTTTGTGCGATTTCCATTTTACAGGAACGCACTACAGTCTATTTACATTGGTTTCCTATGGGTCATGTTCACATCTGTGCATTTTGTGGAAAGGGCCAGGGACTTTCTTCTGGTTTTTGGTTCCATAGACTTTGTTGGATCAAAAACGTGTATTGAAAAATGCAAAATGCACCTTGAATATGCAAACCGCAACCTGCATAGGTGTGAACCAGGCCTAAAGCAGAGCTCCAGCCTGGGGAAAAAAAAAAAAAGTCAGCAGGATGATTGTCAGGTGCCGGCAGACATCGAGTCTGTGTTACCTGCCGATTGGCTCCTGCAGTGAATAATCACAGTGGGAGTGAGCCGCCGGCAGCGTGCATTTGCACCCTCTATCCGGAAGACCCAGATCACACACATATATATATATATATATATATATATATATATTATTATATTATATATGTGTGTGTGTGTGTGATCCGGCACACAGCTGCAGCCCTGTAGGAGTAAAACTGCTATAGGGCAGTCAGCAAGTGGTTAATACTATATATTTAAATCTTTCCATTTTTATTACAAACCTCATTTTAAACATAATGATGTCATCACTGTGTCTCTGTGCTTCTCTATGCAATGCAGGCATATAATGGCTTGCAGGGAGATGTACATAGCGTCCTGAAAACATCACAGCTCGCTGCCTCATTACTCCTCTCATGAGCCCTTAGGCTCAGTTCACACTGCTGCTACAGCAAAGTCAGACAACTTTGCATGCGACTTCTTTCTGGCTTGGATGCTATTTAGGAGCTGTACAAGGGCTGAAATTGCACCCGAGTTGGACCAAAGTAGTGCAGGCAGGGGCGGCCTGTCCATTAGGGGTGCCCGGGGCGCCATCCCCTCTCTCCAGCCACCCCCCAATGGATAGATGGATATGCAATGGATAGATTCATGCATAGCATGAATCTATCCATTGCTGCCGTGGCCATCCCCTATTCATGCATCCAGCCCCTTTCAGGGCACCGGATTCATAAATTAGAGCAACCAGTGTTGTTTTTTAAGCACCTGACTAGAGCCAGAGGCTTTAATAGGCTTAAAAATAGAGTGGGATCGGGTCGCAGAGAGTGTGCTCCGATCCCAACTAGGTGTGTTACAACAGTGAATGAATATTCGCTGTTGCAACACTGATCCTCCTCCTGGCCAATTGGGTAGCGGGTCTGATACCTGTCACCCGATTGGCTGAAAGGACAGGAGCTCCTGCTGGATGCCTAAGAGGAGGGGAGGAGACAGCGGAAGCGAGGAGAAGAGCTGATGCATGGATGCCCGGTCCCCGCCGCTGCTCCTCGAGTGCCCAACCCCCGCCTCTGCTCCTGGGATGCCTGTTCCCCCGCCACTGCTCCTGGGATGCCCGTTCCCCCGCCGCTGCTCCTCAGATGCCCGCTCCCCGCCGCTGCTCCTCGGATGCCCATTCCCCGTCGCTGCTCCTCGGATGCCCGATCACAGCCGATGCTCTGCGGATTCCCGATCTCAGCCGCTGCTCCTCAGATGCTCGTTTCCCTCCGCTGCTCCTCGTTTGTCCATTCCCCGCCGCTGCTCCTGGGATGCCCGGTCCCCGCTGCTGCTCCTCGGGTGCCCAACCCCCGCCTCTGCTCCTGGGATGCCTGTTCCCCCGCCGCTGCTCCTGGGATGCCCGTTCCCCCGCCGCTGCTCCTCAGATGCCCGCTCCCCGTCGCTGCTCCTCGGATGCCCGTTCCCCCGCCTCTGCTCCTCGGATGCCCATTCCCCGCCGCTGCTCCTCGGATGCCTGATCACAGCCGATGCTCCGCGGATTCCCGATCTCAGCCGCTGCTCCTCAGATGCCCGTTTCCCTCCGCTGCTCCTCGTTTGTCCATTCCCCGCCGCTGCTCCTGGGATGCCTGGTCCCCGCCACTTCTCCTGGGATGCCGGATCCCTGCCGCTGCTCCTGAGATGCCTGATCCCCGCCGCTGCTCCTGAGATGTCCGATCCCCGCCGCTGCTCCTGGAATGCCCGATCCCCGCTGCTGCTCCTAGGATGCCTGATCCCTGCCGCTGCTCCTCGGATGCCCGATCCCGCCGCTGCTCTTCTGATGTCTGATCTACGCCTCTGCTCCTTGGATGTCTAGATGAGGTAAGTGCGGGTGGAACGACTGTGGGGGGGGGGCGATGGGGTCGATTGTTTTCCGCCCCCCCCCCCCAACACCAGCCGCCACTGAATGCCGGAACCTTTTCTAAAGTTGGAGCGATTTCTGTAGCATCAGATAAGACAGCTCTCATAAGGGAAACATTGAGTTTCACATGTCATTCGACTTGGGGGTCTCACAAGTCAGATTCCATGTTGCAGCAGTGTGAATCCAGCCTTAGCCATGACATAAGCAGTGGATTGACTCTTGGGAGGGGTTATGCAAATATCTAACTGCCTTGGTGTCAGTTTGGATGGATGGGCATTTTTTAGGCAGTCTTCATTTGCATGTAGATCTCCCTAGGTAACGCCCACATATGATGGTAAGCCTCCATGAATGAAAGCCCTGAAATCCAATAAATGAAAGGGGCAGGGCAGTAAGGCTGGGGAGGAAATGACTAGATGATGCTGGAAGACCTACAGCTGGGAAATGAGACAGGCTCTTATTATTGCAGCGAAATCAGAGTAAGCCATCTCAGTACAGGAGAGGATTCAAGACTGAAAGTAGGGCTGGAGGTCAACTTTAACCGCTTGCCAACCAGCTGGCTGCGCAAATCACCGTCCCAGTACGGCTGTCCCTTTAAAGGCTATAACAGGTGCCAGAGCCGATGCATGTGGCTGGCAGCCGTGATATCTGCCGGCCACCCGTGATCGCTCCACAGAGGGCAAGAATTGGGATGTATCAATGTAAACAGACAGATCCCTGTTCTGACAGTGGAGGAGAGAGAGATCTGCTTTTCCTAGTGGTCAGTCCCCTCCCCCACAGTTAGAAACACGTCCCTAGGACACACTTAACCCCTTGATCGTCCCCTAGTGTTAACTCCCTCCCTACCAGTGACATTTATGCAGAAATCAGTGGCTATTATTAGCTCTGATCGCTGTATAAATGTCACTGGTCCCAAAAAAGTGTCAAAAGTGTCCGATCTGGGGGGGGGATGTACCACAAGTTTCTGTGAGAACTTTTACGTTCTATTGTTTTTCTGTAGTGTACCGGCAAGTTTGTGGCCGGTTGCAGCCCACGTTGTGTGGCTTGTTATGTATTGTATAAAACAAAATAAAAATAATTTTAAAAAAAAGTGTCCGATCTACCCGCCGCAATGTCGCAGTCCCGCCAAAGATGGCTTTACTAGTGAAAAAAATAAAAATGCTATAAATCTATCCCCTATTTTGTAGACACTATAACTTTTGCGCAAAACAATCAATATACACTTATTGCAATTTTTTTTTTATTTTTCTTTACCAAAAACATGTAGAATACATATTGGCCTAAACCGATGAAGATTTTTTGGGGGATATTTATTATAGAAAAAAGTAAAAAATATTGTTTTTTTTCAAAATTTTATTTTTTTTTGTTTCTAGCGCAAAACATAAAAATCACAGAGGTGAGTAAATTCCACCAAAAGAAAGCTCTATTTGTGGGAAAAAATACATTTCAATTTTGTTTGGGACCAGTGGCAGAAAATGGCCTGGTCATTAAGGGGGCAAATCCTTCTGGGGCTGAAGTGGTTAATAAACTTGCCCCAGGCAAATGAGAGATTGTTATTTTTATGATAATTTGTACAATAAAATATTGATAAAGCAATTATGATCTACACGTCATTGTGACAAACCCGCAGGGTATAAGTAGAATAACAATAGCTTCAGTTTTAGCTTTTTAGAGTTAGAACCTTAGCCAGCCTTTTATTGCTGCTTCTCAATAGAAACACATTGGGGTTGATTTACTAAAACTGGAGAGTACATAATCTGGTGCAGCTGTGCATGATAGCCAATCAGCATCTAACTTCAGCTTGTTCAATGACGCTTTTACAAAAAATAAAAACTGAAAGCTCAGACAGTGATTGGTCTGTGAAGGAGCAGCAACAGACTGACGAGGTCATCTTTTTTGCTCTCTCCTCCTTTCAGGCTTATCCCCACATACCCATGCAGCACATCTTATCATGCCCCTCTCTCTTACAGTCTGAGTGGTGCTGAACATAGAATAAAACTAGGATGATATCCAGACCTATTCAACTATTTATACCAGCTGCATTTGAAATAGATTACAGATGTTTTTTTCTCTCAGATCTCTCATTTACCTTTAAAAGAAAAAAAAAATTACATTTTGACTTTAAGAAAAAAAAAAATCCTATCAATCTGCCTGTGACCTGGAAGTGAGGTCGGAGGTCGCTGCGGTCCTCCAAGGGCATAGAGCCATCAGTCACTTTCACTTTCGGGCTTACTGATGGCTCCAGTAAGCTTGGAAAAGACCGGGAAGCGGTGGGGAGGGCAGGTCACACCCGTGGCGAATCCACCGCTGTGGTTGCTTTTATCGGAAAGCCGGCCTCCTAGCGAAAAAAACTAAGTATCGGGTTTATAATCCTGTAATTTTATTTATTTTTCTCAAAAAGGAATTTTATTAAAGTGGTTGTAAACCCTTACAAACCTTAATCTAGCTTACCTGTAGGTCCAAGAAATATCTTCTAAACCTACACGGTTTAGGAGATATTTGCCGAAAGACGGGCACCGCTGTCTACAGTGCATGTGGCGTAGACAGCGACGCGCAGGCGCACTGAGCGCGCCGCTGTAAACGGCGATATGCCGCAAATGGCGGCTCCCGTGCGTATGCGCGGGAGTGACGTCATCGCAGCTCCGACGAATGACAGTGCCGGAGCAGCGAGACCCACCAAGAAGATGGAGGCTCCGGACTACAGGGGACAGCGGTGACTTCGCTGGCTCCTGTGTCAGGTAAGTGACACATAATGGACTACTATGCGATGCACAGTAGTCCATTATGCTTTACCTTTGCAGGGAATCAAAGAGGAAGTAACACCCATCAGGGTTTACTTCCTCTTTAAAGAGGTTGTAAACATTCGTGTTTTTTCACCTTAATGCATCCTATACACTAAGGTGAAAAAACACCTGGAGTGACCGCCCCCCAGCCCCCCCCCCCCCCGTTTTACTTACCTGAACCCTGACCTGGTGGAGACACGCTGTATCTCTGCCTGTGGTTCTCAGCTCTTGATTGGATAGATTGATAGCAGTGCAGCCATTGGCTCCCACTGCTGTCAATCAAATCCAATGATGCGGGCACTGGGGGGCGGGGCCGAGTCATACATTCAGCAGCTATGGATGCTGAATGCTGGACCCGGGAGCACGCCCGCAAGGTAATCCCCTCGGGAGAATGCTTCTCCTAGGGCAGTGATGGCGAACCTTGGCACCCCAGATGTTTTAGAACTACATTTCCCATGATGCTCATGCACTCTGCAGTGTAGCTGAGCATCATGGGAAATGTAGTTCCAAAACATCTGGAGTGCCAAGGTTCGCCATCACTGTCCTAGGGGATTATCTGATGTGGGTAGGAGCCGCCAGAGCCACCGGGGGACCCCAGAAGACAAGGATCGGGGCCGCTCTGTGCAAAACGAGCTGCACAGTGGAGGTAAGTATGATATGTTTGTTATTTACAAAAAAAAAAAAAAAACCTTACAATCACTTTAAGATAAAACATCAGGAATACACAAACAGTGCATATTCCAGCTAAAAGGTCACCAGGTAATAATCGTCTAATTTAACGTCAAAGTAATGATGTACATTTACAGTTAGGCGGTGCAACTTGTAGCTTAGCATTTGTCACACAAAAAGTTCTTTTTTCAGCCAGAATTGTCATTTTTTGACCCCCCTAGACTTTAAAGTGCCACTAAACACACATAATAAAAAACGATCAATAAACGGTGTATCACTCAGTGACTCAGTCACTATGAGATTCATTTTCTGCATTCCTCAAAAAACCTGGTTGATCCTGCTGCTCTCCATCTCCCCAATCCATGTCCATGTCCCCAATTCAGCTAGGGAATTTGCAGCTGTGGTGACAACTCAGCACATGCTCAGTTTTCAGTGAGTTTCTATGCTGAGCATTTCCTCCCTATCACATCTGAGCAGCCCATCTGACTACAGAGTCACACCTGTGGGCGTATACACTGTGGTAAATGACAGCCCACTCCCTCCCTCCTCCTCCATGCCCACTACCAGCTAATCACAATGGGGCAGAATATTACATCTTGATTGATGGAGGCTTTATCTCCCTCTTTTATCTAAGACACAGGCTAGTGGGGTGTGACAAAACCTGTGACTGGCAGAAATCCTCCCAGATCATGTTATTTCCATAAAATACAAAAAAATCATTTCAAATATATATTTGCATGACAAGTTAAAACAGTTTATTGATATCAATTATTTATTTATTGAATTTTTTAGTTTAAAGATGTGACACAGATACAAATATTGAGACAAATTTGCATTGCATATAAATGGTAATGAACGCAATAAGCACAACCATAAAAAACAATTGCATGTGAGTGAAGGGAAGCCTTCAATGAGGCTCACACCACTAACTAAAGTCTAATGCAGGGTAAATATATGCTTTTGTGCCCATCACTTAAAAGAGAAATGGTGAAGGGAAAGAAGGAGAAAAAGAAAAAGATGAGAGAGAGAGCGGAGAGAGAAAAAAAGGGGGGGGGATAATGCTCGTCGCCTAAAGAAGTCCATGAGTTTCTTTGGGGTAGAGTCTTTTGATCTGGCACCTTAGCAACTTGATGCTTCACAAAAAATATTTTAACTCCTGACACTAGATTTTTCATTATATTCAGTGGTTGCTGCTTACACCTGAGTGTAGTGTCGCTTGAGGCCCCATTCACACCGAAGCGTTTGGTCGTTTGAGGCCCCATTCACACCTGAGCGTTTTGTAATTTGAGGCCCCATTCACACCTGAGCGTTTTGTAATTTGAGGCCCCATTCACACCTGAGCGTTTTGTCGCTTGAGGCCTCATTCACACCGGAGTGTTTTGTCATTTGAGGCCCCATTCACACCTGAGCGTTTTGTCACTTGAGGCCTCATTCACACCGGAACGTTTTGTCGCTTGAGGCCCCATTCACACAGGAGCGTTTTGTCGCTTGAGGCCCCATTCACACTGGAGCGTTTTGTCGCTTGAGGCCCCATTCACACTGGAGCGCTTTGTCGCTTGAGGCCCCATTCAGACTGATGCGTTTTGTTGCTTGAGGCCCCATTCACACTGGTGCGTTTTGTCGCTTGAGGCCCCATTCACACTGGAGCATTTTGTTGCTCGAGACTCCATTCACACTGGAGCATTTTGTAGCTTGAGGCCCCATTCACACCTGAGCGTTTTGTCGCTTGAGGCCCCATTCACACCTGAGCGTTTTGTCGCTTGAGGCCCCATTCACACCTGAGCGTTTTGTTGCTTGAGGCCCCTTCACACCTGAGTGTTTTGTTGCTTGAGGCCCCATTCACACCTGAGCGTTTTGTCGCTTGAGGCCCCATTCACACCGGAGCGTTTTGTTGCTCGAGGCTCCATTCACACTGGAGCATTTTGTAGCTTGAGGCCCCATTCACACCTGAGCGTTTTGTCGCTTGAGGCCCCATTCACACCTGAGCGTTTTGTTGCTTGAGGCCCCATTCACACCTGAGCGTTTTGTCGCTTGAGGCCCCATTCACACCTAAGCATTTTGTTGCAATTCCCAAAGTGTGACAACACTCAGCAGGAAGAATCCCATTGTCTTTAATGGTGCCCATTCCCATCTGAGCGTTGTGTCCTTTGTAGCTTGACACCTGTAACTTGAAAATGTACATGAACTTTTGCTCAGGCAGAATCATGCAAATAGCCCTGAATAGAAGTGCCTTAAAATGACATGAAAAATGTGTGTTTTTTAGCCAATCCCAAAAGAGAAGCCTATAAGATTTGTGATTCTGGCCCAAAGAAGATCCTGTGCAGCGCACTGCTTTTAAAAATCGCACAAAATATATATTTTTTTAAATTGCCTGAATGTGTTCATGCCATTCTGAATGGGGCCTGAAGCTCATTGCTCAGAGATACATTTGGGGCAGGGTCACACGTTTTGGGCCAAACAGACTTCATTGGGAGCACCTGAAAAACGCGTGACAATGCACAAAGCTGGCATTCTTGTCTAGCAACCAGCTTTCCATGGGTTAAAAAGAAAGTGTAAAAACGCCCAAAAAAAGTCCACAAAGCAACCAAAGATGTCACACATTTTGGACCCAATAGACTTCATTGGGAGCACCTGAAAAATGCGAGAGAATGCACAAAACTGGCATTATTGTCTGGTAACCAGCGTTCCATGGGTTAAAAAGAAAAAAAACGCTCAAGTGTGAAATGCGTGTAAAAACGCCCCAAAAAAAGTCCAAAAAGCAACCAAAGATGTCACACATTTTGGACCCATCAGACTTCAATGGCAGCACCTGAAAAACATGTGAGAACGCATGTAACTTGCATTCTAGCCTAGTAAACAGTTTTACTAGGCTAGAATGCAAGCCAGGCCTTCTCGTCCAACATCACTGCCTGACCTCACAAATGCGCTTCTGGAATGCCCCATACACACGATCGGACATTCCGACCACAAAATCCATCTGCTTTTTCTGACGGATTTTGGCTGAAACTTGTGTTGCATACACGCGGTCGCACAAAGTTGTCGGAAAATCCGATCGCTCAGAACGAGGTGACGTACAACGCGTAAAGAGGGCAGTAGCCAATCGCTTTCGTCTGGTAATTTATTCTGAGCATGTGTGGCATTTTGTCCGTCGGAATTGTCTACACACGATCGGAATTTAAACAATCGGATTTTGTTGTCGGAAGATTTTAGATCCTGCTCTCAAACTTTGTGTGTCGGAAATTCAGACGGAAAAAGTCAGATGGAACCCATTTTCCGACAAGATCCGATCGCACATTTTCCCTGTTGGAAAGTCGGACCATGTGTACAGGGCAGAA
The DNA here is from genome assembly GCF_037356315.1 of Lithobates pipiens. Lineage (NCBI taxonomy): Eukaryota > Metazoa > Chordata > Amphibia > Anura > Ranidae > Lithobates > Lithobates pipiens. The sequence continues at coordinate 479,987,167 of NW_027507718.1, read as the reverse complement.
GAATGGTCAAACCTTCCCATAGACACACTCCTAAACCTTGTGGACGACCTTCGCAGAAGAGCAGATAGCTGAAAAAGGGTGGACAACGCAATATTGAACCCTACGGACTAAGACCGGGGTGCCAGTAAAGTTCATGTACGTGTAAAGGCGGGTGTCCCAATACTTTTGGTAATATAGTGTAATTCGCGTTCTTGCCTAGTAACCAGCCTTTTGAGGGTTAAAAATAATAAAAAAATAAAATAAAAAATAAAACGCTTAAGCCTGAAATGTGTGCAAAAAAGACCAAAAAAAGTCTAAAAAGCAACCAAGCATGTTACACATATTGGACCCAATAGACTTCAATGGGAACACCTGAAAAAAATGTGAGAACGCATGCAACTTACATTCTTGGCTAGTAACCAGTTTTCCATTGGTTAAAAATCATAAGAAATGCCCAAACCTGAAATGCGTGCGAAAAAAAAAAAACTCCTGTACAAACGCTTAAAAAAGAATCCAAGAAGGGACCAAAGATGGTTAGCTCAGGTGTGAAGGGGCCTCCTTACACAGCGTTCCTCTCTAGACTTAACCAGTATTTAACCTTTGCAATCTGGGGGGGGGGGGGGGGGCACCACCAGGATAGCTTATTTTTTTTCTCTGCCTGAAGTGCGTCTCTTTCGCCCGTTCCTTGTTCTTAACATCCTATAATTATTTTCCCTCAAGATCTCCAGCATGTAAACTTTCATCCTGCCCTCCCCGGGAAGAGTAGAGGAACATGAGGATCAATCAGATGAAAGTGATGGTAGACGATGACAAAACGCTGCATCTCTGCCGCTTTGGTTCGTGAAGAAGAAGAAAAGAAAAAATGAATTGGATAACAAAAAAAAAAAAAAATCTGCTACTTACAGTGCATGCATGCGTCCGTTCACATCACGACTTCTGCTTTCCATGAACACGGAAACGAGGAGGTAGAAGATTGTCAGCGGAGGAGGATTAGAAGGAGAGAAGATGTCACTGGGGTAGAATGAGGCTCCTCACCATCCGTGATCCTCGGAGATGTGTGACGCCTGAACCTGGCAGCATGTTAGTGACCGGCTCTGAAGGCATCACTGTCCTTCCCTCCACGCCTTCGCTTTCACGCCGACATCCAACCCGAAACAAAATTCCTTTTTCTCCTCGCTGGCTAATGAACTCACCTCCCGAGGAATCCTGTTATAATTTCTGCACCGCGAGGCACACACACACACACACACACACACCACTGTGGGCAGCGCCAAAGCGTTAACTATTCATGTCTCTTGTTGATAATGAAGCGACGTGGACTTCTCCTGACAGTCATTCTTTGCTTGTCTCTTCCATCTTTGCCGATTGGTACTGTAGCTGGCGTATTCACTCTCCGCATCCACCCCTTCGCACTATACTTCCATCTACTCTCCTGTACGTTAACCTCCTCCCTGCCAAAGTGGAGAAGGAACCATGGGGACCAGTGTCCTAGCCCATGGAGGGGTTAACTGGCAAAGTAGCCTTCAACCACCGATACGGATGTCCAAGACGCAAACCACTTAGCGTAGGTGGTCGGACGGCTGCCAGAGTCCAGTATGCGAAATGTTGCAAGCGTTGCAAAAGATTCGAGCTGCGCACATTTGGCGAGTTAGCCGACTCCACCCAAAACTGCTATCAGGTGCTTGCGTGCTGATTTGCCCACCATGATTTGTGTGTTCGCCCCCCCCCCCCCTTCAACATGTCCCTTTCAGGGCACATTCACACCAGCAGCATTGAACTACGCAAGTTGCTTTTATGTTCTGTGGCTTAAAGTGTTACTAAACCCACAACAGTAAAATCAGTGTGTATATGCAGTAAATAATTCTTGTTATACTCACTGTGGAACCTAAGGGGTTAATCCTCCGCATTGTGTTAAAAATCTGTTTGATGCTGTATGCACAGATTCTGCCCTTCCACTGTCCCCGATCCATTTGATGATAGACAGAGCCCTAGGAGACATGCTGCACATGCTCAGTTTGTTGTGTATTGCTAGAGAGTTTTTTTTTGGGGGGGGGGGAGTGAATGTGATCAGCGAAGGGCCAATCAGCACTGCCCAGACAGAGGGTCAGGGGTCCTGCAGCCTCATATGATAGTCAAAGAATAAAAATTCCTCCTACAAGCTTTAACCAGACACTGCTAGAAGTCACAAGACTGAAATATACTACTGATAAGAAAAGGTATTTAGCAGTTTATATTTACTAAAATATTTGCATTCCATGTTCTGTGTACTGTGGGAGACCAGATATAGTGAATGCAGGGTCCTGGGTCTAGTAACACTTTCTGCAAGGAACTGCACTGGAACATGGCAAAAATGCATCAGAAACTCATTGGGATGCACCAGAATGCATGAAATACAAGCTAAAATGCATCTAAACGTATCAAAGATGCACCAAAATGCATGACAAAAAAAAAACAGGAGACTTTAAAAAAGAGGGGGAAAAAATGCACTGGAACACACCATAATGCATCAAAAATGCACTGGAATGCATTACAGTAAAAAATAAAAAAGTTAGGAAACTTTGGGGGAAAAAAAATATGAGTGGGGAATAAATGCACTGAAATGCATTGAAAAGTCATCAAAGATGCACTACACATATCAAAGAATGCACCATAACATCAAACACCATATCATCAAAGATGCACTAAACATATCAAAGAGCGCACCATAACACATCTAAATGCATCAAAAAGGCACTGGAATGCATTACAGCAAAAAAAAAAAAAAAAAAACACAGGAAACTGAAAAAATATAAGGGGGAAAAAACGCACTGGGAGGTATCTAAAAGTGTCAACGATGTGCCAAAATGCATTTGAGCAGAAAAAAAAAAAGCAGGAGACTTTAGAAAAAAAAATGCACTGGAGAGCACAATAAGACACCTAAATGCACCAAAAATGCACTGAATTGCATTACGGGAAAAACAAGTTGGACTCTGGGGGAAATAAATAGGAGGGGAAAAATGCACTGGAATGCATTGAAAAGTTATCAAAAACGCACTGGAACAAGTTACAGCAAAAAAAAAAAAAAAAAAAAACAGGAGATTTTGAAAAATAAAACAAGGGAAAAAACACACTAAAACGCATTGCATCCAGAAAAAACAAACGCATCCGGAACACATTCAGCCTGCCTTTCTGTGGTGTGTACCGGCCCTTAGTTGACACCAGTGTGTTGGTGCATGGAAAAAAGGCCAATGTTGCATTTTTGCACAGTACATTTTGACCAGCTGTATCACATTAAATTACAAAAGGAAATACTGTAATGAGGTTTAACAACATATTGCAGCATGCTATTACACGTCATGTGCATTATGCGCACTATAAGGGCTCATTCACACATACAATGAAAAGGTACATTTAGAGTCAAACAGTCTAAAGTTTTGTACGCACTTTAGTAATCAATGAGGTGATGAACATAGCTGCATTTTTAGGCAAAAATGTGCACTGCGTTTAGGTCTGCACAAGAAAAGTAGGACATAGCCGCATCCAGGGTTGCACAGATCTGCAGATTTTATGTGCATAAACATATCTAAACACGCATAAAACGCATACTCGTGTACACATGTAGTCATTTCAACGCTGCTTTTACTCTCAGTTGCCACATATAGAGGTTTTCTCAGATGGGCTGAGAACTCTGATGTGAATGAATGGGGCTGAGAACTCTGATGTGAGGTGGTATGGGCTGAAAACTCTGATGTGAAGGAATGGGGGCTCATAAATCTAACGGGAAGCAGGTTGGTCTGATGAAATGGAGGGGGCTGCAAACTCTAATGTGAAGTGATGGGGGCTAAGAACTCTGATGTGAATGGATGTGGACTGAGAACTATGGTGTGCAGTGGTTGGGGCTCAGAAATCTGATGTGAAGTTGTAGGGGCTGAGAACTCTGATGTGAAGGGACAGGGGCTGAAAACTCTGATGTGATGTGCTGGGGACTGAGAAATCTGGTTTAAAGGGGTAGAATCTGAGAACTCTGATGTGAAGGAATGAGGGCAGATAACTCTGATGTGAAGGAATGAGGGCAGATAACTCTGATGTGAAGGGATGAGGGCTGATAACTCTGATGTGAAATGATGAGGACTGAGAACTCTGATGTGAAATGATGAGGACTGAGAACTCTGATGTGAAATGATGAGGGCTGAGAACTCTGATGTGAAGGGATGAAGGCTGAGAACTTTGATGTGAAGGAGTGGGGGATGAGAACTCTGATGTGAAGGGATGGGGATGAGAACTCTGATGTGAAGGGATGAGGATGAGAACTCTGATGTGAAGGGGTGGGGGCTGAGAAATCTGATGTGAAGAGATGAGTACTGATAAATCTGATGTGAATGGATGGGTGTGGAGAACTTTGATGTGAATGGATGTGGACTGAGAACTATGGTGTGCAGTGGTTGGGGCTCAGAAATCTGATGTGAAGTTGTAGGGGCTGAGAACTCTGATGTGAAGGGACAGGGGCTGAAAACTCTGATGTGATGTGCTGGGGACTGAGAAATCTGGTTTAAAGGGGTAGAATCTGAGAACTCTGATGTGAAGGAATGAGGGCAGATAACTCTGATGTGAAGGAATGAGGGCAGATAACTCTGATGTGAAGGGATGAGGGCTGATAACTCTGATGTGAAATGATGAGGACTGAGAACTCTGATGTGAAATGATGAGGACTGAGAACTCTGATGTGAAATGATGAGGGCTGAGAACTCTGATGTGAAGGGATGAAGGCTGAGAACTTTGATGTGAAGGAGTGGGGGATGAGAACTCTGATGTGAAGGGATGGGGATGAGAACTCTGATGTGAAGGGATGAGGATGAGAACTCTGATGTGAAGGGGTGGGGGCTGAGAAATCTGATGTGAAGAGATGAGTACTGATAAATCTGATGTGAATGGATGGGTGCGGAGAACTTTGATGTGAAGGAGTGGGTGCTCATAAATCTAATGGGAAGCGTTTTGGGCTGAGAACTCTGATGTGAATGGATGTGGACTGAGAACTATGATTTGAAGTGGTTGGGGCTCAGAAATCTGGTGTGAAGTTGTAGGGGCTGAGAACTCTGATGTGAAGGGACAGGGACTGAGAACTCTGATGTGAAGTGATGGGCGCTCAGAAATCTGATGTGAAATGGCGGGGGCTGAAAACTATGATGTGATGTGGTGGGGACTGAGAACTCTGGTTTAAAGGGGTAGAATCTGAGAACTCTGATGTGAAGAAATGAGGGCAGAGAACTCTGATGTGAAGGGATGAGGGCAGACAACTCTGATGTGAAGGGATGAGGGCAGAGAACTCTGATGTGAAGGGATGGGGGCTGAGAACTCTGATATGAAGGGATGAGGGCAGAGAACTCTGATGTGAAGGGATGAAGGCTGAGAACTCTGATGTGAAGGGATGAAGGCTGAGAACTCTGATGTGAAGGGGTATAAGCTAAGAACTCTCATGTAAAGGAGTAGGGCTCAGCTCAGAACTCTGATGTGCAGGGGTGGGGGCTGAGAACTCTGATGTGAAGAGATGAGTGCTGAGATCTCTGATGTGAATGGATGGGGCTTAGAACTATGAGGTGGATGGATAGGGGCTGACAACTCTGATGTTAAGGGATGGGGACTGAAAATTGATGTGAAGGGATGGGGGGCTGAAAATTGATGTGAAGAGATGGGGGCTGAGAACTATGATGTAAAGGGGTAGGGCTCAGCTCAGAATTCTGAATGTGAATGGATGGGGGGTGACAACTCTGATGTGAAGGAGTGGGGGCTGAGAACTTCCCCTTTCAGCTCTAAAAAGGATGAGAGTGCCACAAGCTTAATGAAAGTCCAGAGAAGGCAGGGCTGGACTGGGAAAGAAATTTGGCCCTGGACTTCATCCAGACCGGCCCACTTACACTTTGAGTGTCCCATCAGCACCCCCTTACATCAGAGTGTCTCAACAGCACCCCCTTACATCAGAGTGTCTCAACAGCACCCCCTTACATCAGAGTGTCTCAACAGTACCCCCTTACATCAGAGTGTCTCAACAGCACCCCCTTACATCAGAGTGTCTCATCAGCGCCCCCTTACATCAGCGTGTCTCATCGGCACCCCCTTACATCAGAGTGTCTCATCGGCACCACCTTACATCAGAGTGTCTCATCGGCACCCCCTTACATCAGAGTGTCTCATCAGCGCCCTTACATCAGAGTGTCCCATCAGTGCCCTTACATCAGAGTGTCCCATCAGCGCCCCCTTACATCAGAGTGTCCCATCAGCGCCCCCTTACATCAGTGTCCCATCAGCGCCCCCTTACATCAGAGTGTCCCATCAGCACCCCCTTACATCAGAGTGTCCCATCAGCACCCCCTTACATCAGAGTGTCCCATCAGCACCCCCTTACATTAGAGTGTCCCATCAGCACCCCCTTACATCAGAGTGTCCCATCAGCGCCCCCTTACATCAGAGTGTCCCATCAGCGCCCCCTTACATCAGTGTCCCATCAGCGCCCCCTTACATCAGAGTGTCCCATCAGCACCCCCTTACATCAGAGTGTCCCATCAGCATCCCCTTACATCAGAGTGTCCCATCAGCACCCCCTTACATCAGAGTGTCCCATCAGCACCCCCTTACATCAGAGTGTCTCATTAGCAGCCCCCTTACATCAGAGTGTCTCATTAGCAGCCCCCTTACATCAGAGTGTCCCATCACCAGCCCCCTTGCATCAGAGTGGCCCACTGAGCCATCGGCCCACCGTGAAACTCCCTGTAGTCCCAATGGCCAGTACATGCCTGAGAGAAGGTCATTATGCCTTATAAAAAGTCAGAAGATAAATTCATGTTTCGGGGGCTCAGAACTCCCCTTTATCAGGGCTTGGAATCTGGCAGAATAGAAACGGTTGTACAGTCGCCAGATGATGGTTGTGCAGGTTCCAGCTTTGGTCAGCTGCTGATTGCACACCCATCATAATGACGTTCATTGCCTTGCATTTGTGTGCCCAGCATAAGCATCTGTTTCAGCCAGATCCCCAGCCCTGATGAAGAGGCAGTTCTGAGCCCCCAAAACATGCTGGATTTCTTTTATGACTTTTTTTTGTAAAACACAATAAACTTCTACTGGACTGGTACTGATCTCATCATTTTACACTTTTCTCAGAGCAACAGAGCTGGAAGGGGGAGTTCTGAGCCCCCTGAAACACGTTGGAATTCTCTTTTGACCTCTTGTCATGTTCAATAAAAATTTACAGGACTCACTTTGGATCTGTGGTGCTCTCGAAATCTATTTTGAATGAAAACCCCTTCAGCTATTGCCTGTTATACAAACAACCTCCGTTCCTGGCTGCATCTTTAGACTATTTTTATAACTCAGGCTCAGTGAAAGGATCGATCAATTTACTGGGCTGTACCCCATTTTTTCAAATATTCATGTCCTATAATGATACATGTGAGAGCCCACATTGCTGACTTATTTGTAGAGGTTCTGGGTACAGATCTGTCATTGTCATCCTTGCTTCACTACCTAGAGAGTCTCCGACCCTGAAGAAGTTGAAGCTCAGACTAAAATCTGAACTCTTAGCCCCTGTACACACGGTCGGAGATTTCGACAACCAAATCCGTCGGATTTTGTCCGTCGGATCTTGTCCGAAACTGTTGCATACACACGGTCGGACTAAGTTGTCAAAAAATCCGATCATTCAGAACGTGATGACGTAATTTCGTTACGATGGGACTAGATTCAGGCTAGTAGCCAATAGCTTTGATGTAGGAATTTGATCTGAGCATGCGTGGCACTTGGTCCGATCAAAATTCTCTACACATGATCGGAGTATGTCCGATCGAACCAGTTGGTCAGAAAATATTTCCAACAAGTTGGAAAATTGGGTCCGACGGATATTCCGACGGAATCAGTCCGATGCATACCACACACAGTCGGATTATCCGACAACACGGTCCGATAGGACACATTCCGACGGATTCTCCGACCGTGTGTACAAGGGCTTACCCTACCTACATGTTTCAGGTGAGTAAAGGTGGCCATTCACAAATAAGTTCTTGATGCTCCAGCCAAAATTTCAGCTGTAGATAATCCTGTTCACTACCTGACATTTTTTGATCTGAAAGTCAAGGGAGCTGGGCAGAAGTTCTCGGGCCGAACAAAAGCCGGTCAGGTGCAGCTAATGTTGGGGTAATCTGAGCACATGGCGGTTGTCAGAAACCAATAGCTGACAGGAGAGATTCACCTATCCAAGCTGTTTAGTGTGGATGGTGGAATTGATAGATTTCTCTTGGCTTGAACAGGAAAAAGATTACAGTGCATGGCCAGATGTAGTCATAAATTGTTAACAGCCTTGAGGCCTCCCCAGTGACCATGCTTCTGAGGTGAAACCTCAAAAAGTGTATTGGTGCCACAATGGATGCCGATAAATGGAAGGTTGGTTAGGTGTAAGGTGAGGTGGAACCTCAGAAAGCATACTGGTGGAACGATGAACCCTGATAAATGCAAGGTTGGTTAGGTGTAAAGTCAGGTGGAACCTCAGAAAGCATATTGGTGGAGTGATGGACGATAAATGGAAGGTTCATTAGATGTAAGGTGAAGTGGAACCTCAGAAATCATGTTGATGGAGTGATGGATCTCCGATAGGTGAAAGGTTGGTTAGGTGTAAGGTGAGCTGGAACCTCAGAAAGCAAATTGGTGGAGCAATGGACCCCAATAAATAAAAGGTTGGTTAGGTGTAAGGTGAAGTGGAACCTAATATGCTTCTATCCCTACCAGGTCCCATTGTAATATTTATAATATATGACCAATGTAAGTCTATCTAGCAATGATCGGGCAGGGTAGAGGTTAATGAACAAGCAGCAGCAAAACATTATCAGTAATATAGATTTCTCAGGCAAACAAGTCAAACAAATAAGCTCCCAAAGCTGGGAATAGGCATGCGGCAAAGAACACACAAGCTCGGGACTGAAAATGTGCCCATCTATGGTCAGCAGGACCTTCAACCCTTTAAAAGATTTCCGTCAATGCCGGTGATATAGGCATGGAAACGGTCTCAAGCAGTTAAAACCTTTCTCTCCAACAAAACACTTGTAATTCCTAGACTGCCCAATGGTAGCCAGAGATATGTAAAGCTGAATTTTAGATATGTCCAGCTTGGACCAAGGTAAGTTTGTATGTGCCATGCCTGTGGGCTCCCCACAGAAGTTGGAAATCAATGGACACGTGCGTTACATTACGATTTCATTTTTGAGGCTAAAATTTCATTTTCAGAGATTCGGATGTATGTGAATCTCTGAACGGACATAAAAACGAATGTCAACAAATCAAAAAAAAAGTTAACAAAATGAACCAATGCATTGAATTCCCTCGGATGATGTCACATGTGATAGTAGTTCGGGCCCATGGGGAAATGAATTACATTTTTGAATTTGTTCAATAATTCGGATTCATTTTATGAATGGATGCAAATTTCATTCCATTTGTTCATTTGGATACAAACGACTCAAGTCAATATTTTCCAATCAGCTCATGCCATTTTCCTTGGTGGGTTGGACTAGCATCCGCAAATATCCAATACGGAACGATTTGATAATATATCAAATACATAGCAATCTTCTGGAAAATGTTTCTAATTCACCCGGACCAACAAAAATTTACCAAATGAATGCCGAAAACAAATCAGTTCAACATAATGAGTATGAGGAAATGAAATTCTTCAATAAACGAATGCCTCTGAAACGAAAGGAACATTTCTGGGGTTCACATGTCTAGAACTCCCAGTAATATCTGTGGAGTGGTTCTTCTGGTCCATTTCCGGTTCGAATTCAGCCCAAAAATTCAGGCCAAAATCGGACCTAAAACTGTGAACAGGAACACACCGGACCCCTGCTGTGAGCCTCTCCATATGGCAGTGTGAACCCAGCCTAATGTGGCTATTAAAGGAATATATTTCAATAAAGTTTTTTTGTGGCTGGAGTTTAAAAAAAAAACATATACGATAAGACACAATGCCAAATCTATTGGGTCTTCATATACTTTTACGCTGACTCTACACTATACAATCTGATTGTACAAATTCTAAACAATCTTATTTAGACTCACCAAAATTAAGTAATATGAAAACTTTCCTAAACTTTAGTTAGTATGAAATAAGACAGGCCCTTTTACTACAAAGCTAATAGTAGCTCTAAAGGAGATTTTACAGTCAGGTTGTATAATGTATGGTCAGCCTAATAGTGGCTGATTTTATTCAACAATCATACTTTACCAAAGATATGAGGTCAAACCTTAACAAAGCATTCAATTAGAATAAAATCAGGCAGGTTCTTGCGCTACATAGTTGATGGTAGATCTAAAGGAGCTTGTACAATCAGATTTCATAGTGTATAATAACTATATATACTGTATATCTGTATATACAGTATCTCACAAAAGTGAGTACACCTCTCACATTTTTAGAAATATTTTTTTTATATCTTTTCATGTGACAACACTGAAGAAATGACACTTTGCTACAATGTAAAGTAGTGAGTGTACAGCTTGTATAACAGTGTACATTTGCTGTCCCCTCAAAATAACTCAACACACAGCCATTAATGTCTAAACCGCTGGCAACAAAAGTGAGTACACCCCTAAGTAAAAATGTCCAAATTGGGCCCATTTAGCCACCCCCACCCCCCTGCTCCCCCCGGTGTCATGTGACTTGTAAGCCCTTGTACACACGGTCAGAGTTTCCGACAACCAAATCCGTCGGAGTAATTCCGACTGATTAATTCTGGAAGAGGTCCGGAAGTGATGTTGCATACACACGGTCGGACTAAGTTGTCCCTAATTCATACAGTGAATGCGTCTTACATGCTTCAATTTTGGAAATCCAATCAATGTCTAATTCAATCAAAATGATCAAATCTGCAAACAATCGAATAACCATATCTTCCCGTCTAAACGATTTAGATTGGATTCAGTCAAACTGAGTCACTCCTCCATTGCAGAATAATATTAATGGTGTTGCATTAATACTCTTACTTTCATTGCCCCCATACAGTTAAAGAGAAAAAAAAACATTCCCCTCTGGGTGATCTATGTACATTACAAGGATTTTAACAAACGTTGTTGCAGATTCCTACCTTTTGTTATTCCGCTTCTCTGTGTTCATGTGGAAAGTGAATGTGAATGGGAGTGACTTTATAATTATCAATCACCTGCTGCACTTACAGGGTTCTAATGAGGAAAGTGTTAGGGCCTGCATCCCTTTAGACATGATTTCGCTGTGGGAGTATCCCACCAAAATGTTGTGTTTGCAAAACTCCTTCAGTACATATACCCAGTGAAGTGACTTGCCTGAGGGGATACACAGAAACAAAACCTCCTACATAAGTTGTACTTGTTTATCTACAGTCTTCTCTTCTCTACATCCAATCAAGTGCTGAATTTATAAAGCTTGTCGGAGTTCAGAAAAAAGGGGGCAGAGAGTTGAAGTTACACTCTGTAGAGCTCAGTGAGGAGAGCTCTGAGAGCTGATTGGAGGGAAGGGACACACCCCTCTTCACAAAGCACACAGGAACAGAGCTAAGGCTGTCAATCAGTTGCAGCCCCCCCCCCCCCTCAACATTTTTCTCTTGGTGTGAGGAAAACTTATCAGAAGTGATTCATGCTGATAGCAGAGGAATGAGACAGCAGACAGAAATTACACTTATGCCCCGTACACACGAGAGGGATTAAGTCTGACAGACCTCCAAAGGAGTTCCGACGGAGTTCCGACGGAGTTCTGGCGGACTTTTCGACCGAACGGACTTGACCACACACCATCACACCAAACTCCGACGGAGTCGAACGTGATGACGTACGACTGGATTCGACGTAGGAAGTTCATAGACAGTAGCCAATAGCTGCCCTAGCGTCGGTTTTAGTCCGTCGGAGTAGCACACACACGAGCGAATTTTTCGAAGGGGACCGGGTCCGGCGGAGCTCCGTCGGGAAAATTTGAAGCATGCTTCATTTCTAAAGTCCGTCAGACTTTTGCGAAGCTAAAGTCCGTTGCAGCCCACACACGATCGGATAGTCTGAAGGACTCGGTCTGACGGACTTTGGATGTTGAAAAGTCCGCTCGTGTGTACGGGGCTTTAGTGCTCTGGATTGAGACAAGCACACACTATACAGGGATATGCTTTGTTTATATTTCATGTCTGACGTTTACAACCACTTTAAGTTTTTATTTCAGGGGATGCCCAAAATCTCACTTGTATCTTAATGCAGACTTCTGGAAATATCAGTGAGCCAATCACACAAGCAGGAAATTACACTTCTGGGGGGGGGGGGGGTTCTGTATACCATCTATGTACAGAATGCCTCCAGGTTTGCATATTTCATTTCACAGAAAGTTACAGAGCTGCAGATAGAAAAGGAAAGGTCATTTCAATAACATTCGATTACAATATGACTTGTGTAGCAATTGTATTGCTATATTATTGAAATTTTTTCTAATTTTTTTTTCCCACAAAAGTGGAGTTTCCCTTTAGGCTAGGTTCAAAACTATGTGGGTTGTTGTTGATGCATTTTCCTGGTGTGTTTTGCCATTTTTTTTTTTTTTTTTTTTTGCGTTTTTGGGAGGTGTCTGTTATCATGCAGAAGAAATCATCAGAAACACAGCAGAAATGCATCAATAACGCAACTACTGCGTTCCATTAAAGTCCATGGAACCAATAACGCAACCTGGTTCAGGCAAATAAAACAAACCCTCACCCTTTCCAAAAAACTCCAGTTGAGAACTCACTAATGTGAACGTGACCCATAGAAAATCATGGTAAATGGGCTGTAGTAGGTTTCTGCAAAACTAAAAACGCACCGCAAAATGCATAGGTGTGAATCAGGCCTTAAAGTTGATGTAAACCCTCCCATATACCCAGCGAAGTGATGACCTCAGGTGATACACTGGGAGGAAACAAATCCTCCTACATAAGTTTCTTTCTTTCTTTCTTCCCTACCTTTCTTTATTTCTTTCTTTCTTTATTTCTTTCCTACATTTCTTTCTCTTTCTTTCTTTCTTTCTTTCTTCCCTACCTTTCTTTTCTTTTCCTTTCTTTCTTTCTCCCCCTGTTTATCTACAATTTCCCCTACATCTATTCAAAGTGCAGAATTTACAGGGGATCTCTCAGCTCTGAAAAGCAGGGGGTGGAGAGCTGAAGCTCCATCAATGAGGAGAGCTCTGAGAGCTGATTGGAGGGAAGTGACACACCCCTCTTCACACAGCACACAGGAACAGAGCTGAGGCTGTCAATCAGCTGGAGGTTCCCGTCACCATGTTTCTCTTCTTTCTCTCTCTCTCTCTTACCCCAACACTTCATATTCCAGAAATATGTCTTCTGTAACATGCACCTACATGAGAAAGTATCCTGGTTCCTGTGTATTGCTTCCTTTATGTGAAATTGCTGGTGTTTCCCTGCCAGTCCCCTTCCCAACCACTGGTGTTCCTGCAAGTCCCTTTCCCACCCCCTGGTGTTCCTGTCAGCCCCCTGCCTGTCCCCTGGTAGTCCTCCCAATCCCCTTCCTGTCCCCATTGTGTTCCTCCCAGTCCCCTTCCCATCCCCTGGTGTTCCTGCCAGTCCCCTTCCCTACCCCTGGTGTTCCTGTCAGTCCCCTTCCCGTCGCCTGGTGTTCCTGCCAGTCCCCTGATGTTTTTGCCAATCCCCTTCCCGCTCCCTGGTGTTCCTGTCATTCCCCTCCCCATCCCCTGGTGTTCCTGCCAGTCCCCTGGTGTTTTTGCCAGTCCCCTTCTCACCCCTGGTGTTCCTGCCAGCCACCTTCCTGCCCCCTGGTGTGCCTGCCAGGCCCTTCCCATCCCCTTGTGTTCCTGCCAGTCCCCTTCCCACCCCCTAGGGTTCCTGCCAGTTCCCTTCACATCCCCTGGTGTCCCTGCCAGTCTCCTTTCTGTCCCCTAGGGTTCCTGCCAGTCCCCTTCACATCCCCTGGTGTTCCTGCCAGTCCCCTTCCTGCCACCTGGTGTTCCTGCCAGTTGCCTTCCTATTAAAAATGGACCACACTAAGCAGGAGAACACATCGTGGTCAGTTCTTTAGCTATGATGGGAACTCAGCTTGCTCTCCTCCATTGATCAGACTTCTCTTGACACACCCCTGCTGCACAGCCATTCACTGGGAAGACCAGTTTCTCCTATAATATAATATAATCTCCTATAATATAATAGTTTGCTGTTTCTCCTCCCTGCGCTCCTTATGCCGCTGAGAACAGAGGGTATGTGAACACTTATAAAAAAAAGGAAAAAAAGGTATTAATATATATATATTTTTATATCTATACAAAAATGTTTTGCCTTGCATTTCTATTTTAAACTGAAAGGATTGTTTTACAGGGTGATCATTTACAGTCGCTGTAAGAACCCTTCCCTGTATGAATTAAGGCTTAATCCATACTGGTGTAGTCACACAAAAAAAAAAAAATCTCGCTAATGTCGTGTCAAATTCCCTGACCGCCATTCAAACTCTTAGGAGCGATTTGCGGATTTCCATGGACCCGGGCACACAAGTAACGTGTCTAGAAAATGTAAGAAGTGTGATTGATGTGTGTGGGGAGTTCCCCCCTCCCTGCTCTCCTTCATTACGTCTCTCTTTTCGGATGACAATAAGCGACTAACAAAAGGCTTGGAATGGATTAGAAGGCGGCGGGGGGTGGAAACGGTAGAGATTTTCTTCCTCCTCTCAATCAATGGACGGACAAGTAAAGTATGGACAGCTCGCCGCCTTCATTGAAAACATTCTTCTACATTCCCCACCAAACTCTCCAGCAGCGGCAGAAGCAGCGGCACCACCTCCCCATCCTCCCCGGAATATAACAATAATAATAATAATAATAACAACAGCGGGATCATCATTACAGTCGTAGCAGCGGCAGCAATGCTGATCGACAGGGGAATGCACGGGGAAGGGAAATAAAAAAAATCAAATAGAACGTCAAGCCGGGGAGAGTCAAGCATGACAGGCATGGAGAAGAAGAGCGGGGGGGGGGGGGGGGGGATATGAATAAACAAAAATATGGCGAGTGGCTTCAGGTTGTTGGACTGTCAGATGATATTTTTTTTTCCCCGTCATCAAGGCTTTTGTTAGGAGCAGAGCGGTCATTTGCATGGAGAGATCCAACGGGAAGATTGCTCTCCTTGGCTCTGCCTCCTGTACAAGGCACATTGCTCGGTCCCCGGACCCACGGAGGCGCAGCGGGGGGTAAAAGAGGGGGCTGGTTGGAAGTGGGGGGGGGGGGCAAGGGGTGTCAAAAGGAGGAGAGGATGTTGGGGTGGGGGGGGGGGTTAATACAGAAGAATGCACGGCTAACCTTTGGAACGCTGCCCCAGCCGGAGTTGGATGTGTCTCGCGCTCGCTCTGTACACCGCTCTGCTGTACACTGACAAGATCACTGCGAGATTATTAACAAGTCCATGCTGCTATGTGCACCACCTTACTCCTGGCTCAGCTCGCCTGCACAGGCGCTGCCGGGGACACGTCCACTTGGGCAAACTTTGGCGGTGGGTGTGTGCGCGGGGGGGGGCTGCCTTCTTAAGGGGGGGGGGGGTAAAACAAGAGCTGGAGGGGTTCCTACTGCCCCTTATCAGCTGGAGGGTGTCCTTTAAGTAGGAACTGCTAGACACTTTTCAGTAAAGTGTATCCGTAGCCAAAACTTGTTCTTGCAAACTTCCTCCCCTATCCGAATTCTAAAGGTACAAAAAAAGGAGGGGTCCTACCTCCCCCCCCCCCCCCGGCAACAATCCAAACCTACGGAATTAAGAGTGATCACTTCTGAAATCGCAGATTTTTTTATGACCTTGTAGGCTAGGTTTAGACGTTGCATCTAAACCCCGCCCGCTCCTCTGAAGAGCGATCTACGTTTGGAGAGCTTTTCAGAGGAGGTTGACAGGCGGCGAGGAGGCGATGTGACCTCTCCCTATTCAGAATCACAATACGTTATTAATACCGAAGGGAAACGATTTCGACAAAGACAACGCAAAATCACAATAAACAAAGCAGAAACGAGACACAGTAAAAACAACTGTAACAATAACGGCAATTAATTGCCGTTATTGATAATTGTATTGTTGTTCTGTCTCGTTTCTGTGTGTTATTATGATTTTTGCATTGTCAATTATTTTTTTTTTTTTAATTCATACTTTTTTTTTTCCCCCCCAAAAAAAAGCGTGTTTGAAACATCGCTGTGCAAATGCGGTGTGACAAAAAAAGTTGCATTGACTGCCATTTTATTCCCTAGGGTCTCCGCTAAAAAAAAACATATAAAATGTTTGGGGGTTCTGAGTAATTTTCTAGAAAAAAAGATGATGTTTTTTACATGTAGGAGCGAAGTGCCAGAATTGGCCCGGATGGGAAGTGGTTAATTGCAGTTATTGATAATTGTATTGTTGTTGTGCCTCGTTTCTGTCTGCTGTTGTGACTTTTGCATTGTCAATAATACATTTTTTTTTAATTCATACATTTTTTCCCCCCCAAAAAAGCACGTTTAAAAAAAAATCGCTGTGCAAATACCATGTGACATAAAAAGTTGCAACAACCGTCATTTTATTCCCTAGGGTCTCTGCTTAAAAAAAAAACCCCAAAAAAACATATATAACGTTTGGGGGATCTGAGTAATTTTCTAGAAAAAATTTGTTTTTTTACATGTAGGAGAGGAGTGCCAGAATTGCCAGAATTCTGGCAGTTCACTCCTACATGTAAAAAACATTATGTTTTTTTTCTAGAAAATTACTCAGATCCCCCAAACATTATATATGTTTTTTTTTTTTTTTTTTTAGCAGAGACCCTAGGGAATAAAATGACGCTCGTTGCAACTTTTTATGTCACATGGTATTTGCGCAGTGATTTTTCAAACATGCTTTTTTTTTGTAAAAAAAAACTTTTATTAATTAAAAAAAAATGTATTATTGACAATGCAAAAATCACAATAACACACAGAAACAAGACACAGTAATAGCAATACAATTATCGATAACTGCCACTTTCCATCCGGCCAATAAATTTTTTTTTTTTTTTTAAGCAGAGACCCTAGGGAATAAAATGGCAGTCGTTGCAACTTTTTATGTCACATAGTATTTGGGCAGCGATTTTTTAAACGCTCTTTATTTTGGGGGAAAAAAACTTTTATAATAAAAAATAAAATAATTATTGACAACGCAAAATCATAATAACATACAGAAACAAAACACATTAACAACAATACAATTATCAATAACTGCAATTAACCAATTCCCATCCGGGCCAATTCTGGCACTTCGCTCCTACATGTAAAAAACATAATTTTTTTTCTAGAAAATTACTCGGAACCCCCAAACGTTATATATGGGTCTTTTTTAGCAGAGACCCTATGGAATAAAATGGTGGTTGTTGCAAATTTTTATGTCACACGGTATTTGCGCAGTGATTTTTTAAACACGCTTTTTTTGGGGGGGAAAAAAAAACATTTATGAATTAAAAAAATAAAAATAATTATTGACAATGCAAAATCACAATAACACACAGAAACGAGACACAGTGACAACAATACAATTATCAATAACTGCAGTTAATCAATTCCCATCTGAGCCAATTCTGGCACTTCACTCCTACATGTAAAAAACATCATTTTTTTTTTTTTGAGAAAATTACTCAGAACCCCCAAACGTTATATATGTTTTTTTGTTTTTTTTTAGCAGAGACCCTAGGGAATAAAAAAACTTTTATGAATTAAAATAAAATTATAATTATTGACAATGCAAAATCAAAATAACACACAGAAACGAGACACAGTGACAACAATACAATTATCTATAACTGCAATTAATCAATTCCCATCCGGGTCAATTCTGGCACTTCGCTCCTACATGTAAAAAACATATTTTTTTCTAGAAAACTACTTAGAACCCCCAAACGTTATATATATATATATATATATATTTTAGCAGAGACCCTAGGGAATTAAATGGCAGTTGTTACAACTTTTTACATCATATGATATTTGCGCAGCGATTTTTCAAACATGTTTCTCTTTTTTTTGGAAAAAACATTTTTAGGTTTAAAAAAAAAAAAAACAGTAAAGTTAGCCCAATTTTTTTGTATAATGTGAAAGATGATGTTACGCAGAGTAAATTTCACGTTTTAAAATTGCGCACACTCGTGGAATGGCGCCAAACTTCAGTACGTAAAAATCTCCATAGGCGATGCTTTAAATGTTTTTTACAGATGACATGTTTGGAGTTACAGAGACGGTCTCAGGCTAGAATTGTTGCTTTTGCGCTAATGCGCATGGCGATATCTCACATGTGTGATTTGAACGCCGTTTACATATGTGGGCGCAACTTACGTATGCGTCCGCGTCTGTGGGAGAGCGTGTGGGGACGGGGGCACTTTAATTTTTATTTTTTTGTAATTCTTTATTTTAATTTTTTTTTTTTATTTGTACACTTTCTCTTTAACCACTTCCAGGCCGCCGCACGCCGATATACACTAGCTGCCATAACCCCGATATCCTCTTCTTTGGCCGGCGGTCCGGTTTCCGAAAACAGTGGTCTCTGCAGCGGTTTTGCCACAAGATCACTTTTATCAGCGGTGGGAGAGGCCTCCCCCTCCCGCCACGCTCCGGTGCTCTCCACCGCTTACCGGAGCCATCGGCAGCGCCGGAGGCGATCAGATCTTCACCCTTGCTGGGCATGGAGACGACTGAGGGGAAGATGGCCCCTACCCGTCTTCATACCATTGCAGGACGGAAGCGATGTCAAAACGCCACTTCCGCCCATAGCTCTTATAGGGACATTTTTAAAAAAACGAATTTTTATTTATTGCATTTTAGTGTAATTATGAGGTCTTTTTGACCCCAGATCTCATATTTAAGAAGTCCTGTCATGCTTTTTTTCTACTACAAGGAAAGATTAATAGGAATAAAAGTGATACCATTTTTTTTAAAAGAACAGTGTAAAAAATAAAAATAAAAGGTAAAAAAATAAATAAAATAAAAATGCGAGCTCGTGTGCAGAAGTAAAATATGTGAATAGCGCCCACATATGAAAACAGTGTTCAAACCACACATATGAGGTATCACCGCGATCGGTAGAGTAAGAGCAATAATTCTAGCCCTGGACCTCCTCTGTAATTCAAAACATGCAAAACATGCTCTGCTGGTTTTTGACTTTATTAAAATAGAAGCCCTGAGCCGTCTTCTCTCAGTGTCGTCTTCTCCCCGGCCCATCTTCTGCCTGGGCCATCTTCTCCCGCTGCTGTCTTCTCCTGGTGATGTCTTCTCCCGCTGCTGTCACCTTCCTTGCCGCTGGTTACCCGCTTAAAAAAAAAGAAAGCTGCTTTTTCTTCTGTGGCTGTCTTCCTCTGTTGTGTTGTCCCCCGCTGTATGGTATCTCTTGTATAGCCATGGGGCATGGCCATCCGATAATCTCACAAGGGGCGGCTCTCCGAGTGACGTCTTCGGATGGCCATGCCCCATGGCTATATAAGAGGTGCCAGACAGCGGGGGACAACACAACAGAGAAAGTCAGCCTGGCGGTGAGGAAGAAGACAGCTCCAGGAGAAGACGGCACAAGAAGAAGACAGCTCTGGGAGAAGATGGCACCAGGAGAACATGGCACCAGGAGAAGAGAGCACCAGGGGAAGACGACTCTGGGAGAAGATGGCATCAGGAGAACAGAGCACTGGGAGAAGATGCATGCTTGAATAAGGGTCTGGTATGCATTTTTGTGATTTTTTTTTACATTCAGCTGTCAGTGGAGAACCCTGCTGACAGCTGATGACTCATCGGTTGTTAAGGACGTGGCGGCTGGCTTCCCGGCCCCCTCCTTAGCGACCAGTTATATACAGTGTTTAAAGTTCCATTCAGTCACTTTTTTTTTAAAATGGATGAAAAACTGATAAAAAACTGATGAGTACCAATGAAGAAAGGATAAATACTTCATCCGTTTTTACTTGACTGAACTGATGAAATGAACGATCTGTATGTGTGAAAGGGGACTTATTCTGCCATGTACTGTTCAATTTTTGATTGATGGTGAAAGATCTTTCAATGTACCCATCACTGACTCATAGAATATACATTTGATTGCAGTGAATTTTTTCGATTTCCATACCAATGAATAGAATAGAAAAATAGAAGAGTGACAGCAGAAAAACGACCAAGTGGTCCATTGAGTCTGCCCCATTTTTTTTTTTTTTTTACATTTATTTCTTTATTATTACATTTTGAATTATTGTTCCTGAGTATAGATCTTCATCTGTCCCAAGCACGTTTGACTGTCTTGTGGACTGACTTCCTACCTCTGCTGGAAATCTATTTCAAGCATCAACTACTCTTTCGGAAACATAATCATTTCTAAGATCAGTTCTGAACTTTTCTCCTACTAGTTTGAGGACATGTCCCCATGTTTTTCATCCTAGCTTCATATTGAAAAAATTGAATGTAGCCCCCTGGTGTTCAGACATGGTTGCTAACAAATTTAGTTTGCCAGGTAGTAAAGAGGAAGTAAACCCTGATGGGTTTACTTCCTCTTTTTTTCCCTGCAAAGGTAAAGCATAATGGACTACTATGCATCGCATAGTAGCTCATTATGTGTCACTTACCTGACACAGGAGCCAGCGAAGTCGCCGCTGTCCCCTGTAGTCCGCCGCATCCATGTTGCTTGTGGCGTCTCGCAGCTCCGACGAATCACAGCGGCGCAACCGCGATGACGTCACTCCCGCGCATGCGCACGGGAGTCGCGCCACGCAGCTCCGCCGCTGTCATACGGCGAAGCCGCGATGACGTCACTCCTGCGCATGCGCACGGGAGTCGACAAATTTGGCAAATCCATTCTTGGATTTGCCGCATTTAGTGCGCCTGCGCGCCGCTGTCTACGGCGCATGCGCCGTAGACAGCGGTGCCCATTTTCGGGCAAATATCTCCTAAACCATATAGGTTTAGGAGATATTGCTTGGACCTACAGGTAAGCCTTAATCTAGGCTTACCTATAGGTCCAAGTTGTTTGGAAGGGTTTACTTCCTCTTAATTGTCCTGGCTAATTGTTAGGAGATTCACTGATTTCCTCTAATTCTGGAATTGCTGCGCTTCTCTCTTCTGTCACTAGGTTGTAGCTGGTGACATTAGCTAAGACAAGGGCATAGCAAGGACAGATCACAAATGGATGGGGTGTCTCAGCCAATTGGCGATGGTTTCTTTAAGTCCCTTGGCCTGCTGGAAGAGCCTATTTATTTGAGTGGAGTCAGGTGATCGTTGTTCTGTGCCACCTGAATGGCTGTCTGGGTGGACGTGTGTCATGTAGCCCTGGGTTGCTAGGCCGGAAGCCTGAGGCCTATCCTGGGGACACCTGGCTGCTAGACTGTCTGAGGCCTATCCAGGAGCAGGAGAAGCAGCGTAGGGTTGGGACTGCAGGATTGGAGTCCAACCGAGTTGAGAAAGTTCAGCCGGACAGTTAACCAGTTGTAGTCGGAGGTAGAGGGGAAGTTGTCACCACTAAGGGACCATCCACCTTGTTACTGGAGACTACTGTGAGTAAGCTGAAGCAAGTACCTGAGCAGTCTTCTCACCAGCCGGGGACGGTGAAGAAGTGGAAAAGCATCAGCAAGTGCCAAGCCAGGGACTCAGCAGGATAGTGGGGGTGACGCTTGAGGAGTGTACAGGGGGATAGCCAGGGGCGGACTGACAACTCATGGGGCCCCCGGGCAATAGGAGATTATGGGGCCCCCAGGCAATCAGAGATTATGGGGCCACATAGTATGCACAAACACACACACAGTATACAATCACACACACAGTACACACAGACATGTTTCTATTGGCTGAGAAGGTACTGGAGAGGTGGGGCAGCTATAATCTCGGGATTTACATACTGTCCCTGGTTTTACTGAGGCTGGCAACCCTGATGGGGCCCCCTAGTGGCATGGGGCCCTTGGGCAGTGCCCGAGTAGCCCAATGGTCAGTCCGCCCCTGGGGATAGCTGTGGAAGAGCTCAGTGGATCCAGTGGTGACTGGAATCTAGAGGTCTAGTGAGCAGTGATGTAAGTAACTCAGTTAAAATAAACAGAGTTACCGTATATACTCGAGTATAAGCCGAGATTTTCAGCCTCTTTTTTGAGGCTGAAAGTGCCCCCCTCGGCTTATACTCGAGTCATCGCCATCTGCCTGCCCGATCAGCGTGTCGAGCAGACAGACGGCGGCCATTCTACTATTCAAAAGCCGCGCCTCCCTGTCTGTGATAGGCGGAACACTCAATTTCCCAGCAGTCAGTGTTCCGCCTATCACGGACATCCTCTCATCCTCGTCCGTAGTATGAGAATGAGCGGATGTCCGTGATAGGCGGAACACTGACTGCTGGGAAATTGAGTGTTCCGCCTATCACAGACAGGGAGGCGCGGCTTTTGAACAGAGGAATGGCCGCCGAGGACGAGGAGAGCATGGCACACAGAGGCTGCAGATCGGCACAGGTAGGCAGGGATGGACGGGACACAGCGACGGACGGGACACAGCGACGGACGGGACACAGCGACGGACGGGACACAGCGACGGACGGGACACCGAGACGGACGGGACACCGAGACGGACGGGACACCGGGACGGACGGGACACAGGGACGGACGGGACACAGGGATGGACGGGACACAGGGATGGACACAGGGACGGACGGGACACAGGGATGGACACAGGGACGGACGGGACACAGGGATGGACACAGGGATGGACGGGACACAGGGATGGACACAGGGACGGACGGGACACAGGGATGGACACAGGGATGGACACAGGGATGAACGGGACACAGGGATGGACACAGGGATGTCTCACCCTCGGCTTATACACGAGTCAATACGTTTCCCAGTTTTTTTGTGGTAAATTGGGGGCCTCGGCTTATATTCGGGTCGGCCTATACTCGAGTATATACGGTACTTAACGCAGTTACTTTAGAGGGTAACGAGTAATCTAACTGATTACTCTTCCCCTCATTGTAACGCCGTTCCCATTACTTGGGCGGCGTTACCGCAATTACATCTACCGCCCGGGACCAGGTAGACGGGACTAGTGAAGGAAGTGAATGTCGCCGCCTCCATCTGCGAGATTGACACCTTGCGAGCCCCATCGCCTGGTATGAATTTAAAGGGGAACCCCTACACCGAAAAAGCGGCGTGGAGGTCCACCAAAGTCCATAGCAGACCCTTATCCGAGCACGCAGACTGGCCAGTCAGGTAAGGGGGAAGGGCCCCCCCTTCCCCAGAGCACCCCCCATATTGAGGGCACATGGCCTGGTACAGTTCTGGGGGGGGGCACTCGCTTGTCCCCATCCCCTTTCCTGACTGGCCAGGCTGCGTGCTCGGATAAGGGTCAGCTATGGACTTTGGAGGAACCCCCACGCCGTTTTGGCATAGGGGTTCCCCTTTAAATCCATACCAGGCTAGCAAGGTGTCAATCTTGCTGATGGAGGCGGCGACATTCACTTCCTTCGCTAGTCTCGTCTATAGAATATTTAAAACAAAAGTCACAGCTAGGTGTTAGAAATGGCACCTGCAATCCGCCCTAAAAAAGCTGCACCATTGTCTGTAGTGTGAAAGCCCGAGGGCTTTCACACTGCAGTGGTGCGCTGGCAGGACGTCAGGGAAAAGTCCTGCCAGCAGCTTCTTTGGAGCGGTGAAGGAGCGGTGTGTTTACCTCTCCTCCACTGCTGCTCCCCATTGAAATCAATGGGGCAGCGCTGTAATACTGCCGGCAAAACGCCACCATTGCGGTTTTAACCCTTTCTCAGCCGCTAGCAGGGGGTAAAAGCGCCCCGCTAGAGGCCGAAATGCGCCGTAGATCCGACTGTAAAACGCCGCTAAAAATAGCGGCATTTTACCGCCGACGCTATGGGCGGTGTGGTGTGAAAGGGGTCTTAGTGACTGTTGCAAGATTAGTTGCCATAGGAGACAGCGGCCCTACCTATACAGAAGTTTTATCTGTCTGGAGCCTTCCACTGTATAGCTGTCTACCTATAGAAGTCTCAGAGTCTGCCAATTATCATTGCATCTACTCAAGGTTGTCCTGGCCCTAACCCTCTCTCCCACAGTTCTTTTAAGAGACAATACATTTGTTGTTTGCATCCAAAAGTGACTGTCGTCCATCATTTCTTCTTGCATTACACTCACCATGCCTGGTAACCCACTCTACAAGGAAGCATGTCAGCTTTCCCTAACCCTTGAGGCAGTGGCGTAACTAGAACCTTCAGGGCCCCGATGCAAGAAACCATGGAGGGCCCCCCTGACCTCCAGCCAGGGCTCTTCTGACTGATCCCGGGGGCAGCAGGACCTGGATAGGAGGGGGAACAAATCCTCTCCATTTTCCTCCTGCAGTTACTTAATTCCTATCAGAGGGAGAGGAGGAGAAGCAGACAGTTGTGGTGGTGTGGGGGGTATCGGTGGCAGTTGGTGGCTACAGGAGAAAAATTGAGGGGATGTGTTCCTCTAAATGCCCCCCTCCCCCATCTAGGTGTTCAGGGGCAACATGTGCGCTATCACAATTGTGAACCCTGTAGTTACGCCCCTGGGATGAGTGCCAGTGGTGGTGGTGGGGGATGGGATTAGTGGCAGCAGTGGTGTTTGAGGAGGGATAGGATCAGTGGCATCGGTGGTGGGGGATGGGATGAGTGGCAGTGGTGAGGGAGAGATGGGATGAGTGGCAGCGGTGGGGAGGATGGGAAGAGTGGCAGCGGTGGGGAGGATGGGAAGAGTGGCAGCAGTGTTGGTTGGGTGGGGATGGGATCAGTAGTAGCGGTGGTGGGGAATGGGATGAGTGGCAGCATGAGTGGCAGCGGTGAGGGTGATGGGATCAGTGGCAAGGGTTGTGGTTGGGTGGTGGGATCAGTGATGGGGGGGTTGAATGGGATGAGTGGCAGATGTGGTGGTGGGAATGGGATCAGTGGCAAGGGTGATGGTTGGAGGGGGATGGGATGGGATGAGTGGCAGTGGTGGTGGGAAGATGGGATCCGTGGTTAGGGTGATGGTTGGGGGGGTGGGATGGGATGAGTGGTGGGGAGGGGAATGGTATCAGTGGCAAGGATGGTCGTTGCTGGATGGTCATGGTGGGGTGGATCAGTGGCAGCAGTGATTGTGGTGGTGTGGGGGGTATAAATGGTGGTGGTGTGGGGGAGGGGGAATCAGTGGCAGTAGTGGTGGTGTGGTGGGTATCAGTGGCAGCAGTGGTGGTGTGTGGGGGTATCAGTGGCAGTAGTGGTGGTGTGTGGGGGTATCAGTGGCAGTAATGGTGGTGTGTGGGGGTATCAGTAGCAGTAATGGTGGTGTGTGGGTGGTATCAGTGGCAGTAAAGGTGGTGTGTGGGTGGTATCAGTGGCAGTAGTGATGGTGTGTGGGTGGTATCAGTGGCAGTTGTGGTGGTGTGGGGGGTATCGGTGGCAGTTGTGGTGGTGTGCGGGGGTATCAGTGGCAGTTGTGGTGGTGTGCGGGGGTATCAGTGGCAGTTGTGGTGGTGTGCGGGGGTATCAGTGGCAGTTGTGGTGGTGTGCGGGGGTATCAGTGGCAGTTGTGGTGGTGTGCGGGGGTATCAGTGGCAGTTGTGGTGGTGTGCGGGGGTATCAGTGGCAGTTGTGGTGGTGTGGGGGTATTAGTGACAGTAGTGCTGGTGTGGGGGGTATCAGTGGCAGTGTGCGGGGGTATCAGCGGCAGTTGTGGTGGTGTGCGGGGGTATCCGTGGCAGTTGTGGTGGTGTGCGGGGGTATCAGTGGCAGTTGTGGTGGTGTGCGGGGGTATTAGTGGCAGTTGTGGTGGTGTGCGGGGGTATCAGTGGCAGTTGTGGTGGTGTGCGGGGGTATCGGTGGCAGTTGTGGTGGTGTGCGGGGGTATCAGTGGCAGTTGTGGTGGTGTGCGGGGGTATCAGTGGCAGTTGTGGTGGTGTGCGGGGGTATCAGTGGCAGTTGTGGTGGTGTGGGAGGTATCAGTGGCAGCAGTGGTGTGGAGGGGGGATCAAGAGATGGGTGCCACTCACTTGTAGATCACTTGGTTCCCCCTGCTTGCTCGGTCTTGCTTGGGTGAGCAGGGAGGCTGGGCGGGGCCTGTGATTGAAGGTGTGGACGGAGAAGATGGGCGGAGCAAGCGGGGACAGAGAATTTGGGCGGAGACTGTGCGGGCAGATGGAATGGGCGGAGAGGATGGGCGAAGCGGGCGGGGACTGTCCCCGATGAGTGCGGGAGCAGAGGATGGGCGGGGAGGATGGGCGGAGCAGTCGGAAAGGATGGGCGGAGCTTACCGGGACTCCGCGTAAATGACTATCTCCCGGGCGGCGGCGGGCCCCCTTACAGTGGCGGAGCTCAAGGGCCCAGTCGCAAATGCGACTGGTGCGACCCTGATAATTCCGCCACTGCCTTGAGGTCACCATCAGGCCTCTGGCACCCCAGGACCTCGCTACATGAATATTAACTACATCCAGCCCGCAATGTACTGTGGATGGGTTGTCCATACAGGCACAACAATGTACTGGTACATCGGTTCCTGTTTTTAGGGCACACGCATGCACGCCGCCAACACCTGCTGTGATTGTACACAGTGAGAGTTTGTCAGCAGATCCCAGCCAATGATTTATGGCTGAAACCTGCTGATCGACTGTGTTCAATCACAGCCCAGAGCTCTGTGTTGACAAACAACACAGGGCTCTATACAGAAGGAACAATCTCACTGCTTCTTCTCCCTGCAAAGCAGAGAGAAGAAACAAAGAGATCTTTGATAAAAAAGCAGCACGTTATACAAAATAAACTTGTCAGGCACACATTTAACCCATTGATTACACAGGATGTTAACCCCTTCCCAGCCAATGTCAGTTGTACAGTGACAGTGTATAGTATTATTTTTGATCACTGTATTAGTGTCACTGGTCATGTCAGTGGCATTTAGTCAGTTCCCGCTCAATGCCAGTGTCAGATTGCTCACCGCACAATCGCAGCCCCTTTATGAGTTGCTAAACACCGCCATTAGTAGTATAGAAAAAAAATATTCCAGTACATAGTGTATACCATAGTTTGTAGGCACTAAACTTTCAAAAAAAACAATCAATATACATTTATTAGATTTTTTTATTTTTTTTGTTACCAAAGATATGTAGCAGAATAAATTTTGGGCAAATTTATGAATAAATTAGATTTTTTTGTTTTATTATTGGATTGGATTTAGAGGAGTAAAAAAATATATATATTTTTCTCAAAAATTTCAGTCTTTTTTCGTTTATATAATAAACAATCTACTGAGCTGGCCAGAACCACATCTGCAGGGAGTCTATTCCACATTTTCACAGCTCTTACTGTGAAGAAACCTTTCCATATTTGGAGATTAATTTCCTCTAAACATAAAAAGTGTTCCCTTGTTCTCTGTGATGACCTCAAAGTGAAAAACTCAACACCAAGTTCACTATATGGACCACTTATGTATTTGTACATGTTGATCATATCCCCCTTAATCTCCTCTTCTCAAGAGGGAAATTCAGTTCCTCTAATCTTTCCTCATAGCTGAGTTCCTCCATGCCTCTTATCAGTTTGGTTGCCCTTCTCCGCACTTTCTCTAGTTCCCTGATATCATTTTTGGGAACTGGTGCCCAAAACTGAACTGCATATTCCAGATGAGGTCTTACTAATGATTTGAACAGGGGCAAAATGATATCTCTCTCTCTGGAGTCCATACCTCTCTTAATACAAGAAAGGACTTTGCTCGCTTTGGAAACTACAGCTTGGCATTGCATGCTATTATTGAGCTTATGATCTACCAAAACCCCCAGATCCTTCTCCACTATGGATTCCCCCAGTTGTACCCCCCTAGTATGTATGATGCATGCATATTCTTAGCCCCCTTCTGGATCACAACAATAGCAAGTAAACACAAAAAAAATTCAGATTGAGGACTACGATCATAATTTGAATTTTGTTGGTTCAAAAAGGCCAAAATTCTTCATTTTGAACCTTCCAATTTTCTTGTTCATATGGCAGAAGATGATTGTTAATATGTCCTTATTTGCATTGGAAAATTTACCATTTGGACCATTACCGGGACAAGGTCCTCTGATAGCCAAGGAGACAATGCCAGAGTGCTCCCCCAAGCTCCTTAGATTGGCATTAAAAAACCAAACAAAATATAAAATGTTTATATAGAAAAATAAATAAATAAATAAAACTGGCCAAGAATAACTGAAATTTTAGCTGGTTCCCATGGGATGCCTGGCTGACACCAATTGACTCAACAAACTTCCAAGGAGCAGGATGGAAAAAGTCAGTCAAACAGTGACCACAACCAGTCAGCTGCAGTTCCAAAGATTCCCCATCCATTCACGCTTTCCAAAGATTTCCCATCCATCTGCACTTTCCAAAGATTCGCCATCCATCCATGCTTTCCAAAAAAATTCCCCATCCATCTTCTCTTTCCATAGATTTCCCCATCCATCCATGCTATCCAAAGATTCCCCTATACAGACATGTTTTCCGACGATTCCCTGTCCATCCATGCTTTCCAAAGTTTCCATGCCCATCTCTGCTTTCCATAGATTTCTCCATCCATTCATGCTTTCCAAATATTCCTCAATAATCCACACTTTCCATCTAAACATGCTTTCCAAGGATGTCCTATCCATCCATGCTTTCCAAAGATTCCCTATAGATGGAGAATCTAAGCCCAGTGGGGATAACTTCTTCTCAATAGACTTTGCCCCAGTGGGGACGAAGTCTATTGAGACTAAATGCGTTGGGTGGACTCCACAGCCGACATTGTTTTTATAAAGCGCTTTGAAGTTACTTCTTATATGTAAGTGTACTACTTTTAATAAATATTTTGCTATATTTACGGAATTACGCTATGTAGCCCTCTTTCTATTTCTCCCCATTTATTGAGTATAAATTGATACCAACTACTCGTTTATGAAGAGGCAGTATCCATAAGTTAATAAAGCCTTATCGACTCATAGAACATACGTTCTTTTTGAGTCCGAATCTTCTGGTAAGCTTACATCCTCATCAGGGGTGGTGTTGTCACATGGGTGTCCTAATATTTGGAGGATTTGAAGATTTTCAAAGCTTTGATCACTATGGTGGACTTTTTCACTAATGTCTATGAACTTTCACACTATTTTTTGATTTAAAATTGATTGTTTATACACTTGACTTGACACATGCTAGTGTCGCTGTAACATATTATTTTTTCGCATTTATCAAATAAGTACGTTGTTTAAATGTGTTAATTTTTTCATATGTTGTGTTTTTTTTGGTGTATGTCACAATATTTCACTCATACTCATGCATGATTTTGTCATATAAATCTGGTGAGTTTTAGCGCAGCACTATATGCACTTTTTCCTATTTGGTTCAGCAGTTGGGGCCGGAGTTTGCTGAAGCTATCCAGCTGAGCTGCCCCATGATTGTGAAGAAGAAGGAGCTCTTATGCTGCCTGGCCAACCGGAGAGAAGGTGAGTGCCTGTGCAGCCTCCCTGTGTGCCTGAATAGGAGGAGCGGTGGGGAGACTGAACATAGTGGAATTGATTTTTCCATATTCCTCCATGCAGCCACTGAATGTCTGCAGGAAGGAGAGGAGGATAAGTGATCATTCAGCGGCTGCATGGAGGAATATGGAAAAATAAATTCCACTATGTTCAGTCTCCCTAACTGTTCTCCTATCTAACTTTTTCTGCATCCCGATTCTCTCTGGCCCCTCCTTGTGCTCCCTGGCACCACCCCTCCGTGTGCTCCCTGGCTGCGCCCCTCCTTATGCTCCCTGGCTCTGCCCCCCCTGCTCTCCAGCTCCTCCTTGTCCTCCCTGGCTCCACCCCCATTTCTCTAACGCCCCCCCCTGCTCTCCACTCCAATTCTTTCTGCCCCCCTCTCAAGCCCCCCCCAGCACTCTCCAGCCCCTACCCCTCCTGTGCTCTCCACCTTTACCAATTCTCTCAGCCCCCCAGCACTCTCCAGCCCCCACCACCCAGCACTCTCTCGCCGCCACCCCCCTGCACTTTCTAGCCCCCCAGCACTCTCCGGCCCCCACCCCCCAGCACTCTCCAGCACACTCCAGCTCCTCCCTGCTCTTTGCCCCCCCCCCACCAGTGCTCTCAAAGACTGGGACATGGGGCACAGGAGGGACTGCAGACAGGGCTAGGGATCTTTCTCATTCCCTTTACCTCACCCCCCTCTTTCTCACCTCACCCTCTCTCTCTTACCCCCTCTCCCCCTCTCTCTCTCCCTCACTGTTTCTCTCCCCCTTCCTCTCTCCACCTCCCCTCTCTCTTTCTCTCTCTCTCCCCTCCTCTCTCTCGTTCCCTCCCCTCTTTCCCTCCCTCCCTCTCTCTCCCACACCACACTCTTTCCCTCTCTTACCCCTTCCCACCACTCCCTCCCTCTCTCCCCCCTTCCACTGTCCACCTTCCCCATCTCTTTTTCTGTAACTCTCTCTTCCACCTCTCTCCTCACCTCTCCTCCCTCTCTCTCTACCCCCTCCTCTCCTCTCTCCCTCCTCCTCTCCTCAGTCCTCCCCTCTCCCTCTCTCTCCACCTCTCCCCTCTCTCTCCATACCCCTCTCTCTCCCCCTTTGCTCTCCCTATCTTTTTCCCTTTCCTTCCCCCTCTCTCTCTCTCCACTCCTTCTCTCTATTTTCCTCCCCATCTCTCTCTCCCCCTCTCTCTCCCCCTTTCCCTCCCCCACTCTATCTACCTCCCCCCCTCTCTCTCTCTCCCCCTCCCTCCCCCCTCTCTCTCCCCCTCTCTCTCCCTTTCCCTCCCCCCTCTCTCTCCCTCCCCATCTCCCTCTCCCCCTGCGCTGTGCTGGGATCCCCCCACTCTACTTCCTCTGTGGATGTGGAATGACTCAGTGACATCCCCTCCCCATTCTCCCAAGACACTTGAAATTCTTACAAGGGTTGCCACCTTACTATCGGCTGCATATGTCTGATGGGTGAGGAGGGTGCCCTGGAAGTGGTGCCGATGAACTGTGTCCTAGATCTGTGAATCTTTTGCAGCCATTATTATTGCTTGATTTTTTTTCCCATTATGGGCGTGATTGGGGCCTCATGTGTAAGTTTCACCTAAGGTCTCACAAAGCCTAGAGCCGCCTCTGTTAATGAGGCCTACCCCCTGCCAATCCTAGTTGGGGATTAGTCAAGGCTCCTTAGAATACCCCAGGAAGCTCCACCTCTCCTCTCCTCATTTGTTTCTAGTACCTTCTAGAAAGAAAAGAGAGGTGATAGTGATGCTACCTGTGAGTCACTCAGCCCTGCCCTGAGCCACTCCCAGCCCAGAATTAAAACAAACAGGCCTAGCCACCAGCAGGGCTGGACTGGGACAGAAATTCGGCCCTGGAATTCATCCAGAACGGCCCACTTACATTTTGAGTGTCCCATCACCAGCCACTTACAACAAAGTGTCCCATCAGCACCCCCGTACATCAGAGTGTCCCATGAGCATCCCCCTTACATCAGAGTGTCCCATCAGCACCCCCGTACATCAGAGTGTCCCATCAGCGCCCCCTTACATCAGAGTTTCCCATCAGCACCCCCGTACATCAGAGTGTCCCATCAGCAGCCCCTTACATCAGAGTGTCCCATGAGCATCCCCCTTACATCAGAGTGTCCCATCACCAGCCCCTTACATCAGAGTGTCCCATCAGCACCCCCTTACATCAGAGTGTCCCATCAGCACCTCCGTACATCAGAGTGTCCCATGAGCATCCCCCTTACATCAGAGTGTCCCATCACCAGCCCCTTACACCAGAGTGTCCCATCAGCACCCCCTTACATCAGAGTGTCCCATCAGCAGCCCCTTACATCAGACTGTCCCATCAGCACCCCCTTACATCAGAGTGTCCCATCACCAGCCCCTTACATCAGAGTGTCCCATCAGCACCCCCTTACATCAGAGTTTCCCATCACCAGCCCCCTTACATCAGAGTGTCCCATCAGCACCCCCTTACATCAGAGTGTCCCATCACCAGCCCCCTTACATCAGAGTGTCCCATCACCAGCCCCCTTACATCAAAGTGTCCCATCACCAGCCCCCTTACATCAGAGTGTCCCATCACCAGCCCCTTACATCAGAGTGGCCCATCACCACCCCCTTACATAAGAGTGTCCCATCACCAGCCCCCTTACATCAGAGTGTCCCATCACCAGCCTCCTTACATCAGAGTGTCCCATCACCAGCCCCCTTAAATCAGAGTGTCCCATCACCAGCCCCTTACATCAGAGTGTCCCATCAGCAGCCCCCTTACATCAGAGTGTCCCATCAGCACCCCCTTAGATCAGAGTGTCCCATCAGCACCTCCTTAGATCAGAGTGTCCCATCAGCACCCCCTTACATCAGAGTGTCCCATCAGCAGCCCCCTTACATCAGAGTGTCCCATCAGCACCCCCTTAGATCAGAGTGTCCCATCAGCACCCCCTTAGATCAGAGTGTCCCATCAGCACCCCCTTACATCAGAGTGTCCCATCACCAGCCCCCTTACATCAGAGTGTCCCATCAGCAGCCCCCTTACATCAGAGTGTCCCATCAGCACCACCTTACATCAGAGTGTCCCATCACCAGCCCCTTACATCAGAGTGTCCCATCAGCACCTCCTTAGATCAGAGTGTCCCATCAACACCCCCTTACATCAGAGTGTCCCATCACCAGCCCCCTTACATCAGAGTGTCCCATCAGCACCCCCTTACATCAGAGTGTCCCATCAGCACCCCCTTACATCAGAGTGTCCCATCACCAGCCCCCTTACATCAGAGTGTCCCATCACCAGCCCCCTTACATCAGAGTGTCCCATCAGCACCACCTTACATCAGAGTGTCCCATCAGCACCCCCCTTACATCAGAGTGTCCCATCACCAGCCCCTTACATCAGAGTGGCCCACTGAGCCATCGGCCCACCAGGAAACTCCCTGTAGTCCCTATGGCCAGTACATGCCTGGCCACCAGCCAGCCAGCATCAGAGGGGGCATTTATGTAACAAGGTGGCCCCACCCCCTCTGACTATGGGGAAGCCACAGGGAAGTCCTCGTGCATCAGAGGGGGTGGCTCCGCCCTCAGTTATAAAAGAACTGTCAAAGAGAAGACATGTCATACGGCGGGTGCCTCCCATGGAGGTGGGTCGGTCGCGTTTTTTTTTCAGTCCGGAGGAATAAGGGAAGAAGAAGAAGACTTTGTGGGACATTTTTTATTTTTTTTTATTTTTTAACAAAGGTCTTGTCCCAAGCCGTGTCATTTTTACCATTTTCATACTTTTTTGTGAAATGGTAGGGGTACATTTTTGGCGTGAGGTTCCCCTTAAAATTCATATCAGACCTGAAGGGTCTGGTTTCGATTTTGAGGGGGACCCCCACACCATTTTTTTTTTAATTATGGTGCAGGGTTCCCCTTAGTATTCATACCAGACCCAAAGGGCCTGGTAATGGACTGTGGGGGAATCCCATGTCATTTTTTTCAATTACTTTTATGTGTATTGCCGGAACCGACAATTCATTATAGCCGCGAGTACTTTTAAATGACTTTTTTGCATTGATACATGTCCCCTGGGGCAGGACCCGGGCCCCCAAACACTTTTTATGACAATACCATGCATATAAGCCTTAAAAATTAGCACTTTTGATTTCTCCCATAGACTTTTAAAGGGCTTTCGAATTTGCCGCGAACACCCTTAATTGTTCGATATTCGGCGAACACCCGATGTTCGACTCAAACTTACATCCGACTCAAACATCTGGCTCATCCCTACCTAAAAGCATAATGCTATGTGTGGCAGAAAACTAACACTGCACATCACCCTGAATACACCATCCCCACCGTGAAACTTGGTGGTGGCAGAATCATGTTGTGGGGATGCTTTTCTTCAACAGGGACAGGGAAGCTGCTCAGAGTTGATGGGAAGATGGTTGGAGCCAAATGCAGGGCAATCTTAGAAGAAAGCCTGTTAGAGTCTGCAAAAGACTTGAGACTGGGGCGGAGGTTCGCCTTCCAGCAGGACAATGACCCTAAACATACAGTCAGAGCTACAATGGAATGGTTTAGATCAAAGCATATTCATGTGTTAGAATGACCCAGTCAAAGTTCAGACCTAAATCCAATTGAGACTCTGTCGAAAGACTTGAAAATTGCTATTCAAAGATGCTCTCCATCCAAAGCTATTTTGCAACGAAGAATGGACAAAAATATCACTCTCTAGTTGTGCAAAGCTGGTAGAGACATCCCCAAAAAGACTTGCAGCTGTAATTGCAGCGAAAGGTGGTTCTACAAAGTATTGACTCAGGGGGGCTGAATACAAATGCACCCCACACTTTTCACATTTATTTGAAAAACATGTTTGAAACCATTTATCATTTTACTTCCACTTCACAATTTTTAGATTGTAAGCTCTAACGAGCAGGGCCCTCTGATTCCTCTTGTACCAAATTGTAATGTAACTGTAATGTCTGCCCTCATGTTGTAAAGCTCTGAGCAAACTGTTGGCGCTATATAAAACCTGTATTATAATAATAATAATGTGTACTTTTTCAAGGCACTGTAAGCATGACAGGTCCTCTTTATTAAGAGAGCTGGGATCAAAAAGACCCCAGATCTCTTATTTATCCTTAAAAGCATGCAGAGGCTTCGCCCACAGACAGGAGCACAAGATCAGGTAAGTACCAAAGGCTGCACTGTACCCCCCTAGGCACAGCAAGAATTTAACCTTTGCAGTGCAAGGGCCCGATTGAAAAGTGTTGGGTTTTAAACAGATCCAGCATTTTAGGTTAAAAACAAAGTTTTTTGTTGCATACATTTGCAAATACAAAGGAACCCACACTGCCTTGTCAAGGCCCCTCTGTAAAGCGTAGTCCCTAAGGGACAATTTACTCTACCACATTAAGGTAATGTATGACAACACGCGTTACATGAGTTGGTGTGTGTATGACAGCTTGCAGATGGATGTGCTCTAACTTTCATTGTGGTGAGCTGCCAGGAATGGTACATACACCATTTTTGTTTTATTTCAATAAATTAGCAGTCCATTTATTTAAAATATCTTGCCTTAACGCAATGCATGTTGCTTGTTGACACACGGCATAGCGCATATCAATGTGCATAACTCAGTGTACTGGGATGGCATGAATGACTGTAAACCATATACAGCAAAGAATTAGGCTCTTTATATGGAGACACCAGGTGTCTGTTAAACCTCTAATGCCTCCCGTGAACTGTCCCCTGGCACATCGAGTACAGAGAGCCCCCAATCTGCTTGCTAGGCTAGCCATGCATGTATAGATTTACACTATATTACCAAAAGTATTGGGACACCTGCATTTAAACGCACATGAACTTTAATGGCATTCCAATCTTAGTCCGTAGGGTTCATTATTGAGTCGGCCCACCCTTTGCCGCTATAACAGCTTCAACTCATCTGGGAAGACTGTCCACAAGGCTTAGGAGTGTGTCTATGGGAGTGTTTGACCATTCTTCCAGAAGCGCTTTTGTGAAGTCAAGCACTGATGTGGTTGACAAGCCCTGTCTAGCAGTCTCCACTCCAATTCATCCCAAAGGTGTTCTATCAGGTTGAGGTCAGGACTCTGTGTAGGCCAGTCAAGTTCCTCCACCCCAAACGCACCCATCCATGTCTTTATGGACCTTGCTTTGTGCACTGATGCACAGTCCTGTTGGAACAAGAAGGGGTCATCCCCAAACTGTTCCCACAAAGTTAGTCTTGGGTGGGATGAAGCCTTTTCTCCTATGTCCAGGTCTTATTGGAGACCTGCAGGTAGTGTGAGTGTGCACACTTGTTATAAGCGAGGCCTGGTCATAGCTCATGGGCCTCATCAGGAGAAAGCTAAGTGCTTTCCATTAAGAGAGGTGATCCGCTTGAGAGACTGCACTCTTGGAGAGACTTCTGACCTGCAAGACTGAGAATGTCGGGACAGCGGGGAGAGCTGAGCAGACTAGCGGAGTCCAGGGGAGTCTCAGAGGAGAAAGAGAGAGCCTGGGGCGTCAGGAAAACACCTGCTGAAAGGCCAGGAGTTGGCCTGTGCTGCAGGGTGCTGCAATCCATAAGGCTGGATGAGCCAGGAGAGTTCAGAGAGTCAGGTCTGAAGGACCAGTAGCAAGAGCAACGATGATGCTTGGGAGAAAGCTAGGTGACCTAGCATTTTCCGTTATGTTTTGCTGATGAAAATTCTCCTATGTGGGCAATTATTTACAGACTTTTACTTTTTCCTTTCTCAATGAAAGTGGGCTGCCAAGCCCCTAACTACAGTTTGGACTGATGCAAACTCATTAAAAAGCATCGGCCACTGAGCTAAGCAACCCCCATATCACAGCCTTTTTCAGGAACATGTGCAATGGGACTATTAAACATGTTTTACTCCAGTAACTGAGAATTACAGGGCACGGCACCCCATTTAACTGTATTACCATCATATTGCTGATTGCATAGAGACAAAGAGACTGGTGCACTATAAAGGCAGAACTTTGAGAAGGAAAATCATATATTGTATTTGGAAGTTGTTTTAGGATTTATAATTGCTGGTGTACGGAGACGGGGTATTGGGCTGTAGAACGAGTGCTTTAATTGGGCCGCCTGGAGTTTAGCTTTTTATAATGGTTACAGAATAGTAAAAATAACAGATAGGCATGATTACCTTTTATTTTTGCCCAGTAAAGAAGCTCGAGCCTAACATCAAATCCGAAGAGGACATAGGAAAACATTTTGTGGGGTAAAATCAACAGTAATATAAAATAGATATATAAAATTTCAAAGGTATATTCTAGTCAAACTTCAAAATTAAAGCCCAACTTCAGGAATATGAAAATATCCACCCTTGCAGTTGGCCCCCCAGGTTTAAAGCGACACTTAACGATTCTCCACTCCCCTGCAGCAGCTTAATAAATGTACCCCAGATGTAATCCCAAACCTTTGTATTACTGACCGCTGCACCACACCACCCTTTTTACCCCAACTAAAACTGACCAAAAACCTTGACACAAATGTTGGAGTAAAATTGCCGTTTCGGCCCCTTTAGTAAAAGAATAACAAATATATAATAAACATTCTTTAACCACTTAAAGAGGAGGGCCGGTTTAAAAAAAAAAAAAAATTAAAAGTCAACAGCTGCAAACACTGTAGCTGCTGACTTTTAATAAGCACACTTACCTGTCCAGGGCGCCCGCGATGTCAGCCGTCCCTCGGCTCTCGGGTCCCGGCGCCGCCATTCTATCTAAGGGAAACAGGCAGTGGAGCCTTGCGGCTTCACTGCCCGTTTCCTACTGCGAATGCACGAGTCGCGCAGCGCTTTGTGAATGGGACGCGCTGTGTTCTGGGACACACAGTTCCCAGAACACAGCGTGACCCATTACCCAGAAGACGCCGCACGGAGGAGAGAAGAAAGAAGATCTCCGCGGAGGAGGAAAGGGCAGATTAGGATGATGTGCCTAGCAACAGGCATTTCTGGTAAGTTAAAAAAAATAATTGTTTTAATTTTTTTTTTCAGATTTTTTTCTAATTTTTAATGTATTTTTTTTTTTCAGGGTGGCCCTCCACTTTAAAGTGGAGGGCCACCCTGAAAAAGGAAAATACATTAAAAATTAGAAAAAAATCCAAAAAAAAAATGAAATTTTTTTTTTTTTAACTTACCAGAAATGCCTGTTGCTAGGCACATCATCCTAATCTGCCTCTTCCTCCTCCGCGGAGATCTTCTTTCTTCTCTCCTCCATGCGGCGTCTTCTGGGTAATGGGTCTCGCTGTGTTTTGGGAACTGTGTGTCCCAGAACACAGCGCGTCCCATTCACAAATCGCTGCGCGACTCGCGCATGCGCAGTAGGAAATTGGCAGTGAAGCCGCAAGGCTCCACTGCCTGTTTCCCTTACCCACAATGGCGGTGCCGGGACCCGAGACCGAGGGATGGGTCAGCCTCGGGCGGCCAACGTCGCGGGCGCCCTGGACAGGTAAGTGTGCTTATTAAAAGTCAGCAGCTACAGTGTTTGCAGCTGCTGACTTTTACATTTTTTTTTTCAAAACCGGCCCTCCTCTTTAAGGACTGGGCCTATGTTTCAAATTTGTTGTTTACAAATTCAAATCTTTTTGTATTTTGCTAGAAAATTACACCCAAAGATTATATATATTTTTTTTTCTAACACCCTAGAAAATAAAATGGCGGTCAATGCAATACTTTCTGTCACACCGTATTTGTGCAGCGGTCTTACAAGCGCACTTTTTTAGGAAAAAATACACTTTTTTAAATTAAAAATTAGAGAACAGTAAAGTTAGCTAATTTTTATTTATTTTTTTAGGGCTGTTACTGATTACAATTTTCGTGTTTGATTAATACATTTTTTTTAATCGATTAATCTACTAATTTCGATGAATTATAACGCACATACAGATCCAACGACTTTTAGCTGATCTCCTGGCATTGCAACTCTGCATTAGTCAGTGGTAAATGTGGTATACACTATATACAATCACCCAACACTAGTTAGTTTCCACAATCCATGACTTAACGTCACAGTTCACACAAATATGTTTTAAATTCAAACTGTAGCACTGATGTAAGTAATTTTTTTTTCCCACAGTAGCGTGACAATCCCTCCACCTCCAGTCTAACCAATTACTCTCACCTTATGGCATGGACCCCTGTGCAAAGAGGTGGTCATGCAAGCAGTTATCAAAAGGGTTAACATGGACCATAAACTTCTCTCACGTCTCCTTAGATCTCAGCAAGGACGCCAGGTCATGGGTAGAAAGAAAAGATCTAACTGCTCACCACTTAAGTATACGTTTTATTTTTTGTGTTCAAACACAAACTACTCACATAAAGATGATAAAAACACAGCATGTAAAGCTGACAAATGTGTTAGTTCCGTAGGGCAGCAGCGGATGACGTAATGCGTAGCTCCTCCCCCACACGCGTTATGTTCAATCAGAACTTTGATGTCACCGGACCTCTCCCCCCTTCCCTTCGTTAGCAGACAGAGGCACTTGGGAAAGGGGGGAGGAGTCCAGTGACGTAGATGTCCGTGGCGTCACCGGATCTCCGACGGAACTCCCTGAAGACCCGGAAGCCGGCAGAGAAGTGAGTTCGGTAACCGAATTAACCGATTAATCGAGGAATTAATCTTTCATTTCCACAGCCCTAATTTTTTTATATCATGAAAGATGTTGCGCTGAGTAAATAGATACCCAACATGTCACGCTTCAAAATTGCTCTCGCACATAGAATGGCGACAAATTTTTACCCTTAAAACTCTCCATAGGTGACTTTTAAAAAAATCTACAGGTTGCGTGTTTTGAGGAGGTCTAGGGCTAGAATTATTGCTCTCGCTCTAACGATCGCGGTGATACCTCACATGTGTGGTTTTAACACCCTTTTCATATGCAGGCGCTATTCACATATGCGTTCACTTCTGCACGCAAGCTCGGTGGGACAGGACTCGTTTAAAAAAAATATTTCTTTTTTTTTTTTACCTTTTATTTTTTATTTTTACAATGTTCTTATAATTAAAAAAAAATTGTGTCACTTTTTTCCTATTACAAGGAATGTGAACATCCCTTGTAATAGACAAAAAACATGACAGGACCTCTTAAACAGTGGCATACCTATTGGGGGGTAGTCCACCCCAGGTGCCACACGCTGGGGGGTGTAAGGCCAGTGCCCCTGTCCTCCCCTGTAAATGAAGCTGTGACAGCGGGGTGGGCTCAGGCAGTGCAGCGGCGATGGACGTGACAGCACAGGGAGAGGCGAGCTGTCACCGGATGTCCGGGCCAGGTGCGGACTGTACTGCTACCCAGGTGACACGCAGGACCAGCCGCCGGATTGACACAGAAGCAGTAAATATAAAAAACACTTTCTCACTCCTGTACAGTAGAGGAGAGAGAGAGAGAGAGACAGTGGGGCAGCGCTGAATAGAAGATGGGAAATGCTAACTAGCAGTTAACTAGCAGGTGATTGGTTACAAGGTGGTCCTAGCAACCAATCATTAGCATTGTTAATATAAAAAATTAACTCCAGCAGTTCCCGCCCTCTGTTCAGCGATGGTATGTCTCCCCCTCTGCGTGTGTAATATTTAGGGGGTCCAAAGCTGGGGGGATGTGGCTGTGCAACATGCAGGGGGTCCAATGCTGGGGGATGGCTGTGTAACATGCAGGGGGTTAAAAGCGGGGGGGTAGCTGTGTAGGGGTTGTGTAATGTAAAGGGGTCCAGAGTTGCAGGGGGATTTGTAAAGTAAAGAGGTGTAGGGGGTTGTGTAATATAACGGGGTCCAGAGGTGCAGGGGTTGTGTAATGTAAAGGGGTCCAGATATGTAGGGTGCTATGTGATGTAAAGGGGTCCAGAGGTGCAGGGTAATGTGTGATATAAAGGGGTCCAGAGGTGCAGGGTGCTGTGTGATGTAAAGGGGTCCAGAGATGCAGGGGGTTGTGTAATGTAAAGGGGTCCAGAGGTGTGGGGCATTGTGTAATGTAAAGGGGTCCAGAGGTGCAGGGTGCTGTGTGATGTAAAGGGGTCCAGAGGTGCAGGGTGCTGTGTAATGTTAAGGAGTCCAGAGGTGCAGGGGTTGTGTAATGTAAAGGGGTCCAGAGGTGCAGGGTGCTGTGTGATGTAAAGGGGTCCAGAGGTGCAGGGTGCTGTGTGATATAAAGGGTTCCAGAGGTGCAGGGTGCTGTGTGATCTAAATGGGTCCAGGGATGCAGGGGGTTGTGTAATGTAAAGGGGTCCAGAGGTGCAGGGGGTTGTGTAATGTAAAGGGGTCCAGAGGTGCAGGGTGTTGTGTGATGTAAAGGGGTCCAGAGGTGCAGGGTGATGTGTAATATAAAGGGGTCCAGAGGTGCGGGGGGTTGTGCAATGTAAAGGGGTACAGAGGTGCAGGGTGTTGTGTGATGTAAAGGGGTCCAGAGGTGCAGGGTGCTGTGTAATATAAAGGGGTCCAGAGGTGCAGGGTGCTGTGTGATGTAAAGGGGTCCAGAGATGCAGGGGGGTGTGTAATGTAAAGGGGTCCAGAGGTGTCGGGCGTTGTGTAATTTAAAGGGTCCAGAGGTGCAGGGTGCTGTGTGATGTAAAGGGGTCCAGAGGTGAAGGGTGCTGTATAATGTAAAGGGGTCCAGAGGTGCAGGGGGTTGTGTAATGTAAAGGGGTCCAGAGATGCAGGGTGCTGTGTGATGTAAATGGCTCCAGAGATGCAGGGGGTTATGTAATGTAAAGGGGTCCAGAGGTGCAGGGTGCTGTCTAATGTAAAGGGGTCCAAAGGTGCAGGGTGCAGTGTAAGGAAAATGATAAATGTTTTTCAACATTTTTTACAAATAAATATAAGAGAAGTGTGGTGTGCATTTGTATTCGGTCCCCCTTTACTCTGATACCCCTAACTAAAATCTAGTGGAACCAATTGCCTTCAGAAGTCATCTAGTAAATTGTAGTAAATCTACACCTGTGTGTAATTTAATCTCAGTGTAGCGGATGACATTTTGGACAAAATGGCATACGCATGTAAATTTAGTTTTTTGCCTCAGAACAGTAGGCGTTCTGAGGGTTGATTACGTAGGTTGGCCTTGACATCAGTCTGGCCAGGCTGTGTTGGAAGTTCTGCCTGGTCATGTGAGCAGTGAGGTGCACATGACAGGCCAGAACCAGGCCTGGTTGGACGTTTTGAGCATCAACCTTCTCAGAACCAATCAGTGGGAGTTCCGGGCCCGCTGAGGAGTCTGTGAAGGGGTACTTAAGATGCGTGGGTCACGTGTTTTAGAGAGAGGAGTTTGAGACCCATGTGGTCTGTTCTGGTTCCAGGACCGGGGTAGCCCTGTGAGGGGTCCCGGTCACGGGGTGCAGGGCCGTCTTTAAGGCAGGGCAAAAGGGACACCTGCCCTGGGCCCTGTCATTGTTGTGGGGCCCAAAGCAGCTGCCTCATACTTGCCAACTATCCCAGTGTAAATTCCCTTGTCCCTTGAAGTTTTAGTCCTGTTCTGTGTCCTGATATCTCAGTGTGAAGTGATGGTACTAATGCTGCCCAGTTCTGCCTTATTGTTGTGTACAGATGACTCACCTGCAGACCCTGTGTTTACATGTAAATAACCGGCATTCATATGTAAATATTGGCAGCATTACTAAGTAAATAGATGCGGCTGGCAGCATTGATATGTAAATAAAGGTGGCATTCATATGTGTATCATGTTCCCCTGCAGTGAGGAGATGATATACTGTAACCTCTAGAAACCAATCAGTGAGCAGTATTACTTAACAGTAATCTATAACAACCAATTAACAAGCAGAAATAATTTGCTGTAACCTCTAGCAACTAATCAGTGAGCCGTAATGTGTGCTGTAACCTCTAGCAACCAGTCATTAAGCAGTAATGATATGCTGTAACCACTGGCAACCAATCGCAATTGCTGCCTGATCTGATACAGTAAACTGATTTTAAGTCTAGCTGCTATTTATTGTATGTCTCGGAGCATGTGGCGAGCAAAAATGCATGGGGGGGGGGCAAGAAAATTTTTGCCCGGGGTCCAATCTATACTAAAGATGGCCCTGACGGGGTGTTCGACATCCCGCAACATGTTCCGGTTAGAGGCCCCTGATAGACCTGCCTGGTCTGGGGTAGGGATCCGTCTGTTCCCGAGTCTCAGAACCTGCTGGTTCGAGGCGCAGTAACTGAGGGAGGATTCAAGGTGTCCGGGTGTGCTCTCGGGTTGGAGAGGCACCACAGCTCGTGGAAGTGACCGGGGCAGGACTCTTCAGAGGAGGGCCGGCAAGTGGCTTCCTGGGAAGTGCCTGGTTACTGAGTTGGGAAGGACATTGACGAATTCACATTTTCCAGTACCATTGAGGAGATGGGAAAATGTTCCAGGTACTGAGGAAAAAGGTTCCTGCTTACCCTTAGTTATAACTTGTACACGTTCATAGAATTGCTCCAAGTTTTGAGTCAACATGGTGACTGCCATGGTCTCTGGCTAGAGATCTATCCAGCCTTGAAGTACCCAGCTGCGAGTGGCTACTCTCTTGGTGGAATTAGAGACTTTGCTAGACCTGCAGTTCAAGGTGCCTGAGTTCTTCACCCGTGCCCTCTGTTCCCGTGAGAAATTGTGTTATTGGATGTTACTACTGCAAAATAAAACCTTTGTTAAAGGACTTTATCCGTGTCAGTGTTCAAGTCGTTGGGTATCAACCCGGGGAACACCTAGATGTGGAAGAGCAGGCCAAGAGAAGGTAACTGGTAAGCCTAATAAGTCAAGGCCAACCAGCAAGGGTTTTGGCCGCGACATCAGTATAAATACAGCTGTTCTGTGAAGCCCTAAGAGATTTTCACATCTAGAGAGTGACATTTTTGCCCATTCTTCTTTGTAAAATAGCTCAAGCTCTGTCAGATTGGATGGAGAGAGTCTGTGAGCAATTTTAAAGTCTTGCCACATACTCTCAATGGGATTTAGGTCTGGACTTTGACTGGGCCATTCTAACACATGAATATGCTTTGATCTAAACCATTTCATTGTAGCTCTGGCTGTATGTTTAGGGTCGTTGTCCTGCTGGAAGATGAACCTCTGCCCAAGGCCGGCGCTAGCAATAGGCAGGTCAGGCGGCTGCCTAGGGCGCCAGGGTAAGGGGGGGCAGCAAAATCCACGGATCCGCCGTGGATTCGGATTATTAAAATACCTCCAGGACTGACATTTTTTAAATACATGTTTATGGCGCCAGCCGCCAGGCTAGGGGGACAGTTGCGCCTGTGAAGACATCCTGGACCACTGTCCCCAGCCTGCAGTGCCGCCCTAGCGGATTTCCAGCCACTCGCTGGGGATTCGGATTATTAAAATACCTCCAGGACTGACATTTTTTAAATACATGTTTATGGAGCCAGCTGTCAGGCTAGGGGGCGGTTGCGCCTATGAAGACATCCTGGACCACTGTCCCCAGCCTGCAGTGCTGCCCAAGCAGTGAGAAGATGAGGGGAGAGAGCTGGGCAAGGATCAGCCGACCGGAAGTGCTGCATGATTGATGGAGCCGGCTGGGGCAGATGAGATGGAAGCCCTGCATACGGGCTTGCCGTGATATCTGCTTCCCCTCCTCCTGGTCGCCCGGGGATCTGTTGTGGGAGGACAGACAGGTAGCAGCGCCACTCTCATGGAGTAAAGTTATCACCCGCTGCTGGCTCAGGTATAGTGGAAGCACAGGCAGCATGCTCAGTGCTGCAACCTGCAGTCATAAAAAATGTACTCTGCTGTCAACTTTATAGTGCATTTCACTGTGTACAGAGAGGAAATAATCTGATATATGTGTGTGGGGGGGAACAGATGTGCAGAGGGGTATAGAGGGGGAACAGATATGTGTGGGGGGTGCAGAGGGGAACAGAGGTGCGGAGGGGGGTGCAGAGGGGAACAGAGGTGCGGAGGGGGGTGCAGAGGGGAACAGAGGTGCGGAGGGGGGTGCAGAGGGGAACAGAGGTGCGGAGGGGGGTGCAGAGGGGAACAGCCATTTACGGTGATACAGTGATCGGGTGATCTGAGGTGTGGAGGTGGAAGAATTGTGGTGAACTGAGACTTGGACATACAGGAATTGGGGTGATCTGAGGTGTGAAGGTTCAAGTTCACCTTTGTAAAAAAAAAATTAAATGCAGATATTTTTGCAGGTACAAAAATGTGGATTTATTCTTATTTTTAGTAAGAGCCTGTAAAACATTGTATCTGCATGCTCGTACAGACAGGCAGTTACACAATTAGTCTGTCTGTATACTGCCCTAGCCTGTGGACCAAGGCTGGCGAGAGGAAGTGAGCTAATGCCATCCACTATTTGTCTTCGGGCCGGGTCCTGCGGCACAGGTACAGGCCTGTGGACCACGACTAAAAAAAATAGATGAAGAGGCGCCCCAAAAATCTCAGTGAGGGGCGGAGCCAATTGGGGGGGGCGTCAAAATTAAGTT
Source organism: Lithobates pipiens (assembly GCF_037356315.1). Classification (NCBI taxonomy): domain Eukaryota; kingdom Metazoa; phylum Chordata; class Amphibia; order Anura; family Ranidae; genus Lithobates; species Lithobates pipiens. The sequence continues at coordinate 479,942,334 of NW_027507718.1, read as the reverse complement.
TCGCCTAGGGTGTCAAAAATCCTTGTACCAGCCCTCCCTCTGCCCCAGTCTCAAGTCTTTTGCAGACTGTAACAAATGTTCTACTAAGATTGCCCTGTATTTGGCTCTATCCATCTTCCCATCAACTCTGACCAGCTTCCCTGTCCCTACTGAAGAAAAGCACCCCCGCAACATGATGCTGCCTCCACCATGTTTCACAGTGGGGATGGTGTGTTCAGGGTGATGTGCAGTGTTAGTTTTTCATCATACATAGCATTTTGCTTTTAGGCCAAAAAGTTCAATCTTGGTCTCATCTGACCAGAGCACATTCTTCCACATGTTTGCTGTGTCCCCCACATGGCTTCTCACAAACTGAAAACAGGACTTCTTATGGCTTTCTTTCAACAATGGCTTTCTTTTTGCCACTCTTCCATAAAGGTCAGATTTGTGGAGAGCACGACTAATAGTTGTCCTGTGGACAGATTCTTCCACCTGAGCTGTGGATCTCCGCAGCTCCTCCAGAGTTACCATGGGCCTCTTGGCTGCTTCTCTGATTAATTCTCTCCTTGCCCGGCTTGTCAGTTTAGGTGGACGGCCATGTCTTGTTAGGTTTGCAGTTGTGCCATACTCTTTCCATTTTCAGGTGGTTGATTTAACCATCCTCTGTGAGATGTTTAACCTGTTCCCGACCGGCTGCAGCAGTTTTACTGCAGCAGGTTGGCTCCCCTGGGCGAGCCGCCATAACTGTACGTCAGTCCTTTAAGACGCTGCCCATGAGAGTGCCTGGCGGGTGCGATCACCGCCGGGCACCCGTGTTTGCTGGTAACAGGGCAAGGACCTGGATCTGTGTGTGTAAACATACAAATCCTGGTTCTCTAAGGGGAGAGGAGATAGAGTGTGTGTTCATACTAAGTATGAACACCAATCTCTCTTCTCCCCTAGTCAGTCCCATCCCCCATACAGTTAAAATACACACTAGCGAACACAGTTAACCCCTTGGTCGCCCCCTAGTGTTAACCCCTTCTCAGCCAGTGACATTGATACAGTAATCAGTGCATTTTTATAGCACCGATCACTGTATAATTATCAATGGTCTCAAAAATGTGTCAAAAGTGTACAATTTGTCCGCCGCTATTTTGCAGTCCTGATAAAAATCGCAGATCACCGCCATTACTAGTAAAAAAAATAATAATAAAAATGCCATAAATCTATCTCCTATTTTGTAGACGCTATAACTTTTGTGCAAACCAAATAATATAACCTTATTGCGTTTTTTTTACCAAAAATATGTAGAATACATATTGGTCTAAACTGAGGAAAAAAAAATTTTTTTATCCATATTTTTAGCAAAAAGTAAAATATATTGTGCTTTTTTCAAAATTGTCGCACTTCTTTTGTTTTTAGGGCAAAAAAAAAAATCGCAGTGATGATCAAATACCACCAAAAGAAAGCTCTATTTGTGGGAAAAAAGGACATAAATTTTGTTTGGGTAGTGTCTCATGACCGCGTAATTCTAAGCTAAAGCGACGCAGTGCCATATCGCAAAAAATGGCCTGGTCATTGAGCTGGGGCTGAAGTGGTTAAAGCTTGGGATTTTTTTTTATAACCTAACCCTGGTTTAAACTTCTCCACAACTTTATCCCTGACCTTTCTGGTGTGCTCCTTGGCCTTCATGATGCTGTTTGTTTACTAAGGTTCTCTAACAAATCTCTGAGGGCTTCACAGAACAGTTGTATTTATACTGAGATTAAATTACACACAGGTGGACAGTATTTATTAATTAGGTGACTTCTGAAGGAAATTGGTTCCACTAGATTTTAGTTAGGGGTATCAGAGTAAAGGGGACTGAATACAAATGCACGCCACAGTTTTCACATATTTATTTGTCAAAAATTTGGAAAACCATTTATCATTTTCCTTCCACTTCACAATCATGTGCCACTTTGTGTTGGTCTATCATATAAAATCCCAATAAAATACATTTATGGTTTTGGTTGTAACATGACAAAATGTGGAAAATTGTAAGGGGTATGAATACTTTTCTGTACAATTAGGACAGTGATTCTCAACCAGGGTTCCATGGAACCCTAGGGTTTCTCCAGAGGTTGCTAGGGGTTCCTTCAGCATTGGGCCATTTCTGCCTTTCAGATAAGTTCCCACCGACACCATTGATCTTTTTAGCTATCTGGAAAGAGGTAATTCTTCCCAATGACCACAAGTGTAAGAACCATTCTTCCCACTGACCATCACACTACTGTATCATGAGTTGTAGATTTCAAATTTTTAGCAGGGGTTCCCTGAGACCAGAGAACTATTTCAAGGGTTCTTCTGTGTTGAAAAGGTTGAGAAAGGCTGAATTAGGAAATAATCCAGTCCTTTTTTATCTACTGAGCTGGCCATAACCAGCTCTTAAGGGGGCTCTATTCCACAGTTTCACAGCTCTTACTGTAAAGAAACCTTTCCATATTTGGAGATGAAATCTCTTTTCCTCTAGACATAAAGAGTGCTCCCTTGTCCTCTGTGATGACCTTAAACTGAATAACTTACCACCAAGTTCACGATATGGACCACCAGGGCAAAAGGGGCAGCTGCCCTGGACCCTGTCATTGTTGTGGGGCTCAAAACAGCTGCCTCATACTTGCCAACTATACAGGTTTAAATTTCCTTGTCCCTTGAAGTTTTAGTCCTGTGCAGTGTCCCAATATCTCAGTGTGATGTGCTGGTACTAATGCTGCTCAGCTCTGCCCTATTGTTGTGTACAGATGACTCACCTGCAGACCCTGTGTTTACATGTAAATAACCGGCATTCATATGTAAATAGCAGCGACAGTACTAAGTAAATAGTGGTGGCCGGCAGCATTGATATATAAATAAAGACGGCATTCATATGTATATCATGCTTCCCTGTTGTGAGGAGATGATGTGCTGTAACCTCTAGCAACTAATCAGTGAGCCTTAATGTGTGCTGTAACCTCTAGCCTCTAGCAACCAGTCAGTAAGCAGTAATGAAATGCTGTAACTGCTGGCAACCAATCGCAATTGCTGTCTGACCTGATAGCTGCTATTTATTGTATGTCTCAGAGCAGGTGGAGAGTGAAATTGCATTGGGGGGGGGGGGGGCTGCAAGAAAAATGTTGCCCAGGGTCCAATCTATATTAAAGACGGCCCTGTGGACCACTTATGTATTTGTACATGTTGATCATATCCCCCTTTAACCACTTGACCACTGGGCACTTAAACACCCTTAATAACCAGACCAATTTTCAGCTTTCGGTGCTCTCGCATTTTGAATGACAATTACTCAGTCATGCAACACTGGACCTATATGAAATTTTTGTCCTTTTTTTCACACAAATAGAGCTTTCTTTTGGTGGTATTTAATCACCGCTGGGTTTTTTATTTTTTGTGCTATAAAAGAAAAAATACCGAAAATTCTGTAAAAAAATGAATTTTTCTTTGTTTCTGTTAGAAAATTTAGCAGATTAGTAATTTTTTCTTCATAAATTTTGGCCAAAATTTATACTACTACATATCTTTGGTAAAAATAAGTACAAATTGGTGGATATTATTTGGTCTTTGTGAAAGTTATAGAGTCCACAAGCTATGGTGCCAATATCTGAAAATTGATCACACCTGAAGTACTGACGGCCTATTTCAATTCTTGAGAGCCTAACATGCCAGAAAAGTACAAAGAGTTTTTTGAAGTTGTCATTTTTTCCCACAATTCTTTGCAAAATCAAGATTCTTTTAACTTTTTTTTTTTTTTCACAAAATTGTCATATTATCAGGTTATTTCTCACACACAGCATATGCATACCACAAATTACACCCCAAAACACATTCTGCTATTACTCCCGAGTATGGCGCTACCACATGTGTGAGACTTTTTCACAGCGTGGCCACATACAGAGGCCCAACATGCAGGGAGCGCCATCAGGCGTTCTGGAGCACCCAAGCCAATTCTGACATTTCTCTCCTACATGTAAAAATCATCATTTATTTGCTAGAAAATTACATAGAACTCCAAAACATTATATATGTTTTTTTAGCAAACACCCTGGAGAATACAATGGTGGTCATTGCAACTTTTTATCTCGCACGGTATTTGCGCAGTAATTTTTCGAATGCTTTTTTTTGGAAAAAAAACTGTTTTGTGCTTAAAAAAAAATAAAAACACAGTAAAGTTAGCCCAATTTTTGCATAATGTGAAAGATGAAGTTACGCTGAGTAAATAGATACCTAATATGTCACTCTTCAAAATTGCACACGCTCGTGGAATGGCGCCAAACGTCGCTACTTAAAAATCCCCATAGGCGACGATTTACATTTTTTTTACTGGTTATATGTTTTGAGTTACAGAGGAGGTCTAGGGCTAGAATTATTGCTCTTGCTCTAACGTTCGCAGCGATACCTCACATGTGTGGTTTGAACACCGTTTTCATATGTGGGCGGGACTTACGTATGCGTTCGCTTCTGCATGCGAGCACATGGGGACAGGGGCGCTTTAAAAAAACATTTTTTTTTATTGTTCATTTTACTTTATTTATTTTAGTTTGACATTTTTTTCCCCAAAAATAATTTTTTTGATCACTTTTATTCCTATTACAAGGAATGTAAACATCCCTTGTAATAGGAATATGGCATGACAGGTCCTCTTTACAGTGAGATGTGGGGTCAATAAGACCCACATCTCACCTCTAAGCTGGGAAGCCTGAAAAAAAAAAAGATTCTGGCTTTGATCGTAATAGCGATTCGGTAGAAGCACCGGAGGGAGGAGGGCGGCGGGAGGGGGGGGGATGTCTATGGCTGGGTATTGCAGGGTATCACCGACTATGGCTGGGTATCTCAGAGTATGGCTGGGTATTTCAGAGTATGGCGTTGCAGAGTACTGCGTTGCAGAGCATTGCAGGGTATTGGCGGGTGTTGCAGAGCATTGCAGAGTGTTGCAGGGTATTGGCGGGTGTTGCAGAGCATTGCAGAGTGTTGCAGGGTATTGGCGGGTGTTGCAGAGCATTGCAGAGTGTTGCAGGGTATTGGCAGGTGTTGCAGAGTGTTGCAGAGCGTTGCAGAGTATTGCAGGGTATTGCGGAGTGTTGCAAGGTGTTGCAGAGTGTTGCAGGGTGTTGCAGGGTGTTGCAGAGTGTTGCAGAGTATTGCAGAGTGTTGCAGAGTATTGCAGGGTATTGCGGAGTGTTGCAAGGTGTTGCAGAGTGTTGCAGGGTGTTGCAGAGTGTTGCAGAGTGTTGCAGGGTATTGCGGAGTGTTGCAGGGTATTGCGGAGTGTTGCAGGGCGTTGCGGAGTGTTGCAGGGCGTTGCAGAGTGTTGCAGGGCATTGCAGAGTGTTGCAGGGCATTGCAGAGTGTTTCAGGGCATTGCAGAGTAATGCAGGGCATTGCAGAGTGTTGCAGGGCATTGCGGAGTGTTGCAGGGCATTGCGGAGTAATGCAGGGAATCGAGGGGTTAATTTTCGGTGAGCAGCGATGTGGGCACTGCAGATGCAGCCCACATCGCTGCTGACACCGATCTCTTCCCCCTCCGCTGTACCGATCGGTACAGAGAGGGGAGGGAAGAACCGGCGTCATAACATGACGCCGGCTTGTTTACAAGTGATCACTCCGTCATTTGACGGAGCGATCACGTGGTAAACGGCCGCGACGAGCGGCCGTTTACCGTGATTCGTGATGCGCCGGGTCCACTGGACCCAGCGGTCACGGATGCTCTCGTGTGCGCGCCCCAGGCGGCACGCGAGAGCAGAATTTTGGGAGGCCGTTAATTAACGGCCTCTCAGAGTTAAACAACCGCCCTGAAGCCGTTAATCGGCAATGGGCGGTTGTTAAGTGGTTAATCTCCTCTTCTCAAGAGAGAATAAATTTAGTTCCTTTAATCTTTCCTCCATGCCTCTTATCAGTTTGGTTGCTCTTTTAGCAGTTAGGAGGCAAAGCAGTGACACTAAGGCGCTAATTTACTAAAGTAAAATAGACTGTGCACTTTGCAAAGTATAGTTGCACTCTACAAGAGCAGTCACTCCAGAGCTTAGTAAATGATCAGAAGCTCTGCTGAATTCCATCATCCAATCATGTGCAAGCAAAAATGCAGTTTTTGTTTGTTTTTTTCCCCTGCACATGATTGGGTATTCTTCGCAAAGTTAACCTTTACCTCATTTACTAAGTTCTGGAGCAACTGCTCTTGCAAAGTGCACAGTCTGTGTGCATTTAATAAATCAACCCCAGAGTCTGAAGAATTACAGGACCTGAAAAGTGTTGATCCTCTGCTCCTATGTACATACCACATGGAGGGGTGTTTGGCTCATAACAGTATGTGTATCACTTTATACATCCTTGATAAACTGTTTCTATATTTGAGATTCAACATTTTGCTGCTTGTCCTCGAATTGTCCATTAAAGACACTTTCGTAAAAAAAAAAAAAAACCTTTTCAAGTAGTTTTAATGGTGACAGTCTTAAAAGGTTTTTTTTCATTTTCATCAAGGGAACGTCAAACAGAGCTGGTCACCCCACCTGAACCTTTGCCTGTCTTGGAAGTGAAAAAAAAAAAACAAGATCTGATGCATCTAGAACTCTTTAAGTTGTTTGGCTTTTTCTTAGATTGCTTTCAACAGCTGCAGTTCTGCTAAAATAAGATAACGCCGGTCCTATATCCTACTAATCAAAATTTGGTGACATTCAGCCTTTTGTATATCCTGTATGTATGCTTAGCAGTGTGGTTCGTTTCTTTCCGAATTGAAATTCGGACAAATTTTCTGTTATTTGGAAATTCGGATGTATCCGAATTACAATAGTTACGAATTTAAACAAATCCAAAATAACTAATCAGAATTTCGGACAAAATTCTAATTAGAATCACTTTCAAATTGAGTTTTAATCTTTTTGAATAATTTTTCGAGTCAAATTTGAATTTCCAAAGAGAATAAAATATAATAGAAAATAAATGAATAGAATAGAAAATAAAAGAATGAAATAGACTATGATAGAGTAATTACAAAATAAAAGAAAAAGAAAAAAAACGAATAGAAATAAAAGGGATAGAATAGAAAATAATAGATCAGAATAGAAAATAAAAGGATAGAATCAACTAGAATAGAAAAAAACTATGGAATAGAAAAGAATAGAAATAATATATCGTATATACTTAAGTATAGACCAAGGCACCTAATTTTACCACAAAAAAATTGGAAAACGTATTGATTCGAGTATAAACCTAGGGTGGGAAAATGCAGCAGCTACTTGGTAAGCAATGCCCGTCTGCAGCCTCACTTTGCCCATTTACAGCCTCACTGTGCCCATCTGCAGCCTCACTCTGCCCATTTGCAGCCTCACTGTGCCCATTTGCAGCCTCACTGTGCCCATCTGCAGCATCGCTGTGCCCATCTGCAACCTCACTGTGCTCAACTGCAGCCTTACTGTGCCCATTTGCAGCCTCACTCTGCCCATTTGCAGTCTCTCTGTGCCCATTTGCAGCCTCACCATGCCCAATTGCAGCCTCATTGTGCCCATTTGCAGCCTCATTGTGCCCATCTGCAGCCATACCTTTGATTACTAAAACAGCGGATGTCTCCCGCTGTGTTATGCAGTCTTTTCGACTGTCCATTGTAATAAAGCCCCACCTTCTCCTCATCCGTGATAGATGGAATACTGATAGTTTCCCAGCATTGTATCAGTGTTCCTCTATCACGGACCAGGAGGAAGTGGGGTTGTTACAACGGACGGCCGAGTATAAGCCGAGGTGGGGTTTTTCAGCCTAAAAACTCGGCTTATACTTGAGTATATATGGTAACCATCTTTGGAAATTAGAACTTCAAATAGAATAAATTTGAAAAGAATAGACTAGGAAATAAAATAATAGAATAGAAAGAATATAACAATGTAACCGTTTCTGAAATTCGGATTTAGAATAGAACAAATTTGAATAGAATAGACAATAAAAGAATATAATAGAAAAGAATAGAATAGAAAAAACAAATAGAATAGAATGAAATAGAAATAATATAGCCATCTTTCAAAATTCCAATTTCGAATAGAATAAATTTGATTTCTAATGGAATTCAATTCAAATGCAGTTCAAATGGAATTTGATTTGAATTCTAATGTAATTCATATTCAGCGCTGCGCTACTTTACCTGTGACAATTGCTCAGTCATGCAACACTGTACCTAAATGGATTTTTATCATTTTTTTTTGTTGGTATTTAATCACCAATAGGCTTTTTATTTTTTTGCTATATAAATAAAAAAAGAATGACATTTTAGAAAAAATAACCCATATTTTCTACTTTCTGTTGTAATTCATATCCAATGCAATCTAATTTCTTTGTAGGCCAAAATGTATTCTGCTACATGTATTTTAAAAATGTATATTAATTGATTTGTGTGAAAGTAGTAGTGTCTACAAACTATGGGATATACTGTATATTTGAAAATTGATCAGTCCTGAAGTACTGATGGCCTATCTCATTTTTTGAGTCCCTAAAATGTCAGGACAGTACAAATTGGTTTGAAAAATCAAACAAGTGTTCCCAAAACAAATGTTTTAAAAATAAATTGTTCTAGTGTATGACCCTCTTCAGACTTGCATAGGCACAACATTCCATTTACAGTACTGTGCAAACATTTTAGGCAGGTGTGAAGAAATGCTGTCAAAAATATATATTTTAATTGTTTATTTTTAGCAATTTACAAAATGCAAAGTGAGCGCACAGAAAATAATTTTAATCATATCAATATTTGGTGTGACTACCCTTTGGCTTCAAACCAGCATCAATTCTTAGCCCTTGTACACACGGTCGGACATTCCGACAACAAAATCCGTCAGATTTTTTCCGACGGATTTTGTCCGAAACTGGTGTTGCATACACACGGTAGGACAAAGTTGACAGAAAAATCCAATTGTTCAAAACGTGATGACGTTTGTTCGTTGCAATGGGACTACGTTACGGCTAGTAGCCAATAGCTTTGGTCTCGTAATTTGATCTGAGCATGCGTGGCACTTTGTCGGAATTCTCTACAAACGATCGGAAAAAGTCAGATCGGACCATGTTGTCGGAAAATTTTATATCCAGCTCTCAAACTGTGTTGGTCGGACATTCCGACGGAAAAAGTCAGATGGAGCCCACACGGTCGGATTATTCGACAACACGGTCCGATCAGACATTTTCCATAGGAATTTCCTACCGTGTGTACAAGGGCTAAGGCCGCGTACACACGGGCGGACTGTTCGCCCAACCCTGTCCGCTGAACAGTGTTTGGGCGGACAGTCCGCTCGTGTGTGGGCTTTCAGCGGACAGTTTCAGCGGACAGTTGGACGGACAAAGTCTTTCGGAAATTCCGAAAAACTGTCCGCTGAAACTGTGTTTGAGCGAACAGTCCGCCCGTGTGTGGGCCTGTCCGCTGTACTTTCGAAATGAGCGGACTGTTCCCGCTCGGAAAGTCCGCCCATTTCGAGCGCGTGTACAGGTAGGCGGGGCCCGCGAAGGAGACGTTGCGGGCTCCGCCGCCTGGAATGGGCTTAAAGGGGAACCCCAACGCCGAAAAAAATCGGCGTGGGGGTTCCCCCAAAGTCCACACCAGACCCTTGTCCGAGCACGCTACCCGGCCGGCCAGGAAAGGGGGGCGAGCGAGCGCGCCCCCCTCCTGAGCCGTACCAGGCCGCGTGCCCTCAACATGGGGGGGTGCCTTGGGGAAGGGGGGGCCGCGCGGCCCCCCCACCCCAAAGCACCTTGTCCCCATGTTGATGAGGACAAGGGCCTCTTCCCGACAACCCTGGCCGTTGGTTGTCGGGGTCTGCGGGCGGGGGGCTTTTCGGAATCCGGGAGCCCCCTTTAAGAAGGGGGCCCCCGGATACCGGCCCCCCACCCTATGTGAATGAGTATGGGGTACAATGTACCCCTACCCATTCACCTGTGAAATAAAGTACAAAAAAAAACACAACACAGGGGAAAAAATATTTTATTGCACAGCTCCGGGGGTCTTCCGTCTTCGGGGGTCTTCTCGCCGGACTCCTCCGCTATGTGTGTGTAGCTCTTTTACTAGCGGAGGAGTCCGGCTTTCTTCCTCCCCGCCGCCGGCCTCTTCTCCCGACTTCGGGGGTCTTGTCCCCCTCTTCGGTTCTTCTGCCGGGCCACCGCGCCTTCTTGTAGCTCTTTTGCAGGCGGTGGCCCGGTCTTCTGTCGCCGCTGCCTTCCGTTCTTCTGTCGCCGCCTTCCGTTCTTGTTCTTCTTCTTGTTCTTCTTCTTCTTCCCCAGGAGATGTTGACACGTCGCTCCCTCCGGCCGGAATGCCAGAGCCGCGCTGTGCGGTCACTTATATAGTGACAATGGGGCGGGGTCACATGGTATATGTCACATGGGTTGGTCACATGGGTTGATGTCACATGGGGACTATGACATCGTAAGGGGGCGGGGTCACCATGTGACCAACCCATGTGACATATACCATGTGACACCGCCCCATTGTCACTATATAAGTGGCAGCGGAGCGTGTCCCTGGCATTCCGGCCGGAGGGAGCGACGTGTCAACATCGCCTGGAGAAGAAGAAGAAGAACAAGAAGAAGAACAAGAACGGAAGGCGGCGACAGCGGCGACAGAAGACCGGGCCACCGCCTGTAAAAGAGCTACAAGAAGGCGCGGTGGCCCGGCAGAAGAACCGAAGGCGGCGACAGAAGAACGGAAGGCAGCGGCGACAGAAGACCGGGCCACCGCCTGCAAAAGAGCTACAAGAAGGCGCGGTGGCCCGGCAGAAGAACCGAAGAGGGGGACAAGACCCCCGAAGTCGGGAGAAGAGGCCGGCGGCGGGGAGGAAGAAAGCCGGACTCCTCCGCTAGTAAAAGAGCTACACACACATAGCGGAGGAGTCCGGCGAGAAGACCCCCGAAGACGGAAGACCCCCGGAGCTGTGCAATAAAATATTTTTTCCCTGTGTTGTGTTTTTTTTTGTACTTTATTTCACAGGTGAATGGGTAGGGGTACATTGTACCCCATACTCATTCACATAGGGTGGGGGGCCGGTATCCGGGGGCCCCCTTCTTAAAGGGGGCTCCCGGATTCCGATAAGCCCCCCGCCCGCAGACCCCGACAACCAACGGCCAGGGTTGTCGGGAAGAGGCCCTTGTCCTCATCAACATGGGGACAAGGTGCTTTGGGGTGGGGGGGCCGCGCGGCCCCCCCTTCCCCAAGGCACCCCCCATGTTGAGGGCACGCGGCCTGGTACGGCTCAGGAGGGGGGGCGCGCTCGCTCGCCCCCCTTTCCTGGCCGGCCGGGTAGCGTGCTCGGACAAGGGTCTGGTGTGGACTTTGGGGGAACCCCCACGCCGATTTTTTTCGGCGTTGGGGTTCCCCTTTAAGCCCATTCCAGGCGGCGGAGCCCGCGACGTCTCCTTCGCGGGCCCCGCCTACCTGTACACGCGCTCGAAATGGGCGGATTTGCCTCCTCCTTACGTGGGCGAGTCCGTTCATTTCAAAAGTTGAGCGAACTGTTTGCCCAACCTTGTTCGTCAAACAGTCCGCTCGTGTGTGGGCAAGTCCGCTCATGCAAATTTTGAGCGGACTGTTTGCCGAAACTGTTTGACGAACAAGGTTGGGCAAACAGTCCGCGCGTGTGTACGCGGCCTTACACTTGCACAAAGTCACAGATTTTGTAGGATTAGAGTCAGGTGTATGATTAACCAATTATACCAAGCAGGTGCCAATGATCATTTATTTCATATTTCGGTTGCAACGCAGTCATTAACTGAAACAGCTACAGTGGTGTGAAATAGTGTTTGCCCCCTTCCTCAATTCCTGTTCTTTTGCATGTTTGTCACACTTAAGTGTTTCGGAACATCAAACCAATTTAAACAATAGTCAAGGACAACACAAGTAAACACAAAATGCAATTTGTAAATGAAGGTGTTTATTATTAAAGGTGAAAAAAAATCCAAACCATCATGGCCCTGTGTGAAAAAGTGATTGCCCCCTAAACCTAATAACTGGTTGGGCCACCCTTAGCAGCAACAACTGCAACCAAGCGTTTACGATAACGTGCAATAAGGCTTTTACAGCGTCCTGGAGGAATTTTGGCCCACTCATCTTTGCAGAATTGTCCTAATTCAGTTACATTAGAGGGTTTTCGAGCATGAACGGCCTTTTTAAGGTCATACCACAACATCTCAATAGGATTCAGGTCAGGACTTTGGCTAGGCCACTCCAAAGTCTTCATTTTGTTTTTCTTCAGCCATTCGGTGGTGGACTTGCTGGTGTGTTTAGGATCATTGTCCTGCTGCAGAACCCAAGTTCGTTTCAGCTTGAGTACACGAACAGATGGTCGGACATTCTCCTTCAGGATCTCTTGGTAGACAGCAGAATTCATAGTTCCTTTTATCACGGCAAGTCTTCCAGGTCCTGAAGCAGCAAAACAGCCCCAGACCATCACACTACCACCACCATATTTTACTATTGGTATAATGTTCTTTTTATGAAATGCAGTGTTCCTTCTACGCCAGATATACTTGGACACACACCTTCCAAAGAGTTCCACTTTTGTCTCATCGGTCCACAGAATGTTGTCCCAAAAGTCTTGGGGATCATCAAGATGTGTTGTGGGAAAATTGAGACGAGCTTTGATGTTCTTTTTGCTCAGCAGTGGTTTTCTCCTTGGAACTCTGCCATGCAGGCCATTTTTGCCCAGTCTTTTCCTGATGGTGGAGGCATGAACGCTGACCTTAACTGAGGCAAGTGAGGCCTGCAGTTCCTTGGACGTTGTTGTGGGGTCTTTTGTGACCTCTTGGATGAGTCGTCGCTGCGCTCTTGGGGTAATTTTGGGCGGCCGGCCACTCCTGGGAAGGTTCACCACTGTTCCATGTCTTCGCCATTTGTGGATAATGGCTCTCACTGTGGTTCGCTGGATTCCCAAAGCTTTGGAAATGGCTTTATAACCCTTTCCAGACTGATAGATCTCAATTACTTTCTTTCTCAATTGTTCCTGAATTTATTTGGGTCTCGGCATGATGTGTAGCTTTTAAGGATCTTCTGGTGGACCTTACTGTGTCAAGCAGCTCCTATTTAAGTGATGCCTTGATTGTGAACAGGTGTGGCAATAATCAGGCCTGGGTGTGGCTAGAGAAATTGAACTCAGGTGTGGACAACCACAGTTATAGTATGTTTTAACAAGGGGGGCAATCACTTTTTCACACAGGGCCATGATGGTTTGGATTTTTTTTCACCTTTAATAATAAACACCTTCATTTACAAATTGCATTTTGTGTTTACTTGTGTTGTCCTTGACTATTGTTTAAATTGGTTTGATGTTCCGAAACACTTAAGTGTGACAAACATGCAAAGGAACAGGAAATGAGGAAGGGGGCAAACACTTTTTTACACCACTGTATGTAGGAGGCTTAAAACTGGGTGAGGAACAGCCAAACTCTGCGACTAAGGTGAGGTTGTAGAAGACAGTTTTTATGTCACAGATCATAAACCATGGCAAGACTGAGCACAGAAACAAGACACAAGGCAGTTATACCATATCTCCCAACTTTTTGAGATGGGAACAAGGGACACCTATAAGCAAAAGCATGTAGGCATAGGACACACCCCTTCCACTCCACCTTAAAGGAGAATTATACAAAAAATTATTAGATAAACCCACAAGTGTTTTGTTTTTTACCACCACTATCCCTTTATACAGGCTTTTGAAATTGACAAATGCAGCAATTTAGAAATTGAATGAAAGTTTTAACACTAGGAAACACTTTTTGAAAGATAAATAGTCCCTTCTTTTTTCTATACAACTATACAGATCAGACCAAAATGAGTAACAACTGAGGAGGGACAGAGGGACTTTGTTCCAAAGCAGGGACAGTCCCTTCGAAGTCAGGGAGAATTGGAAGCAAAATCTTTCCCAGGCAAAGATTTCAAAGCAGACTAGGGTTTCAAGATGTGCTGTTTAAGATCTTTTGAAGAAGATCAATAAAACAGGCAACACTCAGGACCATAGATGCAGTGATCAGCTAAGGTAACAGTACAGTGGATCAAAGAAACATCACGTTTACTTCCCCTTGACATCAGAAGATGTCCAGCAGTGCCATCAGCACAGACTTGGCAGCTACCAGTGGGACCCTGGAATACACCTATCTACTGTCCATAGTCTGGCCAGAAATGGTCTTCATGGAAGAATTGCAGCCAAAAAGCCATACCTCCAACGTGGAAACAAGGCTAAGCGACTCAACTATGCCCAAAAATATATTAATTGGATTGCGGGAAAAATGGCAGCAGCTGCTCTGGACTGATGAGTCAAAATATGAATTATTTGGCTGTAGCAGGAGGCAGTTTGTTCTGAATGGTATAATAATGAATGTCTGCAGGCAACAGTGAAGCATGGTGGAAGTTCCTTGCAAGTTTAGGGGCGCATTTCTGCAAATGGAGTCGGAAATTTGGTCAGGATCAATGGTATCCTCAATGCTGAGAAATACAGGCAGATACTTACCGGTATCCATCATACTATAGCATCAGGGAGGCATTTGATTGGCACCAAATTTATTCTGCAGCAGGACAACGACCCAAGTTCCTTCAAAAACTGTGTGCAAGTGTACCTAGAGGAATGGATGCCGATTTGAAGGCAAAGGGAATATTGATTTGATTTTGATTTCTCTTCTTTACTTTTTATTTTGTTAATTGATAAAAAAATAAACTGTTAACATTTCTATTTCTGAATGCTTTCTTCATTTACAGCATCACACCTGCCTAAAACATTTGCACAGTAGTGTATGTCAACTGCTGCAATGTTGCAACTGATAAACCAACTTCCATAGTAGAGGGTGGATGGGTGAGAACCTCTCTTAATATCTGCAAATTCCAACCGGATTAACTCAATTCTTCTTTTGGACCACCCAGCTAGCTCACCGCCAACCTAAGTAACCATTTACCCTTTTGGTTACCTGATTCCCCTTCTCACCAAATCGCGTAAGCCTTATTTGGTTCTTCTCCTTTTCTTTCTCTGGGGTTACCTTTCTGCCTTTTTCCATAATTGTGACTGAATCCTGGGGATAACAGGCTGGGAGTTTCTTAAGGAATAAAGATGAAGCTGTTTGCATAATTTCATTTTATCTATGCTGTATTATTGAAGAATGCTTCTTCATACAAGTTGTATTTTTCTTTTATTGTCTCATAAATACAAAATATTTCATAATTAAAATGGATCATATTTTACATTCGATGAAGATGCCTGCAGCTCTGAGAGGCATTCTCATTAGTGGCGAGTGGAATTTCAGTCGAAGTCAGCAAAATGGATGGCTTTTATAGCTTGTAACAATGGTCCTTGGATAGCAAAAAGCCAGATGAAGATAGATGAAGATAGAGGGCAGGCAAGACCTGGTAATACGCTACTGGTGGGATGCAGATTTGACTGTGCTGTAAATCCTGGGAAAGCTCTTTGGGGCAGACCTATTTGGATGTGGGCCAGTGTGTAATACCCTGAGGGTTTTGTGTAATAACCTGAGGGTTTTGGGGAAAATCACCTTTTTTTCCCTTCACCTGGAACAGTTGCAATACTTTATGGTTCCTACATTTCCTTAGTGGCTACCTCCTGTATGATGTTATATGCCCTCCCACAGGCCAGGTAGGGGGGTCCTGGTGAGAACACTACTATTACCTTGGCTTTGTATTTTATGTATCAGCCTCTCAACCTCTTCAAACAGGAGGGTACGGGCATATAGTACGGTGTGTTTTTTTTTGTACAAGGAAGTGAGCCAAATGTAGAAAAACTGTGTCTGTGTGCTCGATTAAATAAATCGTTTATAGAGATATACATGGTCTACTGGTCACATGTGTTGAATTCCTCCGAGATCCATGCCTCATTAATTTTTATAAATGTGAGGTAGTCAACACTGTCGTGAGCTAGGCGAGTGCGCTTATCGGTCCCCCCTGCTGCACTGAACGTCCTTTCGGACAGGACACTGGACGAGGGGCAAGCCAAAAGTTCCATTGCAAATTGGGCAAGCTCTGGCCAGAGGTCAAGCCTGCCCACCCAGTAGTCCAGGGGTTCATCACTCCTCAGAGCATCCACATTGGCCGTTAACCCGATGTAGTCAAACACCTGTCAGTCTAGGCGTTCCCTGATGCTGGATCCGGATGAGACCTGTCGATGGGTCGGCTGAAAGAATGACCTCATATCAGAAGTCACCAACACATCTTCAAACCGGCCTCTTCTTGCAGGCGCTGTTGGATTGGTACCCGCAACTCTTTCTCTGGCAGTGGGAATTCCTCCTCTGCCAGCGCACGCAAAAGCAGAATGCAGCATTTCCTGAAGCAGGGCCTGGAAGTGCTCCATTCTGACAGCCCTCTGTGACGGTGGTAACATTTCTGCCATTTTGTGTTTGTACCAGGGATCTAAGTACGTTGCCACCCAGTACTGGTCCTTGACCCTTATGCTTTTTATACGGGTGTCCCTGTTAAATCACTGGAGCATGAAGTTTCGTTTGCACTAAACTGGAAGCGGTGTGATGGCCTGGCTCCTGCTCATCATCCAGGATAATGTCGTCCTCCTCGGTCTCCTCTCCCCATCCACGCACAACAATAGGGATCCCAGGTTTAAAGCATGCTCTTCTTGCTCCTCCTCATCCGCCCCGGCACCATCCTCCTCTGACTCCTCTTCAGACTCCTGTTGTTGACTTGTCTCAGATAGAGTAGCTCCCCCTGGGAATTCATCCAGCATTGGGACTTCCGCATCTTCCTGCTCCTGCTCCTCCATGGCTTGATCAATGACACGACGCAATGCACGCTCCATAAAGAAGGCATAAGGTACCATGTCACTGATGGCGCCATGGCTGCGACTGACCAATTTGGTGATCTCATCAAATGGCTGCAGAAGTCTGCATGCGTCACGCATGAGCAGCCACTGGCGTGGTGAAAAAAAACCGAACTCCCCAGAACCTGTTCTGCCGCAGAGTTCGTTCAGGTACACATTAACTGCGCGTTTCTGCTGGAGCAGCCTATCAAGCATATAGAAGGTTGAGTTCCATCACGTCGGGAAATCGCAAATAAGACATCTGACCGGCAGATTGTGTCGCCGCTGAATGTCAGCAAGGCGAGCCATGGCCGTGTAAGATCTTCTGAAATGGGCCGAGATTTTCCTTGCCTGCCGCAAGATGTCCTGGACCCCAGGGTATTTGACAACGAATCGCTGCACGACCAAGTTTAAGACGTGTGCCATGCATGGTACGTGCGTAATTTTGCCCTGTTTCAATGCGCTAAGCAGATTGGCACCGTTGTCACACACCACTTTACCAACTGTCAAATTAAGCAGTGTTAGCCACTGATCTGCCTGTGAACGCAAAGCTGAAAGGAGTGCAGGGCCAGTGTGGCTCTTGGCTTCCAGGCACAACAGACGCAGCACAGCATGGCAACGTCTCACCTGGCATGTCGAATAGGTTCTGGGGAGCTTGGGAGGGTGCAGTGGCAGAGACGCTAGCAGCGGAAAAGGAGCACAATTGTGAGGAGAGAGGAGAAGTAGAAGACGAGGCTGGACCGTGAGAGCCTGGAGTGTGGCTTTGTGGGTTCCGTTGCTCCCATTGGGCTCGGTGATGGCAGGTCATGTGCCTTCTTAAGGTGAGTGTTTGGCTTACCGCGACTTATGTGTTGACTGCAAAGATTGCAGATGGCAACACTATTGTCAGCAGTGGACACGTTAAAAAAAGCCCACACTGCGGAGCCATGTGTCGGCATCCTGGGAGCGCCAGATGTGACCGTACATGGTTGATGCCTCGCTTCTGATACATTAGCAGTCTGCTTTGTCCCTCCTGTGCAATGTAAGTTCTTCCTGCTTCTCCTCCCTATCTGCTGGTCCATATCTCCCTCTGAACTCCCCTCCTCTTCCTCTCTTGTGGGCACCCACGTGACATCACTAGAGACGTCATCATCAACGTCACCTTCTCCACCGCTATAATTAGAGATCTCAGAGTAGGCAGCAACAGCGGGGACCAACCTCCTCCTTGGGCTGATCTGGGTACTGTCGTCAGACTGCTGAGTGGTGGTTGTTGCTACCTCCTCTTCCTGATCCAATGCCAAGAGTGGCTGCGCATCGGAAATGTCTTGATATGGATCAGAAAATAATTCCTGTGACTCAAGCGGAAGGTATATGGTGGTGGTGGTGGTGGTGGTGTTGGTGGTAGTGTCTTTGGGGGTGCACACAGCAGAGAGTGAAGAAGAGGGTGCAGATCGAGAGGATGAGGAGGGTGCAGAAGAGTAAGGCTGAGTGAGCCACTCAACCAAGTCTGGTGTGTCCTTTGACGTAATCGCACGCACCTACTGCAATTTGCCACTTTGGCTCAAGCCTGTTGCTCCTGCCCTACCCCTACCACCCCTGCGGAAGGGCCTGCCTCTTCCTCTGCCTGTCATTTTTTAAATGACCCTGTGACAAAAGTCTCTAGAGAAGTGCAGTATGTATGTGGAAGAAGGTATATAACACCCCGCTTCAATCTGTCGTTTTTGGGGGCCACTGGTCTATCACATCAGTTATAATACTTTTTTTTTATTGCGTTTGTCACTCTTTGTAGTATCGCTGCAGAAACGCTCAGCAGTCACAATGCTGCACAGTGGAAATGCACTATACTATGCTTTCTATATGTGCAAGTATTGTATGTATGTATTACACACCTATATACTGCACACCAAATAGTACACCTATACCAGTCCTTAACCACTTTCAGACCGGACCATTTTGCTGGTAAATGACCAGAGGTCTTTTTACACTTTGGCACTGCGCTGCTTTAACTGGTAATTGCGCGGTCATGCAATGTTGTACCCAAACAAAATTTGCGTCCTTTTCTTCCCACAAATAGAGCTTTCTTTTGATGGTATTTGATTGCCTCTGCGATTTTTATTTTTTGCGATATAAACGTAAAAAGACCGCAAATTTTGAAAAAAAATGATATTTTCTACTTTTTGTTATTAGAAAAATCCAATAAACTCAATTTTAGTCATACATTTAGGACAAAATGTATTCAGCCACATGTCTTTGGTAAAAAAAAAGTCAATAATTGTATATTTATTGGTTTGCGCAAAAGTTGTCACATCTACAAACTAAGGTACGTTTTCTGGAATTTACGCAGCTTTTAGTTTACGACTGCCTATCTCATTTCTTGAGGTGCTAAAATGACAGGGCAGTACAAAACCCCCCCAAATGACCCCATTTTGGAAAGTAGACCCCCTAAGGAAATTGATAAGAGGCATGTTGAGCCCATTGAATATTTTATTTTTTTGCCTCAAGCGATTGAATAATGACAAAAAAAAAATTTTTTTTTTTTTTTTACACAAAGTTGTCACTAAATGATATATTGCTCACACATGCTATGGGCGTATGTGAAATGACACCCCAAAATAAATTCTGCTGCTTCTCCTGAGTACGGGGATACCACATATGTGGGACTTTTTGGGAGCCTAGCCGCGTACAGGGCCCCGAAAACCAAGCACCGCCTTCAGGCTTTCTAAGGGCGTAAATTTTTGATTTCACGCCTCACTACCTATTACAGTTTTGAAGGCCATAAAATGCCAAGATGGCACAAAACCCCCACAAATGACCCCATTTTAGAAAGTAGACACCCCAAGCTATTTGCTGAGAGGCATGTTGAGTCCATGGAATATTTTATATTTTGCCACAAGTTGCGGGAAAATTACAAACTTTTTTTTTTTTTTTTTTTTTTTCACAAAGTTGTCACTAAATGATATATTGCTCATGCATGCCATGGGCATATGTGAAATGACACCCCAAAATAAATTCTGCTGCTTCTCCTGAGTACGGGGATACCACATATGTGGGACTTTTTGGGAGCCTAGCCGCGTACGGGGCCCCGAAAACCAAGCACCGCCTTCAGGCTTTCTAAGGGCGTAATTTTTTGAGTTCACTTCTCACTACCTATTACAGTTTTGAAGGCCATAAAATGCCAAGATGGCACAAAACCCCCACAAATGACCCCATTTTAGAAAGTAGACACCCCAAGCTATTTGCTGAGAGGCATGTTGAGTCCATGGAATATTTTATATTTTGCCACAAGTTGCGGGAAAATTACAAACTTTTTTTTTTTTTCACAAAGTTGTCACTAAATGATATATTGCTCACGCATGCCATGGGCATATGTGAAATGACACCCCAAAATAAATTCTGCTGCTTCTCCTGAGTACGGGGATACCACATATGTGGGACTTTTTGGGAGCCTAGCCGCGTACGGGGCCCCAAAAACCAAGCACCGCCTTCAGGCTTTCTAAGGGCGTTACAGTTTTGAAGGCCATAAAATGCCAAGATGGCACAAACCCCCCCCCCCAAATGACCCCATTTTAGAAAGTAGACACCCCTAAATTTAGGGGTACACTAGTGAGACTAGGTAATAAATGGCGGGTGCCCTGAAACTATAAAAAAATAACTAACCAACCAGCGTCACCTGTAACAGTTATATGGTGATCACTGGTGAAAGGGTTAACTAGGGGGCAATCAGGGGGCTTTATGCGGTAGTATATGGGGGTCCCTGGCGCTATAAAAAGCTGCGGCGAACCTAAATACCTACCTGCCTAACTAGCGTCACCTGTGACACTAATACAGCGATCAGAAAAACGATCGCTTATTAGGCTGGGTTCACACTGGAGCGATGCGGGAACGCCACGAATGCGCGGCGGGTTCCCGCATCGCATGCCTCCCGGCGGCAGTTCACACTGCCCTATGCGAACTGCTGGGAGTGTCAGTGAAATGTTAATGACACCCCCAGATCAGTTCGCATATCGCAGTGCGATCTGCAAACTTGGATCGCATGGTGTGAACACCCATGCGATCCGATTCTGCTGCGGACCAAAAAAAGGGTCCCGTGCGAGTTTGCGGCGGGTGCGGCGGGTGCGACACGAATTCAGCCATACTATCTGTATAGCTGAACTCGAATCGCACAGAGATCGGATGTGATTTGCACTGCAGTGCGGTGCGAATCACATCCGTTCTCATAAACCGCTGCAATGTGAACCCAGCCTTAGTGACACTGGCGACGGGGGGTGATCACGGGGTTAAACCTTTATTGGGGGGGTTAGGGGGGTACCTTAGAACTAAAGGGGGCTAACCCTAACTGCCCTAACAGTTATTAGTCACAAATGACACCTGCCGGGTGATCAGGGGGTTAAACCTTTATTAGGTAATAAATGGCGGGTGCCCTGAAACTATAAAAAAATAACTAACCAACCAGCGTCACCTGTAACAGTTATATGGTGATCACTGGTGAAAGGGTTAACTAGGGGGCAATCAGGGGGCTTTATGCGGTAGTATATGGGGGTCCCTAGCGCTATAAAAAGCTGCGGCGAACCTAAATACCTACCTGCCTAACTAGCGTCACCTGTGACACTAATACGGCGATCAGAAAAATGATCGCTTATTAGGCTGGGTTCACACTGGAGCGATGCGGAAACGCCGCGAATCCGCGGCGGGTTCCCGCATCGCATGCCTCCCGGCGGCAGTTCACACTGCCCTATGCGAACTGCTGGGAGTGTCAGTGAAATGTTACTGACACCCCCAGATCAGTTCGCATATCGCAGTGCGATCTGCAAACTCGGATCGCATGGTGTGAACACCCATGCGATCCGATTCTGCTGCGGGCCAAAAAAAGGGTCCCGTGCGAATTTGCGGCGGGTGCGGCGGGTGTGGCGGGTGCGGCGGGTGCGGCGAATGGCTGAACTCGAATCGCACAGAGATCGGATGTGATTTGCACTGCAGTGCGGTGCGAATCACATTCGTTCTCATAAACCGCTGCAATGTGAACCCAGCCTTAGTGACACTGGCGACGGGGGGTGATCATGGGGTTAAACCTTTATTGGGGGGGTTAGGGGGGTACATTAGAACTAAAGGGGGCTAACCCTAACTGCCCTAACAGTTATTACAGTCACAAATGACACCAATGCAAAAAAAAAAAAAAAAAAAAAAAAAATGACATTGGTGTCACTGTGACTGGGGGGCAGGGGTAATTGGGGGGGTGATCGGGGGGTAAAGGGGGGGTGTGAGTGTGCCTGGCATGTTCTACTGTGTGTGGGATGTGTTGGTGCAACTCACTGATCCGCTCTCCTCCGTGTCGGAACGAAAAATACCGACACGGAGGAGAGAATACATCACTTCCTCTCCTGTGTTTACATTACAGGAGAGGAAGTGATGTCACCGGGGATTTCCATTCGTCGGGAGCGATCGCGAGGGGGTGGCCATGAATGAATGGCCGTCCCCTCGTCCGGGATCGCTCCCGAACGAAAACCGACCGCCGCAGGCACCGGGCGGGGGCCCGATCGGGCCCCCGACCCGCGGGAGGCAAAACACGTACATCTACGTGCTTATGCCTGCCCGTGCCATTCTGATGACGTAGATCGGCGTTAGGCGGTCGGCAAGTGGTTAAAAGGACCTTTGTGGACCTAGTAGCTAGTGATTTGCAGACTGTCCCTCAGTCCCTACACTGATAAAAGACAGCTGCAGAAACGAGCAGTAATCTGCAGCACAGCAATGCACCAGCACCCTATATATTTTACACCTATACCAGTCCTTAAAAGGACCTTTGTGGACCTAGTAGTAATAGCTAGCTAGTGATTAAACTGACTGTCCCTGCTCCACACAGCATCCTGTCCCTACACTGACAAAAGACAGCTGCAATCACCAGCACAGCAGTGCACTGAACCCTATATACTGTACTACACCTATACCAGTCCTTAAAAGGACCTTTGTGGACCTAGTAGTAATAGCTAGCTAGTGATTAAACTGACTGTCCCTGCTCCACACAGCGTCCTGTCCCTACACTGACAAAAGACAGCTACAATCACCAGCACAGCAATGCACCAGCACCCTATATATTGTACGTCTATAACAGTCCTTAAAAGGATCTTTGTGGACCTAGTAGTAATAGCTAGCTAGTGATTAAACTGACTGTCCCTGCACCACACAGCGTCCTGTCCCTACACTGACAAAAGACAGCTGCAATCACCAGCACAGCAGTGCACTGAACCCTATATACTGTACTACACCTATACCAGTCCTTAAAATTACTTTTGTGGACCTAATAGCTAGTGATTTGTGTCACTACAGTCTCTCCCTGCTGCACACAGCGTCCTGTCCCTACACTGACAAACGACAGGCTGCTGCAATCACCAGCACAGCAGTGCACAGAACCCTATATACTGTACTACACCTATACCAGTCCTTAAAAGGACTTTTGTGGACCTAATAGCTAGCGATTTGTGTCACTACAGTCTCTCCCTGCTCCACACAGCAACCTCTCCCTATAGTGACAGAAGAAAGAATGTAAAATGGCCGCCGGATCGGGTGTATTTATAAGTTAGGGGAAATGTCCAAGTGTCCATGTGCTGTAATGTCTCAATTGGCTGTCCTGTACCCAGGGCCGCTGATAGGCCAGTACAACTGGCCCTGCTGTACCGGGCCTGACCAGCAGGGGGGGCCCGAGCAACCTGAACTGCAAAATTAATATAGAAAAAAAAAAAAAGATTCTCCTCCACCGATCATCGTCCGCACAACCCCACCCCCGTTCGGTAAGTTTTTTTTTTATTAGATGCGATTAGTCTGTTCTGTATGAGGCTGCAGGGGAGGGACTATTTGTTGTATTTCGGGCGCGGAAGAATACGCCTTCTGCACCCGCTCCTCCTGCTCCGCACACCGCACAAGTCCCGGCGAGCATACCCTATGGTGTTGCGGAGTGATATTCCTCTCTCTCTCTCTCTCCGCGTGAGAAGTAGCAGAGTGAGAGGAGCACAGAGTGCAGGGGCCGGGCGATCAAGCTATTGTGGACACTGAAGAAGAGGGTAGAAGTGATCTCTGCTGCCCTGCTAGAGCTAACAATTACACAGGTGAGGTGTATGTTTGAAGTTAAACATCTACTACTACTCTGCAAATACTCTGCAATACCTACTCTGCAATACCTACTCTGCAATACCTACTCTGCAATACATACTCTGCAATGCATACTCTGCAATACCTACTCTGCAATACCTACTCTGCAATACATACTCTGCAATACCTACTCTGCAATACATACTCTGCAATACTCTGCAATACATACTCTGCAATACATACTCTGCAATACTCTGCAATACTCTGCAATACCTACTCTGCAATACCTACTCTGCAATACATACTCTGCAATACTCTGCAATACATACTCTGCAATACCTACTCTGCAATACATACTCTGCAATACCTACTCTGCAATACCTACTCTGCAATACATACTCTGCAATACATACTCTGCAATACTCTGCAATACATACTCTGCAATACTCTGCAATACTCTGCAATACCTACTCTGCAATACCTACTCTGCAATACTCTGCAATACCTACTCTGCAATACATACTCTGCAATACATACTCTGCAATACATACTCTGCAATACTCTGCAATACCTACTCTGCAATACATACTCTGCAATACTCTGCAATACCTACTCTGCAATACATACTCTGCAATACCTACTCTGCAATACATACTCTGCAATACATACTCTGCAATACTCTGCAATACCTACTCTGCAATACATACTCTGCAATACCTACTCTGCAATACATACTCTGCAATACTCTGCAATACATACTCTGCAATACTCTGCAATACATACTCTGCAATACATACTCTGCAATACATACCCTGCCAATACATACCCTGCCAATACATACCCTGCCAATACATACCCTGCCAATACTCTGCAATACATACTCTGCCAATACTCTGCAATACTTTATACTTACCCTGCCAATACTCTGCAATACTTACCCTGCCAATACTCTGCCAATGCTCTGCAATACTTACTCTGCCAATACCCTGCCAATGCTCTGCAATACTTACCCTGCCAATACTCTGCAATACATACCCCGTCAATACCCCACCAATACCCTGACAATACTCTGCAATACTTACCCTGACAATACTCTGCAATACTTACCCCGCCAATACTCTGCAATACTTACCCCGCCAATACCCTGGCAATACCCTGACAATACTCTGCAATACTTACCCTGCCAATACTCTGCAATACATACCCCGCCAATACTCTGCAATACATACCCCGCCAATACACTGGCAATACTCTGCAATACTTACCCTGCCAATACTCTGCAATAAATACCCTGCCAATACTCTCCAAAATACCATTTTATTTATTCATTAATGGTTTGTATTACATATAGATATTAAAGAGGTCTGTTCTCATCTGAAAACAGTATTTCTTTTGGATAATCAAACCTATAACTGACTGGAGAAAACAAATATCACTTGTAGACAAACCTACACTTTGTTTCAAGGTGGGGTCTGGGGAGGGGCAATGGGTGGGGCCAGGGGTGGGGCTAAAGGAGGGACCAGGGGCGGGGCCTGGGTGGAGCTTAAGGGGGCCCCGTCAGGTAGGCTGTACGGGGCCCCATAATTTCTATCAGCGGCCCTGCCTGTACCCCATGATGGATGTGTCATCATGGGTCAAAGTTCTTTCACACTGTAAACACATATGTCCGCCGGGCGAACAGTGGCAATAGTCCACCAATCGGGCGAATCGCGAACACGCAAAATTCGCCACAAACAGACCACCGGGCGAACAGTTCGGCCATCCCTATTGGTGAACATGCCACTTAGGTTAGACTAGTTGCATACTATCTCCTTATTGGGTTTTCTGAGGTTGCAAATAGGACTTGTTACTGTAGTTACCTCGGGTTGAGGTGCTTTAGTCAACCTACCACTAATACCCCCAATACTACCCTCTGTAATATGTTCTGTGCTGACTATCTCTACTTCTGGACCCTTCCCACTGTCACCTAGTTTAAAAGCCCCTCTAACTTTTTGGCCATTTTCGCTCCCAGCAGATCTGCACCTTCCTCATTTAGTTGCAGTCCGTCCCTTCTATAGAGACGGTAACCAACTGAGAAGTCGGCCCAGGTCTCCAGGAACTCAAACCCCCTTCTTTCTACACAAGCTCCTCAGCCACTTGTTTACTTCCCTAATCTCCCTCTGCCTTTCTGGTGTGGCTGGAAGTATCCGTAGTATTTCTGAGAAAACTACCTTGGAGGTCCTTTTCCTTAATTTAGCTCCTAAGTCCCTAAAATCGTTTTTTAGGACACTCCATCTACCTCTGACTGTGTCATTGGTGCCAACATGCACCATAACAGCTGGGTCTTCCCCAGCCTCTCCAAGTAATCTTTCCACCAGATCCGTTATGTCCCAAACCCGAGCGCCCGGTAGACAACATACAGTTCAGCACTCTAGGTCTTTGTGACAGATTGCCCTCTCTGTCCTAAGAATTGAGTCCCTTACCACCAGAATCTGTCTTTCCTTTCCCTTGACTTTTCTCCCACCCTCACTGGAGAAGATATTCCCCTGGCAGCTAGGAGAGTCACTCAGCTCTAGTAGTGCTGGTCCCTGACTGGTTTCACTCAACGGGGCATACTTATTGGGATGCTCCAGCCCAGGACCGGCCTCCCTGACTCTTTCCCCTCTATCCTTCCTGTCACCCATCTACTCTGTTTTGGTGCCTGCCCCTCTTTATCTCCACTCACCCCTGTGCTGGCCTCTGCCGACACCTGCTGGGTACGATCCCAACTCTCCTTTAGTATGGAGAGACTTCTCAGTGTTGACAGTTGGTACCCTAGATTCAGAACCTGGGCTTCCTGGGAAACCACATACTTACATATTACAGAGCAGTATTTGCCCTCAATCGGATGATCAAGGAATGCATACATGCCGCAAGGTGTACACTGAGTCACATTTCCCCCCTGCCAGGCATCAAACCTACAAATTGAATGGGGATTGGGGGTTATACTCTGTCCAAATTAACTAACAACTAGCTTTCTGACACTAATACTAAACAATACACAGGTACTCAACAATACAATACACAGGTACTCGCAACACACTTGAACTTGTAGCACACGTGCACTCACAGCACTCATGCACTCGCAGCCCATGTGCACTCACAGTACACATGCACTCACAGCACATGTGCACTGACAGCACTCATGTACTCACAGTCCACGTGCACTTACACACGTGTACACACAGGACACAGGTACTCACAATACTCTCAATACACAGGTACTC
Source organism: Lithobates pipiens (assembly GCF_037356315.1). NCBI lineage: Eukaryota > Metazoa > Chordata > Amphibia > Anura > Ranidae > Lithobates > Lithobates pipiens. The sequence goes on along the minus strand of NW_027507718.1, from coordinate 479,915,279 downwards.
ACAATACACACAATACTCAGGTACTCAATGCACGCACACTACTCAGATATTCACAATACACAGGTACTCACAATACACAGATACTCACAATACATGCAATACTCAGGTACTGACAATACATAGGTACTCAGAATAGACACAATACTCAGGTACTCACAATACACTCACAATACTAAGTTACTCCACAATTCTCAGTTACGCCACAACACTCAGATACTAGCAGTACTCAACAGTCAGTCCACAATACACACATCCCCACTAGACACAATCAGTCCGTTTTTTTATTGTTATATTAATTGATTGTGACCACTCTGCTCCTGTTCAAACGCCCTTGCAATCTGTCACTTGTAGGGCTTGTCAGTGTCTATGGTCTCCCCTGGTCAGCCTGCTGGTTACTGCTCCCACTGCTCCCCTGTCTGCCTGTTACTCACCCCTTCTGGACTGCGGCACACTTACCTGCCGCTTCTCCTGGATCAGACCTGTCTCCTCGCGGTCCCCTTGGTATCCCAAGCTGTAGGAATAGACCTTATTGTACTAATGACACTGGCAGGGAAGGGGTTAACATCAGGGGCGATCAAGGGGTTAAATGTGTTTCCTGCAGGTGTGTTCTAACTGTATGGGGGATGGGCTGCCTGGGGAAACACACAGATCTGTCTTCCTGCATAATCTGTGTGATCTCCTCTGTCAGAACAGAGATCTGCCTTCTTTACACAGGCAGATCCTTGTTCTGTCACTGCAGGGAAAGATCGCGGGTGGCTGGCAGACATCGAGTCCACTCCCCCCGCTAATCAGCTTCCCCTCTGGCCAGTGGGCATGCGTGTACCCACAAAACAGAGTTCCCGAGCTGAAGTACAATGACGGCGATTCATGGGAACGAGCTGACCTGCCCCAGTACAAGTGGTTAAAAACACTGTATATAGCTGGTTGCTAAGGAGCGGACCATGAAAACGGCTGTCACATCCTTATCAACCGATGAGTCATCAGCTGTCAGCGGGGATCCCTGCATACAGCTGAATGTAAAAAAAAGAATTGCCGGCAAAAAAAACATTGTGGGGTCCCTCCCCCAAATCCTTTGAGTCTGGTATGGATTTGGAGGGGAACCCGAAGCCAAAATCAAATATAAAAAAAAAAAACATAGAGGGGGTGCTTTGGGGCAGGAGGGGGCTCTGATTCTGATAAGCCCACTGCTTTAAAGCATCCACCCCATGTTGAGGGCTCGTTTGTCCCCTCTCTTTCCTTACCTGCCAAGCTGCATACTTGGATAAGGACCTGGTATGGATTTGGAGGGGGACCCCACAATGTTTTTTTCACAAATTTGTTTTGCCAGAAATTCTTTTTTTTGTACATTCAGCTGTCAGCGGAAGACTCAGTGGTTGTAAATGATGTGGCAGCCGCCTTCCCTGCCTGCTTCTTAGCAACCAGCTATATACAATGTGTTTAAAAAGAAGAAAAAAAAAGAAAATGCATGAAAACTACATGCAAAAATGCATCAAAAACACAGGTTTAAAAATGCACTATAAAACGCATCAACCGCAACGGCATAGATGTGAACCTAGACTAAGTTCATCTGACCTCTTTTGATATGTGTTATTCCTAAGACATTGCTGCCCATCTCTGGACTTTTCACATTTCTTTTTGTAGGTGAGTTTTATCAGAACTGGACACCGTAATCTAAATGAGGTCTATAAAGCTCCATACAATGGAATCAGCACCTCATCTCTAAATGCGGAACACTATCGACTCATGGATCAGTTTGAAAGACATTGTTCTACAAAAGAGCAATGTCTCTCAATGTGTCTCTGTTTATAATACATGGCTATCCATCACTTAAAGTAGCTTCCATCTTGTCATCTCCTTTGGAGCTTTTCTTCAGCAAATCTAAATTAAGTCCTTAATGAAACTTAATGAAACTGTAATGTGGTTTTTAGATACAAAGCATACAAATAACCTCCCTTGAAAGCTAACAGTCGCAACCCATTGTTGAAGGAATGACAACACGAACGCATATGTCGTATAAATATTTATTCACATTACCTCCGGGATAAATGAGTTGACATTCAGCAATTAAATCTGCTCAGTAAAGTTTCAGTACTTAAAGGTTAAAGATTAGGCTTGCTCCCTCTTGTGCTATACTAAAAATGCATGCTGTTTCTTCCGACAGATGACGGAGGCTCGGCCATCTGTTAAGTAAAGACCCTTCCAGTTGGCTGTGATGTTTCTGACAAATGGTTATTTGTAGACGTCAGCTTGAAGGTTTGTTTGGTGTGTAAACCAGCTCGGAGCTGGAAGATGAAGAACTAGCATTAAAGAGAATCTGTTATGGAAGAAAACACCTGTGGGAAAAGCCTAAGATGGAAGCTTTGAATGCCAGGCTGCATAGTAGTTCCAGGGCAGTGACGTCACTTGCAATTGAGATGAATAGGTTCAGCTTCACTACCCTACAGCTAGTATGTAGTCCAGCTTTCAAAAACCTACAGCTTCCATCTGAGAATTCTTACACAATTTGCCTTGTGACAGATTCCCTTTTGAGTTATTTCTGCAGCAAACCTCTGCCCAATTTTATTATGTATCAATGCTAATGCTCTTTTTTTGCAGAAGAACACTATTCCAATTAATTTTTTTATGCAAGGAGCTAAAGGAATCAGGAACTATACCCAACGAACCCTTCATATCAGATCTAAAGCCAATCACAAAAAATCTCATATATAGTTGCATAGCAGGTGAGGTTGAAAAAAAACACCAGTCCATCAAGTCCAACCTATGTGTGTGATTATATGTCAGTATTACATTGTATATCCCTGTATGTTGTGGTCGTTCAGGTGCTTATCTAATAGTTTCTTGAAACTATCAATGCCCCCTGCTGAGACCACCGCCTGTGGAAGGTGATTCCACATCCTTGCCGCTCTTACAGTAAAGAACCCTCTACATAGTTTAAGGTTAAACCTCTTTTCTTCTAATTTTAATGAGTGACCATGAGTCTTGTTAAACTCCTTTTTGCGAATTTTTTTTATCCCTATTGTGGGGTCACCAGTATGGTATTTGTATATTGAAATCATATCCCCTCTCAAGCGTATCTTCTCCAGAGAGAATAAGTTCAGTGCTCGCAACCTTTCCTCATAACTAATATCTTCCAGACCCTTTATTAGCTTTGTTGCCCTTCTTTGTACTCGCTCCATTTCCAGTACATCCTTCCTGAGGACTGATGCCTAGAACTAAACAGCATATTCCAGGTGCGGCCAGACCAAAGTCTTGTAGAGCGGGAGAATTATTGTTTTAATCCCTGGAGTTGATCCCCTTTTTAATGCATGCCAATATTCTGTTTGCTTTGTTAGCAGCAGCTTGGCATTGCATGCTATTGCCTGAGCCTATCATCTACTAGGAGTCCCGGGTCCTTTTCCATCCTAGATTCCCCCAGAGGTTCTCCCCCCAGTGTATAGATTGCATTCCTATTTTTGCCACAAAAATGCATTATTTGAAATTTTTCTACATTGAACTTCATTTGCCATGTAGTTGCCCACCCCATTAATTTGTTCAGATCTTTTTGCAAGGTTTCCACATCCTGCAGAGAAGTTATTGCCCTGCTTAGCTTAGTATTGTCCACAAATACAGAGATTGAACTGTTTAACCCATCCTCCAGGTCATTTATGAACAAATTAATTAGGATTGGTCTCAGCACAGAACACTGGGGGACCCCACTACCCACCCCTGACCATTCCGAGTACTCCCCATTTATCACTACCCTCTGACCCACTCACCTTATGGTCCATGCCAAGGGACCTTATTTTGTACAGTATATGTTTATGGGGAACTGTGTCAAATGCTTTTGCAAAATCCAGATACACTACGTATACTGCCTTCCTTTATCTAGCTGGCAAATAACCTCCTCATAGAAGATTAGTAAATTGGTTTGGCAAGAACGATTCTTCATGAATCCATGCTGATTACTGCTAATGATACCGTTCTCATTACTAAAATCTTGTATATAGTCCCTTATCATCCCCTCCAAGAGTTTACATACTATTGATGTTAGGCTAATTGGTCTGTAATTCCCAGGGATGTATTTTGGGCCCTTTTTAAATATCGGTGCTACATTGGCTTTTCTCCAATCAGCTGGTACCATTCCAGTCAGTATACTGTCAGTAAAAATTAGGAACAATGGTCTGGCAATTACTTGACTGAATTTCCTAAGTACCCTCGGGTGCAAGCCATCTGGTCCCGGGGGTTTATTAATGTTATGTTTCCCAAGTCTAATTTTAATTTTGTCCTCTGTTAACCATGGAGGCGCTTCCTGTGATATGTCTTGAGGATAAACACTGCAGTTTTGGTTACTGAAGCCCCCCGATTCCCTCATGAAGGCTGAGGAGAAGAATAAATTCAATACCTTTGCCATCTCCCCATCCTTTGTAACCAGATGTCCTTCCTCATTCTTTATGGGGCCAATATGGTCTGTTGTCCCTTTTTTACTATTTACATACTTAAAGAATTTCTTGGGATTTTTTTTGCTCTCCTCCGCTATGTGTTTTTCATGTTCTATCTTAGCCATCCGTATTGCACCCTTACATTTCTTGTTGAATTCTTTATAAAGTCTGAATGCTGCTGATGATCCCTCAACCTTGTATTTTTTGAAGGCCTTCTCCTTTGCTTTTATATGCATTTATACATTGGAGTTAAGCCATCCAGAACTTTTGTTCGCTCTTGTTCGCTATATGTTTTAGCATGTAACGTCATTTAAAAAAGCTATTTTCAAGAGCTTTAAATGTGATCCTGCTATGAAGCCCTTGTTCAAGAACTTCCTGTTATGGGTTGACAATTGCCTACCAATTGTGCTTCTGTGTTGTTCCTCATCATACACACCCTTGATGCAAGCTACAAGCAGCTATATATCAAATTAGTATTGGAGCTTGGAGACATTCACTATGTGCACCACCACCTTTAAATATAACAAGAAAATATATGCCCAAAGAGCAGAGAGTGGAGTTCTGAGCTGCAGAAAAATCTGAAATCAATTGTACAAAAATTTTTAAATGTATTATTACATAAACAGTGTAAAACTACTTATACCGTAAGGCCGCGTACACACGCGGGGACTGTTCGCCCAACTTTGTCCGCTGAACAGTGTTTCGGCAGACAGTCCGCTCGTGTGTGGGCTTTCAGCGGACAGTTTCAGCGAACAGTCCGCTGAACAAGGTTTTTCGGAAATTCCGAAAAACTGTCCGCTGAAACTTTGTTTCAGCGAACAGTCCCCTCGTGTGTAGGCTTGTTCGTCAAACTAAGTTCCGCGCATGCTCAGAAAGGATTTACACGCCGAAAGTTATAATGCAGTGTATAGGACGTCGTATTTTTCGTCCCGTCGTACGTGCCGTTCACGTCATCGCGCACGGTTTCAGCAAACTGTTCGTTCGTCGTGTGTGGCCATGTCCGTCCATGCTAATTTTGAGCGGACTGTTCGCTGAAACTGTTTGACGGACAAAGTTGGGCGAACAGTCCCCGCGTGTGTACGCGGCCTTAGGGTAAAAAACAGCCCAATGGTCACATTACAAAAGAATGGTTGCCTCTACATGTTTCACCACAAACGTGGCTTCTTCTGGAGCTTTTGTAGGACCTTCTTTTAAAAAAAACACCTTTCAGAATGGTCACGGTTCCAGGTAATCCCCAAGACCTACCAAGAGGTCCAATGGGGAACATCTGTGCCATAAAAGTGAGGGAAGAACAATTGCCCTACAGTCACCCCTGTTATCTCAAAAAGTTTAGTAAGTTGATCGATCAGTGTGAGTGGCCATAGCCATACTGCATAGACATGGTCAACTGCTGTCACTATCAAAAGCCAGCACTAGAGCAAGTGCATGTGGACAGTGACTGATAGAGGCTGGAGGGGATCAGCAGAACTGGTAATTAAAAAATGGTGAAAAAAATGAAATGGAAAAAATATAGTACATGTCAATCAGTTAGGGATTACATCCAATTGGAGCATAACTTAACTTGGTCAGAGCAAATAAACAGATGTACGTCCATTCTGCTATTCTATTCTCACTCATCTGTTCGTTACTGCAGGATGTATTTTTTATGAAATATTTTTTATACATAGTTACATAGTTAATTTGAAGAAAGACACAAGTCCATCTAGTCCAACCAATAGAAAAAAAGTAAGCAAATAGAAAACCTCCACATACACAATCCTATACCCGAAGTTGCTTCAGAGGAAGGCAAAAAAAAAACAATAAAGCATGATCCAATTTGCTACAGCGGGGGTAGGGGATTATTTGCCGATCCCCCAGGTGGCAATTGGATATTCCTTGGATCAACTATCTCTGCTGCAATTACCTATGCATGTGTCAGGAACCATGAATCAGACTGAGACAGAAGTACAATCAAATCACACTTGTTTATTAATAAAAATAAAAGGGTAAAAAGAAAAAGCGTAGTCAAGCATAGCCAGAGTCCAGTAGCCAGATCGGGTAGTCAGCCAGTCCAAAGTTCATTAACCAGATCGGGTAATCAGCCGGGCCTGAAGTCAGGGATCCAAGGAGAGCAACCGCAAGCAGGATAAGGAGCCAGGAGGGATGTCAGCAAGCCAGTCTTGAAACAAACAGCAGGAGATGGTTCCTTGTGATGTGACCAACGTGAAGGCAAAGGAGAAATGAGCTGGAAGGCTTTAAATAGGCAGGTCAGACGAGCATCATCTGGAACAGCTGGTAACTGTGGAAAGAGAAGAGAGCTGGCAATTAGCCGACAGCTGAGCGGCCAGCCCAGAGGAGGAACGGCTAAGCCAGCCCTGACAGCATGTTGATATACAGTTATATTTTGTGTATTTGGGAATGCATTTAGCTCTTTTTTTAAACAATCTACTAAAATGTTGCTGAGGACTTCCTGTTTCCTGTGACACCACTCCCAGCTGCTGGATACGGCACTTCTGAGTTTTGCTTGTGAGCTATATTCTATATACTGGATTGTTTTTAAGAGAGTGTAACAATTTTAATGCCATGAGTTAATAAGAAAAAAAAAGTACACCATGTGTTGATGACCAAATACTTATCTAAAATAAAGCAGTGAAGCTTCTAGAAACAGAAAGAGAAGTCTGGTGGAGCCCAGTGGAGCAAAAGAGAGATCCAGGAAAGATATTATTTCTAAAAGCTCATTTTTGACTCTTATGCTCAAAGCAGGGGATCAAAGCTTTCCCGGTGAGTGTGGCGCACTTAAGTGTGCAAGGAGCACTTTAGAGCACAAGATCACTCTATGAATGAAGTTATGCACTTAACACGTAGTTGTGGAGGTGCCAGAAAGAATTTAGTAGACGTGTGCAATATGTTTCGTTCCAAATTCGTTTTTCACCTAAATTCAACAAATTTGTTAATTCAGAAATATTCAAATTAACGAAAACCCATTTAACAAATTTTCCCGAAAAATAAACTTTGAAAGTTCGAAAATTTTGAAATTCAAAAATTCGAAAATCCCAAAATAAGAATGAAAATCTGAAGATTTGAACGCAAATCCAAAAATAAGAACGCAAACCCGAAAATTCAAAAATCTGAAATAATAATTAACTAATAATAACTGACTATTAAATTACACGTATTGGAATTTCCTTTCTAATTTGGCTGTTAGTGAACGTAACGAATACGAATTTATCCAAAGTTAGGAATTATCCTAAATAACAAATGCTGCATCAAACAAATGGAATGCAATGAATTAATAATAATAAATAATGATAATAAAAAGGTTTTATTATTATTATTATTTATTATTATTAATTCATTACATTCCATTAGTTTAGATGCAGTATTTGTTATTTCTGATAATTCCTAACTTTGGATAAATTCGTATTCGTTACATTCACTAATAGCCAAGTTTGAAAGGAAATTCCAATACCTATAATTTAATAGTTATTATTACTTAGTTAGTTATTATTTCGGATTTTCGTTCTTTCATATTTTCGGGTTTTTGTTCTGATTTTCTGAATTTCTGATTTTCTGAATTTTTGAATTTCGGTCATAATGAATGACCCGAAAAAGAAAAAGAAAAACGAACAAATTTTTCGTCAGTACACATGTCTATAAATTAGAATATATAATGTGGACTGTCTATGCCAGGGGTGTCCAAACTTTTTTCAAAGAGGGCCGGATTTGATGAAGTGAACATGCGCGAGGGCCGACCATTTTGCCTGACATTCTTTGAATCGTTAAAATTCGGTCTAAGTGTGTTCTTTCGAGCTCTAATACACTGCCCAACAAGAATTCTCTTGCCTTTGTGGCTGTGTGTGGGAAGAAATGAGCTTGGGCGTATTTGTACATACTGTATTAATTGGCGTATAACACACACCTTCACTTTAAGAGGGAAGTTTCAGGAAAAAAAAATGTTTAAATAAAGAACTGTGAAGCAAAATAATGGTCAGTGCCCACCAATGCAGCCTAATCAGTGCACATCTGCAGACCCACCTTTGCCAGGAACACACCCACCACAGCCAGGAATGCCCCCACCATAGCCAGGAATGCCCCCCCCATAGCCAGGAATGCCCCCCCCCATAGCCAGGAATGCCCCCCCCATAGCAAGGAATGCCCCCACCATAGCCAGGAATGCCCCCACCATAGCCAGGAATTCCCCCACCATAGCCAGGAATTCCCCCACCATTGCCAGGAATGCAGCACCATTGCCAGGGACACAGCACCATTGCCAGGGACACAGCACCATTGCCAGGGACACAGCACCATTGCCTGGGACACAGCACCATTGCCAGGAATGCCTCCCCAAATGCCTCACCATTGCCAGGAATGCCTCCCTAAATGCCTCACCATTGCCAGGAACGCAGCACCATTGCCAGGGACGCAGCACCATTGCCAGGGACGCAGCACCATTGCCAGGGACGCAGCACCATTGCCAGGGATGCAGCACCATTGCCAGGAATGCCTCCCCAAATGCCTCACCATTGCCAGGAATGCCTCCCCAAATGCCTCACCATTGCCAGGAATGCCTCCCCAAATGCCTCACCATTGCCAGGAATGCAGCACCATTGCCAGGAATGCAGCACCATTGCCAGGAATGACTCACCATTGCCAGGAACGCAGCACCATTGCCAGGGACGCAGCACCATTGCCAGGGACGCAGCACCATTGCCAGGAATGCCTCCCCAAATGCCTCACCATTGCCAGGAATGACTCACCATTGCCAGGGACGCAGCACCATTGCCAGGGACGCAGCACCATTGCCTGGGACGCAGCACCATTGCCAGGAATGCCTCCCCAAATGCCTCACCATTGCCAGGAATGCCTCCCCAAATGCCTCACAATTGCCAGGAATGCAGCACCATTGCAAGGAATGACTCACCATTGCCAGGAATGACTCACCATTGCCAGGAACGCAGCACCATTGCCAGGAACGCAGCACCATTGCCAGGAATGCAGCACCATTGCCAGGAACACAGCACCATTGCCAGGAACACAGCACCATTGCCAGGAATGCACTGACGAGCGCCAAAGGAGAATCTCCTGTTTACACGGCGGCTTCTTTAATAGAAAGTCCCGCCTCCTTTGATGGACAGAAAAGTCGTCCAATGGCAGTGCAGGAGAAGGACTTCCTATTACAGAGGCCGCCCGTAAACAGGAAATTCTCCTGTGTACGGCGCTCGGTCCTGTCCTCCCTGTACCTTCCGAAGCATATATATCAGGGGTAATGAATTAAAATTAAAGGAGGTCCGGTCGCCAAAATTTTCTTTGGGCCGAGGTCCGAATCTCAAGTCTGTGCTACGACTCAGAAATATTGTAGTAACTGTACATCTATCAAAAACATGAGAAATGTACAATTTCCTTAGCATTTCAACAATATTTATTGTCAAGTTACATCTGGTGATCCCAGATCAAGTTAAATCTGGTGTCCCCATCACAGTGCCCCTTTACATCAGGTGTCCCCATCACAGTGCCCCTTTACATCAGGTGTCCCCATCACAGTGCCCCTTTACATCAGGTGTCCCCATCACAGTGTCCCTTTAAATCAGGTGTCCCCATCACAGTGCCCCTTTAAATCAGGTGTCCCCATCACAGTGCCCCTTTAAATCAGGTGTCCCCATCACAGTGCCCCTTTAAATCAGGTGTCCCCATCACAGTGCCCCTTTAAATCTGGTGTCCCCATCACAGTGCCCCTTTACATCAGGTGTCCCCATCACAGTGCCCCTTTACATCAGGTGTCCCCATCACAGTGCCCCTTTACATCAGGTGTCCCCATCACAGTGCCCCTTTAAATCAGGTGTCCCCATCACAGTGCCCCTTTAAATCTGGTGTCCCCATCACAGTGCCCCTTTACATCAGGTGTCCCCATCACAGTGCCCCTTTACATCAGGTGTCCCCATCACAGTGCCCCTTTACATCAGGTGTCCCCATCACAGTGCACCTTTACATCAGGTGTCCCCATCACAGTGCCCCTTTACATCAGGTGTCCCCATCACAATGCCCCTTTACATCAGGTGTCCCCATCACAGTGCCCCTTAACATAAAATGTGCACATCAGGATTTCTCTTAACATAAAATAAGTGTCATGCTGATGGGCACATTTTATATTAAGGGGCACTCTGATGGACACAACAAAACATGCCCCTTAACTTAAAATTTGCCCATCAAAGTGCCCCTTTTAATATAAAATGTACCTATCAGTGTTGCTCTTAAAATAAAATCTGCCCATCAGCGTGCCCCTTAACATGAAATAAGGGTCACACTGATGGGCACCTATTATGTTAGGAGGCATTCTGATGGACAATTTTTATTTTAAGGGGCATGCTGATGAGTATATTTTTAATGTGCACATCGATGGGCATATTTTGTAGGGCACATTTTGTTGTACCCATCATCGTGCCCCTTAACAAAATATGCCCATCGATGTGCACATTAAAAATATACCCATCAGCGTGCCCCGTAAAATAAAATTTGTCCATCGGATTACCCCTTAACATAAAAGGTGCCCATCAGCGTGACCCTTATTTTATGTTAAGGGGCACGTTGATGGGCACATTTTATTTTAAGGGACACGCTGATGGGTATATTTTTAATGTGCACATCGATGGGCATATTTTGTTAAGGGACACCTTAACAAAACATGCCCATCAGTGTGCACATAAAAAATATATCCATCAGCGTGCCCCTTAAAATAAAATGTGCCCATCAGAGTGCCCTTTAACATAAAATTTTCCCATCAGAGTGCCCTTAACAAAAAAAAGCCCCTTAAAATATGCCCAACAGTGTGCACAACACTGATCACTAATAGATAACTAATGTGCCCACATACCTTAACTGCAGGAGTGTGGGCACAACTGAAGCTGCCTCACGATTAGATCCAGGACCCGGGAACCGCGGGCAGCAGGGGGGCGGGGGGCGCACGTGACGTCACACCCCTACTGCCCGTGTCTCTTCAGCTCTGAGAGACACGGCCAGGAGCAGGGGGCGGGCGCATGCACGCAGCGTCACTGATTGCTGGGGAAACCCGTGGTCCCAGCAAACCAGTGATTGCTGTCGCTTGCTACACTGGCGGCATGGCGCTGCTCGGTCCGGACTCGGACCGCGGGCCGCCATTTAGTGACGGCTGATATATATCTTTTGTGGCCCCGGCGCTGGGAGATCGTCGGGGGCCACAAAAGATATGTATGTCCAAATAACCAGGCGGGCCGTTCAAAACCGGGCCGCGGGCCGCAATTGGCCCGCGGGCCGGACTTTGGACATGCCTGGTCTATGCACTAAGCACTTACCTTGGACTTACCTTGTTTCATTTTTATAAAAAAATTTATTCACATTTGTTGTTTTATGTACTGTATTGTGAATGAGTTTGGCATATATTAAGTGAATCGGAGCACTTATGAACAGCAGCTTCAGTACTGTTCAGAAATAGTTATAGAAGCACAGGTTTTTAGTATTTCAGAAAATCTACTGAGCTGGTCAGAACTTGTTCTTGGGGGAGTCTCTTCCACATTTTCACAGCCCTTACTGTGAAGAAGCCTTTCCGTATGTAGTGGTTAAATCTCTGTAATGACCTGAAAGTGAATAACACTACACCAGGTTCACTATATGGACCACTTACGTGTTCATACATGGTGATCATATCCCCCCCTTAATCTAATCTGAAGAGAGAGAATAAATTCAATTCAGTTGATCTTTCCTCATAGCTGAGCTCCTCCATGCCTCTTTTAAATGCCCCAAGTGTCTCTGCCCCCCCCCCCCCCCCCCCCGGCTATCTCTGGTAAAGGTGGGTGACTCTGGTATGCATTTACTTCCGTGAAGCTTATGTGCTGAAAACTCATTTTGAATTTCTGGTTTGTTTTCATGTTATAGACGTGACAAGCATGCAAGCAGAGGAAAATGTAAAAAAGCTCATGGTCTAGCTTTTCAGTAATCTCAAAAGAGAATAAAAATAAAGGCCATGAAAGTGGTTGTAAACCCATTACAACCACTTTAACCTACAGGTAAGCCTAGATTGGGGCTTACCTGTAGGTGCAAGAAATATGTCCCAAACCTAAAAGGTTTGGGAGATATTTGCAGAAGTAGCGGCACCGATGTCTATGGCGCATGGGCCATAGACATCGGGCACAGGCGCATTGAGCATGCCGTTTCTAATGGCGATCATGCCGTTTGTGGCGGCACCAGCGTGCCTGCGTGGTAGTGAGGTCATCGCTGCTCTGGCCAGTCACAATACCCAGGAATGTCACTTCGGGGCAGATGGCGGCGTCGGAGGAGGCGAACGAGAGCCTATGCGGAGGCTTCGATCTCAGGTAAGTAATTCATAATAAGCTAGTATGCTATGCTAGGAGAAAAGTGAACATTCCGTTTATCTTTAGCAAACAAACCCCACTGTGTTTTTTGGATGCCCCCTCCACATCATGCTGACTCACACTCGAAGTTGCTCTGCATCATGAAAGCTGGCCTTTTTTCCTGATTCAGAACTAATCTGTTAAAAGTATTGGGAAAGTGTAACCTAACATGGAAATGAAGATTTGGACTTATCCATATTCCTTAAAGTGTATATAAAGCCAGTTTTTTATTTTCATTTTGAACAGAAGAGTTAAAGCAGTATTAAACCCAACTTTTTACTTTTCCCAATATTGAAGCATTAAAGCGGTTGTATAGTCTTTTTTTTAACTTTTACCAACAGGTAATCCTATAATAAGGCTTACCTGTAGGTAAAGAAAATATATCCTAAACCTGTATGGTTTAGGAGATATTCCCTTCGCAATGAGCCGCTGACTGCAGCGGCGCATGCGCACAGGGGATTCTCGGCTGAAAGCCCAGGAGACGCCGGACCCTGCCGGGAGGGACAATATCTCGGCTTCGGCCACTCACAGCGCCGGAGCCTGCGATACCTGTAAGACACGTCGAGGGAACATGTCAGCTCCCTCGGCGTGGATCAGGAGAGATGTCAGGACCTCGTTCTAAGGTAAGTATTTCATAATGAGCTAGTATGCAGTGCATACTAGCTCATTATGCCTTTTCCCTTGCAGGTCTGAAAAAAACAAAAAGCGTCAGAGGGTTTACTCCCACTTTAAAGTGTCACTAAACCCACAAATCAGTCTGTATATGCAGTAAAGAATTCTTGTTATACTCACTGTGGAACTTAAACATACAGTCGCCTGCTCGGATTGGCTTTGAGACACAGAGAGGTGCGGGCTGATAATGTTACAGCCTCTGCCAATCCAAGCAGGCTTTGTATTCATTAATAGAATATATTGCTCGCCGTGATTGGCTCAGCACGGTAATGCTCCAACTTCTATTAAGAAGAAGGAAATATAAGCAATATGAAGCCTGAGAAGGGGGATCTTCCTATACAGTGAGTATAAGCAAAAACTGTAGAAATACCGTAGAATTAAGGGTTCGTCTTATACGCCCAGTCGCCTTATACACCGGAAAATAAGGTACTAAAAGAACTGCATTTCCATGTTCTGTGTACTGCTGGAGACCAGATGTAGTGAATTTAGGGTCCTGGGTTTAGTAACACCTTAAGGCCTCATGCACACATGCTGCCGGAACACAGAGCTGTATACTGGATGTATACTGGATGTATGGTGATAATATATACAGTTTATACATTCTGGGCTTGTCTGCAGTTAGCGGTTGGTGGTTAGGGATGAGCCGAACACCCCCCGGTTCGGTTCGCACCAGAACTTTCGAACGGACCCCAAATTCGAACGAACGTTAGAACCCCATTGAAGTCTATGGGACTCGAACGTTCGAAATGAAAAGTGCTAATTTTAACGGCTAATATGCAAGATACTGTCCTAAAAAGGGTTTGGGGACCTGGCTCCTGCCCCAGGGGACATGGGTCAATGCCTAAAATGTTTTTAAAAATGGCCGTTTTGGCGGGAGCACTGAATTTAATGACGATTAAAGTGAAAAAAAAAAAGTGAAATATTCCTTTAAATATGGTGCCTGGGGGTGTCTGTAGTATGCCTGTGAAGTGCCACGTGTTTCCGTGTTTAAAACAGTCCCTGCACAAAATGACATTTAACGGAAATAACACCATTTAAAACTGCTTGCGGTTTTAATGTTATATCTGGTTCCTGCAATATGGTTGAAAATCATTGAGAAAAATGGCATGGGTAGCCCTCCCTGCCCATTACCAGCCTATTTGGGTCTTGTACGCATATTAAGGGGAACCCTGTACCCATATTAAAAAAAGGAAATGCGTGTGGCCCCCAGGCCCTATATACTCAGAACAGCAGTATACAGGCGGTGCAAACAAGAAAGGGACTGTGTAGGTTTGTTGTGTTAAGTTGAATCTGTTTGTAATTTTCAACTGGTACATTTTTAAAGTGTAGCTCCAGTAAAAAAAAGGATTTTTAAGCTTTTTGGAAAACATAGGGAAGGGTTATCACACCCCTGTATAATTTGTTTTCTCGTCCATCTTTTTTCATCTCACTTGCTGTTGTCTCCTTCCGTTTGCAAGTAGGAGATGTTTGTAAATTGGATGTTTGAAAGTAGGGGCCTGCCCTATATGCTCTGCAGAAATGGCGGAACAAGGTGTTGGTTTTGCCACAACATTCTAAGCCCTCAAAGTGACTCTTGGTGGGCGCTGGAGCGCCCTGCTGTGAACGATTATATCAAGAATTGTAATTACATGCCATTGTTGAACAGTGGTAGAAAAATTGACCTTTGGTGGTTGTGGTGCTGGTGCCACAACACTATAAGTCCTCACCGTTACTCTGGGTGGGCACAGGAAAGGGCCCTCCTGTGAAATATTATATCAAGAATTGTAATTACATGTCCCTGTTAAACAGGGGCAGAAAAATTTGGCCTTAGGCACTGCTGCTGGTGCCACCACACTGCAATCTCTTCCATATACTCTAGTTTTATTGCAGGAATTAGCCCTGCTGCAAAGCATTGCATCAAAAATTGTACTTAAACGCCCCTGTTAAACAGGGGCAGAAAAATTGGGCCTTAGGCACTGGTGCTGGTGCCACCACACTGCAACCTCTGCCATATACTCTTGTTTGATTGCAGTAATTAGCCCTGCTGCAAAGCATTGCATCAAAAATTTTACTTAAACGCCTCTGTTAAACAGGGGCAGAAAAATTGGGCTGATGGCATCAACCAGAACCAGAAATGTTCTTCCAACATATCAGCGGAGGAGGAAGAGGATAGACAATCAACATAACAGGACAGTCACTCAGCATCAGCATAGGCAGTCTTGAAGGGATGTGGTATTTCAAAAAAAATTATTCGGTTACATCAGCTTCAGGTGCTTGGTAGCTGTGGGTGATCCAAGACTGATTCATCTTGATGAAGGTCAGTCGATCAACTGATTCGGTGGACAGGCGCACCCTGTGATCGGTAACAAAGCCACCAGCAGCACTGAAGGTGCGTTCCGAAAGAACGCTGGATGTAGGACAGGCCAGTAGCTCAATTGCATACTGTGCAAGCTCTGGCCAGTGATCCATCCTCAAGACCCAGTAAGCCAGAGGATTTTCGGTGGGAAAGGTGTCCAAGTCTGACCTTGCCCCTAGGTATTCCTGCACCATGTAAATCAGACGCTGGCGATGGGTGCTGGAACCGATCATACCTTGGGGCTGCGGACTAAAAAATTGTCTGAAAGCATCAGTCAGATGGCCACCTTCTCCACCGCTCCTTCTGACCGATGCCTCAGCAACACGTTGTCCAGGACCAGGAGTTTGTAACCTCCCAGTCTCTGGGAACGCGTTGCACAGACCTTTCTGCAAGGCCTCCCGGAGATGTCTCATCCTCTGCTCCCTCTGCGATGGCAAGATAAGGTCGGCAACCTTACCCTTGTACCGTGGATCAAGGAGAGTGGCCAGCCAGTAATGGTCCCTCTCCTTGATCCGAAGAATACGAGGATCCTTCCGCAGGCTTTGCAGGATCAGGGAGGCCATGCAGCGTAGGTTAGCTGAGGCATTCGGTCCGGAGTCCTCTGGGTCACTAAGGACAACATGATCCGCAGCTATCTCCTCCCAGCCACGTACAAGTCCACGTGTTTCTTGGGACTGTAAATCATCCCTACAAGACTGCTGCTGCTGCTGCTGCTGCTGCTGCTGCTGATGCTGAGTGCCAGCCTCCACCTCCATGCTGACACAATCATCCTCCTCCTCCTCTTCCTCCTCCTCATCCTCTTCCTGTGTGATGGGTGGCACAGCAGGAACACTGTCTGGATAAAGGGGGCCTTGAGAGGCAAGGAAGTCCTCCTCTTCCTGCCTCTGTTCTGCCTCAAGTGCCCTGTCCATTATTCCACGCAGCGTATGCTCCAAGAGGTGGACAAGAGGTACAGTGTCACTGATGCATGCACTGTCACTGCTCACCATCCTTGTGGCCTCCTTAAACGGTGACAGGACAGTGCATGCATCCCTGATCATGCCCCACTGGCGTGGTGAGAAAAAACCGAGCTCCCCTGACCCTGTCCTGGTGCCGTAGTCGCACAGGTACTCATTGATGGCCCTCTGCTGCGTGTGCAGCCGCTGCAGCATGGCCAATGTTGAGTTCCATCTGGTGGGCATGTCACATATAAGGCGGTTCTTGGGCAGGTTCAACTCCTTTTGGAGCTCAGCCAGCCGAGCACAGGCATTAAATGATCGGCGGAAATGCACACAGACTTTCCTGGCCTGCTTCAGGACATCCTGTATGCTGGGGTACCTGCCCAAGAACCGCTGCACCACCAGGTTAAGGACGTGAGCTACACAGGGCACATGGGTCAGTTGTCCCTGTCGGAGGGCGGAGAGGAGGTTGGTGCCATTGTCGCAAACCACCATTCCTGGCTTAAGCTGGCGTGGCGTCAACCACCTCTCGGCCTGCCCCTGCAGAGCTGACAAAACATCCGCCCCAGTGTGGCTCCTGTCCCCCAAACAAACCAGCGCAAGCACGGCATGGCATCGTTTTGCCTGCGTACTTGCGTAGCCCCTGGAATGCCTACGGAGCACCGCTGGTTCTGAGGACAGAGCACTGGAAGAGGCCATGGAGGAAGAAGAAGAGGAGGGGGTGGAGGAGAGAGGTGTGTCACAACCAATAGTAGCATTTTGGAGGCGTGGTGGCGGAACAACCTCCAACACTACTGCACCTTGTCCTGCATCCTTCCCAGCTGCCAGAAGAGTGACCCAATGGGACGTGAAAGACAGGTAACGTCCCTGTCCATGCCTGCTGGACCATGAGTCAGCGGTAATATGCACCTTACCGCTGACCGCCCTGTCCAGCGAGGCAAGGACATTGCCTTCCACATGCCGGTAGAGAGCCGGAATCGCCTTCCGTGAGAAAAAGTGGCGTTTGGGGACCTGCCACTGAGGAACCGCACATTGTACAAACTCACGGAAGGGGGCCGAGTCTACCAACTGAAAAGGCAGCAGTTGAAGTGCTAGCAATTTAGCCAAGCTAGCATTCAACCCGCTGGGCATGTGGATGGCTGGGAGTGAACTTCCGCCGGTCCAGCAGCTGGGGCAGGGACATTTGCCTGCTATAATCGGACGTGGGTGTACCGCTAGCAGAGTTCCCGGAAGCACTTGGCTGTGACACACCTAATTCTACACCTTCATTCCTCTCAGAGCAGGTTTCAGAGAGGACTGAAGGTCTAGTGGGGTTGGAGATGCCAGCTGATGAGGAGCAAGGAGAGGTCCGCTTTGTTCTTTGGTGTGGGTCTTTGAGGTACGCTTGCCAACGAGCTGCATGGCAGGTCAACATATGTCTGGTCAAGCATGTGGTGCCCAAGCGGCTGATGTTTTGGCCACGTGAGATACGCTTGAGACATATGTTGCAAATAGCAGCGGTGCGATCTGATGCACTCATCTCAAAAAAGGCCCACACCAAAGAACTTTTAGAATAACGCGCAGAGGCAGCGCTCTGCACAGGCGGAGCTCTGCGGTGTGATTCAGTCGGTGTGCTGCCCCTAAGCTGGCCCCCGGAGGGCATCCTGCCTCGTTGGACATGTGCCTCCTCCTCCCTCCTTCCAGGCACCCACGTGGAATCAGTGCCCTCATCATCCCCTCCCTCTTCATCGCTGTAGCAAACCTGGCAGTATGCTGCAGCTTGTGGAACATGACTGCCAGATTGCTGTCCTTCTTGAGCATCCCCTCTCTCTGCGCTCACGCTACTGCCTTCTTCTAGCTGAGTGTCATCATCAGAGCCCACAAAACACTGGGCATCCTCCTGGAGCATGTCCCCAACACTGTGCTCAAAGAGTTCAGGAGACTCCTCAGGAGGACGTGGTGGGTCTAGGGAAGGAGTCACTAATGATGACATTGAGAGGAGGGAAGACGATGCGTTGGAAGCTGCTTTGCTACTACCCTGAGACTGGGTGAGAGAGGATGAGGAGGATGAAGAGGGCTTGGTCATCCACTCTACCAAGTCGTTGGCATGTTGCGGTTCAACATGTCCAGCTGCCGAAAAGAAGGACAAGCATGTCCCATGGCCACATGCTGATGACAATGCACCGCGTCCACGACCAGCACTGTTTTTCTAGACACAGAGCCTGCTTGCCCTCTTTTATCGGCTCGCGCCTGTCTGCTTTCCAGACATGGTAATGTCCTGAAGGGAGTTGGGTAAAACAGCAGTTGGGTAGTGTATATTGTGCTGGAGGCACACAACACCCACTAACTCCTGCAGATGCCTTTATTATAGAACACCAGAGATAAAGGGGTATATACAGATGTATACTGTGCTGTGCTGGAGGCACACACAACTTCCAATAACTCCTGCAGATGGCAAGTGGGCTCAAATAGAGAACAGCTATGTAGGTGGATATAGCGGTATGTACTGGGTACAGAGCACGCAGACAGCATGCACTATCTCCTAACACTACTGACTGCAAGCTCTATTATTAAAGATAGATCACTAGCTATATAGGTGAGGTGAATATAGTGGTGTATACTGCGGTCAGGGCACGCAGACAATAACCACTACACAACAGCAAGATAGAAAATCGGCCGAAAACGATCGGTGTGTACTGTGTTGAAGGTACACAGAACACCCACTGCTTCAGACGCCAACACACTACACGAGGCCGCCGCGATGGCGGCCTTATATAGTGTGGGGCGTGCACTACACAGCCTGAGCTATGATTGGCCACAGGCATCCTGCCTGTGGCCAATCATGGCTCTCCTCGCTGCTGGCGCTGCGATTGGCCAAGCATGCGGGGTCACAGTGCATGTTTGGCCAATCATGAGCCAGCAATGCACTGCGCCATCGCAGTGCATTGTGGGCCGTGAGCGCCACACGAATTTGACGCGAACGGACCAAAATGTTCGGACTTCGCCGAACGGACGACTCGAACACGAAGCTCATCCCTATTGGTGGTTTTAACTGTCTGCTCAGGAAGTGCAACTATGCCAAGTTGGTAGGGTTAGAGCTCCTATCTATCTGGCCACAGTCCTTAAGCATCTGGCCGGCAACCCCACCTGTGAAAAGAAGAAGTTGTGGATCATCCCCCAAAACCTCCAGCTTGCTCTCCACAATGACAAGGACCTCAAGCTGCTTGATGGTGTCACCATCGCTCAGGGAGAAGTCCTGTCCAACATCCAGGCTGTGCTGCTACCCAAGAGGACCGAGCACCACAAGTCAGCCAAGGTCAAGTAAACCGAATCTGTTCATTTCTATTACAAAGCTAACTAGGGGTGCCTGCTATTTACTATAAATGAACTCTCTCTGCTAACCCTAGGTTCAGATTAGCTTGTAACTGTATATAACCAGATGTGCAGTTACTGTATACCTTTATAGTATTTATTTACCCAGTGCTAACATATTAAATGGATGACAATTAACATTGAACCATTCACATCAATCCCAACCCCAATATGAACTCAAGTTCAAATGAAATACTGCCAATTATCACTGTTTTTTTTCGAAGCCACTTTTTTTTTTCAAATACCTAAAGTCTAGAGAAGTCGCTGGATTTCAGTTTTGACCAACTGTCTAATAAAATCTATTGCTGTTGAAGTGAAAGTCAAATCTTATCCTTAAGTGACTTTAGGCAAATTAATGCAGCATTTTAAATGAAAAAAACAAAACCAATAGACGTGTCATAGTGGTGTATTAATTGTTCATAGTTCCTCAAAGAAAATATTGCACTTATCCTACAGTAATTTGTGCATATTGTATAAAATGCAACTATTCAAGAGGTAAATTTCACTGGAAGTCATGTTAAAAAGCTAATAAACTATGGTCTAATCTTTCTATTGCAATCCAGTAATTACCTTTCAATTTTAAAATATAGTTCAAGTTTTAGAACATGAGAAAGAGGGGCACTGTGATAAAAAGTGGACACTGTGCTGCATATTGGGGCTGGATGAAAAGGTCATTGTTAAACAAAGTCTGAGCCTACTCCTTATATACGCAGCACACCTAATTCCACGGTCTTCGTACCAACTATGTACTCCTTAAAGCGGGAGTCCGCCGCTTTTTTTTTTTTAAAGCCAGCAGCTACAAATACTGCAGCTGCTGACTTTTAAAATAATGACACTTACCTGCCCAGCGCGCCCGCGATGTCGGCACCCGAAGCCGATCTCTCAATCGTCTCTCGGGTGCTGCCGCCGCCATCTTGGGTATGGGAATCAGGAAGTGGAGCCTTGCGGCTTCATTTCCCGGTTCCCTATTGCGCATGCGCGAGACGCGCTGCGCAATAAGGATGGTCCCCGCTGTCTCTGGGATCCGTGTGTTTCCCAGCAGACAGCGGGGGACATTCGGAAAGGGGCATAGATTCTGCAGAAAGGGGCGTAGCTTCTGCAGATATCTATGCCGGAAGTGGGTGCAGATACCTGTACTGTACAGGTACCTGCACCCCCCCTCCCCCTGAAGGTGCCAATTGTGGCTCCGGAGGGGGGGAGGGTTCCAATGAGCGGAAGCTCCACTTTAGGGTGGAACCCCGCTTTAATTACTGTGCCACATATGACAGTACCACAAACACACATAAACCTCAGAACATGGAATCAGTTTAAAAAAAAAAGATAAATCCCCTCCGATATAGCCACAGGACTACCCTTACCACCCATCTGAAAAGTGATCCGTAGTGAACTACCTTTCAAAGGACAGTAGAGCAGTTGTAGCCAGGCATTCAGGAGGCAAAACTGTTGCCTTCTGAAAGGCCCACTTTTTTTCAGCTAAATGGCTATTTTATGTGTCGATACTACTTTTTTCAGTTTAGTATTTTTTTATTTTTTGTATTGGAGGTTTCCTCTAACCTGTTATATCTCTGGAACAGAAAGTGAAAAAGGAAAATTTGCCCAGTGATAAACGTGTAGTGTCCTCTAGTGTGTGCTACTAGTAGTGAGAGTAGTTAAACTATATTCTGACTCATGTTACATGGTGAGTCTGTAATTGGGTCAGGGTTAAAAGAGTTCAATCCAGGCAGCTCTCTGGTGCGCCTCCCCCCCCCCCCATTTTTTAGAATGTTGTAGAATATTCTAGAATATAGTGGGAGGAGGCTAGGAGGGGCTGCCTTGAATAATTATGGCCCCTCATCCAATCCCCAGGAATGGGCCTGGCAGGGGTCTGGTAAACCCGTAGACATGGGCCGTGTATGAGTGGCCACTAGTATCATCTATCAGTGACCATCAGTGCTACCTATGAGTGCCCATCAGTGCCACCTATCAGTGCCACCTATGAGTGCTCATCAGTGCCACCTATTAGTGCCCATCAGTTCTGCATATCAGTGCTGCTTATCAGTGCCACCTATCAGTCCCCATCAGTGCTGCATATAAGTGCCTCATAATCAGTGCCACCTCATCAGTGCCAATCAGTACTGCCTCATCAGTGCCTGTCAGTGCAGCCTCATCAGTGAAGGAGGAAAGAAACTTATTTACAAAGTTTTGTAACAGAAACAAAGAAAAACTTTTTTTTAAAGAATTTTGCAAAAAAGAAAAACCTCAGTGGTGATCAAATACCACCAAAAGAAAACTCTGTTTGTGGGGAAAAAATAATAAAAACTTTGTCTGGGCACAGTGTTGACTGCACAATTGTCATTCGAAGTGTGGGCCCTGCTGTGAATCATGACTGTCAGTTTCTTGTCCTTCTGTGGCACCCCCTCTCTCTAGGCTCACGTTACTCCCTTCCTCAACCTGTGAACCAACATTGGATCCTTCAAATCGCTGCACATCCTCCAGCAGCATATAACTGACACTGTGGTCGAATAATTCTGGGGACTCCTCCGTGCATGATGGTGGGGCTAAGAGTGACTGTGGACAAGGAGATTTTGGAATAGACTGCTTTGGCAGCTATGTTGGAATGCATACTGTTAGCCTGAGCGACAGAGGATAAGAAGGATGAGGACGGCTTCGTAATCCAATCCAGTAGCAACAAAAAAGGATAAGCGTGCCCCACGGCCACCTGCAGAGGAGGCACCATGTCCACGACCACCACTGTTGACTGTAGACACTGAGGCTGCTTGCCCTCTTTTAGTGGCCTGGGAGCATCTGCCTCTCCTTGGTGGCCTTCCGGACATGAAGTGTAGTAGAAACTGTACACACTGTATCAGATACTGTGTACACCGCCTGAAGTGTATTAGAAACAGTACACCACGAAATGCACTGTAGATATAGCCTACACTGAATGCAGAGTATATATATATATATATATATATATATATATATATATATTGTGGCAGCAGGCAGGTAAAGTCACCTGGTTGTATCCAGGATGGTAAATATGTGTGTCCTAGATTCAGGCTTTATGCAGACTTTTACAATTAGAGGGGAAGAGTTAATGAGCCCAGCTGAAGTAAGTGGGCTCATTAAGACCTCTACAAAAAACCCCAGCATGCATAGGGAGATGCTCCATCCTGGAACCAGTTTTGTGTGTATAGACTGGGGAGTCTGAGATCTGTTCTGTGCGGTGAGTTAACGCCTGTGTGGCAAACCCCTACAATAGAGACAGGGACTGGGGCAGCACAAGGCTGCACCCAGTTGTTAGACAGGGAGTCTACGTGTGTAGTTAGAGGTCAAACTGACCAGGATTTATTTTCTTGTTTTATTTTGTTTGGCTGTTATATGTATCACTGCATGTAGCCTAAATAAACCGGATCTTTTGTTTTTTGAACCTACACCGCTGTCTGCTGTGCCTGACTTTGTGTTGTGAACCCATCCAGGGGGTCACACACACCCGCTGCCGAGCTAACCCCTCACAGTTGGTGGAGAATTTTGGCACTTTTTTTTTGTTAAGGCCAGCATGGAGGAGATACTGAGACAGCTGGCTCTAGCAAATGCAAACCAGCAACAAGCAAATGCAAATCAGCAGCAAACAAATGCAGGTTTACAACAGAGCCTTGCAGCCCAGCAGCAGATAAATGCAACTTTGCAGCAGAGTTTGGAAAATCAGCAGAAGGCTCACCAGCAGAGTTTGGAAGCTCAGCAACAAGCCCAGCAGCGATCTGAAGCCCGCTTCATAGACCTGTTGCAGAAGCAAGAGCAGAATTTTCAACAGAAAATAGAGACATTAATACAGCAACGTCCGCAGACCAATGAAGCAAGTGGTTACAATAATACCGCATCCTTTGGTGTGAGCCGTTTACTGACAAAAATGACTGGAGAGGATGATCCGGAGGTGTTTTTGACCACATTTGAAAGGACTGCTGAAAGGGAAAAGTGGCCTAAGGAGCAATGGGCTGGACTGGTGGCCCCTCTGTTAACTGGGGAATCGCAGAAAGCTTATTATGACCTAGAGCCTGACCAAGCAAAAGACTATGTGGTGCTAAAAGCAGAAATATTGGCACGGCTGGGTGTCACCCTGGCCGTCCGGGCTCAGCGTGTGCATAACTGGACTTTTCAGGTTGGAAAACCTCCCAGGTCTCAAATGTATGATCTCATTCACCTGAGCAGGAAGTGGCTGCAGCCAGAGACTTTGACTGCACCAAACATTGTGGAACGTGTGGTTATGGATCGCTTCCTGAGAGCTCTTCCTACTGCCATCCAAAAATGGGTAAGCCATGGAGACCCAGAAAATGCAGATAAACTTGTGGATCTGGTTGAGAGGTACTTGGCTACAGAGAACCTGACCACCTCTTCCAGGGACTCACGGACTTTCCCCCCTAAGACCAGATCATCCCCAGTGACGGGTAAGATGACTCCAAGGGGTGAGGGTGGAGAGAGTGAGAGGGTGGGAGTTCTACCTAAGGTCTGGCGGGAGCAGCCCAGGAAGCCCATGCTGCAAGAGGCAGCGAAAAAGATTATTTGCTACCGCTGCCGGCAAGAGGGACATATTGCAGCCAATTGCCCAGTTGTGGATGAGCCTATGCAATGTGACTTTATAAGGGAGAGACGTCAGTCGCTGTTTGCGACAGTTGCATGCACTGCCATTCGGGGACCTGAGAGACATTTATGTAAAATGTGTATTAATGGTAGGCATGTTGATGTGTTGCTAGATTCAGGTAGCCTGGTAACATTGATAAAAGCTGAATTAGTTACTACAGAGGTCTCTGGGAAGAACAGGGTGGCTGTTATTTGTGTGCATGGGGACACCCGAGAGTATCCTGTAACTTCAGTGTTTTTTGAGACCCCCAAAGGTAACCTCTCTCATCAGGTGGGGTTAGTGTCTCACTTACCACATGATGCTATTGTGGGAAGGGATTTTCCAAAATTCTGGGAACTCTGGGATTGTCCTGAGCCCCCCACTGGTGCCCCTATAGACCAGGAAGATGACCAGAATTCCTCTGGGAGTGGTGAGGACTCTCCTGAATTTCCCTTGTCGGTATTGGCGGGGGAAACTCGAGAAACTGGGGAGGAGCCAACATCCTCAGTTGAAAACATGCCATCTGTGGAGTTTTCGGACCTTGAGGTTCACAGGGAAAATTTTGCCACAGAACAGTTAAAAGACCCCACCCTAATAAAGGCACGGGAAAATGTGGTGAAAATAGATGGCGAGTTAGTGAACCCAGATAAGACTTGCACTTACCCGTACTTCACTGTGGAAAGGGACCTGCTGTATCGAGTGGCTCAAAGGGCAGAAGAAACCATTGAGCAACTTGTGGTGCCCAAACCTTACAGGAAGTTGGTGTTAGAATTGGCCCATGGGCACATTCTGGGAGGTCATCTGGGGACCGAAAAAAACAGAGAGAGGGTACTGCAGAGATTCTATTGGCCTGGGGTCATGAAGGAAACAGAAAATTATTGTTCCTCCTGCCCTGTGTGTCAGAAGTCGGCACCTATGCCACATTTCCGTAACCCGCTGGTACCTCTTCCTATCATTGAGGTCCCCTTTGAAAGGATCGCAATGGATTTGGTAGGTCCGATAATGAAGTCCGCTAGGGGGCATCAGTACATTTTGGTTATATTGGACTATGCCACCCGTTATCCGGAAGCAATTCCTCTTCGAAATACCTCGGCCAAAACCATAGCCAAAGAGCTATCTCTTGTTGTTAGCCGCGTGGGTATTTGTAAGGAACTGCTTACGGACCAAGGTACACCCTTTATGTCCCGGGTTATGAAAGAATTATGAAAGTTGTACAAAGTGAAGCAATTGCGTACATCTGTGTATCACCCCCAAACAGATGGGTTGGTTGAAAGATTCAACAAAACCCTAAAACAAATGTTAAAGAAGGTGGTGGATAGAGATGGAAAGAATTGGGATTGTCTAATACCCTATCTGATGTTTGCCATTAGGGAGGTACCCCAATCCTCTACGGGTTTCTCACCCTTCGAGTTGCTCTATGGGAGACACCCAAGAGGGCTGCTGGATATCGCCAAGGAAACTTGGGAAAATGAGAGTTCTCCTCACAGGAGTGTGATTGAGCATGTTGCCCTGATGCAAGATAGAATTGCACAGGTAATGCCAATTGTAAAGGAACATTTAACCCAAGCGCAGTTAGCACAGCAGAGAGTGTACAACCGTGGGGCCAAGACACGTACTTTTTCCCCGGGGGATAGGGTCTTGGTGCTAGTCCCTACGGTTGAAAGCAAATTTCTGGCCAAATGGCAAGGTCCATATGAAGTAATTGAAAAAATTAGTGAGGTGAACTACAGGGTTAGACAGCCAGGAAGGCGAAAGCCGGAGCAGATCTATCACGTCAATCTGCTGAAAGCCTGGAGGGATAGGGAATCCCTAGTCGCAGAGACTTTGTCACAAGTACAGCCTGATTGCTTAGTTCCTGAGGTTGGAATAGCAGACACCTTATCGAAACCCCAACAACAGGAGGTTAAAGAGTTTGTACTTCGTAACAAAGAGATTTTCTCTGAGCTTCCGGGACAAACATCTGGCGTAGAGCATGACATTATCACCCCACCAGGAGAAAGGGTAAAACTAAAACCTTATAGAATACCAGAGGCCCGACGGGAGGCAATACGTGGGGAGGTTCAAAGGATGTTGGAATTGGGTGTGATAGAGGAGTCCCAGAGTGACTGGTCCAGTCCTATCGTACTAGTGCCCAAACCTGATGGGAGCTGGCGGTTTTGTAACGATTTTCGACAATTAAATAAAGTTAAAAAATTTGACACCTACCCCATGCCGCGTATAGATGAGTTGATTGACCGGCTGGGAACAGCCCGATATATGACAACTCTTGATCTCACCAAAGGGTATTGGCAAATTCCCCTGGCCGAGTCGGCCAAGGAGAAAACTGCGTTTGTAACCCCAGATGGGGCATTCCAATATAAGAGAATGCCGTTTGGGTTACAGAATGCACCGGCAACATTCCAGCGGAAAATGGATACGATTCTGAGGCCCCATCAGAAATATGCTGCAGCTTACCTGGATGATGTGATTATCCATAGCACAGACTGGATCTCACATTTGCCAAAAGTACAAGCAGTCCTAGGGGCTTTGAGCAGATCTGAATCACTACATAACTCTACAATTAAAGCCTTGTACACACGGTCGGAAATTCAGATGGGAAAAGTCAGATTGGATTATGTTGTCGGAAAATCCGATCGTGTGTGGGCTCTAGCTGGCTTTTTCCGTCAAAATTTCCAACAGAAAAAAATTGAGAGCAGGACCTAAAATTTTCCGACAGCAAAATCCGATCTGACTTTTTCCGATCGTGTGTATAGCGTTCCGATGCACAAGGTGCCACGCATGCTCAGAATGAATTTGTGGACGAAAGCTATTGGCTACTGGCCTCTACGTAGACCCGTCGTACGTTTTGTACGTCACCTCGTTCAGAATGATTGGATTTCCGACAACTTTGTGTGATCGTGTCTATGCAACACAAGTTTTGGACAAAATCCGTCGGAAAAAATCTGACGGATTTTGTGGTCGGAATGTCTGACCATGTGTACAGGGCATAAGAGTATATGTAAGCCCCTTGTGTTACCAATGGTGGCCATGGGCTTTTGTTGGCCACAAAGTTCCAGCATCTAGCTCTTCCCAGGATCTTCCACCTCCAAATTATGACTCCTACATTTTTACCTCTAGTCAGTGCTGACAGCTGACTCTAGAATACAAAGGAATACAAAATGCAGATGAATAGTCTGTTACAAACAATCAGAGATACGTCAAAGTCTATAGGGCAATGTCAAAAGCTGAAACAGGCTGGAGTCAAAACTATAATAACAGTCACAGCAAATGAACAACAGAGTAGCACAAAGGACTGTTCGGGAACATGTCTGTGTGGAATTTGTAGCTGCTGACTGTTTATGTGTAAATTTTGGTGCTGCCGCATGCCTATGACAACTGAGGCATTTTGGATTGTTGTAAAATCTGGAATACCAAAATCATAGCTCCCAATTGTCCCTTATTTTGAGGAAGTGTCCCTTGGTATGGCCGTCTCTGTAGCAGCTAAAAGCCAACGAGAGGGAGAGAAGAAATAGCCAGTTTGCAGCGGCTGCAGAGAGCCACACAGGGGATTGGTTCCAGTAGTTGCCCCCTTGCCACACCGATCACCCTCCCTGCCCACATTCAATTCACTCTGCTGCCTGGGCCCCACACAGGAGTACTGGTGGTACCCCCTTATCTACGACCCTGAAAACTATACTAAAAGAACCACCAACTACTACACTAAGGCCTCTTTCAAACGGCTGTGCCGATCAGGTCCGCTTGACAGTTCACAGGCTCAGTGGGAAGGTGGCAAGTAACTTTTACACTTCTAATGGACTGTGTTGTCTTGTGTACTATCGAGGTGGGGAAGAACAACAGGCTCTCACTGCTCGGGGGAGAGGACCAGCCTGGTCTTTTTATACTCCCTACCAGCACTGTGAAGGTTAATTCAGACTTCAAAATGGACTCCAGTATAGTTTTGGCACGCTGTAGCATGAAGAAGGCGGGCGCCCCAGTTCCAAAACAACTTTTGCACCAATCCATTGGCAGGGGGAGGAGTTTTCGCTCTGCAGAGGAGGATAATTAAGTGCTGCCACATGTGTCTAACTGTGGGTTGGAGAGAGAGATGGCACAGTTCGTGAGCGAGATGACGGATTGGAAAAAATATGCTCCGGGTGTTGGTTTTAGTCCGAGTGATGTGAAACCAGTCCTGACTGACACCAGAGTGCAGTATACACCGAAGGGCAAGCTTGCCTTGTATACGGCTGGAGGCCATGAGTCTCTGGGACTGATCTGTGAAAAATGCTCTGGCCTGACCATGCAGTTGAGGCCTTGGATCGTCTGTGGACGCTGTGGCGAGCATCTGTTCGAGGTTGTCCCTCCAGCTCTACTTCTGCGGATTCTACATGTGGATAGGGATAAGAAAGTTGCTATCCCGGCTGGGAGCAATGTCCAGAGCCCGCTGGCTGTCACCAGAGTTGTGCGGGAAGATGCTGCCCCTACTCCGATGACTACCCCATGACCCTGCGCACCTGTTACTCCTCAAGGCCGCGATCAGGTCCAGTTGCTCACCCTAATGTCTGAGCCACCCAGGAAGAAAGTATTGCAGCCAAGTAAGTCAATGAGAAGTGAGACTGGTGTGCCTGTGTGTGGGGGAAGTGAAGCCAATGGCTGTCAAAGGGGCTGCCAAGGTTGTGCCAGCTAAGGCGCGTGCCAAGCGCAACTACCTGCCGGCAGACGAGTGCTCTACCATTTCAGACTCAGACATTCTGTCTGACGGTCTATCTGAACTTTTCTCTGATACATTGTCCTACACCGGGAAGTGGGGTGATAGTGATGAGGAAGAGCACATGAGTGATAAGCAGGAAGGTGAAATCTCCCCTGTTGTTGCTGCCAGCGTATCAATTAAATTGTCTGCTAACACAGGCCAGCTGATCAGCATCTCCAGATCTTTTGAGGAAGATCACTGGACTCAATGGGTTCCCAAAGTTCGACCATGCCTAAATCTAAAGCTGATAATAAGCTGGATGTGGTCACTGGGTGCTCTGGTCAGCATGCTCCAGACGCTAGTGTTCTACCTGGATATGGGGATCCCAACACCCTGCCTCAGCTGTCGAAAATACAGCGGATTATCATAAAGAAAGTGTCAGAAGTCTACAGAAACCTATACCCCTACATTCCCCTTCATCTTGAAGAGGGGATCTCAGAGAAGGAAACTCAATGGGTGGATGAAGCTGTGCGCAGTTTCCTCTGCATCCCCCTGCAGATAGACTTTCCGAAACTGTCACCTAAGGTGGCTGGAAAATATCTCTCAGTGCTAAATACCTGGGGCTACGGCCGTAAAATTAATCTGGACAGTGTAATCCTCCGTAGACCAGACAAGAAGGACACTAAATACTATATTGTCAACATAAATGCCAAAGGAGAAGATATAACACTGCCAGGTACTACTGGTAAATACCACAAAGATGTTACTATTACTATTACCCTGGATTACAAATATGTGTTGTGTGATGTCAAGGACACTATGCTGACAGTCACTTCACACACACATTTAAAGTGTTGCTAGTGGTGAACATTCCAGAGAGCTGTTCTGCCCAGACTATGCTGGACTGAATGCTGCCAGCAGATACATGGAGTGCCCACCTGAAGCCATGTTGGCTAAAGTTTAAAGTTCTTGGGGTGATCCACCCTGAAGGGCGACCTATGATCTTCGGAAGGTTGTTACCCTTAAGAAAAATATTCTAAAGTCCCCAGCTCATTCGAACAGACTGAGGATGCCTTTGCAAGAGGATCAGTGTCCTGAAGTGTGGTCCCTTGCACTAAGGCCTAGCTGCCTGTTGCTTGAAATGCAGCTGTGCCTTTTTGTCCCCGGAGTTGTCTTTGGAGAAGAAGGGAAACTCCTGGGAAATATAGTCCACCCAGAGTCAAATCAATGGACTGGAAACTGTCTTAGACTCTCAAGTGTTTAGTCAGTTACACTAGGTTATGATAGAGGGGCAAATCCCCACCATGCATGCAGATGGCAGAATGAACCATGCATTTAGACTGTCCTAGTGTTAGTCACCAGGTGGCGTGAGCGGCGCTGATCTGAGTGAACTTTATTCACATTATGTTCTAGATGTAAGTTTGTTGATAAATGGGAAACAGGTTGTATTCTCCACGGAAGATGGGACCTGCTTCTAAAGATGTAAATAATGTAATATTCTATAGGGTGTATTTACACTGCTATGCTGTCTTCGACTGAAGACAATTGAAAACTATTCAGTCACGTATGTATATATATATATATATATATATATAAATTGCACTATGTTGCCATATAATAGGATGCATTTGCATTACTGTTTAATCTCTTTCAGATGTTGCTGAGTCTACGTGTCTTCCTTGTCATGCAGGTGGAGAGACAGGGATCTAACCGGACAACAACTCTAACCCTTTTTCTATATCTTGTTATTATTGTATATATTAGATATAGGAAGCAATACCGTTGCTCTTGCTTACTTTTAAAAATTGTACATAACTATTTTTGATATTTCCTTGTCATATGTGATGTGTGATCACCATGCTTATTTTGGTACGCCATATACACTGTTACTTGTTATTCCTTCCCTGTTTTCCCATCTATCCCAGTTTTTGCCAGGACATTCACTCTCAGGCTTGAGGGCTGAAAAGTAGACTTATTCTGCAAACTCAGAGATGTAGTTTCTTGGGCAGGGGGAGGATGTAGCACACTGTAGTTTAGGCAGGGAGCTCCTCACAAATTTACTTGCCAGGAGTAGTTATCCCGGTTGATTAATAGAGATCTATTGATTTGTGCCTAAGTTTGGCCTTGTTGCACTTTTCTCTTCTACTGCTAGGTGGCCGGGTACTTGATATGAGAAGGGCATCCCAAGGTCAGGTTATGGGTATGTGGGTTATCTCAGCCAATGGGAAGGGGTTTTCTTGAAACTCTTTTTTTAAATTCATATACTTTTTTTTATTTATTTTTTATTAAACATTGAAATACAAACAAAAAAGATGGGGAATGGGAAGCATCACTCGGTGGGAGCCTCCCATTGAAGCGGAACTGTTGCGTTTTTTTTCGGCTCATGGCGGCGTGATAGAAGAAGATGAATGGACATCGCTGGACATTTTTTATTTTTTTATCTTTTAATAAAGGACTTGTCCCAAGCTCTCTCTTGTCTTTTTTGCCATTTTTGACACTTTTTTTGTGAAATGGTAGGGGTACAATGTAGGGGCCGGGATCTGGGGGGTTCCCTTGTTAAAGGGGGCTTTCAGATTCCCATAAGCCCCTCGCCCGCGTACCCCCACAAGCAAGGGTTGTGGGCATGAGGTATCAGACCCCAAAACACCCTCCCTATGTTGAGGGCATGTGGCCTGGTACAGTTCAGAAGGGGGCATGCTCTCTCGTTCCCCCCTCTTTTCCTGCAGCTTGCCAGGTTGCATGCTTAGATAAGGCTCTGGTATGGAATTTGGGGGGACCCCTACGCCATTTAAAAAAAAAATAATTGCTGCAGGGTTCCCCTTAAAATTCAGGTCTGGTATAGATTTGGGGGGGGGGGGGGGCTGCAGGGCAAAGATCCAGGGATACAGGAACTGATACAAACCAGTCCAAGATACAGGAATCAGGGTTCAGGTTCAGGATCAAGATCAGGCTAACAGATAAACAGGCTGCAGGTCAGGGCAATACCAGGGCAAGGTGTGTGTGCACTTGCCGGGTATTAATTGCAGAAGGTAATACCTGATCCACACTGCCAGGATCCCTCCGCTGGTGGACACCAGTACTGCAGCCCAAAGATGACATAATACCAGCAGGGAAAAGTTCTTCTGACAGCTCCAAACTGCCAGGAGACACCTGCTGGTGGACCTCAGTACTGCACGACAAATGATCGATATTGCCAGCGGAGAGAACCTTTCCTGACAATCAGTATTCTTCAAATTTGTCACTCCAGGTTATGCCTCCTTGAACCCTTCCCCTCTCCCTTCCCCCCCTCAATTCACCATTCCCATCAATCAATCCCTCATAGACCCCACCTGTGAAGATGAGGGAAAAAATATGGATAAGGGAAAAAAGGCAAGGAGAAGAAAAAAAACTATTATTTATATTTCATTTATGTGCACAAAAGGTGCACATAAATCAACATACAAAATAAACATATACAAGCAAACACATAGTTCACATAATAAAACATTAACACATACGTAGGGGCTATCTGATCAAGAAGGCCGCAAAAAAAATAGCGCTCTCTCTGCCCATTTATTTTACTCAATTTCTTCCCAGAATATCAATTCTATCTCTCCCCCAAAAAAAGTCAAATAATTTTGGGGGGGTTTCATTTGACCACCTATAGTTGTCCAACCACTGAACCGCTAAATCCGGGAATGCAAAGAAATGTGTAGTGCCTATGTGTATTATAGAATAGAAAGGTGTAGTATAGAATAGAACAGTTTCATCTGCCTCAATCGCTACTTCACCTCCATGAATCCCACCCTCTAACGCTGCACTACTGATGAAAAATCCAGAAAAAAGCTAATCTTTGAGCCATCCAGACATATATCTGGAAGTTGTCTAGCTCTCTGCAGGATAATATCCCTATCTTTATAATTCATCATTTTCAGAATGAGGGTTGTAGATTGAAGGTCCCAGGCCTCCTTTGGTCTGATGAGAACCTCTAGGGTCAGGGATAGCTGATATCCTTCTGTATGTAGTGGGTTGTGATGCATAGTGGGTGCAAAGATGGTGAAAGCCCATCCTGTGGGTAGAGCTCTATGTACTCTCTCCACTGAAAAAAAAAGAAGAAAAATGTTCTGAGCCCATCGTGAATATAATGTCTCTATAAATTCAACTGGTGAGTAGGGATGAGCCGAACACCCCCGGTTCGGTTCGCACCAGAACTTTCGAACGGACCCCAAATTCGTTCGAACTTTAGAACCCCATTGAAGTCTATGGGACTCGAACGTTCGAAATTAAAAGTGCTAATTTTAACGGCTAATATGCAAGATACTGTCCTAAAAAGGGTTTGGGGACCTGGCTCCTGCCCCAGGGGACATGGGTCAATGCCTAAAATGTTTTTAAAAATGGCCGTTTTGGCGGGAGCACTGATTTTAATGACGATTAAAGTGAAAAAAAAAAGTGAAATATTCCTTTAAATATGGTGCCTGGGGGGTGTCTGTAGTATGCCTGTGAAGTGCCACGTGTTGTCCGTGTTTAGAACAGTCCCTGCACAAAATGACATTAAACGGAAATAACATCATTTAAAACTGCTTGCGGTTTTAATGTTATATCTGGTTCCTGCAATATGGTTGAAAATCATTGAGAAAAATGGCATGGGTAGCCCTCCCTGCCCATGACCAGCCCCTTTGGGTCTTGTATGCATATTAAGAGGAACCCCATACCCATATTAAAAAAAGGAAATGCGTGTGGCCCCCAGGCCCTATATACTCAGAACAGCAGTATACAGGCGGTGCAAACAAGACAGGGACTGTGTAGGTTTGTTGTGTTAAGTTGAATCTGTTTGTAATTTTCAACTGGTATATTTTTAAAGTGTAGCTCCAGTCAAAAAACGATTTTTAAGCTTTTTGGAAAACATAGGGAAGGGTTATCACCCCTGTATAATTTGTTTTGTCGTCCATCTTTTTTCATCTCACTTGCTGTTGTCTCCTTCCGTTTGCAAGTAGGAGATGTTTGTAAGTTGGATGTTTGAAAGTAGGGGCCTGCCTTATATGCTCTGCAGAAATGGCGGAACAAGGTGTTGGTTTTGCCACAACATTGTAAGCCCTGAAAGTGACTCTTGGTGGGCGCTGGAGCACCCTGCTGTGAACGATTATATCAAGAATTGTAATTACATGCCATTGTTGAACAGTGGTAGAAAAATTTACCTTTGGTGGTTGTGGTGCTGGTGCCACAACACTATAAGTCCTCACAGTTACTCTGGGTGGGCACAGGAACGGGCCCTCCTGTGAAATATTATATCAAGAATTGTAATTACATGTCCCTGTTAAACAGGGGCAGAAAAATTGGGCCTTAGGCACTGGTGCTGGTGCCACCACACTGCAACCTCTCCCATATACTCTTGTTTTATTGCAGGAATTAGCCCTGCTGCAAAGCATTGCATCAAAAATTGTAATTAAACGCCCCTGTTAGACAGTGGCAGAAAAATTGGGCCTTAGGCACTGGTGCTGGTGCCACCACACTGCAACCTCTCCCATATACTCTATTTTTATTGCAGGAATTAGCCCTGCTGCAAAGCATTGCATCAAAAATTGTACTTAAACGCCCCTGTTAAACAGGGGCAGAAAAATTGGGCCTTAGGCACTGGTGCTGGTGCCACCACACTGCAACCTCTCCCATATACTCTATTTTTATTGCAGGAATTAGCCCTGCTGCAAAGCATTGCATCAAAAATTGTACTTAAACGCTGCTGTTAAACAGGGGCAGAAAAATTGGGCCTTAGGCACTGGTGATGGTGCCACCACACTGCAACCTTTCCCATATACTCTATTTTTATTGCAGGAATTAGCCCTGCTGCAAAGCATTGCATCAAAAATTGTAATTAAACGCCCCTGTTAAACAGGAGCAGAAAAATTGGGCTGATGGCATCACTCAGAACCAGAAATGTTCTTCCAACATATCAGCGGAGGAGGAAGAGGATAGGCAATCAACATAACAGGACAGTCACTCAGCATCAGCATAGGCAGTCTTGAAGGGATGTGATATTTCAAAAAAAAATATTCGGTTACATCAGCTTCAGGTGCTTGGTAGCTGTGGGTGATCCAAGACTGATTCATCTTGATGAAGGTCAGTCGATCAACTGATTCGGTGGACAGGCGCACCCTGTGATCGGTAACAAAGCCACCAGCAGCACTGAAGGTGCGGTCCGAAAGAACACTGAATGCAGGACAGGCCAGTAGCTCAATTGCATACTGTGCAAGCTCTGGCCAGTGATCCATCCTCAAGACCCCGTAAGCCAGAGGATTTTCGGTGGGAAAGGTGTCCAAGTCTGACCTTGCCCCTAGGTATGCGTGCACCATGTAAATCAGACGCTGGCGATGGTTGCTGGAACCGATCATACCTTGGGGCTGCGGACTAAAAAATTGTCTGAAAGCATCAGTCAGACGGCCACCTTCTCCACCGCTCCTTCTGACCGATGACTCAGCAACACGTTGTCCAGGACCAGGAGTTTGTAACCTCCCAGTCTCTGGGAACGCGTTGCACAGACCTTTCTGCAAGGCCTCCCGGAGATGTCTCATCCTCTGCTCCCTCTGCGATGGCAAGATAAGGTTGGCAACCTTACCCTTGTACCGTGGATCAAGGAGAGTGGCCAACCAGTAATGGTCCCTCTCCTTGATCCGAAGAATACGAGGATCCTTCCGCAGGATCAGGGAGGCCATGCAGCGTAGGTTAGCTGAGGCATTCGGTCCGGAGTCCTCTGGGTCACTAAGGGCAACATGATCCGCAGCTACCTCCTCCCAGCCACGTACAAGTCCACGTGTTTCTTGGGACTGTAAATCATCCCTACAAGACTGCTGCTGCTGATGCTGAGTGCCAGCCTCCACCTCCATGCTGACACAATCATCCTCCTCCTCCTCTTCCTACTCCTCATCCTCTTCCTGTGTGATGGGTGGCACAGCAGGAACACTGTCTGGATAAAGGGGGCCTTGAGAGGCAAGGAAGTCCTCCTCTTCCTGCCTCTGTCCTGCCTCAAGTGCCCTGTCCATTATTCCACGCAGCGTATGCTCCAACAGGTGGGCAAGAGGTACAGTGTCACTGATGCATGCACTGTCACTGCTCACCATCCTTGTGGCCTCCTAAAACGGTGACAGGACAGTGCATGCATCCCTGATCATGCCCCACTGGCGTGGTGAGAAAAAACCGAGCTCCCCTGACCCTGTCCTGGTGCTGTAGTCGCACAGGTACTCATTGATGGCCCTCTGCTGCGTGTGCAGCTGCTGCAGCATGGCCAACGTTGAGTTCCACCTGGTGGGCATGTCACATATAAGGCGGTTCTTGGGCAGGTTCAACTCCTTTTGCAGCTCAGCCAGCCGAGCACAGGCATTAAATGATCGGCGGAAATGCACACAGACTTTCCTGGCCTGCTTCAGGACATGCTGTAAGCCGGGGTACCTGCCCAAGAACAGCTGCACCACCAGGTTAAGGACGTGAGCTACACAGGGCACATGGGTCAGTTGTCCCTGTCGGAGGGCGGAGAGGAGGTTGGTGCCATTGTCACAAACCACCATTCCTGGCTTAAGCTGGCATGGCGTCAACCACCTCTCGGCCTGCCCCTACAGAGCTGACAAAACATCCGCCCCAGTGTGGCTCCTGTCCCCCAAACAAACCAGCGCAAGCACGGCATGGCATCGTTTTGCCTGCGTACTTGCATAGCCCCTGGAACGCCTACGGAGCACCGCTGGTGACAGAGCACTGGAAGAGGCCATGGAGGAAGAAGAAGAGGAGGGGGTGGAGGAGAGAGGTGTGTCACAACCAATAGTAGCATTTTGGAGGCGTGGTGGCGGAACAACCTCCAACACTACTGCACCTTGTCCTGCATCCTTCCCAGCTGCCAGAAGAG
Source organism: Lithobates pipiens (assembly GCF_037356315.1). Taxonomy (NCBI): domain Eukaryota; kingdom Metazoa; phylum Chordata; class Amphibia; order Anura; family Ranidae; genus Lithobates; species Lithobates pipiens. Next base: position 479,878,078 of record NW_027507718.1, on the reverse strand, counting down.
TGACCCAATGGGCCGCGAAAGACAGGTAACGTCCCTGTCCATGCCTGCTGGACCATGAGTCAGCGGTAATATGCACCTTACCGCTGACCGCCCTGTCCAGCGAGGCAAGGACATTGCCTTCCACATGCTGGTAGAGAGCCGGAATTGCCTTCCGTGAGAAAAAGTGGCGTTTGGGGACCTGCCACTGAGGAACCGCACATTGTACAAACTCACGGAAGGGGGCAGAGTCTACCAACTGAAAAGGCAGCAGTTGAAGTGCTATCAATTTAGCCAAGCTAGCATTCAACCGCGGGGCATGTGGATGGCTGGGAGTGAACTTCTTTCGCCGGTCCAGCAGCTGGGGCAGGGACAGAGAGGACTGAAGGTCTAGTGGGGTTGGAGATGCCAGCTGATGAGGAGCAAGGAGAGGTCCGCTTTGTTCTTTGGTGTGGGTCTTTGAGGTACGCTTGCCAACGAGCTGCATGGCAGGTCAACATATGTCTGGTCAAGCATGTGGTGCCCAAGCGGCTGATGTTTTGGCCACGCGAGATACGCTTGAGACATATGTTGCAAATAGCAGCAGTGCGATCTGATGCACTCGTCTCAAAAAAGGCCCACACCAAAGAACTTTTAGAATAACGCGCAGAGGCAGCGCCCTGCACAGGCGGAGCTCTGCGGTGTGATCCAGTCGGTGTGCTGCCCCTAAGCTGGCCCCCGGAGGGCATCCTGCCTCGTTGGACATGTGCCTCCTCCTCCTCCTCCTCCTCTCTCCTACCAGGCACCCACGTGGAGTCAGTGCCCTCATCATCCCCTCCCTCTTCATCGCTGTAGCAAACCTGGCAATATGCTGCAGCTTGTGGAACATGACTGCCAGATTGCTGTCCTTCTTGAGCATCCCCTCTCTCTGCATTCACGCTACTGCTTTCCTCTAGCTGAGTGTCATCATCAGAGCCTACAAAACACTGGGCATCCTCCTGGAGCATGTACCCAACACTGTGCTCAAAGAGTTCAGGAGACTCCTCAGGAGGACATGGTGGGTCTAGGGAGGGAGTCACTGATGATGACATTGAGAGGAGGGAAGACGATGCGTTGGCAGCTGCTTTGGTAGTATCCTAAGACTGGGTGAGAGAGGATGAGGAGGATGAAGAGGGCTTGGTCATCCACTCTACCAAGTTGTTGGCATGTTGCGGCTCAACATGTCCAGCTGCCGAAAAGAAGGACAAGCGTGTCCCATGGCCACGTGCTGATGACAATGCACCGCGTCCACGACCAGCACTGTTGTCTCTAGACACACAGCCTGCTTGCCCTCTTTTATCGGCTCGCGCCTGTCTGCCTCTCCTTGCTGGCCTTCCAGACATGGTAATGGCCTGAAGGGAGTTGGGTAAAACAGCAGTTGGGTAGTGTATATTCTGCTGGAGGCACACAACACCCACTAACTCCTGCAGATGCCTTTATTATAGAACACCAGAGATAAAGGGGTATACTGTAATGGAGTCACACAACACCCACTAAGCCCTGCAGATGGCTCTATTAGAGAACAGCAATAAAGGATAGATACAGGTGTATATTGTGCTGGAGGCACAAAACACCCACTAACTCCTGCAGATGCCTTTATTATAGAACACCAGAGATAAAGGGGTATATACAGATGTATACTGTGCTGTGCTGGAGGCACACACAACTTCCAATAACTCCTGCAGATGGCAAGTGGGCTCAAATAGAGAAGAGCTATGTAGGTGGATATAGCGGTGTGTACTGGGTACAGAGCACGCAGACAGCACGCACAAGCTCCTAACACTACTGACTGCAAGCTCTATTATAAAAGATAGATCACTAGCTATATAGGTGAGGTGAATATAGCGGTGTATACTGCGGTCAGGGCACGCAGACAACAACCACTACAGAAGAGCAAGATCGAAAATCAGCCGATAACGATCGGTGTATACTGTGTTGAAGGTACACAGAACACCCACTAACTGCTTCAGACGCCAACACACTACACAAGGCCGCCGCGCTGGCGGCCTTATATAGTGTGGGGCGTGTACTACACAGCCTGAGCTATGATTGGCCACAGGCATCCTGCCTGTGGCCAATCATGGCTCTCCACGCTGCTGGCGCTGTGATTGGCCAAGCATGCGGGGTCACAGTGCATGCTTGGCCAATCATGAGCCAGCAATGCACTGCGATGACGCAGTGCATTGTGGGCCGTGAGCGCCACACGAATTTGGCGCGAACGGCCCATAATGTTCGGAATTCGCCGAACGGGCAAACAGCCGATGTTCGAGTTGAACGTATGTTCGACTCGAACACGAATCTCATCCCTACTGGTGAGTTTCCTTCCACCCGTTCAGGAAGGCCTACTATCCTGATATTGTTCTGGCAGAGACGATTCTCCATGTCTTCCAATTGAGAGTCATGTATGGATAATTGTTGCATAAACTTTTTATTAGAGTTCATAAATCTACAACTGTGCTTATTCTCTGCTCAGCTGCTGACATTCTCTCTTTAAAGGTATGCATGTCTTGTCTGATTAAAGTTAAATCTTCCCTCATTCATTCTAAATTGCGAGAAAGAGTATTCACAGAGCTGTTACATCTAATAATTTGTACATGTAATAATAGCTTTCATTATATCTGACAACATGGTTGCATGTTCTGCATCTGAATTATTTGAGGTATTCAATGTATTTGATGATTTAAGAGAAATAATATGTAAATCATTCTCTAAAGCAGTGGTACTTGAACCCCTTGGCCTGCTGGGAGAGCCTATATATTCAGGGAGAGTCAGGTGATCTGTGTTCTATGTTCTGTGCCACCTGGACGGATATCTGGGTGGACATGTGTTGCATTGCCCGGGCTGCTAGGCTGGAGATTGGGCCCATCCCAGGCACATCTTGCTGCAAGGCTTTCTGAGGGCCTATCCAGAAACAAGAGAGCATTTCAGGGTTGGAACTGCGGCTTGCAGTCCAACCAAAAGTGACGGGTCTGCCGGCTGGAGAACCTGTTGTGGTTGGAGGTAGAGGGGAAGCTGTCCCCAATATGGGACTATCTGCCTTATTACCAGGGACCACAGTGAGTGTCAGAAACCATGAATCGGACTGAGACAGAAGTACAATAAAATCACACTTGTTTATTAATAAAAATAAAAGGTAAATAGAAAAAGCGTAGTCAAAGCATAGCCAGAGTCCAGTAACCGGATAGAGTAGTCAGCCAGGCCAGAGTTCAATAACCAGATCGGGTAGTCAGCCAGGCCAGAAGTCAGGGATCCAAGTAGAGCAACAGCAAGCAGGAGAAGGAGCCAGAAGGGATGTCAGCAAGCCAGTCTTTAAACAGAACCGCAGGAGATGGTTTCTTGTGATGTGACCAAGGCGAAGGCAGAGGTGAAGTGAGCTGGATGGCTTTAAATAGGCAGGTCAGAAGAGCATGATCAGGAACAGCTGGTAACTGTGGAGAGAGATGAGAGCTGGCAATTAGCTGACAGCTGAGCAGCCAGCCTAGAGAAGGAAGGGCTAAGCCAGCCCTGACAGTGAGTAACTGAAGAAAGTACTGGAGCAGCATTCTCACCAGATGGGGATGGTGAAGAATCTGGAAACTTTAGTGGTAATCAAGCCAGGGACCCAGCCAGTGGAGGTGACGCTTGCAGTGCAGCCTTGTGTGTCAAGCTAGGGACTGAGCTGGCCAGCGTGGGTGAAGCTGGAGAGGTATCTAGAGTGCCAAGCTAGGGACCCAGCAGAGAAGTGGGGGTGACACTTGAGGAAGATACCACCTTGAAGATTGGAGGAGCTTAAGGGATTCAGTAGCAGTGAATCAGAGGGTCTAGTGAGAGACCAGGAGCTCAGGGTATGGAGGAACTGCAAGGAGAAGTTGTAGTAGAGCTGAAAGAACTGTTACGATTTGTGTTAGGAACTGTTAAAGACCGTTGCCATAGGAGACAGCATTCCGGCACGTGCAGATGTGGCTTATTGCTGGAGGACTTTCCCTGCACTGCTGTCTTCCTATTGAAGTCTCGGAGTCTGCTAACTGAGTTTGCAACTATCTAAGGGTGTCCTGGCCCTAACCCTCTCTCCCCCCAAAAATACAAAAAGGACTGTTAAGAGATATCCTCTTTTACATCCAAGAAGTGTCTGGTGCTCAATGGCTTTCACCATCTTTGCACCCACTATGCCTCACAACCCACTACATACAAAAGGATATCGGCTATCCCTGACCCTAGATGTTCTCATCAGACCAAAGGAGGCCTGGGACCTTGCTACACTAATTAGGTGACTTCTGAAGGCAATTGGTTCCATTAGATTTTTAGTTAGGGGTATCAGAGTAAAAGAGGCTGAATACAAATGCATGCCACACTTTTCATATATTTATTTGTGAAAAAAAATTATAATTTTCCTTCCATTTCACAATTATGTGCCACTTTGTGTTGGTCTATCACATAAAATCCTAATAAAATACATTTATGTTTTTGGTTGTAACATGACAAAATGTGGAAAACTTCAAGGGGTATGAATACTTTTTCAAGGCACTGTATAAGAGGTATGTGCATTCTTACTTGAATCTTGGTGTGTTTTGTGTATTTCTTCCAGATCTGTACAGTGTGAAGACACTTCCTGTAATTAAGACCGCTCAGCGACGGCTCTCTCTCCTTGTACAGGATGACTGGTCTTTTTTCCTCCTGCTCCTGTAGTTATCTGTAGTGGGTGGACCTGCTTGGCCCCTCCCACAGCCCAACTCCCTGCGAAGGCTATGTAAAGCACAGTGATGATGTCACTGCTGCTTTTACAATATATTATCCAGGTTTGCAAATACATTTGGTGCACACAAAGCGGATTTATACCCTTTGTGGCGTTTGAAATAAAGTTGGAAGTTAGCTTTAATTAAGGAGGTGGGTCTCGTCTTAAAAATTCCAAATTACAGTAAAACCTTCATAAAAAGGACAGCACATTAGCCACCTTCCATGAATTCCTTATGTAACACATGTGCTTTAAATCTACAGTTGCTATTGAAGTGTTTTAAAATCTCTCTCTTTTTGATCGATAGATAAAACTATATCAAGCATGACATGAAGGTAAAGTCTGATCTTTTGTCTGCTAGCAGCACAGTGAGAATGGCAGAGCAGACAGAGAGTACTGCAGAGATGTGAATGATGTGTTTTCCCCTTGATTTTATACCATTTTCTGGATGAATAATTGATGATGTTAGACATCCTTTATTACTTATTCCGCTACCTAACCATCCTATATTTTCCACACTTACTCCGCTCAATCCTGTTTATAACGAGGACGTTAAGCGCTAGTAGTTAAATAACATATTTCCCCGCTTGATAATAAAACTGACGAATTAAAGCCAATCGTGATTTACATGGCAATAATCTCATGTTATGGGAGCCTAACTATTCTGTCCCACTGGCAGAACAAGGGTTAAAAAAAAAAAGATCCATGTTCATTGTAATTTGTAATACAATTAGGGATTACTGTTGTCATCAGGGATATGTTGTCTTCTACGTTACTATTAGATGTGTCACATTCAGCTGGGTTGTCTTTGTTTAAAGCAAAAAGGAAAAGAGGTTTCTGGCCAGAGGAATTATTTACTGAAAGGTTAGAAAAAGGTTTGTATGTGTTCGTTTGTTCTAAAACGAACCGAACATATGGGGCGTTCGTAGGAAATTTGAGCGCCGCCGTACGCCTCATGATGCACTGCGAGATCACAGTGCATTGCTGTATGATGATTGGCCAAAGCATGCATCTCACCTGCATGCTTTGGCCAAACACAGTGCACTCTGCTGAGATAGCTATGATTGGCCAATGGCGGGGTGACGTTGACCAATCATGGCTCAGGGAGACAAAGTCCACGCGCCACACTATATAAGGCTGCTTACATAGCGGATGTGTGTGTAGTGTTGTTGGCGTGGACAGAGAGATAGCTTGAGTTAGATTAAGCAGGTAGGTTATTCAGTTAGTGGGAGTGTATACACAGTCTAATACAGGGATATGCAATTAGCGGACCTCCAGCTGTTGCAGAACTACAAGTCCCATGAGGCATTGCAAGAATCTGGCAGCCACAAGCATGACACCCAGAGTCAGAGGCATGATGGGACTTGTAGTTTTGCAACAGCTGGAGGTCCGCTAATTGCATATCCCTGGTCTAGTATATATATATATATATATATATATATATATATATATATATATATATATATCTATCTCTGCATTTAGCATAGACTATATATTCAGTGTTTACTCTATATTCAGTCAGTGTAGGCAGTGTATATATATATATATATATATATATATATATATGTGTGTGTAGCGCCATTACTCCTGAAGAGTACGCGCTATGTCTGTAAATTTAGTTTTTGCCCAAGACTATAGTTGAGTCTTGGGGTTAATTTCTCTAAATTGTGGTTTTGGCATCAGTTTGGCTGGGCTATACTAATGTTCTGCCTGGTCATAGGTGTAGGTAGCACCTTTGACAGGCATTGGAACGCAGTCTGGTTGGAAGCATTGGGTACCAATCTTTCTCTCTGAGCCAATCAGTGGGTGCGTTGTCTGGCTGTGTATTCTGGGAGAGGGTACTTAAGGGGCTGAAGTCACGTGGTTCTGGGTTCCGGTCCAGAAGTATGTTCTGACTCCATGGTCTTGGTCCTCCTGACCAGCCCCCAGAGGCCCTCATGGCCTGGGGTGCGGATCCATACGTTTCCAAGTCTCGGAACTTGCTAGTCCGAGGCACAGTAACTGGAAGGAGGATTCTAAAGTGGTCCAGTGCCCTCCGGTGTTTTGGAGAGGCCCAGCAACTCGTCATGCAACCAGGGGAGGACTCTTTAGAAGAGGGCCATGCACGAGGCTGGCTGCTTGGTAAGAGCCTGGATGCTAAGCTGTATTGACACTAATGGAATCCACATTTCTTACGGTATCGCCGGACTGGCTGCAAGATACTGGTACTGTAATAAAGTTCCTATTTTCATCCTACGGTTACAACTAAGCTCCTGTGAGAGACTTTCTGTGCTCATCTAAAGTTTGCAACCAAGTCTGTGGCAGAGACTTGGTTGCTTGCTAAGTTTAAGTCATTTGTCGGCTGTTAAATCCATAAACCAGGATTTATCCAACAGTGGAAATATCCAGTTGCCAGTGGATATTTCGAGCACCCAGCTATCCTAGCACAGTGATGTCATCAAAAACAAATAATACATCATGTCCGGAAGACCACCAAGGAGAGGCAGACACTCACAGGCCATTAAAAGAGGGCAAGCCTCTGTGTCTACAGTCAACAGTGGTGGTCATGGACATGGTGCATACTCTGCTGGTGGCTATGGGGCATGTTTGTCCTTTTTGTCTGCTGCTGGCCGTGTTATTGAGCCACAACATGCAGAAGAGTTGGTGGAGTGGATAAGGAAGCCGTCCTCATCCTCTGTCACCCATGCTCAGAGTAGTTTGCTTTCCAACACAGCTGCCAAAGCGGCCTATTCCACCAGCTCCTTGTCCACATTCACTCCTTTCATAGCCCCACCATCATGCATGGAGGAGTCCCCAGAATTATTCGACCACAGTGTCAGTAATATGCTGCTGGAGGATATGCAGCAATTAGAAGGTTCCGATGTTGGTGTACAGGTTGAGGAAGGGAGAGAGAGAGGGGGTGCCCAAGAAGGACAAGAAACTGGCAGTCATGTTCCCCCAGCTGCAGCATACTGCCAAGTTTGCTCCAGTGATGAGGAGGAAGGGGATGATGAGGTCACTGGCTGTACTTGGGTGCCTGAGCGAAGAGAGGAGGAGGCACAACTCCAACAAGGCAGGATGTCCTCTAGGGGGCAGCTTAAGGGCAGCCACCCGATTGCATCACACTGCAGGGCTCCGCAGAGCTCCGCAGGTGTACACTGACTCCCCGCTGACTTTTAAAAGTTCCTTGGTGTGGGCCTTTTTCAACATGTGTGCAGCAGATCGTACTGTTGCTGTTTACAACCTATGTCTGAAGCAGATCAAGCATGGCCAGAACAGCAGCCACTTGGGCACCACATGCTTGACCAGACATGTGACGACCTGCCATACAGTCTGTTGGCAACAGCACTTGAAAGATCCACAAAACAGAAAAAGGCAGACTTCTCCTTGCTCCTCGTCTGGGATCTCCAACCCTACTATACCTCCAGTCCTCTTAAAAACCTGCACTGAGAGCAATGAAGGTATAGCAATAGGTGTCCCAAGTACTTGCAGCCAATCTGCTAGCAGTACACCACCAATTGATTTTAGCAAGCAAATTTCCCTACCCCAGTTGCTGAACCGTAAAAAGAAATTCGGTCCCAGCAATCCCCATGCTCAGCGCCTAAATGCTTGCTTGGCCAAATTGCTATATTTTTGATATAATATTTTTGATATAATATTTCACAGAAGGGCCTGTTCCTGGGCCCAACAAGAGTAACTGTGAGGGGTTACAGTGTTGTGGCAACACCTAAACCAAAGGCCCAATTTTTCTACCCCTGTTTAACAGGGGCATGTAATTACAATGTTTGATATAATATTTCACAGCAGGGCCCGTTTATTTATTTTTTTTATTGTTTTTTTTTTACATGCTTCAGGTGAACCAAGGAAGAAGTAAAGAACAGCTATTACCCCTTTTTTAATAACTGCAACAAAGGTACTAATTCCAAAGTATTGTAATGTAAAGAAAATACAGACAATTAGAATGTGGTTTAGAGAAATAGACAGAACCAGGCTAATGGAAGAATTATTGTATTTATCGGCGTATAACACGCACTCCCCCCCCTGAAAATAGAGGGAAAATCGCGGGTGCGTGTTATATAAGCCGACAGTGTACCTCGCAAGGGAAGGAGGGGGACGAGTGCCGCCGGAATTCACTAAGCCGTCCTCTCCTCTCCACTTGGCTCTCCACTTGGCTCTCACTCGGCTATAACTCGGCTCCCACGTCACAAACACAGTCCCGCCTCTGCCACCAGCATTGAATCAGTGTTCTGTCTATCACAGGAGCTGGTCCAAAGCCGATGGCAGAGGGAGGACTGTGTATGTGACTGCCGACTGAGAGCCAAGTAAACAGGAAATGATGGCTCGTGATTTCCTGTGAGAGATGAGAGATGGTGAGCTGCATTGATGGGGAGATGGGTACAGATCAGGCTGCAGATGGGCACAGATCAGGCTGCAGATGGGCACAGATCAGGCTGCAGATAGGCACAGATCAGGCTGCAGATGGGCACAGATCAGGCTGCAGATGGGCACAGATCAGGCTGCAGATAGGCACAGATCAGGCTGCAGATGGGCACAGATCAGGCTGCAGGTGGGCACAGATCAGGCTGCATTGATGCTCACTGACCATCATTTTGCTTCAAAGTGGTTTATTTAAAAAAACGTTTTTTTCCTGAAACTTCCCTCTTAAATTGGGGTGCGTGTTATACACCGATAAATATGGTAATTGATTAGCAAAATGATCTTGGATTAAGATTTCATGGAATATGGAGAAGCTGGATTCAATTTACACAATCCCCAATTTATATGAATTATATGGGTAATGCAAATACACCTTAAAAGATGTCAGTGGAGATGGAACAAAGGGAACCTCTCGTATGGAATATTAAGAAGACTAGGGCTACTTTATCTCTCTCCCCCCATTATTTATTTATTTATCTCCTTTTTTTTCTACCCCTTTTTTTCTTTCCTTCCTCTTTTCTCAGTATCTCTTTTGATTTAATCACTATTAAAATGATTTCACTTTAAGGAAAATATTATGTGTATTTGTATGTATGTATATGTTTTGGGGTTTTTTCACAGGCATTTAGGTGAATCGGATTAATAGCTATATATTGCTGTCTCAGTATTCACCCCATAAATAAATAAAATAACTAAGGTTTTCACTTCCTATATTTATAGAATGTTTAAACTTGGATAGGAAGGGTATATGGAAGGGGGGGCATGTAATTACAAGATTGCAGAGTATAGGGCAGGCCGTATAGTATATATACTGCTGTTCAGAGTATATAGTGCCTGGGGACCTGGAGGACCCCCACATTATTTTTTTTAATTGTGGTGTGGGGTTTCCCTTAATAACCATACCAGGCATAAAGAGCCTTATATGGATTTTGGGGGGGACATCCACACCATTTTTTTTTAGGTATTTTTGGTGCGGGTTCCCCTTAATATTCATACCAGACCCAAAGGGCCTGGTAATGGACTGAGGAGGGGGGGGGATCCACGCCATTTTTTTCAATGACTAAGGGATGTTCGGCTCATCCCTAGTAGTAAAGTCCCGGGCCTCTTTAGGTTTAACGATGACCTCCAGAGTTAGGGAGAGCTGACATCCTTCAGTGTAGAGTGGGTTACAAGGCATGGTGGGTATAATGCAAGATGAACAGACATTTTTTGAATGCAAAGAGATTTCTTGTCTCTTGAGCAGAACTGTGGGAGAGAGGGTTAGGGCCAGGACACCCTTACATAGATGCAAAGATAATTAGCAGACTCCGAGACTTCTATGGGTAAACAGCTATACAGGTGAAGGTCTCCAGGTGGACACCATTTCTGTATAGGTAGGACCATTGTCTCCTATGGCAACAATCTTGTAGCTGTTACTAACAGCAATTGCATTCAACTATTTGCAACATGAACAGTTCTCTTTACCCCACACTCACTCACTGTGGGTCTTCACTCAACAAGCTCCCAGTCTCTCTCACTAGACTTCAGATCCACTAGCCACTGGACCCCCTGAGCTCTTCCACTTTAGCACTCAGTATCTTCCTCAAACGTCCCCCCCGCTTTCCTGCTGGGTCCCTGGCTTGGCACTCACAGATACTCCTCAATCTTTACCACTGCTGACACGCTAGGTCCCTGCCTTGGCACTCACTGATGCTTCACAAGTGTCATCTCTGCTGTCCTGCTGGGTCCCTGACTTGGTACTTGCTGAAGTTTTCCCACTTCTTCACTATCCCCGGTTGGGGAGAAGTCTGCTCTGATACTGGTCTCAGCTTACACACAGTGGTCTCCAGTAGCAAGGTCAGGGCCGTCTTTAAGACAGGGCAAAAGGGGCAGCTGCCCTGGGCCCTGTCATTGTTGTGGGGCCCAAAACAGCTGCCTCATACTTGCCAACTATCCCGATTTAAATTCCCTTGTCCCTTGAAGTTTTAGTCCTGTGCAGTGTCCCAATATCTCAGTGTGAAGTGCTGGTACTAATGCTGCTCAGCTCTGCCCTATTGTTGTGTGCAGATGACTCACCTGCAGACCCTGTGTTTATATGTAAATAACTGGCATTCATATGTAAATAGCGGTAACAATACTAAGTAAATAGCAGCGGCCGGCAGCATTGATATGTAAATAAAGGTGCCATTCATATGTATATCATGCTTCCCTGTTGTGAGGAGATGATGTGCTGTAACTTCTAGAAACTAATCAGTGAGCCTTAATGTGTGCTGTAACCTCTAGCAACCTATCAGTAAGCAGTAATAAAATACTGTAACTGCTGGCAACCAATTGCAATTGCTGCCTGACCTGATAGCTGCTATTTATTGTATGTCTCAGAGCAGGTGGAGAGTGAAATTGCATGGGGGGGCAAGAAAAATTTTGCCCAGGGTCCAATCTATCCAAGGTGGATGGTGACAACAGTTTCCCCTCTACCTCCCACCCAACTTGTTGCCCGGCTGGTGGAATCATTACTTCTGGTTGGACTACAAGCCTGCAGTCCCAACTCTACACTGCTTTCCTGCCTCTGGATAGGCCTTCAGAAAGCCTTGCAGCCAGATGTCCCCGGGATAGGCCTTAAGTTTCAGTACAGTACAACAGTTCAACACACGTCCACCCAAACAGCCGTCCAGGTGGCACAGACCCCGATCACCTGACTCCACCCAAATAAATAGGCTCTCCCAGCAGGTCAAGGGACCAAGAAAGTCCCTGCCCATTGGCTGAGATACCCCATTCATTCCTAATCTTTCCTTGCTATGCCCTTGTCTTATCTAGTGTCACCAGCTACAATGCAGAGAAAAAGTGGAAAAGTGCAGCAATTCCAGAATTAGGGGGAAATCAATTGGATAGCAGCCCTGCCTAAAATTCAGGTTGCTACATATGTATTTTAGCCACTTGACCTCTGGAAGGTATTAACCCCATAAATGACCAAGCCATTTTTTGCTATTCAGTATTCAGCACTGCGCTACTTTACATCGCCATTGCTCGGTCATGCAATATTATATCTAAATGAAATTTATATCATTTTTTTCACACAAATAGAGCTTTCTTTTGGTGGTATTCAAAGTGGAGCTCCACCCAAGCATTTACGGTCCCTCCTCCTTCCCCTTGCTGCCAGAGGGACCATTTAGAAAGTGCAGTAGGAAACCGGCTTCTCTGCTGGTTTTCCTTACTTACAATGCCGATGCCTCCAGTCTAAGCAAACCGACGAATCGGCTTGGGCTGCCGGGATCTCTGGACAGGTAAGCGTCCTTATATTAAAAGTCAACAGCTACAGTATTTGTAGCTGCTGACTGTTCATTTATTTTTCCAGACTGGAGCTCCTCTTTAACCACTTGACCTTCAGAACGTCTCCCCTTCCCCCTTCATGACCAGGCCATTTTTTGCGAAATGGCACTGCGTCACTTTACCTGAAAATTGAATAACGCTGTACCCAAATACAATGTATGTAATTTTTTCCCCCACAAATAGAGCTTTCTTTTGGTGGTACTTTTATATATTTTTGCACTATAAGCCAAAAAAAAAAACAACGACTTTGTGTATATTGATTGGTTTACGCAAACGTTATAGCGTCTACAAAGTATGGGATATATTTATATTAATTTTTTTACTAGTAATGGTGGAGATCAGCGACTTATAGCAGCACTGCAATATTGCGGCAGATATTCTGATACAAATTGACACTTTTGACACTAGTGGGAAGTAGTGACACTAATGCCGCGTACACACGACCGGGCTTTCCGGCAGACTAGGTCTGAAGGGATTAGTCCTTCGGACAATCCGATGTGGTGTGAGCTAGTCCGATCGTTTTTCGAAAAATAAATCCGATGGACCTAGAAATGAAACATGTTTCAAATCTTCAAATCTATCCGACAGACTCAATTCCGACGGACTAAAATCGGGAAAAGCATTTGTCTGTGTGCTAGTCCGACAGACCAAATACAACACGACAGACCAAATACGACACAAGGGAAGCTTTTGGCTACTGGCTATTGAACTTCGTTGTTTAGTACCGTCGTAGTAGTACATCATCACGTTCAAAATGTGGCCAAGTCTGTTAGTTCGGAAAGTCTGTCGGAACTCAGCCGAAAGTCAGTTGGGAAGACCGTCAGACCTAGTCTGCCGGAAAGTCTGGTCGTGTGTGCGTGGCATAATACAGTGATCAGTTTTGCACTGTCACTGTACTAATGACTATGGCTGGGAAGGGGTTAACATTAAGTACAATCAAAGGGTTAAAGTGGTTGTTAAGCCACTATGTGATCTTTATACCATCCCAATTGTTAGATAACACCCTGTGTCCCAGTGCCTGTGCTTTAGAAATAAATAAGGCAGATTTCTACCTATTTGGACACTCTTGGTTAAAGTGTTTGTAAACCCAACATTTCATATTCCCAATATGTGTCTGTTGTACCATGTACTTAAAATAAATATCTTTGTATTTGTATTTCTTCCTTTCTGTGAAATACTTGGTGATCCTGCCAGTCCCCCTGCTCTCCTATTTTAAACTGACCATACCAGGCATAGGAGCACACCCATCCTAGCATAATCAGTTCTCTGGCTGTCCTTCAATGGTCAGACTTGTGCCGACACTCCCCCCCCCCCCCCCCGAGAATAGCTCTGGGGAGATCACTATATTGCTTTTTCTCTGCCTCCCCTGCACACTCCCCTGCAGTCTCCACCCTCGCTGATTATGCAGCTGAGCAAAGAGGTTATGTGATTACTTATTAAAAAAATAAAAAGGTATTTATAATTTTTGTTATGTAGCCAAGTCTCAGGTACCCTTTGGTCTAATGAGAACCTCCAGAGTTAGGGATAGCTGACATCCTTCTATGTAGAATGGGTTACGAGGCATGGTGGGTGTGATGCAAGGTAAATTAATGGGCGCCAGACACTTCTTGAATGCAAAGAGATTTATTGTCTCTTAAACAGAACTGTGGGAGAGAGGGTTTAGGGCCAGGACACCCTTTAGTCAGGGCCGTCTTTAAGGCAGGGCAAAAGGGGCAGCTGCCCTGGGCCCTGTCATTGTTGTGGGGCCCAAAGCAGCTGCCTCATACTTGCCAACTATCCCAGTGTAAATTCCCTTATCTCTTGAAGTTTTAGTCCTGTTCTGTGTCCGGATATCTCAGTGTGAAGTGATGGTACTAATGCTGCCCAGTTCTGCCTTATTGTTGTGTACAGATGACTCACCTTCAGACCCTGTGTTTACATGTAAATAACCGGCATTCATATGTAAATATTGGCAGCATTACTAAGTAAATAGATGCGGCTGGCAGCATTGATATGTAAATAAAGGTGGCATTCATATGTGTATCATGCTCCCCTGCAGTGAGGAGATGATGTACTGTAACCTCTAGAAACCAATCAGTGAGCAGTATTACCTAGCAACCAATTAACAAGCAGAAATCATTTCCTGTAACCTCTAGCAGCTAATCAGTGAGCCGTAATGTGTGCTGTAACCTCTAGCAACCAGTCAGTAAGTTGTAATGATATGCTGTAACCACTAGCAACCAATCGCAATTGCTGCCTGATCTGATACAGTAAACTGATTTTAAGTCTATCTGCTATTTATTGTATGTCTCAGAGCATGTGGAGAGCAAAATTGCATGGGGGGGCCCCAAGAAAATGTTTGCCCGGGTCCAATTTATACTAAAGACGGCCCTGCCTTTAGTAGTTGCAATGTTAATTGGCAGACTCTGAGATTCTATAGGTAGACAGCTATGCAGGGAAAGGCACCCAGCCGGATACCACATCTGCATGTGTAGGCACGCTGTCTCCAATGGTAACAATTTTGAACAGTTCTTAACAAAGGTTAAAATGAACTCTTTCACTTCCTCTACAATCTCCTATTGTAGATGTTCACACAACTGAGCTCCCAGTCTCTCTCACTAGACTTGCTGATCCACTGCCCCTGGATCTCCTAAGCTCTTCCAGCCTTCTTGCTCATTATCTTCCTCAAGCGTCGCCCCGATCACCTGACCTCACCCAAATAAATAGGCTCACCCAGCAGACCAAGGGACCTAAGAAAATACCTCCCCATTGGCTGAAACACCCCATGTATTCCTAATCTGTCCTTGCAATGCCCTTGTCCTATCTAATGCCACCAGATACCCACCCATCTAGTGACAGAAGTGAGAAGTGCAGCAATTCCAGAATTAGGGTGAAATCAATTGATCTCCTATCAATTTTTAACTATCACTTGGCAGGTAAATTTAAGAGCAACCCTGCCTAAATATCAGGGTGCTACAGCTATATCTATACACAGCGCCTCCCGGTGCTCACATGACTCCCGGCTCTATCATCTCCCCATCTGACAGCTCCGGCGGGCGGGGCCAAGAACTCCCGCCGACATCGGGCAGGGAGGTGGGGAGGAAAAGAGGAGGGAGCCAGGAGTCATGTGAATGCCGGGAGACGCTGTGAAATCAGGTAGGAATCTGCATTTTTTTTTGATAAAGCACAGACACTAGGACACGAGGTTGTTATCTAACAATTGGGATGTTACAAATATCACATCGTTTTGTAGCAGCAAGGAGGGGAGCAGAGCGGCGCTAGTGAGAGCTGACAGACAGGGAGGGGAAGGGGACAGAGGGAGACAGAGGAGAGCTGCGGATGATGGAGGCACGTAAACTGACCATGGTGTCAGGGCTCAGCAGCCATTATAAACGTGGTCAGTTTACAAGGGGGGGGCACAGACAGGCAGGATCAGCCAGGTATTTCAAATGTTACAAGGGGCCAAATGACAGCACAGGCACTCTGCTGTATAACATGCTTTAAGGGAACAGGATCCATTTTTTTTTAGGGTAACGAACACTTTAACTGTATGCCTAGTCAGTGTTTGTGTGTTAACTGTGTGCTGTTTTTACTAGGGCAACTATACTGGATTCTAGTCCCTGCTTTGCAGGAGCACAGAATCCATTCCTTCCCCGCTGTCAGAATTTACATCTGTCTTGTTTACATAGGCATATTTCAGTTCTCTGTGTATTGTGGACGATCGGCGGGTGCCGGAGGACATTGATTTCCCGGCCCCTGCAGATCGGCTTCTGCTGTGAATCATCACAGCAGAAGCGGCCCACCAGCGGCGCATGTGCACACTCTGTAGGCGGAAGTGTGGAATCATGTATACATACGTGATCCGGTGCACAGCTGCTGTCCTGTGGCAGTAAAACTGGATTACAGGACCATGGCCTGTAGTCAGGTTTGGAGGCTCTTTCCCCCAACAAAAATCTCTCCAAGCCCCGAGATTCCAGGTCCCATATAAGGGCTTAACAACCCCAACCCAAACAAAGTGGACACATACCTCCCATCCAGGACCTATCCCTGGCATCCTGTACAATACAATAACTAATCAATTTATTTTCCTATTGATCTCTCCCAATAAGAATAATTAATCTATAGTTAACAACCCATTTGATCCCCATGCCACACACAAGTTAACGGATGTCAATCGATAGTTGGATGATATTTTATTGATTTCATCTCTGTTTTCATCATGTTATCTTATCTGGTCGATCCAAATAGGATTGGGTTAACAAATAAAGCATCTCAGTTCTGCAGATCAATGCAAAGCGATCGATAATTTTTCACCCTGGCCGATTGACTCAGTTTGACCGAATCCAATCTAAATCTCTAAAATGATTGGAAGGGAAGTTATGTCTATTTAACCGTTTGTCAATACGAATGTTTTGATCAAATTGCACATTATTGGATAATATAGTTGAATTGTGTTGCCAACATTAGGGAATGCGTTGATGGGCTTTTGTTTGCATCAGATGAGCTTGTATTCCTTTACAGTACATGTCTATGAAAATGCAAAAGCTGCTTGGGGCAGGTGAACTTCAGGTCAAATGTACCCATCAATGAATTCTGAATCATCTCTGATGCATCTCCAACTGATGCTATCAGCCCAAGCCCTTTCGTTTAGGGACACTTTACATCTATGCATTGTGGAAAATGATGCATTAACGCATGTGTTACTGTACATGTTTTATCACATTAGGGTGCCACTCAATTTGGATACCCCCCACATGCACTAAGGCAGAGTACACGCATTGCAAACTGGCAATGATGTGGTGTGGCAAAAATGTTGTTTTGGGACCAGTGGCGGCTGGTACAAAAGGCGCCAAACTTAGTTTGTCAAATAAGAAAGCTACTTTAAGATGTTAAAAAATGTTAGTCATATGACCATTTATTTAAAAATAAATCGTTCCATTTGTGTGCACTCTGCGGGGTGCCGGACTAATGGGTGTCTATTAGGTCCGTCAATTTTTGACAAGCATGTGATTTGAGGCTGAGGCTCTAATTGGCTTGTTTTAGGTTGTCCTCAGGGAGCAGAACACTGCGCCTTGAACCCTCCCACTTTTAGCAAATCAATGTTTAACATTGCGTCACTTCCGGTTTCCGGCTTCTTGTCCTGTGGAACGCACGGCGTCCTCTGGTGAGTGTGGACTTGGAGGGGTTTGTTTGTGGCCCCCCCAAACATTCTTAGCACCAGCTGCCACTCTTTGGGAAATTATGGTGCATAGGAAGCCTATTGATTTTGATTGGCTGCCCTAATGCAACATATGATAATGCACATGGATTGATGTCCTTAAAGCTGAACTCCAGGAAAACTAAAAACCCTCCTTTGAAGTGAAGATGATACAGGATTAATTCCTCGTTTAGTCTAGGGGATAATAAAAGCAATTTTACTTATCCAATCATCTGCTTCAACGGCAGACAGAGCTCCCCTGTGCTCCGGGAGTGGACTATGCATCAGCATACTGACATCCAATGTAGGGCCCTGGTGCCTGCATCACTCTTGATTACATCAGGACCTTAGACCACCAGAGCCCAGGGGAGGAAGGACCACCGATCTAGCAGTTCCAAGGAGCGTGTGTGTGAGTGTGTGTGTGTGTGTGGGGGGGGGGGGGGGGGGGGAGGGGCTCCACTGCAAGAGAGACTTTTGAGGTTTTCTGGAGTTCAGCTTCAATGTTACAACAAGTATGGTTTGTGGTTTGCATTCATTAAGCTGCTGGTGTAAAGCTCACCATACACGTTACAAACTGAATGTACAATTTCTAATGAGGTCCTATCGAAACTATCCATTCGGATAGGCCCTTGTATTACAGTAACTCTTAGGCCGCGTACACACGCGCGGACTGTTCGCCCAACCTTGTCCGCTGAACAGTGTTTGGGCGGACAGTCCGCTCGTGTGTGGGGCTTCAGCGGACAGTTTCAGCGGACAGTTGGCCGAACAAGGTCTTACGGAAATTCCGAAAAACTGTCCGCTGAAACAAGGTTTCAGCGGACTGTTCGCTCGTGTGTAGGCTTGTTCGGCCAACTAAGTCTCGCACATGCTCAGAAAGGATTTCCACGTCGGAAGGTTGCATTGCAGTGTATAGGACGTCGTATTTTTCGTCCCGTCGTACGTGCCGTTCACGTCATCGCGCACGGTTTCAGCAAACTGTTCGTCCGTCGTGTGTGGCCATGTCCGTCCATGCTAAGTTTGAGCGGACTGTTCGCTCAAACTGTTGGACGGACAAAGTTGGGCCAACAGTCCGCGCGTGTGTACGCGGCCTTAGTAGATTCTATAGGGGATTGTACATTCAGATTAAAACATTTGTGTGTTGACGCTTTTTTGAAGCTTTAATGAAGCTTGTCAAATGCCCTGCATGTGTTCATTTTCTATTTGTTTTAAAGGGACCCAGTAGAACCCCAGCTCTTTAGTACCCCCGTTCAGCAGATCCGCAGCTCATTAGTCCCCCCGTTCAGCAGATCCCCGGATTATTAGTACCCCCGTTCAGTAGATCCCCAGCTTATTAGTACCCCACGTTCAGCAGATCCCCGGCTTATTAGTACCCCCGTTCAGCAGATCCCCAGCTCATTAGTACTCCTGTTTAGCAGACCCCCAGCTCATTATTATCTACATTATCCCAGATCAACTGATTCCCCACTCAGTAGTAACTCCCAACTCTGCTGATGGCCCAAGCAGTAGTAACCCCCAGCTCTGCCGATCCCCCACTCAGTAGTAACCTCCAACTCTGCTGATCCTCCGCTCAGTAGTAATCCCCAGCTCTGCTGATCCCTCACTCAGTAGTAACTCACAGCTCTACTGATCCCCCACTCAGAAGTAACCCCCGGATCTACTGATTCCTCACTCAGTAGTGACCCCCAGCTCTGATGATCCTCTGGTTTTCTGATCCTCCTCTCTCGCCACACCCCACTCACCTCCTACTATATTGCTCCCACTCTGCACATCACGTGTGACAATTGCTAGTTTCTCCTGCTCTGGCCCCCCAGCTCTGCTGATCCTCTGACACACAGTTCTCACTTTCCTGTCCTGTTCACCTTCCTCTATAGCGTTCCCATGTTGCACACCACATGTGCCATCTGCTAGTTGCTCCACTCCAGTCCAGACCCCCCTCACCTTCCTGCTGCTTCACGCGGCACACTACATGAGATATCTGCACCAGACACACTTATAATATATACATATGAACTGGGAGTAAATGGTGATGATATCTTTCAGGTTTACTTGTTAGTTTCCAAGTGCATCTTGAGATATCTCATACCTGCAATACCTCCAAAACAAAGCGAAGCTAAGTCTGAAAAAAGCCTCTCAAAGGCTGCAGTTGCTGTATGCGAGTGCTGTCATAGACTTCTATGGAGGCTTTGGAGACGCTTTAAAGCACTGTGAAAGCGATATGGGGCCTAAGTAACTCAAAAGCAATGTGTGAACAGGCCTGTAAGCTAACTGTTTTATATAGTGACAGGCGCGTTGATTGGCATTCAGAGCGCTTTAAAAAAAGCATGTCCAATGTCACATTTTGAAGCAAGTGTAAACGAACCCTTACATTGACCACACATTACAATCTTGTTTAGAATCACCAGCAACTATGTTAGGGACTACCTGATTGGAAATAAAATTAAATGAATTAGGTGGTCCATTGTGGCTGTGGGTAGATGGTATGGAGTTTAATCAAACGCTGTTCTATGAAATTGCAAAGTGTGTGGCCAGCTTTAGATTTACTAACAACTATGTCACATGAGGGCCTACATAACAAGATATAAATTGCATAGTCCCTGAGACCAGTGCTGGGGGTTATTTATGTGATTACTGACACTAATGCTCGGTGTTATTATTGTGATCACTGACATCAATGCTGGGCATTATAATTGCATCCACTGACACAATGTTTCGGGCTATTATTGCATCCACTGACACCAACACTGGAGGTTATTATTGTTGTCACTGACACCACTGATAAGTGTTATTATTGTGATCAC
This sequence comes from Lithobates pipiens, assembly GCF_037356315.1. Lineage (NCBI taxonomy): Eukaryota > Metazoa > Chordata > Amphibia > Anura > Ranidae > Lithobates > Lithobates pipiens. Next base: position 479,857,677 of record NW_027507718.1, on the reverse strand, counting down.
CAATGCTTATTATGGCATCCACGACACCAATTCTGGGGGTTATTATGGCATTCACTGGCACCAATGTTGGTGTTATTATTGTAGTCACTGACACCAATTTATTGCATAAACTTACACCATTACTGGGTGTTATTATTGTGGTCACTGACACAGTTTGGTCATTTGGTTCGTAGGACGCTGGCAGCCTCAGACCAGTAGCATCCCAGGAAAAATGACGTTGTACAATTACCTTATTTGTTACCTTATTGGTTCCTGGGAAATCAGCAGACTCTGGATTGCAGGCATCCTAGTAACCAAGTAAGCGTTGGGTGGTTGAGCGTTCAGGACATAGGTTGCCAGGATGCCAGGCCATGTCTGATTGATTTCTAGGATTTGGGGGATGATGTTGCACAGCCAAACTACGCTTTTGCACATTTTCATTAGTGCTGGGTGCCAGAGTGCAGTATTAGCAGCTCTGGAGGTTGTTTATTCCAAGTGCATGTAGCACACCCCCTTAAGGGCCGCAGATAAACTGAGATTCCCCACCCTGCACAGCCAGGCACACCGAATTACCACAGGCACACAGAGTCTGTTCTAGTCCATGACTTTGTTTTTTGTCATTTATTGAGGGATAATAACTTGGATAGGGATTGAAAATTATGGGATGCCCACTGGACTTCTGAACAACTTATATACAGTGTCTATATACACTCCACTTCTTCCTCCAGAACTCACTTGCTTGCAGATCTCAGCTGGAACACTTGTACAAATCTGACAAAAGCACTCAGTCAGATATAAAAGAAATAGCCCTTTCTAGGCAGGAACCAGAGACCCCTTAGTTGTGTAACAAAAGTTCAGTGTCCACCATTAACCACTCCTGCGGCCAGTGACCCCAATATCACCTCTTCAGACACTGCCACCTCACCTGGCTACAGCTGCCCCTTTCACTAGCCCTTCAGGCTACCTTCTCCACAGACCTCCCAGACTGAAACTCTCTTCAAAGTCCTCCAGACTGACATTTACCAGCCCACCCAGCTGACTCTCAGGAGATCTCCCAGATGTGCTGACCTGCTCCTGCTGTCCTCTTCCTTGCTCCCGTGCCTCTAGCAAGGGCCTCCTCCATATATGATCCTTCCAACACCTGAGCCCCATGCACGAAGTCAACCCCCCCCCCCTGACAAGGGGGGCAACCTGTGAGGACCTCTGACAGCCTGCTCAGCACTCCATCTTCCACCCAATTGCCCTTGCTGGCATGGCTTGTGGCTATTTATGAGGTGGTCTGCCCCCTTCTAGACCCTTTTTGCTGGGAATTGGTTGTGGTCCTCATAAATATGGATGACAGACCCTCCTAGCTTCCACCCACTACATCTAGAACATTCTCCAATGTTCTAGAACACAGGGGGAGGCACCAGAAGAGCTGTCAGATGAGTCATCCAGCCTCTGAGTCACTAAACCATGACCCTGCTTCACTAAACAGCCCTGGCTCTCAGCCAAGCCAATTTACCTACACTAACAACTTTCCTATTTACATCTAGCACATGAGAGGGTGCTACATAAGGATTCACATACCTCCCAACTTTCTGAGATGGGAACTAGGGACATCTATTAGCAAAATGATTGGTTAAACCCACCCAAGTTCTTTTTACCACTATGATTCCTTTATATTTGCTTTTGGAGTTTACAAATGCAGCAATTTAGAAATTGGACTTTGTTCCGAATGAGGGACAGTCCCTCAAAATCAGGGACAGTTGGGAGTTATGGATTTATTTATACTGTGCATTTAAACTAGCAAAGTCGAATTGGTTCTGAGGATGCCAACAGTCTCTGGGACACCAGCATCCTAGCAACAAATGATATTGTGCAGCCAATCCTGCTGGTTATTAGGACACCGGTGGATCTTAGTAACCAGTGGTAGTTTGTGGCTGAGCCTGATTGAATGCCAGGACATGGGTTGCTAGGACATCAAGTCAAGCCTGGTTCGCTGCTAGGGCACCAGCGGCTTTGGGCCAATGGACTCCCAGCAACCAATGATGTTGTGCAGTCAATCGTGATTGGTTACTAGGAAACCAGTGTTGTCGGAATAGTGCCATCCTAGGAACCAGTGGCATTTTGTAGCTAAGCTTGATTGGTTGCCAGGACATGGGTTGTTAGGACATCAAGCCAAACTTGATTGGTTGCAAGGAGGCCAACGGCTTTGGGCCAGTGGAGTCCCAGCAACCAATGATGTGCAGCTGAGCTTTATTGGTTTCTAGTACTCCAGCAGCCTCCGGGCCACCAGCATCCTATAAATGAATGACAATCCACAGCCAAGCCTGACTGGTTGCTAGGACGTCAATGGCTTTGATATGGTGACGTCATAGCAACCAATGATGTGGTGCATCTGAGCATGTCCTATCAACTGTTGATGTATTATTGGATTCAGGGTATTCAAAATCTACTAATATCTAATAATTTTGAATAACTGTGTAACAATCCTTACACATCCTCTGCTTTTATCAATGAATGAATGTGTACCTGCTATTAATTACTTCAGTATTAATGAATTGTTGCTAATAATAATAGATGAATAGGAATGTGATTGTATTAGCAGTACAGGCGTTCACATCACTTAACTCATGACGATCTGGTCATGGAAATGACAGCTAGGCTTTTTTTTTCTTTCCTATACCCGGCCCGCCCGCTCGTCTTTCATGCTGACTCTTTGCCGTGATACACTATAAACTAACAGCTTTACTATTGGTGCTGCTCCAGGCCGTCACCTAGGGCACGGCACACCTCATTGGTTCCTCGAGCTGTCAACATTCCATGCGGACCCACCCCCTTCTCGTGTATCACAAGGAAGTAGGCGGGTCTCTTATCTATCGGCAGCATCTGTTGGCTGCATGAAATTCCTCTACAGAGGGCCTATGGCGAGCCCATTGGCTCAGCTGTTCCTTTAGCTGGTCCGCCCACTTTCATTGTTGCGTCACCCGGAGAAAAAGGCGGTGTCAGGATTGGGCAGCTGCTTGGAATGGGACGCGGCGGTTGGCTGGGAGAGCCGCCCGTCACCTTTCGGTAGGCGGGACTGGAAGTAGGCGAGCAGTGGGAGCAGTCACTGGGCATGAATTGTGTTTGCTGCTGAGCTGTCAGTGAATTGCCGTCCTTCCTGCGCCCGCCCTGGCTGTGTTTTTTCTCTACGATTCTTCTTTTTTTCCTATGATGATTGGTGCCCTTCCTGGATGAACATTATTACCCACAATGCACAGGACTGTGGGCATGTAGCTGCCAGCTAGTGTTGTCAACCCCTCCCCCCTTCTGTATCCAAGATGGCGGTCCAGGAATCAGCTGCTCAGCTCTCAATGGCTCTGAAGGTTGAGGAGTACCCAACTTTAAAGGTGTGTCATGCTGTGCAGTGCCAGGGGCCAGGGAGGAGAGCAGGGGCTGCAGGGTGCACAGAGGGGGGTAGGTACCCACATAGCTCTGCCTGGAGAGCAGCCTCTTCACCTCTAATAACAATGTGTGGAAGGACATCTCCCCATGGAGGAAGGGGCTGCCTCTTTATGGTGGAGGATGGGCCCTATGAGGGTGTCACCAGCCTGTTAGTAGGTTCTGTCTCCTATTGGTGGAGTATGGTGCCTGTAGGGGGCGTCACCTGCTTATAATAGGGTGCTGCCTCCTATTGGTGGAATATGGTGTCTGTAGGGGGCGTCACCTGCTTATAATAGGGTGCTGTCTCCTATTGGTGGAGTATGGTGTCTGTAGGAGGTGTCACCTGCTTATAATAGGGTGCTGTCTATTATTGGTGGAGTATGGTGTCTGTAGGGGGCGTTACCTGCTTATAATAGGGTGCTGTCTATTATTGGTGCAGTATGGTGTCTGTAGGGGCGTCACCTGCTTATAATGGGGTGCTGTCTCCTATTGGTGCAGTATGGTGCCTGGAGGGGGCGTCGCCTGCTTATAATAGGGTGCTGTCTATTATTGGTGGAGTATGGTGTCTGTAGGGGGCGTCACCTGCTTATAATAGGGTGCTGTCTATTATTGGTGCAGTATGGTGTCTGTAGGGGGCGTCACCTGCTTATAATAGGGTGCTGTCTCCTATTGGTGCAGTATGGTGCCTGGAGGGGGCGTCGCCTGCTTATAATAGGGTGCTGTCTATTATTGGTGGAGTATGGTGTCTGTAGGGGGCGTCACCTGCTTATAATAGGGTGCTGTCTCCTATTGGTGCAGTATGGTGCCTGTAGGGGGCTCCACCTGCTTATAATAGGGTGCTGTCTCCTATTGGTGGAGTATGGTGCCTGTAGGGGGCGTCACCCGCTTATAATGCGGTGCTGTCTCTTATTGGTGGAGTATGGTGCCTGTAGGGGGTGTGGCTTGCTTATAAGTGAGTGCTGAGCTTTTTGGTGGTGTATGACACCCATAGGGGCCTCACCGGATAAGTAGGTGCTGTGCCTTTCTGGTGGAGTTTGGCACCTGAATGGGGTGCCGCCTGCTTATATTAGTGTGCTGCCTCTTTTTGGTTCTGTATGGTGTCTGTAAGGGGTGTCACCCGCTTATAATAGGGTGCTATTTCTTATTGGTGTAATATTGCGTCTATAGGGGACGTCACCTGCTTATAATAGGGTGCTGTTTCTTATTGGTGGAGTATGGCATCTCTGGGGGGTGTTGCTTGCTTATAAGTGGGTGCTGCCCCTTTTTGGTGATGTATAGCACCCATAGGAGGCGTCGCTGGCTTATAAGTAGGTGCTGTCCCTTTCTGATGGAGTATGGTGTCTGTAGGGGATGTCAGCTTCTTATCATATGCTGCTGTCTTTTTGGTGGAGTATAGCATCTGTAATGGGTGGCACCTGCATATAATAGGGTGATGTCTTTTTCTGGTGCAGTACGGTGTCTGAAGGGGGCGTCAGCTGTGTATAATAGGGTGCTGCCTGTTTTTGGTGGAGTATGGCGGGCATCACCTGCATGTAATGGGGTGCGGCCTCTTTTTGGTGGACTGTGGCCTCTATTGTGCTGATACTCCACCAACTCTACTGTCACCAGCTCATAAGTAGGTGCTGCCTCTTTCTGGTGGAGTATGGCCTCTATGCTGGTGATGCTCCTTTTTATGGCATCTAGGATAATTCCAGGTAATAAGTAGGTGTTGACACTTTCTGGGGGAGTATGGTGTCTGTGGGGTCTGCTTTTAATTGGATGCTGCCTCTTTATGGGGGAGTATGGCACTTGTAGGGGGTGTCACCTGCTTATAATAGGGTGCTGCCTCCTTTATGATATGATGGAGTATGATGTCTGTAGGGGGCATCACATTATAACACACCTGGACAGTTTGGGATTGGAATCATGCATCCGGGTTTCAGACCGACTGAAACCCGGACACCTTATTCAGACCGGACTATGGCTTCCCAGCAGGGTTGTTGGCTGTCGTTGTGTAAGCCGAGAGTGTGCTTTATACTCTCTTTCACACTGCCCAAAGCCAGCACTAACAGTCTCACCCCTTCTCTCTCCTGTCTCTAAGTGAGTACATTAAGGTAAATAAGGGTTCTCAGAGCACCCCTTACATCAGAGTTCCTCTTTTACACCTGAGGCCACAGTGTTCCTCCGTGCATCAGAGTCCTCAGTGTTCCCCCTGGGTTCCCAGAGCATTTCTTATGTTAGAATACCCAGAGTTCTCCCTTGCATCACAGTCGGCAGTGTTCCCCCCTCCCCCCTTACAGTGTTAGGGGGACTCTTGTGATTAATTTAAAGAAATTAATTTAATTTAGAAATTTTATTTATTGCAAAATATATATGTAGTTTATACTATAAAAAATAGCTGTGCACGGCTAAAGAAGAAAAGGTGGAAAACCTAGCTGCTACCCCATTGTCGGGTACAGTGTGGCACCAGTGGGAACAAAATTCCATATAATAGGGTGCTGTCTTTAAGAGAAAACTCTAGGGGGTTGGCGTGTAATAGGGTGCTGTCTCTTTCTGGTTTAGTGTGGCATCTGAGTATGATATTCCTTGTAATCGGGTTCTGCCCTTTTCTGGTGGGGTATAACAACTCGCCATGCAAGAAGGTGCTGTATCTCTCTGCTGGAATGTGGCATCTGTAGGGGTGATACTTTTTATAAGTTGGTGGTTGCCTTTTCAGGTGGAGTATGCCACCTCCTCCTCGTGCCCAAAGCCCGGTATAAATCCAAGGGGGATCGGAGATTCGCTGTCCAAGGGCCCCGGCTATGGAATGCTCTACCAATCGACATCCGTCTGGAAGAAAATCACCTGGCTTTTAGGAAAAAACTTAAGACCTTCCTCTTTTAGCAGATGACCAAAGCTCGCCACAGTGCCTAGAGTCGATTCAGTTCGCATTGTGCGCTATACAAGTATTTCATTCATTCATTCATTCATTCATTCATCTGTAGAGGGTGTCGTCTGCTTATAAAAGGGTGCTGCCTCTGTTCAGGTGACGTAAGGCATCTATGGAAGTACCACTATATAGTATAGGGCTCTGTCCCTGTGGCATCTTTAAGGGGTGACCCTTCTTGCAGTAGGGTGCTGCCGCTTTCTAGTAAAGTATGTCATCTATGGGTGGTGTCATCCACCTATAAGAGGGTGTTGCTTCATCCTGTGGGAACATGGTGCCTATGGGGGTGATCCTCATTATCATAGGGTGCTGGCCCTCTGTGGTGGAATATGGTTTTTGTAGGGGGTGTCACCTTCTATTAATCTGGTGCTACCTTTTTCTGGTGGAGAATGCCACCTGTAGGGGATGTCACCTGCATATATTGGGGTGCTGCCTCTTTGCAGGACGTGGAACCAATGGGAGTAGCGCTCTATGTAATAGGGTGCAGTCTCCATACCAATGTCTAGGGGATGCCACCTGATTCCACTTTCTGGTGGAGCATGACAACTGTAGGGGTGTCACCTGCTTATATCGGGTTGCTGCTGCTTTCTGGTGGAGTATGGCATGTGCAGGGGTGTCAAAATAAAATAAGCTGCTGCCCCTTTACAAATAAAATGTGACACAAATGGGGGTAACGCCTCATATAATAAGGTGCTGCTTCTTTCTGATGAATCTGTTTGAGTGTCATCTTCCTATAAGTGGGTTCTGGTGCAGTATGGTAGCTGGATGGCACCCATTATACTACCATGCTGTTCCTTTCTGGTAGAGTATGACATCTCTAGGGGTTAGCATTCTTTGTAATAGGATGCTGCCCTCAGTATGGGAGTTTCAAGGGATGGCATCTATTTTTGTCATGGTGCTCCTTTCTGGTGGAAAATGGCATAATTTGTGGGGGGTGTTTGAATTTAGGTGGAGCATGGCATCCCTTTTTAGCATGAGCTTCCTTTCCTGGTAGAGTGTGGTATCTATAAAGGGTAGCACTCCATGCAATTGGCGTTGCCCCATTTTGTGTTGACCATGGCCACTGTAGGGGTGGCACCCTTTATAGCTATTGGCTGCTTCCTCCTCATGGTCAATGGCATGTAAAGTACCCTTGACACTGAAGGTGTGTTGAGATAAGTAAGAGAAGAGCAAAGTCATGGAGACCAAGGGAATCGCGTTTTTTAACTGCTTGCTGACCACCTCACGCTGATATACGTCGGCAGATGGGCTCGTACAGGCAAACTAACGTACCTGTATGTTGTCCTTTTAAGAGGCAGGTGCGCACGTGCCCGCGGCAAGCTCCTTGAGTCGGGTCGCGGGTCCCGTGGACTTGATTGCCTCACGGGGAGGAAGAATGGGGAGATGCTAATGTAAACAAGCATCTCCCCATTCTGCCTAGTGACAGGGTCACTGATCTCTGCTCCCTGTGATCGGGAGCAGAGATCAGTGATGTGTCACATGTAGCCACGCCCCCCCCCCCACAGTTAGAAACACTCCTAAGGGCACACTGCCCCCCCCCCCCAGTGGTTAACCCCTTCACTGCCAGTGTCATTTACACAGGAATTGGTGCATTTGTATAGCACTGATTGCTGTATAAATGACAATGGTGTAAAAAAATGTCCAATGTCTCCACCATAATGTCGCAGTCACGATAAAAATCGCAGATCGCCGCCATAACTAGTAAAAAAAAAAAAAAAAATTATTAATAAAATGAATAAAAATGCCATAAAACTATCCCCTATTTTGTAAACGCTAACCAATCCATAAAAGCTTATTGCGATTTATTTTTTTCCTCATTTATTTATTTATTTTAACTACAAATATGTAGAAGAATACATATTGACCTAAACTGAGGATATATATATATATATATATATATATATAATTTTTTTTTTGGGGGGGGGGGGGGATATTTATTATAGAAAAATGCATTTTTTTTTTCAAAATAGTCCCTTTTTTCTTTTTGTTTATAGCGCAAAACATAAAAACTGCAGAGGTGATCAAATACCAGCAAAGGAAAGCTCCATTTGTGGTCCAAATTAATTTTGTTTGGGAGCCACGTTGCACGACTGCACAATTGTCAGTTAAAACGACACAGTGCTGAATCGCAAAAAGTGCTCTGGTCAGGAAGGGGGTAAAATCTTCCGGTGCTGAAGCGGTTAAGGCAGAGCATGTGGCCAGCTGTGTCAGAGGCAGCCCAGAGGTCTAAGTGTAGAGTACAGGGCAGTGACCATTGGTTTTGCAGTTGGATTGTTCGTGCGTTTTTGGAGCGTAGCTTCTATGGAGTGTTGTGGGTAAAATCCAGACTGAAAAGGGTCAAGAGGGTTGTTATCAGTGAGGCCGCGTACACACGGGCGGACTGTTCGCCCAACTTTGTTTGTCAAACAGTTTCGGCAAACAGTCCGCTCAAAATTAGCATGGACGGACATGGCCACACACGGCACTTTTTGAGCGGACTGTTTCAGCGAACTGTTTGCCAAACAGTTCGCTCAACTTTTGAAATGAACGGACTCGCCCACGTAAGGCGGAGGCAAATCCGCCCATTTCGAGCGCGTGTACAGGTAGGCGGGGCCCGCGAAGGAGACGTCGCGGGCTCCGCCGCCTGGAATGGACTTAAAGGGGAACCCCAACGCCGAAAAAAATCGGCGTGGGGGTTCCCCCAAAGTCCACAACAGACCCTTGTCCGAGCACGCTACCCGGCCGGCCAGGAAAGGGGGGCGAGCGAGCGCGCCCCCCCTCCTGAGCCGTACCAGGCCGCGTGCCCTCAACATGGGGGGGGTGCCTTGGGGAAGGGGGGGCCGCGCGGCCCCCCCCACCCCAAAGCACCTTGTCCCCATGTTGATGAGGACAAGGGCCTCTTCCCGACAACCCTGGCCGTTGGTTGTCGGGGTCTGCGGGCGGGGGGCTTATCGGAATCCGGGAGCCCCCTTTAAGAAGGGGGCCCCCGGATACCGGCCCCCCACCCTATGTGAATGAGTATGGGGTACAATGTACCCCTACCCATTCACCTGTGAAATAAAGTACAAAAAAAAACACAACACAGAGAAAAAATATTTTATTGCACAGCTCCGGGGGTCTTTCGTCTTCGGGGGTCTTCTCGCCGGACTCCTCCGCTATCTTCGTGTAGCTCTTTTACTAGCGGAGGAGCCCGGCTTTCTTCCTCCCCGCCGCCAGCCTCTTCTCCCGACTTTGGGGGTCTTGTCCCCCTCTTCGGTTCTTCTGCCGGGCCACCGCGCCTTCTTGTAGCTCTTTTACAGGCGGTGGCCCGGTCTTCTGTCGCCGCTGTCGCCGTCGCCGCCTTCCGTTCTTGTTCTTGTTCTTCTTCTTGTTCTTCTTCTTCTTCCCCAGGAGATGTTGACACGTCGCTCTCTCCGGCCGGAATGCCAGAGCCGCGCTGTGCGGTCACTTATATAGTGATAATGGGGCGGTGTCACATGGTATATGTCACATGGGTTGGTCACATGGTGACCCCGCCCCCTTACGATGTCATAGTCCCCATGTGACATCAACCCATGTGACCAACCCATGTGACATATACCATGTGACACCGCCCCATTGTCACTATATAAGTGACCGCACAGCGCGGCTCTGGCATTCCGGCCGGAGAGAGCGACGTGTCAACATCTCCTGGGGAAGAAGAAGAAGAACAAGAAGAAGAACAAGAACGGAAGGCGGCGACGGCGACAGCGACAGCGGCGACAGAAGACCGGGCCACCGCCTGTAAAAGAGCTACAAGAAGGCGCGGTGGCCCGGCAGAAGAACCGAAGAGGGGGACAAGACCCCCGAAGTCGGGAGAAGAGGCCGGCGGCGGGGAGGAAGAAAGCCGGACTCCTCCGCTAGTAAAAGAGCTACACGAAGATAGCGGAGGAGTCCGGCGAGAAGACCCCCGAAGACGGAAGACCCCCGGAGCTGTGCAATAAAATATTTTTTCTCTGTGTTGTGTTTTTTTTTGTACTTTATTTCACAGGTGAATGGGTAGGGGTACATTGTACCCCATACTCATTCACATAGGGTGGGGGGCCGGTATCCGGGGGCCCCCTTCTTAAAGGGGGCTCCCGGATTCCGATAAGCCCCCCGCCCGCAGACCCCGACAACCAACGGCCAGGGTTGTCGGGAAGAGGCCCTTGTCCTCATCAACATGGGGACAAGGTGCTTTGGGGTGGGGGGGCCGCGCGGCCCCCCCTTCCCCAAGGCACCCCCCATGTTGAGGGCACGCGGCCTGGTACGGCTCAGGAGGGGGGGCGCGCTCGCTCGCCCCCCTTTCCTGGCCGGCCGGGTAGCGTGCTCGGACAAGGGTCTGTTGTGGACTTTGGGGGAACCCCCACGCCGATTTTTTTTCGGCGTTGGGGTTCCCCTTTAAGCCCATTCCAGGCGGCGGAGCCCGCGACGTCTCCGTCGCGGGCCCCGCCTACCTTCACACGCGCTCGAAATGAGCAGACTTCCCTCCGAGCGGGAACAGTTTGCTCATTTCGAAAGTAGCCTACACACGGGCGGACTGTTCGCTCAAACACAGTTTCAGCGGACAGTTTTTCGGAATTTCCGAAAGACTTTGTCCGTCAAACTGTCCGCTGAAACTGTCCGCTGAAAGCCCACACACGAGCGGACTGTCCGCCCAAACACTGTTCAGCGGACAAGGTTGGGCGAACAGTCCGCCCGTGTGTACGCGGCCTGAGGTGATGGCTCAGGCCGTTGTATACTAGGCATTATAGAAGTTTGGAGGTAGGAGCAAAGAGATGGAACTTAGGATGTTAAGAGGGGATCCAACAAGGTCTTTTTAAGTGTGGGGGTGACGGCCCTCCAGTAGAGATGCACGTGATCTCGATTCACCCCCCTTAAGATCTGAGTAGGCGATTCTTTCATATAAACAAGTGGAGAGATTACCTGCTCACTCAGTTGTCAAAAGAAAGCAGCAATCTGCCAAGTGTAGAACTTGAAACATTGTAACTAACACTTCTTAGATCAAAGGGAAATAACTTCTTGTGTAAACAAATAATCTGGGCAGTCTGCCAAGCTTGTAAATGCAGGAAGTTTAACCACTTAGTCTAAATCTTTTTCTGACACTTCTTTCTTAAGTTAAAATCAATATTTTTTTGCTGGAAAATTACTTGGAACCCTCCAAATATATATATTTTTTTTTTTTATTCAGAGACCCTAGGGCAGGGATATGCATATGCAACTAGCGGACCTCCAGCTGTTGTCTGCAAGTCCCATGAGGCATTGCAAGACTTTGACAGCCACAAGCATGACACCCAGAGGCATGATGGGACTTGTAGTTTTGCATCAGCTGGAGGTCCGCTCAATGCATATCCTTGCCCTAGGGCAGTGATGGCGAACCTTGGCACCCCAGATGTTTTGGAACTACATTTCCCATGATGCTTTGGCACTCTGCAGCATAGTGGAGCATCATGGGAAATGTAGTTCCATAACATCTGGGGTGCCAAGGTTCACCATCACTGCCCTAGGGAATAAAATGGCAATTGCTGCAATATTTTATGTCACATTGTATTTGTCCAGCAGTCTTTCAAATACAATTTTTTTTTTTTTTTGGGGGGGAAAAATACACTTCAATTAAAAAAAAAAAAGAAAAAAAAAAAGAGAAAAATCCATGGTAACAGGGATACAAGACATGGCATGTTAGGTAGGGGAGATGTCTGCACAGTGTGGATATGATCACAAATTGCATCAAACTTATTTTTGAAGTGATTGCCTATCTCATGATTTATATGTGCTGGTTTTAATATAAATAATTTTGATATGTTTGTTTAAATAAAATTATGACATTGATATGGTTTCAAACCTGATGATTTTTGCGCCTTTTAAACTCCCATTTTTCTGCCTACATTTCCTATACTAAATAAGCCAAATCCCATCCATTTCAACGGCTCCTGTTCACATCTTGACGTTCTGTCACCCGAAGCTCAAAATAGTACATGATCTTCTTTTTGGCAGATTACAAGCGTTTTTGACCCCATAGACTTCAATAAAAACACCTAACTTGAGCTTATTACGAGCATTTTCTGCTCAAATAGCAGCTCTCCACCCCTAATTTCCTCTACATCTCCTTCCCCTAATGCTTTCTATTGGCTAAACAAAAATGCCTCAAGCTGTAAAACGCTTGAAATACAATTCTAAAACTCGTTTAAAGAGAAAATGCCAGAAAAACGTCAGTAAATTGCTGCGCTCAGGTGTGAATGGAGCCTTACTGGCCAGACCACCAGGTGAAAACAGTGTAGAAAAAAAGCCTAAAAAATAGAAAGTTAAAGTGGTTGTAAACCTTTACAAACCACTTTGACCTACAGGTAAGCCTAGATTAAGGCTTACCTGTAGGTCCAAGAAATATCTTCTAAACCTGCACGGTTTCGGAGATATTTACTAAAATAAAGTCACTGCTGTCTACAGCGCATGCGCACTATCGCTGTTAGTGGAATGCCGCTGCTAACGGCAATATGCCGTTAATGGCTGCTCCCGTGCGAATGCGCGGGAGCAATGTGATCGCTGCCCAGAAGAAGATGGACGCTCCGTACTACAGGGGACAGCGGTAACATCGCTGGCTCCTGTGGTAGGTAAGTGACACATAATGGACTACTATGCGATGCATAGTAGTCCATTATGCTTTACCTTTGCAGGGAGACAAAGAAGAAGTAAACCCATCAGGGTTTACTTCCTCTTTAAGCCCTTGTACACACGGTCGGACATTCCGACAACAAAATCCGTTGGATTTTGTCAGACGGATTTTTGTCTGAAACTGGTGTTGCATACAAATGGTCGGACAAAGTTGTCAGAAAATCCGATTGTTCAGAACGTGATGACGTTATTTCGTTAGGACGGGACTATGTTCAGGCTAGTAGCCAATAGCTTTGGTCTAGGAATTTGATCTGAGCATGCGTGGCACTTTGTCCGATCTGAGTTCTCTACTAATGATCTGACAAAGTCCGATCGGATCATGTTGTCGGAAAATTTTATAGCCCAGCTCTAAAACTTTGTCGGTCGGATATTCCGATGGAAACAGTCCGATGGAGCCCACACAAGGTCTGATTATCTGACGACGCGGTCCGATCGGACATTTTCTGTCGGAATGTCCAACCGTGTGTACAAGGGCTAATACAGCCACCGCATCTAATGATTGATAAGCTGCTAATAATTTTTTTGGGGTTTAATACGGCTTTCATTTTAATCAGGTTACACAACATGGCAAACCTCTTTGGCACCATTAAAGTAGAATACTCCAAAATACTCATGGCAATGTGCCAATGTCTACACATAGCCAGCCCACCCAGGCATGTATACTTGGAAACATTCCTCAAGCTGCCGCTGACTGGTTTTGGAAATTAGAGGGATGATGTCATGGCTTCTTCCATGTGACTGTGTTTGGACCTAATGATTGCCTAAAAAAAAGTTCCCTCACTGCCACTCCTAATGTCTAAGTTTAGGCGCTGACTGTTTTGGAAACGTAGAGGGATAACATCATGGCACCCTCAATGTAACAGGGTTTGTGCCCAGTGATTGGCTCTCAATGTAACGTGGTTTGTGCCCAGTGATTGGCTGTCAATGTTCTCTCGCTGAGTCGGCTGCAGTTTAACCACTGTCTAAGCTCCAGTGTTCACTGGTTTTACAAGATAGAAGAATTACTTAATGGCGCTCTCCATGTGACAATGTTTGGGCATAGTGATCAATGCAACCAATAGTCCCTCCCCTTGTACTAGGTGTAACCCTGGACTCTGACCTGTCCTTTCATTCCCAAATCCAATCCCTGTCCAAATTCTGTAGACTTCACTTCCGTAACATCTCTAGAACATGTCCCTTTTTAACCATTGAAACCACTAAGCAATTTATTCGTTCCCTTGTCATCTCTAGCCTTGACTATTGTAACTCCCTCCCCATTGGCCTATCTCTTTGCAAGCTATCACCTCTTCAGTCTATCATGAATGCTGCTGCCAGACTCATCCACCTTACCAACCATTCAGTGTCCGCCAACCCTCTCTGCCAATCCCTCTACTGGCTTCTCATTGCCCAACAAATAAAATTCAGAACAATAACATACAAAGCCATCCACAACTCTGCCCTGTACTAAATCACCAATCTTGTCTCTAAATATCACCCAAACAATCCTCTCTTCTCCCCAAGGCCTCCTGTTCTCTAGCTCCCTTGTCACCTCCTCCCATGCTTGTCTCCGGAGCTTCTCCCTTTCTCTGGAACGCACTACCCCAATGTGTCCGGCTATCTCCTACTCTGTCTACTTTTAGGTGATCCCTGAAAGCTCATCTCTTCAGGGAAGCCTATCCTTCCTTCAGCTAACAACTGAATCTTCTATTTCTCCCATCAGTTCATCCCCCACACCTTTTTGTTCCACCAATCACTCCCTATTAGATTGTAAGCTCTTAGCCCTTGTACACACGGTCGGAGATTCCGACTGGAATGTGTCCTATCGGACCATTTTGTCGGATATTCCGACTGTGTGTGGTCTCCATCGGACTGTTTCCGAAGGACCAACTTTTCCAACTTGCCGGTAAAATTTTCCGACAAAATGCTCTGATCGGACATATTCTGATCATGTGTAGCCTACTCCGACGGACAAAGTGCCACGCATGCTCAGATCAAATTCCTAGACCAAAGCTATTGGCTACTAGCCTGAACGTAGTCCCATCGTAACGAAATAACCTCCTCATGTTATGTACAATCGGATTTTCCGGCAACTTTGTCCGACCGTGTGTATGCAACAGTTTCGGACAAAATCCAAAGGATTTGGTTGTCAGAATGTCCGACCATGTGTACAAGGGCTTAGGAGCATAATCCTCCTGTATTGAATTGTACTGCTGCTATATTGTCTTCCTTTTTTATATTGTAAAGTGCTGCGCAAACTGTTGGCGCTATATAAATCCTGTATAATAATAATGTTCCCTTGTTGCCTCTGTGCTGTTATCTATGGTGTTAAAGGTCCAGTGTTGGAGGGTGCAATATATCTAGGTATTCCAAAAACCAGACAAGTGATAGTGCTTGGGCCAAATGATTGGTAAGGATGAGCTTGGGCACGTTCAGACAGTCCAAACCCGCCTAAAATATTCTGCCAGGTAGATATCAACGTGGTCGGCCAATTATAAGCGCCTGAGACATTCCCCACCCTGCATGTATACAAAGGACCTGGGCTCATCTCTAGTGATTGGCTGTCTGAGCCTAAATGCTGGAACGTATGGGGAGGTTACATGTTTCTCTATATGTTAGAAGCCTGAGTAGCCAGGACCTAGGCCCATACACTGCCACAAAGAGGGGGTTAGATGTCCCCCCCCCCCCCCCCCCCCCATATATTAGCAAGGACTCTAAAATTGTAGGGGGGCTGTGAGGGGGCATAGCCAGAAGAGAATAAAGGGTGGCCCTTAGATGGGGTCACTATGTAATAGAGGGACTCTGATTTTCGGGATTCTGCACATGAACTAAGAGTGCATATAGTCATCTAGATATCCCTGTGTTGTGTTATGGTCTTCAGCCGGTTTAGCAGGTTTATCCAGCCTACAGGCACATTTTAATTTATTTCACTATGGTTCTTGATAAACAGATGACGTTGTCGTCAATAAGCACTTTTGAATTCCTAAAGTTTCTTTGGCTGAGCTCACCTCGTTCCCTGCACCATGCTAATAACATTACCGGTTACATACTAGAAGGGCGATTCCTTGCTTTGCATCATAGGGGCCGATTTCTGGTGTGAATCAAATGAACAGGAAATATAAAGCTCAAAGTGTATACTAGTTGTCAAAGCATGGAAGCATGGGGGCCCATAAAATGTTTATGTTAGAGAAGTAGTTTTTCCAGAATTACTGTGTAATGCCAGACATGTTTAAAGGTCAGTCCACTCACAACTGATATTTCAGTTTTCTGCTACATACTGGAAGCAAAAAAAAAAAAGTAAATCGGATGTAACGTGTCAGCCTGGAGGGAAGGAAGGAAAACAAAATTGACTCCCTAGACGCCACCTATACCTAAAAAGGACTGGTCCATAAAAAATATATTTTAATACAAACATTGCTTTATATAGTTAGGTTGGAAAAAGACATGTCTATCTACCATGTTTCCCCGAAAATAAGGCCTAGCGTGATTGTTGGTGATGACTGCAATATAAGCCCTACCCCCCCAAATAAGCCCTACCCTGTTTCCCTGAAAATAAGCCCTACCCTGTATTTAACTAGGGCTTATTTGGGGGGTAGGGCTTATATTGCAGCCATCACCGACAATCACACTAGGTCTTATTTTCGGGGAAACAGGGTAGTTCAGTGTTAAACCTTGGCACCCCAGATGTTTTGGAACTACATTTCCCATGATGCTCATGCACTCTGCAATGTAGTTGAGCATCATGGGAAATGTAGTTCCAAAACATCTGGGGTGCTCATACAGTATTAAAACCCCATATGGAACATTTTCCTATTTCACATTCCTCACCAGTCAGCTGACCTCTAGTCTGTGCCCCCCCCCCCCCAGCCATATCGTGAACTAAATGGGCAGCTGCAGGAACAGCCCAGCTGGGCGGCCACAGGCTCCGGGGACAGTACTTCTGGGAGGCCGCGAAAAGGCTGTGAACAGTCCAGGATTCGGTGACCCCTGGCAAATTATCATTCGAGAGTCCCCCCCTCAGGTTGAGAACCAATGATCTAGAGGAACAAAAAAACAAAAATTCCTTCCTGTTCCCCCAGGAGGCAATAAGATATTTTCTGGATCAGCAATTCCTTATGTTACTACCTATAAATGTTAGTGTCCAGTTATATTCTGTGTATTTAAAAATGCGTCCAGCTCTTTTCTTTTTTTTTTTTTTTTTTTTTAACATTTTCCATTCGCACTATAGCTGAAAGCAGGCTACATCACGCGCTCACAATAAATAACATTGTTGGGAGGGCGTCCATGGACATCTTCCGTGATCACGCTTGCTGCTCACCCCCTGCGGCGTGCATCGGCACGGATCTGTGATTGCTGTGTCTTTGGGACAGTTGATCACAGATCAGTGTAACGAGCTAATCACAGTGGCTCTGTACCATGTGACAAGCTGATCACATTGTAAACTAGATTTTCCAGTTTATTGGCAGTCCTCTCTTCACGCTGACAGCATGTGAGGAGAGGAGAAACATTAACCGGCTTATTCACACAGGGACACTGATGATCGGGGCTCCAACAGTGCCCACAAGAGCTGCCTGTCATTGGCCATCAGTGCCACCTCATTAGCACACATTACTGAAGGAGAAAAATTACTTATTTGGAACATTTTATAACAGAAAAAAATATCCTTTTTATTTATTTTTTTTGATTTTTTTTTTTTTTTTCCCCCCCAAAATGTTAATTTTTTTAATTATTTTTTTGTTTAGCAAAAAACAAGTAGTGACTAAATGCCACCAAAAGAAAGCTCTATCTGTCTCAAAAAATGATAAAAAGTTTGTTTGGGTAAAGTGTTGCATGACTGCGCAATTGTCATTCAAAGTGTGACAGCACTGAAAGCTGAAAATTTGGTCTGGGCAGGAAGGGGGGTAAAAGTGCCCAGTAGGCAAGTGGTTAAAGCAATCTACTGCATTCGAGGGAGTCTATTCCACATCTTTACAGCTCTTACTGTAAATAAGGCTTTCCATATGTTGAAATTAAGACTGACTTCACACCTATGTGAATTGGATGCAGGTGCAAGATGCAATAACTTGGACAGGAGGCAGGCAAACGGGTTAAATGCCCATAAAAAAGGGGATTGTGTAAAAGGAAGTCAGTACAGTGACAAATGGTAGATTTATTTTCTAATTTGAGAAGAGTTAGTTGCTGATTTTCTAATGACAAAGTAATAGCCCTCACCTGCAGGGCCTGCTCCTCACCATTGGTGGTAGTGACCCAAATGGGGGGGGGGGGGGGTGACTTAAGTACTGTAGCTCAAGCTAAGAAGCAATAAGAAGAGTAAACTGGAGGAGCTCAAGTGTAATTGAGAAAATGGAAGGAGAATAACGATAAAACAGAGGAAATTCAAACTAGTCGAGAAATAGAAGGGAAAGGGGGAAGGGCGGTGGGAAAGGCGAGGAATATTCCCGCTTGGCCCAGTCCTGCGTACGTGATGGGGAACCACAGAAGAACTGGGAGCAAGGTGTGGTCAAGTTTCAGGTTATCTTTAAAGTGGAAGTAAACCCTTCTATCGTTTTCAGTCAAGGAAGCCGCCATCTTGGCCTCTAATAATTCTTCAACTGCCATAATGCTGCACCTGTGATCAGTTATGACACCAGACATTGGATGGTTTGAAAGTTTGGTTGAGAGCACAACCAATGTAAACGTCATGCCGGGAATGTAAGTGTTTTTTCGAAACTGGGTTTACTCCCGCTTTAAATGTAATCCACAGGTCTCAGACCTTCAAGAACTTGGTGTGAGTGTTGTTTCAATTTAGAGGTGAGCTCCTCATGTACCGTAGTCCCCATGAGCCATTGTTTAACTTTGTGGGTGAGGAACTATTGCTGCCAGGCCTTGGCCAATGTTTCAGGTGCTGCCAGAAAGACATTGTGGGCCTCATTTAAAAAATGCCACAACCTAAGCATTCCCAACATTGTGATAAGTGGAGTGTCTTTGTACCTTCTGAGCTTTTGTTTAGTACATCAGTTTGAGTTGCTTCCGAGATCATTTATAAATCATTTACAGGTACATTTGACCTGCAGTTGACATCCTTTTGACCTGCTTCAAGAGGCTTTTGCTATTTTGTAGAAAAATGCAAACCGCCTTTTGAAGCGAGCTAAAATTCTTCAGCAGAACTGGAACTCCTGTTGCAGGAGATGCCTCTGATCTGATGTTGAAACCACAATGGCTGCTGAGTGACATGGGAACATCAATTTTAATACCATTGAATTAAAAAAAAAAAAAAAAACGTTGCAAATCTACTGTACAGTTTAAGTTTTCATTTAAATAACTGTGTTGCTTACAGCAGTCAGCTTCTACCTTTAATTTGGTAAACCTTGCTTTGGGAAGCTCATGAATTACATGAATTACATTTAGCTTCTGTTCCAGTGGGCTGAATGACGTTCTTAACTGTAAGAGAGACAGAAAAAAGTAATTAAGTCATACTTCCCTACAGCAGGCTTTATTATCAGTTTGCAGATTTCGCTTTATATAGGAGTTGGCACCTTAAAGGAGAACTGTCTTGTCCAACTAGCAGTGCATGAAAATATGTGTTCATTTTAAATTTCAAAATGGACTTCCTCACCTGCCAATGCCAAGTCCCAACTACTGTTGATTGGATAGGTAAATGGTAGGGGGCAAGGATTAACCTAGACAAGACAAGTGACGGGCATAGTGATGATTGGAGCAAAAATTTTGGTCCTGGGTTTGTTATCCATAGGGCTCCAAAAGACAGAACATTTTGATTTGAAGATCATCATGTATGCACTTTAGCAGAACCAGGCTTCTTAAACTCTAACCATCACTTCCAGTGATATATTACCAGTCTGTGAAAGATCACAAACCCACAATGGTCAGAATCAGTAATTCTGAATGAAAAAGTTAGGCGTCCAGACTATGCCCCCTTATGCACCACAGTTTGAAGCTCTGGGACTCAGTTCATTACTCCGCTAACCTTATGTCCCCTTTTCCTTCTGCTTCTCCCGCTCTTCAACAACCCCCTTTTTCCGCTGGGTTTTGATCAACCGGGCTTTTTTTCCTGGTAGTCCGCCCCCGGGTTTACTGAGGCCCACCACTTCCATCATTGCCTTCTATTTGGGATACCAATGAGGCACCACCTGTAGAATTCTTCTGATATGCCCAACTGCACCACTGGGTTTCGCAACTCCTCCTACCCTTTCCAAAAAACAATGTCTGAACATCCGTCTTCCCCCGGCACCAGGTCAAATATTTACAATTCTCTAAATGCTTTAGATTACCCTGAGGCAGTATCTTATAAATTAGAGTGAGAACATGATCTGGCGACCTTTAGTGACCCAGAGGACTCGAACAAAGCCTGGTCCTCCATTGCTAAGTGCTCCTTCAACATGGCTACCCAAGAAGCTGCATATAAGGTTCTTCTAAGATGGTACTGGATTCCTGCCTGGATAGCGAGTTAGACCCTATCCTATAGTGACAGATGCTTCAGGGGTTGTGGTCAACGAGGGGATGTTGCGCATGTTTGATGGTTCTGTCCAGGGTGTTCGGGCACCTCTATTCCTTGTTACATATACCCATCCACAAGGATGCCAAAATCACTTTACAGCACTGCCAGATCCAGGCGTTATACTCATGCTAACACAAGCTGGTGTCCTTCCTGGCCATAGCTGCTAATGGGGAAATAGCCAGAGGCTGGAAGAAATCCTCTGTTTCATTTGCCATGGTGAAGAGCATTCTGACCGACCTTATGATTAATGAAAAAATTACTAGCATCTTACATGATACCCACTCTGCATTTCTAAAAATGTGGTCACCCTGGTGTGTCTACGCTCTCCGCACCCAAACAGCCAGGGTCTCTCCTAACATCTGCCTTGCAACTCTCTCTCCTCTACCCCCTGGTCTAGGAGCCCTTCCTTTCTTTGCTGACTTGCGGTTAACATTGCTAGATGCTCCTCTTTACTGACTAACCACCCTGAATGGGGGCATTTTGTGGAACTGAACGCATTTTTTTTATTTTTTTTTTTTTTTTTTCTTGATGCAAACTAGTGTACCTGCAACACAAACTCTCCTTGTAGGCCCTTGGGTCTGGAAGACATACGTGGACCTTTTTGGTTTGTTTCCTTAGGTCACTCAGAGAACATTGATTATCTAAATAAGTTAATTGCTCATGTTCTCTCAGCCCATGCCTTTTTATTTTGTTTGACATGCCATACCCCTGTGTGGATAAAGGGTTAAAGGTTAAAGGGTTGTTATGTTTATTATAATAAAAATGATTGTAGCAGAAAAAGTTAGGAGTCCAGCAAATCACAGGGCATGCTGGAGAGACAGAGTTCTTCTGTGAAGCCAAACACAATGATGATCTTTGCTCAAGGTACCTGCACATCGCCAACATAAGGAGTTGCTGGCTTAGGAACAGTAATAATCCAAAGTTAAACCCTTTAAGAACTATACATATCTGTGTGCACTGCCTAGAGCATGGGGCCTCAACCTGTGGCCTTCAAGCTATTGTCGAACTACAAATCGCATCATGCCTTTGAGAGTCATGCTTGTAACTGTCAGCTTTGCAATGCCTCATGGAACTTCTAGATCTTCAACAGATGAAGGGTCACAGGTTAAATACACTATAGTATGTTGTCAAAAGTATTGTGCTGCTTGCCTTTACACGCACATGAACTTTAATGCAGGGGTTGACAAATTTGCTTGGAATCTAGGAGCCCGCTAAAAAAGTTAGGAGCCAGGTCCGTGATGGCGATCTGGACCTGTCCCTGGCCTGACATGGAGACGAGTGAGGGGAAGATAGCCCCAAGCCCCTCACCTGTCTCCAAGTCATTGCCCATAGCTCTTAGAGGGACATTTTATTTATTTTTTTCAAATGACAAATTTTTTTTAAATTGCATTTTAGTGTAAATATGAGATGTGAGGTCTCTCTGACCCTAGATCTCATATACAAGAGGACCTGTCATGCTTTTTTCTATTACAAGGGATTTTTACATTCCTTGTAATAGGAATAAAAGTGACACACATTTTTTTTTTTTTTTTTTTTTTTTTTTTTAAAGAACAGTGAAAAAAATAAAAATAAAAGTTAAAATAAAAAAATATATATTTTAAACGCGCCCTGTCCTGCCAAGCTTGCGTGCAGAAGCGAACGCATATATGAAAACGGTGTTCAAATCACACATGTGAGGTATCGCTGCGATCGGTAGAGTGAGAGCAATAATTCTAGCCCCAGACCTTCTCTGTAACTTAAAAAGTGCAACCTGTAGAATTTTTTTTAAACGGCGCCTATGGAGATTTTAAAGGGTAAAAGTTTGTCGCCATTCCATGAGCGGGCGCAATTTTGAAGCGTGACATGTTTGGTATCGATTTACTCGACGCAACATTATCTTTCACAATATTAAAAAAAATTGGGCTAACTTTACTGTTGTCTTATTTTTTTTTTTTTTTTTTTATTAAATACATTTTCCCCAAAAAAGTGCGCTTGTAAGTCCGCTGTGCAAATACGGTGTGACAGACAGTATTGCAACGACCACCATTTTATTCTTTAGGGTGTTAGAATAATATATATATATATATATATATATATATATATATATATATAATTTTTAGGGGTTCTGAGTAAAGGGAAGGAAGATAGGCTGGCAGGCAGGGAAAATTAGCATTGCATCCATTAGCATTGCTGGTTGTAATTCCAACGGCCACCACAAGAGGGCGCCAGATTCCAGAAGGAACCATAGGATCGTAGAAGGCCTCAAAGCCGGGGGCTAAATTACCGGCCGTCGGCGGCGCGGCCCGACGCGATCTCGCCGGGGGGTCCACGGAGACAGCATACCCCCAGCTGTGCTGCCCCAGGCGCCAGTTCGCTAATTCTAGTCGCAAATGCGACCTGGCGCCCGGGTTTTGTCGAGCCCTGCTTTAATGGCATCCCAGCTTAGTCTGTAGGGTTCAGCATTGAGTTGACCTTTGCAGCTATACCAGCTTCAACTCTTCTGGGAAGGCTGTCCACAAGGTTTAGGAGTGTGTCTATGGGAATGTTTGACCATTCTGCCAGAAGCACATTTGTGTGCTCCCCACCCCAAAGCACCTTGTCCCCATGTTGATAAGGGCAAGGCCTCTTCCCGACGACCCTTACCGTTGGTTGTCGGGGTCTACGGGGGCTTATTGCAATCTGGAAGCCCCCATATCCCACCCCCTCCACCCTAGGTGAATGAGCATGGGGTACATCTAACACCTTTTACCAGCGTCTGGGGTTTTTTCAGATCTAGCGCTGGAGCCTTAGAACGTGCTGGTCCTGGTTTTTTTTTTTAATCTTAAAAATGCCAATGCCTGTTACAGCTCAAAAACACCATGGTGTATATGAGTACATTGAATAATATGGAGTTGTGTTTTTTTAAGATGGAAGAAAAAAGCCACTATCAAAACGTCTGTGTGTATGAGGCCTAAAAATCAAGTACTTATCTAAGCAATTGTAAAATAAAATATATTTGCAATAATGTTAAACATGGTGTGTGTTATTTGTTTAGTGAGATAGCCTTTGTTTATGTTTTATGACTTAGGGCTCAGGCACATGGGTGAAGAATATGCTGTGCTCAGGTCGGTAATTTATATGGATCTGAACTCGGGAGCATTGGATGCTCTGGGCTCATGCACGCTGCTCAGTTTTGGTCTACAATGTTTAGCTGCATAAACCAAAACTAACGCGTTTTGCAAGGATGGTCCTTCATTTTACTGCATCCATGCAATGTTCTAATATTAAGATGCTTACAGCTACTGTACATGGACCCTATTGGACCATAGCCAGTGCCTTCAGGCTCCAGAAAAAATAAAATAGAAGTCAGAAGCTAGAAATGCTGTAGCTGCTGATTTTTAATAAAAGGACCCTCGCCTGTCCTGCTATCCAGCGCCATCCTCGCCCAAGCCGGTTCTTCTTTGGTCTTTGGGTCCGCGGCATTGGCATGTTTAGTGTGGGACTCTTTGCTGCTTGATGAAGATTAGGTCTCTGCTTAATTTAAGGCTTCTTATAGTAGAACTTTACAACTCACAGGGTGGGTAGGTTTTTGCCATCCTGTGCAAGTATGCACAGAACATCTGCAATTAAGACACCCTTACCCTCTGGTGTGCCCTTCACCAACGATGGAAGGTCTGTGCTCCTTTGTTGCATACTTGGCCACTGACTTCATCTGCTGGTCTTCCTCAGTGGACCACATCATCTGTGCCCACCACTGGGGAGCCACTGAAGATGTAATTTTTATAGCAATTGCACAGAATTAGATGTTGAAACCAAGCTGAAACCAGACAATTTTGAATGCGTTGCAGGCAGCACTTTATATATCCTTAGACTAAACGTTGTTATGGGTAGGGGTGGGGAATGCCTATAATAAGGCTTACCTGTAGGTACTGGAAATATCCTAAACCGTGCAGGTTTCGGAGATATTTACCATATAGGCTTGCGCCACTGTCATTGGCGCATGCACACTATTGGAAGTGCCGTTCCTATAGGCCCTTGCCATGACCGTTCTCGTGCACATGCGACTCCGGCCAGTTACAAGCCGGAGTCCGCGGAGAGAGTCATGTGACTCCGGCCAGTTACAGAGCCGTAATCCACGGCCCCTGAGGAGTAGGGATGAAGATGGATGCTTCCTGCAGCGGGGACATCGCAGGCTTCGTTTGCAGATAAGTGGCATATAATGGGCTAGTATGCGATGCATACTAGCCCATTATGCTTTTTACTTTACAGGGGAATAAAGAGGGAAGTAAAACCCATCAGGGTTTACTTCCTCTTTAAAGTGGTGCTCTAACCAGTGCTGTTTTCCTGCTTTCTGGTAAGGCCGCTTTCACACGGGACGGATCAGTAATGATCCGCTTGCTCAGCGGGGATCGCTCCGTTGTCCCCGCTGAGCCGGCGGATAACAGGGCGATCCCAGCACACTGTGCAGGGACCGCCCTGTCAGCTCTCCGCTCTCCTCTATGGGGGATCGGATGAACACGGACCGTCTGTCCGTGTTCATCCGATCCGCTCTGCAGACGGATAGAAAAATAGGATTTTCCTCCGTCTGCAGAATCGGACAATAGCGGAGGCGGACGATATCGGGTGTCTGCGGTAGGTGATAGGTGAAGGGTCATCATGAAAATAAGTGGGTTGGGTGGTAGAGGTTTAGGGGGTATGGGGGGGGTATATTCTTCTCTACTCCTAACCTGCCCCAAGGAACCTCCCTCAGGAGCTCAAAGTGAGGCTCCATTGTTCGGCACCTCACGTTTTTTAGGGTAGAGCTCCATGTTCAGAGGACGTGGTGTAATCAGACAAGCAATACCATTTTTTTTGTTTGCCTCAGATCTAGAGAAGGAGCCAAATCCTCAGTTTCTTTTGTCTTGACTTGACTATCCCTAGGCTCATAGGACAGGTTTGGAGAATTGTGTTTGCTTCCACAAAAAAAAGGGGGAATGCACTATTTAGCAGTATTGAGTAAATTATGAGCAATGGGGTTTAATTACTAAAGGCAAATCCAATGTGCACTTGGAAGTGCAGTCGCTGTAGATCTGAGGGGGACATGCAAGGAAAAAAAAAATACATGCATTTTTGCTTGCACATGATTGGATGAAAGAAATCGGCAGAGCTTCCCCTCTTTTTAGAATTCTCCCTCGGATCAGCGACTGCACTTCCAAGTGCACAGTGGATTTGCCTTTAGTAAATAAACCTCAATGTTTCTTTCCTTCCTCTTTCTATTTTTATTCCCATTTTGACTTGGAGGCCTAGTTGAATTGTACTAAAAACCGATTGCATAGCTGCATCTATAATTGTCATACAACATGTGGAGCTATAGATATACCAAATAACGATCTCCAAAAAAACAACAACATTTTGGTATATTATTATGCTAACATTATGTATGGCTAATATTGCGTAGTTTTTAGGGCTGCAACTAACGATTATTATTATTAATTTATTTAATTATTATTTTAAAAGCGATTAGTTGGCCGATTATTGTTTTTCGATTAATCGATTAATAACCTTAAAAAAAAAATTGTGGTGTATAAATTTTGTTAATATCTAAAGTTTAAAAAAAAGTAAATTTATTCTTAAATATCTCTATACCGTGGTAAATATAAATAACCAACTATATGGTTAGGGAGCAAAATATCTAATCCACTCTGAGAATAACAGACAGAAGAGATGTACTGTATATACTATTAGAGGAGATGTACTGTATATACTATTAAAGGGTGAATCTGGTAAATATCAGATTTGCATCAAATTTTTTTTATTTAAAAAACAAACAAACAAACAATGTCTTCCTTCAAAAAAATGTCATTTTCTAATCGTTAGTGGGGCCAAACCGACATTCGTTTTCAACCACAGTGAAAATTTGGAATTAGAAAACTTCTTGGTCAAAGGAATTTTCAGACAGTGTATGTGGCTTTCGCTCAGAAATTACATTCATGTTAAAAACAAGTGAAAATTTCAAACAAACAACATTCTTTCATTCAGCAAATGTACAAAGTGGGCCGCATAAGGCTCGGTACACACCTATGCAATTTGCTTTTGATCTGTTTCTGCAGTGCTTTTTGCTGTGAGTTTTGAATTTTGCGCATGTGATTTTGCTGCGATTTGCATTTTTTTTTGGCCAATTTGTTGGGCAGATTAAAAAACACAAATTGCTGCAAAAACGCATTACATGCTTTTCTGCAGCTTTTCCATTGAACTATATTGAACCAAGAAAATGCTTTTTGTTTTGCGTATATTAAAAGTCCCTGGCCCTTTCCAAATACACAGCGGCTGAAAAAAGCATGGATGTGAACGTGTCCCATAGGAAACCATGTATATGAACTGTAGTGCGTTTCTGCAAAAAGCACCAAAAAACACAGAGGTGTGAACCAGGTCTAAGATGTTTTTTTTTGAAACTCCGTTTTTTATTAATAATATTTGGCACAGACATATATAATAAGCAGACTGTATACATCTTTGTGGGATATAAACAAAACTTGATAAACAATGACAAGCCGTACAACAATAATTGCCCTGTACCTCAGTTATAGCAAAATCCTATTCCACTTGCATTTTTTATTTCCACCCTCTCCCCCCACCCTCCCAACAACAACAAACAACCCAACAAAGAACAGATGCACTCATAAGGATACCAATTAGGTGGGTATGAGGTCTAGAACCTCAAATCATCTTGTCAAGGGCCTAGAAATCCTATGGCAGCGTTAATTACCGTATAACAACTCATAGAGGAGCAGAATTACATGTATCTATCCCATCCACCCAGTCTCCCCATATTTTGCGGAATTTCCCTGGCTTACCCCTTGTTTCATACGTTATTTTATATATTGGCAAGTCTTGGTTAATCAAAGCTTTCCATTTGTTCAGGGAGACCAATGATGTGCGCGTCCAATGTAATAGGATTGTCTTCCTAGCATAATAGAGGAGAAAACGCAAAAATTGTTTCTGATGGTTACTAATGCCAACCTCCTCAAAAACTGAGAGGAGGCACCATTTAGGGCTACAAATATTGGGGAGGTCAAAGGTAGTCGCCACAAAGTGGGTCACCTGAGACCAAAATGGTCTTATCCGCTCACAGTCCCACAACATATGTAGTAGGTTACCTTCTTCCCTACCACATTTATGACACAGAGGAGAAGGCAGTCTCCGCATACGGAAAAGGCGTAGAGGAGTATAGTATATCCTATGAAAAATGCGTATCTGAATCATTTTATCTCTGGCGGAAATAGCAGTGCTAAAATAGGTATCTAAAAGTTCCTCCCAATTATCGTCCGACAGGTCGGGTACATCCCTCGTCCATTGTTGTCTCAGGATTTGCAATCTAGAAATTTTAGGCTCATTCAATAATTTGTAATAATTGGAGACCAGTTTAGTATGTTCTGGTTGGGCAAGCGCCCCTTCCAAAGTAGAATTCTGAAAGGTAACAGCCCGGAGCCCAAGTTGTGACTCGGCCGCATGCTGCAACTGTAAATATCTAAACCTCCAGGATTCAGGTATACCCAACTCTTGTCGGAACGCCGGGAAGGTTTTAAATCTACCCTCCTCGTACAATTGGTGGACATATTTCAAACCCCTTTCGGCCCAATTGCCAGCGAAAGGGAGATCTCTAAAATGTGGGAACACCGGATTATTCCATATGGGTTGATTAGGAGAAATCGTGGGGTGGGGTTCAGGCACCAGTGTCTTACATATCTTAAAGATTTTGAGAGAGTTTGCGATCATATCTGTACCCCTCCTTTCAGAAATCGCTCCTCTAAAAATCACATTTGATAGTGTTTCATAGGAGGAGAGCATCGCTGCCTCTGTTGCAGTAGCAGCATTGTTCAACTGTGGAAATAGCCACCAATGAACATATACCAACTGTGATGCATAGTAGTATAATCGCAGGTTCCGTATTGCTAGTCCCCCTTTGTGTATAGGTAATTGTAAAGTAGTCAATGCAATCCGTGGATTCTTGGGAGACCATAAAAATGTAGATATCAAAGAGTCAATCTCTTGAAAGATCTTCTTTGGTACGTACACTGGGCAGTTCGCCAAGACATACAGCAACTTAGGGAAAAACACCATTTTAAATAAATTAGCCCTCCCCATCAATGTAAGAGGTAAACCCACCCAGTTATTGAGTTTAGCCTTAAGCAAAGCTATACAAGGAAGAAGGTTATCCTGGATGTATGCCGAAATCGGTAGCCTAACCACCACCCCCAAGTATTTAAACGATGTTGTGAATTGAAGCGGACAATGTTGTGGCAAGTGGGCAGGGGACTCTGAGTCTAACGAAAATACAGTGGACTTAGTCCAGTTAATCTTCAGGCCTGAATATACGCCAAAATCAGTGATCAACCTCAGCATTTTGGGAATCGTGTATTTAGGGTTTGACAAGTAGAGCAACATATCATCAGCATATAGCGAGATACGTTCTTCCAAGGAGCCAATCCACATGCCCTGAAGTTCCGGAGAACTCCTCAACAACCTCGCTAGAGGTTCCACTGCCAGGGCATACAACAGGGGTGACAGAGGACAACCCTGTCTGGTGCCCCTGTGGATTCTGAAGGGTCTAGAGATAATCCCATTAAGCCTAAGACGGGCAATAGGTTGATCATACAATATCCTAATCCAGGTGATAACATTCTGTCCAAAACCGAATTTTTCCATAATATATATAATCTGCGAATATTACTATAAGTGGACCTACCAGGGATAAAGCCAGTTTGGTCTGGATTAATAAGAGCAGTAATGATGGTATTTAGACGGGTGGCCAAAATCTTAGATAAAATTTTTAAGTCCGTATTAATTAACGAGATGGGTCTGTAGGATTCACAGTATTGTGGGTCTTTATTGGGCTTGGGAATTAATACAATTAGGGCCTCCTTCATAGATGATGGTAGGCAGCCTTGCTCAAAAATAGTCGAGTAATGCTTTCTTAGTCTAGGGATTAGGACATCTTGATATTCTAAATACCATTCTATAGGGAAGCCACCTGGGCCTGGAGTTTTATGTTTAGCAAAACTTTTAATGGTAAGCAGTATCTCCTCGGCGGAGATAGGTGCTTCTAGAGACATCTTTTGTTCTAAGGGTAGTACCGGGAAGTCAATTCTATCCACATATTCATATAATTCCGGGATGGTATAATGGGCTTGTGAGCGGTACAATTCCGTGTAAAATTTGTAAAAAGTTTCTACGATCTCCTCCTGAGTATCCCTGAGAGTGTTTGAAGTATCATAAACACAGGGGATGAAAATAGGGTCCGGGAGCGGAGCGGCCAAAAACGCCAGCAATTTCCCGCTTCTGTCCCCCATCTCAAAAATCCGTTGACGTTGGTATAGATTTTTCTTTTGTGTTTTCGAGAGTAGTGCGAGTTCATACTCCCTACTAACACTTTGCAGAGTTTGATAATGTTGAGGAGAGGGATCTCTAACGTAAGAGTCTTCTGCCCCCTGTAACTGATTGGCCAGAGTTCTCAAACCATCCCCAGTCGCTCTCTTGAAGTCCGATACTCCCTGCATATACGCCCCCCTAGAGACCGCTTTGAAAGCATCCCAGGTGATTAGGTCGGGGACCTCTTCCCTGTTTTCCTTCCAAAAGTGTGTCACTGCGTCCTTACAAATTGATGCTACCATGGTCTCCTGCAACCAATATGGGCTCATCCTCCACACACGCTCACCCAGGACAATGCCCGCTCTCATAGTCAGTTGTAGAGGTGAGTGATCCGATATAGCCCTGGGTAGATAGGAGATAGCCTCCACCTCTGGCAATGCAGCCCCAGGAAGGAAAAACATGTCCAACCTAGAAAGCGATCTATAGGATGCCGATGCACAAGAGAATTCTCGGGTATTCGGGTGCTTCCATCGCCAGACCTCCTTGAGGTCATAGGACGCAGCCCAGTCACTTAACACCGTAGATGATGGTCTAGTGCAGCGTAACCTATCCTGATCAGCATTCATGACCTGGTTAAAATCCCCTCCCATAATAAGGTGACCACGCAACATGGGGAGAACCACCGCCATGCAGGCTCCCAATCTTTGTAAATCAAATGGAGGGGGCATGTAAAGGTTTACCAAAGTATATAACACACCCAGGTATTGCAGTATGACCACAACATAGCACCCCTGCGGGTCAGTCCTAACCTCTATTATCTGGACAGGTAGGGACCGTAATATGAGTATAGATACCCCTCTAGAATAGGTTGAGTAAGTGGCATGGAAAGCATGAGCAACATGCCTCTTTTTCAGGGCCATAACCTTTGAACCCATCAGGTGAGTTTCCTGAAGCATAATTATTTGCGCCTTAGTGCGTTTCAAATAGTCAAAGACCAGTGATCTCTTAATCTTCGAGTTCAGCCCCCTGACATTCCAAGTAAGACAGTTAAAGCTCATTCGTATAACACAGTAGTCACATGGATGGGGGAGAGGAGAGAGGGCAGGACATCAAAAGGGTCCCACTCCCCTCCCCTCCCCCCCGACACATTATAGACAATAAACCTAAAATGAAAAAGTTGAAACTCCCACCAATATTTTCGGTGTCGTTGCGTGCATGCATCAGGTATACCAAGGAAAAAAAACAGGAGCAAACATCTCCAGACTAACCTTCCCCATTCCCCCCTCCCCCCTCCCTGCTCATTACCCCCAACCATAACGAGCTTTAGCCCTAAAAGAAAAACCAAAGGGAAGAAAAACAGAAAAACTGTTTAGTCCAGGGAGTGACCAGTCGTTGCTCCCAGTGTCAGTTTAGTAAAAAAAAAGGGGAAAAAGAAAACTATGTCAGCTCAAAAAAGAGGAAGCTTGTGCCTCCTCCGGCAACACATATCACAAATAAGGCACCTGATACAGTAGCCAAAGAAAGATATGCGCATCCCAAAGTAATTGTAGACACCAGGTCCGGGTCCGCCAGCAGGGCAAAATGGCGGTTCAGTGTCAATGCCGGTGCTCTGGGTAGGACAACTGCAAAAAGGAGCAAGAACAGAATAAAGTCACCCAGAAAGTACCGTATAGAGTGGTCGTCCTCCGCCATGTGTATAGAATTCCATCATAAACTGTAGGGAAGGCCCACAACGTGACGATCATGAGAAAGCAGTCAGGGACCGGAATGTTACAGCCCATCCAACCAATCCGAGGCTTCATTTGGTGAAAGGAAAAATTGTACCTTGCCGTCATTAACAACTCGTAATTTGGCCGGGTACATCATACTATATGGAAGATTTTTCTCTCTGAGGCGTTTCTTAACGTGGAGGAAGGCCGCTCTTTGCTTTTGAGTAGTAGCAGAAAAATCCGGGAAAATGGAGATCTTTTTTCCGTTGTACTGTATATCTTGTATGTTCCGCGCGGTACGCATAATGCATTCTTTATCCCGAAAATGAAGGATCTTGGCTAAAATGGGTCGCGGAGGGGCTCCAGGGGGCATAGGGCGCATGGGCACCCTATGAGCCCGTTCGATTGCGAACAGAGGTGACAGTGCCTCCCGTCCCAACAGAGTGCTCAGCCATTGCTCCAGGAATTGCTCCGCGTCCTTGCCCTCCGCTCCTTCAGGGAATCCCACAAAACGTAAATTATTCCTGCGCATTCGGTCCTCAAGGTCTCCCAATTTAGCAGCATGTTCAGTAATCTCTTGTTGATGTGTGCGGAGAGTAGCAGACATAGGTTGCATATTGTCCTCCACCTCACTGATTCTTTGCTCCGCAGTGGAAATCCTAGAGCGAATCTTTTGCATGTCATGCTTAACAATAGAGAGATCCAGCCTAACCGTTTCAATCTGTGTGGTCAGAGTGGTTTGGCATTGATGGATAGCGTCCATAACATGCTTCAAAGTAAGTTCCTCCTCACCCTCTGCCGTTCTCTCCCCCTCCGACCCCCTGTCCACCTGTGGAGTAGGATACCCCGGATCGCTGTCTCTCTCCCAGGCCTCACCCTCCTCCCAGGGGTCTACGGCCTGCTCTGCTCTCGGGGACGCTGGGGGGGGGTATGCTGTCCATGCGGAGAATCCGCAAAGTGTTCCCTGATAGTTGTCGGTGGTTTTGGCTTACCCGGAACACCGGAGGGCACTTGTGAGTTCGCCGAGGGACCGGAGTCAGCCTTCGCCTGTGCCTTGCCTTTAGAGGATTTCCCCGTGGCGGAGGACGCGCCGGCGCCATCTTTGGCCTTGCTGCCCGTCAGCGTGGCCGCCCGGTCCGCGGCGGATTTCTGGCTCGCAGGACCGTTCCGACCCATTCCAGCGGGTGCCCGTGAAGGTAGTGGGTATTGCGGTGGTGGCTACAAGGTCGGTGTCTAGATAGGGATACCGGATGCTGTTCAGGATGAATCGGTGCCGGAGGAGCTCCGTAAGCTTGCTGCTTACATGTCCGCCGCTGGCCACGCCCCCCAGGTCTAAGATGTTTAGTAACATAATGGGGGTTAAAAAAAACTAAAATTAGCTCTTTTATAGTACAAAAAAAAGCAGATAATCGCTATTGTAAGGGGTTCATTTTTTTTACTGTAGAACTGTGAAAGTAATATTTACAGTAGTGATTTGCTCTTTTTTTCACTATAAAGGGCTCATTTTAGTTTTTTTTAACCCCATTATGTTACTAGCTGATTAATCAATTATGAGAATCGTAATAGATTAATTTTATAATCGATTAGTTGTCGATTAATCGATTAGTTGTTTGAGCCCTAGTAGTTTTGTATATTATTGGTGTGTTTTGGTTTCTGGGGTAATGTTGTCATTCTCTGACGTCACATGCATCCATGTCCTAAGGTCCTGCCCTTATATGTTGTTATTTCCCATAGCCCACTGCTTCTGTTACCTGTATAAAGTCTGTTTTGCCTTTTTACGACATTAGGACCCAGAAGTCGGATGCACACGATGTGTAAGAAGGACCATGGCTTAGTCCCAGCATTTGTTTGGTGATTGTTTGTGTGAATTGTTTGTGATGGAGCTTGTGGGACCCAGCTCTTAAGCACACACGGGCCGAATGTCGGGCAGCAGTCTATTGAATCAGCCGACATTTGGCCCCTGTGTACTGCAGCTGGTCCAACGGAAGCGGCTCGAATGGCATGACTGAAAAAGGTCTGTCAATCGGTTCCCGGTCAGTGCTCTCAGCCAATGGTTGAGAGTGCTGACCGAAGTGTTCTGGTAGGGGCACGGGTGGGTGGGCACGTCCTCCTCTATCAGAACACAATAGCACAGCAGGGGAGGTCACTGTACTAACATTGCATAGTTAGTACAGCGGCTCCAGTTTGAGCTGCCAGTTTTTTCATTTCAGCCCACTGGGTTGAACTAAAAAAAAAAAAAAATGTGTACGAGGCTTAACACTACAAATTCTGGATGGATCCTCTGCACACTTCTACAGCCTTCCCAGCAAACTGTGCAATGAAAAACAAGGATATTTAGTTCACATATATTGCAATACATGTTTAAGCTGACCAACTGCATCAAAGTGATCCCTCTTCTGGCCAATCCTACACTACCTTGCCACTACAAATGCTACGATGGACACCATGTCAACATGGGGCATAAAGGCCTTTTTTCTATTGTACAAGGCGTAAGGGGGTTGTAAACCTTCAAGGTTTTTCACCTCTATACATTGAGGTGAAAAACCCCCTGTAATGCTGCAGCCCCCCCCCCCCCGAGCCCCCTTTTTTTACTTACCTGTACCCCCTCTATCTGGTCCCGGGGATGAGCACACCAGCAAAAGCCGGTGTCTCGGGGTCCTGATTGGATGAATTGATAGCAGCGCAGCCATTGGCTCCTGCTGCTGTCAATCAGATCCAATGACGTGGGCGGGGCAGAGTCCAACATTCGTGTCTATGGACGCAAATTCTGAACTTGGGAGCGCGCCTGCAAGGTAACCCCCTCAGAGCGCTTCTCCTAGGGGGTTATCTGATGCGGGGAGGAGCCGTGAGAGCCGCAGAGGGACCCCAGAAGAGGTTGTTCAGGGTAAAACGAGCTGCACAGTGGCGGTAAGTATGACATGTTTGTTATTTTGAACAAATAAAAAAACTAACCTTTTAGTATCACTTCAAGTCTGCTCTGGCGAAGCTTTCAGGCAAAACCCATTGACCGGAGGAGGTCTAATTGTGTGCGAACCCTTGACATCCTCTCCCCGTAATATACTTTATTGCCTGGATGGGATCTGTGTCAGCCACTTCACTACAGACATCACTACTTGCCTGCATACGCTGTGCATGTACACCAGCATTTCTCAACCTTTTCAACACCGAGGAACACTTGAAATAACTTTCTGGTTTCAGGGAACTCTTGCTAAAAATTACTATATCTGCAACTTCTGATACATTGGTGTGATGGTTATTGGAAAGAATGCTACTTACACTTGTGGTCATTCGGAAGAATTACCCCCTAAGCCCCGGTTCACACAGGGGCAGCCTGAATTACAGCGTGACTTTATAAGGCGACCTGCACACGTCTTTAGTGTTGGCTTGCAAAATGACTTCTGTATAGAAGTCAATGCAAGTTGTCCCAAAGTAGTACAGGAACCTTCTCCTAAGTTGAAGTGACTTGATCCGTTCCTATTAGAACGGTTCGATAGTACAGAATGGAGCACGACTTGTCAGGTGGCTAAGTTGCCTGACAAGTTACTCTGTGTGAACCGGGTCTTACAGACAGCGAAGAAGATCAAAGGTGTCTATAGGAACAGGCAGAAGCAGAAATTGCTCAAGGAACCCCTAGCAACTTCTGGAGTAACCCGATGGTTTCATGGAACCCTGGTTGAAAGCCCCTGATGTAAATGTTGTGATCGCCACCGATCCGTGATCCGAACGGGTCACCCTGATCGGATCGCCACACACCGTGATCTGCGGAGCGCTCCACGGTCTCGGCCTTAGGAAAGGCCGCAGTTTCAGCTTAGTTCTGGAGCGGCGGCCATCTTGGTGCACCCGTCGGCGTTAACAATGTGATTGCAAGCAATCACCTGTAAACAAACCGGCGTCAAAATAACGCTGGTTCCTCTCTCCCCTCTCTGTCCAGATCTGTACAGTGGAGGGGAGAAATCAGATGGCAGCAGTCCTGTGGGCTGGATCTGTAGTGCCCACAGTGCTGCTCTGTGATAATTGCAGTCACAGCCATCCCTCCATACGCTGCAATACTCTGCCAATACCCTGCCAATACTCGGCGATACCCAGCCATACCCATCCATGCTCAGCCAATATTACATTGGGGGAGATGACCTGCATATTACAGTGGGGGAGATGTACATTACAGTGGGGAGATGACGTGGATATTACAGTGGGGACTATATGGTGGGTGGAATTTTCACAGGTTTTTTTCAAATAAATTATTATGTGCTGATCTGAAAAAATTATCCGATCCGAGGAACGATCCGATCCATGAGTTTTTTGATCCATTGCACCCCTACTGGGTATGGATAACGTCAATAGAGTTACAAATTTTTAAGTTATGATTATACTCCACTATATGCTATGGACAAGAGACTGCTCTAGGTTTATATGCATACAAAGGAATAGCACTGATTTGCACATGAGCTGTTTAGTCTTTTTGTGTACATGGCTAATTTGACATTATTTTTTTTTTTTTTATATATGTGCAGTGAATGATGGAGTTTCTTGGCTATGTGGAGTATATACTAGCACCAATTTACCGCTCAGCAGTGGAAATCTATACTGCCATGCCTAAGGCAACTTTCAATTATGATGAGACGGGATTCTTTTTAAATACAAGCTCTCCTGTACAAGGTGTTTTGGAATCGCGTTGCATGGAGGGATTGAACATACTTTATGGAGATGTTACTCCAACCACTGTGGTCGATACAGCTTATTGATTCGGGGATTTTACCTGCTTCACAACTAGAGGTCCTTAACTATTTGAGAACAAGTGGCATATATATAATATGCAAGCTCTTTTTATATTGATTGGTCAATCGAGGTAAAAGTGTTTTCTATAATGAATCTACTCTTTTTATTTTTATTTTTTTGATGAGGCACATAAATATTTGTAGTAATCTATGCGCATATAATAAAGGTTCTGCTTATTTTATTGAAGAGACCACACCATAGGGACCTTTCTTAATCTAATTTTAGTATGTTTTAAAATACATTGTAATAGCCTGGAAGAGTCTGTAATCCTTCCTTACTCTGCACCAGAATCTACCGAAGAGAGTGTTAGCTTTGGTGGCTAGGAGGGTGCTATGGCCTAAAGTGTAAATGTAAAGTAACACTGGACATTGTGAAAAGCAGTAAGTAAACAGCGGGGTCCCATGTTTAGCTATGGGACAAGAGGTAAAGAGAAATTTCTGCAATTGAACACAGATTGCAAAAACAATTCTGACAGGGATTATAACCCTCTCTTGCTGTATCCAAAATGGAAAAAAAAGGGGGTTTCCTATAGTTCTACTTTAAAATGACTATAGGATAAATCCACCAGTACTGTAGATTTAGACCAGTGGTCTCCAAAATGTGGCTCGGGGACTGGATGCGGCCCTTTGCTTGCTTTTATTTAGCCCCTGGGGCACTGTTTCATTCACTGACGCCAACAACGGGGCACAATTCCTCCCAATGAGACCAACGGTGGGGGAACAATTCCTCCCAATGAGACCAACGGTGGGGGAACAATTCCTCCCAATGAGACCAACGGTGGGGGAACAATTCCTCCCAATGAGACCAACGGTGGGGAACAATTCCTCCCAATGAGACCAACGGTGGGGGAACAATTCCTCCCAATGAGACCAACGGTGGGGGAACAATTCCTCCCAATGAGACCAACGGTGGGGGAACAATTCCTCCCAATGAGACCAACGGTGGGGAACAATTCCTCCCAATGAGACCAACGGTGGGGGAACAATTCCTCCCAATGAGACCAACGGTGGGGGAACAATTCCTCCCAATGAGACCAACGGTGGGGGAACAATTCCTCCCAATGACAGCACCGGTGGGGCACAACTCCTCCCAATGACAGCACCGGTGGGGCACAACTCCTCCCAATGACAGCACCGGTGGGGCACAATTCCTCCCAATGACAGCACCGGTGGGGCACAATTCCTCCCAATGATACAAATGATGGGACTCTATTTCTCCCACTGACACCAACAACGAGGCTCAATGACACCAATGATGGGGCACAATTCCTACCAAATACACCAATGATGAGGCACAATTACTCCCAATGAGACCAATGATGGGGCACAATTCCTCCCAATGACACCAATGATGGGGCACAATTACTCCCAATGACACCAATGATGAGGCACAATTCCTCCCAATGTTGAGGCACAATTCCTTCCATTGACACCAATGATGGGGCACAATGACACCAATGATGGGGCACAATTCCTACCAAATACACCAACAATGGGGCATAATTCCTCTCTCTGACACCAAAGATGGGGCATTGTATACTCCAACTGATGCTGGTACTTTTCTACTCCCGATGGGCATAGTCTGGCTAGTCTGGCCCCCCTAAGGTCTGAAGGAAAATAAACTGGCCCTTGAAGACCCCTGATCTAGACCATCACTAGAAACCTATGAATCGCTGGACATTCAAACTGTGTCATCTGGAATATGTCCAGTGCAGCAATATATTATTGTTGCTTCTCTCCAAAGATGTGTGACTAAAAGGGGCAGATATATTATTTATTAACAGTATATTTTTAAGGTGCCACCATAAAGGCCACAACATGAGAACTGGAGGGCTGTACTTTGGGCATCGTTGTAATACCGTATGATGTGCTTTATTTTTCAGGTACCCTATGAGACGCTGAACAAGCGCTTCCGAGCGGCACAGAAGAACATTGACCGAGAGACAAGCCACGTCACTATGGTTGTGGCTGAACTGGAGAAGACTTTGAGCAGCTGCCCTGCCGTAGATTCTGTAGTCAGCCTACTGGATGGGGTGGTGGAAAAACTGAGTGTCCTTAAGAGAAAGGTAAATCTTTGTGAACAGCCTCCAAATATAGTGTGTGTGTGTGTGTGTGTGTGTGTGTGTGTGTGTGTGTGTGTGTGTGTGTGTGTGTGTGTGTGTGTGTGTGTGTGTGTGTAAACCGATCAGCCATAACATTATGACCACTCACCTAATATTAAGTAGGCCCATTTTTTCCCACCAAAACTGCCCTGACCCATCAAGGCATGGGCTCCACTACTCATCTGAAGGTATGCTGTGCAACAACGGTGTTCTGCCCTGACACCTGTACTAGTGGAGCCAACATTAACTTTTTCAGCACTTTGAACTACAGTAGCTCTTCTATTGGATTGGACTACACGGATCAGCCGTCACTCCTCACATTCATCAGTCAGCTTTGGCCACGCATGACCTCATCACAGATTTTCCTTCCTTAATACTTTTGGTAGGTCCTGACCACTGCAGACTGGGAAGATCCCACAAGAGCTGCAGTTTTGAAGTTGCTCTGATCCAGTTTTCTAGCCATCAGAATTGGTGTGTGTGTGTGTGTGTGTGTGTGTGTGTGTGTGTGTGTGTGTGTGTGTGTGTGTGTGTTGTTGTTCAGTCATTTAGTCATGTCCGACTCATTTGCTACCTCATGGACCATAGTGCGCCAGGTTTTTCTAGCTCATTATGATCTAATTACTTTAGATCGAAGCCCCCGCAGTGGTCCCAATACACAGCTCTGGCCCGGTGACATCACTCCCAGGGTATCTTGGGCTCTGGTGCTGTGATTGGCTGGAGCCACGATGACGTCACTCCTGCGCATGGACACGGGAGCCGCTGGTAACGGTACACTAGCCATTGCTTCAGTGCGCATGTGCAGGTTTAGGAGATATCCGGGGTAGCTACAGGTAATCCTTATTATAGGCTTACCTGTAGTAAAAAGTGGATTGTAAGGGTTTACAACCACTTTAACTTCATGCTCCTTGTTTTGATGATGCTAATTGTCCATTTTGTTTTCTATCGTCCTCTTCTCCCTTTTTCTTCCATGTTTCCCAGCATCAGGGTTTTTTGCCAATGAGTCCTCTCTTCGCATTAGGTGGCCAGAGTATTTGAGTTTTAGCTTTGGGATCTGTCCTTCCAGTGAATATTCAGGGTTGATTTCCTTCAAGATTGACTGGTTTGATCTTCTTGCCATCCAAGGGACTTTCAAGAGTCTTCTCCAACATCATAGTTCAAAAGCCTCAATTCATCTGCATTCAGCCTTCCTTATGGTGCAACTTTCACAGCCATAGGCTACTAATGGGAAAATGTATTCCGTGTATGTATATATCGACACACACATAGACATACACAAACACAAGCAACAAAGTGTGCTTTATAGTTTAACACAAGACATCCCGCACACCTGTGCAGATCTAAATTTAATTGGATATTGGTGCAGGCTGTTGAAGTCCTAATTCCATGTACGTACACCTAAAATAGCAATTTCTATTTTCAGCTTTGTCAGTCGGTAAATTTACTGAAATCTGTTTCATAAAGTGGACCAACTTCTGAATGGTCCTGCAAGTACTTTAAAGTAGTATTAAACCATCAGTGCCTAGTCACACCACAAAAATGTCCTCCCAGATCTGTAACGGATGCGTTTCTGCATGCGTGTTTTTGATGCATTTCCGGATGCATTCCAGATGCTTTTTTTTTTTCCTGGTTTTATTTTTTTTCTTCTTTGTTTCAGTTTTTTTTTGTTCACTATACTTGGGTCCGGTGCATTTTTTAAAGCTTTTTAGTGCGTTCCAGTACAGTTGCAGCATGTTGGGCCCCGTACACATGGTTGCTTGCTCAGCGGGGATCGACTTGTTGATCTGCGCTGAGCAGGCGGATGACATGTCCGTCTCCCACCCACTGTGCAGAGATGGACCTGTCAGATCTCTCCTCTTCTCTCTCTAAAGTAAAGCCTCGTACACACGATGCGATTGTTGGCAGGGGATTGTCTGTTGACAGACTGTTGTCCTAAATATGACAGTTCGTATGCTCCTTTTGACAATTGTTGTCCAACTTTCGGCCGACAAATGTTGGGTGGCAAGCTAGTAAATTTTCGGCAGACAACGGTCTGTTGTCTGATATTTTTTTATTTTTTTCCTATGGTCAGTACACAAATCCGTCACGCAAAAGTTGAAAGTACAAACACACATGCTGGGAATCAATGCTCACCAAACACAAAATTAGCAGAAGGGGCCCAAAGGGTGTCACTCATGAGCTGAAATTTCTCGTAGTGCGTCACTACGTTCATGATTGATGCATGACAATTGTGTACCGTTAGTATACAAGACAAGATCATAACACACACCCTTTTGACAAAAATCTGTTGTTCGGTTGGCCAACAATTGCATCGTGTGTTCGAGGATTAAGTGACTGTAGATTTAATGGAAAGCTTTGATGTTTTTGCAAAAAAAAGTACATGAATGCTCTATTGGTGCATAGGGGAGCTGGAATTGAGAAAAAAAAAAGAAAAGTGTAGGAAGGTGAACTTACCCTTTAAGTGTAATTCCTAAAATTTTTGTGAAAACTTGGATGCACAATTACACAAATATTTCATGGGGCGTCCAATGATATACACTAATGCCCAGGCCTGTACTGTTCCAAACCATGCACCCAATCTCCACAACTCTGGCAGACCCCCAGTGTGATTACAGCCTTGTATCCCATTTACACTTTATTTTTCCCCACGCTGCCGTTCCTTGGCGGCATTTCTTTACGCAAGCAGAATGTGAAGCGGGCTAACATCCAGTTAACAATGTGTGACTGCCATCCGAGCTCAGTGAATGAAAGAGACATCAAACCAATCACTGTGATTTACATGGATGCTGGTCGGAGCATGTTTGCTTTTCAATCCAGCGACCTGCAGACATTGATGAATTGGACTGCTATTGAGAAACCTCCACACTCTCTGCAGAGCTCCTTCACAGCTTCTCAGCCTATGCATTTTACTGAACGCTCTACGAGACTGGGTTTTTTTTTTCCTGCCCGTTATAGATGCTTCTTGTTGAAAATAAAATCTAGTTGACCCCATCGTTTTTAATAATGAATTTCTGATCTTTCTGGAACGATATGTGAAATGGAAGTCTAGTTCAGACTTGTCTTGATAGAGTTTCCAATCAGTTCTTTGGTCACACATTTAAAATGACTCAATTTGCTTCCCACCTTGTGATCAAATCTATAGAAGTAGATGAATAAATGGCAGTTTCCTTGTAAAAAATAAAAAAATAT
This sequence comes from Lithobates pipiens, assembly GCF_037356315.1. Lineage (NCBI taxonomy): Eukaryota > Metazoa > Chordata > Amphibia > Anura > Ranidae > Lithobates > Lithobates pipiens. Next base: position 479,816,191 of record NW_027507718.1, on the reverse strand, counting down.
ATATTATTTTTGTAAATATTTTATTATCTTTTCATGTAACAACACTGAAGAAATTACACTTTGCTACAATGTAAAGTAGTGAGTGTACAGCTTGTATAACAGTGTAAATTTGCTGTCCCCTCAAAATAACTCAACACACAGCCATTAATGTCTAAACCGCTGGCAACAAAAGTGAGTACACCCCTAAGTGAAGATGTCCAAATTGGGCAAAATGTGTCAATATTTTGTGTGGCCACCATTATTTTCCAGCACTGCCTTAACCCTCTTGGGCATGGAGTTCACCAGAGCTTCACAGGTTGCTACTGGAGTCCTCTTCCACTCCAACAACATAACGGAGCTGGTGGATGTTGGAGACCTTGCATTCCTCCACCTACCATTTGAGGATGCCCCACAGATGCTCAATAGGGTTTAGGTCTGGAGACATGCTTGGCCAGTCCACCACCTTTACCCTCACCTTCTTTAGCAAGGCAGTGGTCATCTTGGAGGTGTGTTTGGGGTCGTTATCATGTTGGAATACTGCCCTGTGGCCCAGTCTCTGAAGGGAGGGGATCATGCTCTGCTGCAGTGTGTCACAGTACATGTGGGCATCCATGGTTCCCTCAATGAGCTGTAGCTCCCCAGTTGAGTTGAGTTGCATCTTGATATAGCGTGGTCCTTTACCCCGAAGGGTCCTGACGCGTTTACAAACACATATACACGTATTAGGGCCAATTTAGAGACAGGATCTGATTTAACCTACCAGCATGTTTTTGGAGTCTGGGGGAGGAAACCGGAGTACTCAGAGAAAACCCACGCAGGTACAGGGAGAACACACAAAATCCAAACTCCGGCAGCACTCATGCAGCCCCAGACCATGACACTCCCACCACCATGCTTGACTGTAGGCAAGACACACTTGTCTTTGTACTCCTCACCTGGTTGCCGCCACACACGCTTGACACCATCTGAACCAAAGAAGTTTATCTTGGTCTCATCAGACCACAGGACATGGTTCCAGTAATCTATGCCCTTAGTCTGCTTGTCTTCAGCAAACTGCGGGATTTCTTGTGCATCATCTTTTAGAAAAGTCTTCCTTCTGGGACTACAGCCATGCAGACCAATTTTAATGCGGCGTATGGTATGAGCACTGACAGGCTGACCCCCCCATCCCTTCAACCTCTGCAGCAATGCTGGCAGCACTCATACATCTATTTCCCAAAGACAACCTCTGGATATGACGCTGAGCATGTGCACTCAACTTTGGTCAACCATGATGAGGCCTGTTCTGAGTGGAATCTGTCCTGTTAAACTGCTGTATGGTCTTGGCCACTGTGCTGCAGCTCAGTTTCATGGTCTTGGCAATCTTCTTATAGCCTAGACCATCTTTATGTAGAGCAACAATTCTTTTTTTCAGATCCTCAGAGAGTTCTTTGCCATGAGGTGCCATGTTGAACTTCCAGTGACCAGAGAGAGTGAGAGCGATGACACCAAATTTAACACACCTGCCCCATTCACACCAGAGACCTTGTAACACTAACGAGTCACATGACACCGGGGAGGGAAAATTACCAATTGGGCCCAATTTGGACATTTTCACTTAGGGATCTACTCACTTTTGTTGCCAACAGTTTAGACATTAATGGCTGTGTGTTGAGTTATTTTGAGGGGGCAGCAAATTTACACTGTTATAAAAGCTGTACACTCACTACTTTACATTGTAGCAAAGTCTAATTTCTTCAATGTTGTCACATGAAAAGATATAATAAAATATTCGCAAAAATGTGAGGGGTGTACTCAATTTTGTGAGATACTGTTTGTGTGTGTGTGTGTGTGTGTGTATATGTGTGTATATATATATATATATATATATATATATATATATATATATATATATATATATATATATATATATATGTGTGTGTATATGTATATAATATATATTACACACACACACAGTTAGTGGGTCCATATATATTTGCACAATTTTCATACTTTTGGCTCTGTATGCCAGAATGAAATTAAAACAAAACAATCCAAGTGAATTTGAAGTGCAGACTTTCAGCTTTAACATAAATAGAACATAAATGTCAAACGTTTTAGCAACTACAACCATTTTTATACACAGTCCACCCATTTTTAGGGGCTCAAATGTAATTGGACAAATTTAATATAATCAGAATAAATGTTCATTTTTAATATCCTTTACTAGCAATGATTGCCTGAAGTCTGGAACACATGGACATTACCAAAGACTGGATTTCCTCCTTTCTGATGCTTTGCCAGACTCTAACTACAGCTGTCTTCAGTTTATTTTTTGGTCTTTATGCCTTTAGTTTTGCCTTCAGCAAGTAAAATGCATGTTCAATTGAGTTGAGATCAGGTGATTGATTTGGCCATTGCAGAAATTTCCACTTCTTTTCCTTCTAAAGCTAATGGGTTGCTTTTGCAGTGTGTTTTGGATCATTGTCCATTTGTACCGAGAAGCGCCATCCAATCAACTTTGCTGCATTTGGCTGAATCTGGGCTGACCTTATATATATCTCTAAACACTGCAGAATTCATCTGTCAGCTTCTGTCTCCTGTCACATTATCAATAAACACCAATGACCCAGTGCCACTGGAAGCCATGCATGCTCATGCTATCACACTGCCTCCACCATGTTTTACAGATGACGTTGTTTGCTTTGGATCATGAGCTGTTCCAAGCCTTGTCCACACTTTTTTTTTTTTTTTTCTTCCTGTCATTCTGGTACAAATTAATTTTAGTTTCATCCATCCAAAGAATGCCTTTCCTGAACTTCTCTGGCTTTTTTAGATGTTTTTTTTTTGTCTAATCTGTTTTTTCTATTCTTCGGGCTTATGAATTGTTTGCACAACCCTCTGTATTTGCTCTTGTGAAGTCTTGTCTTGATTGTAGACTTTGACAATGATATTCCTACCTCCTGGAGAGTGTCCTTCACTTGTCTGGATGTTGTGAATGTCTCTCTCTCTCTTTACCATAGAGAGGATCCTGCGATCATCCACCACCATTGTCTTCTGTGGATTTTTATGTTGCTGAGCTCACCAGTGCATTCTTCTTTCCTCTGAATGTACCAAAATGTTGATTTGGCCACGCCTAATGTTGCTGATATCACTCTGATGGATTTGTTTCATTTTTGAAGCCTTACAATGGCCTGTTTCACCCGAATGGACATCTCCTTTGAACGCACAATGTAGGTTCACAGCAATAGATTCCGAATGCAAATACTACACTTAGAATCAACTCCAGAACTTTTACCTGCTTAATTGATGAAGAAATAATGAAGGAGTAACCCACACTGGACCATGAAACTGCTTTTGATTCAATTGTCCAATTACTTTTGGTCCCTTGAAAAAAAAAAGGGGGGCTTTTCTTAAGGGCTTTAATTCCTGAACCCTTCCTCCGATTTGGATTAAACCTGAGAGTATGCACTTTCACCCATGTCTATTATATAACTAAAGCTTGAATATGTTTTGGTAAATACCTGTAAAAGCTAAAATTGTGCCAGTGTCCAAATATATAAGGTCCTAACAGGATAGATATATATTGTGCAAAAGTTTTTGGCAGGTGTGAAAAAATGCTGTAAATTAAGAATTCTTTTAGAAATAGAAGCAATAATAGTTTTTTTTAAAATTTTTTATCAATTAACAAAATGGAAAGTAAATGAACAGAAGAGAAATCAAATTCCGCGTACACGCAGTTTTTGAAGGAGCTACTCGGCAGGTAGGTTGTTCCAAACATTTTGGAGAACTAACCACAGATATTCTGTGTATGTAGGCTGCCTCAAATCCTTCTGTCTCTTCATGTAATCTCAGACAGACTCTATGATGTTGAGATCAGGGCTCCGTGGGGGCCAAACCATCACTCCCAGGACTCCTTATTCTTCTTTACACCAAAGATATTTGTGAATGATGCTGGCTTTATCTTTGGAGTCCTTGTCCTGCTGCAGAATAATGCATGTTTCCATGTTGGTATGGCTTTTTAGCCTTAATTCTTCCATGAAGACCACTTCTGCCCAGACTTCTCTGGACAGGAGATGGGTGTATCTGGGTTCCACTGGTATTTGTGCTGATGGTTCTGTGCTGATGGCACTGCTGGACATCTTCTGATGTTGAAGGGAAGTAAGCATGTGTCTTTCATCTGCTGAATCAAGTTTCTTTGACTGACCACTGCGTCTACTTTCCTCAACGTTGCCCAATTGTCAATGGTGGCCTCAATGCTGAGAAATACAGGCAGGTACTTATCTATCATGCCATACCAAAAACAGTGAGGGACCTCTCCGAGAAAGGTAAAGTAACGTAAGAAAGTATAAAAACTTACCACCAGCCCATGTGAGCTAAATCAACCAAAATTATTAGGTGAGATCCATCTCAACAAAGCAATGCAAAAAGCTGGGCTTAAAGGAACCCAGAAGGATAGTTCAAATAGGACAAAGCAGCATAAAAAAACAAAGATTTTATTAGTTAATTAACCGCTTAAGCCCACACCATTTGGCTGGCCAAAGACCAGACCACTTTTTGCGATTTGGCACTGCATCGCTTTAACTGACAATTGCGCGGCCTTGCAACGTGGCTCCCAAATAAAATTGATGTCCTTTTTTTCCACAAATAGAGCTTTCTTTTGGTGGTATTTGATCACTTCTGCTATAAACAAAAAAATGTGACAATTTTGAAAAAAACACACACGATTTTTTACTTTTTGTCTAATAAATATCCCCCCAAAAAATATATAAAAAAACATTTTTTTTTTCTTAGTTTAGGCCGATACGTATTCTTCTACATATGTTTGGTAAAAAAAATCACAATAAGCGATTGATTGGTTTGCGCAAACGTTATAGCATCTACAAAATAGGGGATAGTTTTATGGCATCTTTATTTATAATTTTTTTTTACTAGTAATGGCGGCGATCAGCGATTACTTTTCATGACTGCGACATCATGGAGGACACGTCAGACAATTTTGACAAATTTTTGGAACGATTGGCATTAATACAGCAAACAGTGCGATTAAAATTGCATTGATTACTGTAAAAATGTCACTGGCAGTGAAGGGGTTAAAACTAGGGGGCAGTGAAGGGGTTATTGTATGTGCTAGTACTTTTTCTAACTGAAGGGGGGGTGGGACTGTGCAGGGAAACTAACAGGTCCCTTTTAATGCTCTGTATGAACAGACGATCTGTCAGTTCACTCCTCGGAGAACCGGAAACTGTGTGTTTACACACACAGCTCCCGTTCTCCGTGTTTTCCCCCGAGCGATCGCTGGAGCTGTGATCGAGACTGCTGGGCACTCGCATCGGCTTGGGGAGCACGCAAGCACCCCCCTAGTGGTCTTTTATGTTACCAACGTAACATAACGGCGTTTCGCACAGCCGAGCCATGTTGCCGCAGTACAACTGTGGTGGCTGGTCGGCAATCGGTTAATGACAACACAAATATGTAGCCTAAAGGGACTTAAACCTCCACTGCTCCAAGGTTAAAATGACAAAATTGTCCGTTCACGACAGCAGTTGCTCACACAACACACATGAATACTCACCCCTCCTAAAGCAATCCTGGTGTAAACTGGAGAAACTCAATGGGATTGTCTGGCTAATGGGTCAAAGAAAACGCCATATAGATGCTCACACGGAGCCTGCCACCAAAGTGACATAACGGCACACATGCGCAAAACGTTCTGTACCAGACATCCCTGGAAATACTGAAATATTTTGTTTGGGAATTTCGTTTTTGTCTGAAAAATTATATTTATTTACTGGTAGTTACTCCCGAAATTTATTTTTATTTATTTAGTTTAGTTAAAAAATGCATTTGTCTGAAAATACGAAATAATTAAAGCGGGAGTCCACCGGGACTCCGCGTTTTTTGTTTTTTTTAAAAGCCAGCAGCTACAAATACTGCAGCTGCTGACTTTTAAAATAGTGACACTTACCTGTCCAGCACGCCCGTGATGTCGGCACCCGAAGCCGAACTCTAGGTCGTCTGTCGGGTCCTGTCGCCGCCATCTTGGGTATGGGAATCAGGAAATGGAGCCTTTCGGCTTCATTTCCCGGTTCCCTACTGCGCATGCGCGAATCGCGCTGCGCAATAAGGACGCTCCCCGCTGCCTCTGGGATCTGTGTGTTTCCCAGCAGGCAGCGGGGCACTTGCGGGAAGTGGCGGGCACTTGCGGAAAGGGGCGTAAGTTACGCCCCTTTCCGCAGAGAGCTATCCCGGAAGTGGGTGCAGTTACCTGGATTATCCAGGTAACTGCACCCCCCTCCCCCCTGAAAGGTGCCGATTGTGGCACCGGAGGGGGGGGAGGGTTCCGATGAGCGGAAGGTCCACTTTAGGGTGGACCTCCGCTTTAAGGTCAAATCTGTCATTGAAGGCTTATGGTGTCTGTCGAATGTTCTAAGAAGATTCGACGGAGCAGCTAAATTACGCCGCAATCTTATTTCCGCTCCAATGTTCCGCCTACAAGCTATAGTAGAATTCTGATGTTGTATGATACTAGTAATAATTATATTTATTAATTATTATTACTACTCAACTCAACCAACATTAGAATTCTTCTATAGCCTATGGGCGGAGCATTTGACCATAAATGTCCGTTCGCAGGGACTGCTTCGTCGAATCTTCATGTTGAATCTTTTCTCTCTATTTTTAATAATCTTGGACTAATAGTTAGGCACATTCAACCTTTTTTGCTATTGTCTCTATAATGTCGAATCTTTTCTCTCTGTCGGATAATCTTGGACTAATAGAGCTAAGGTTAGGCACATTCGACCACAGGTTCGATGGACACAGATTGCTATTGTCAGTGTCATGTTGAATCTCCTATCTATATCGCACTGTTGTCACAACGGAAATAAAGCATTTGTTTATGTCGGATCTTTTGGGTTTCAGATTCTGCGCATTTAATGATAATGAAAATGCCCAACATTCGGACAAAAATGCATTTGGACGGAAACGAATGCACATGTCTATACGTCACCACAAGGGGCCTCTGATAAAGATATACTGGGTCTTGGCCTATAAGCTTGCCCTGTGGCAATACAGTGCACAGTAAGGTCCACAGACAGCACAGCATATGATGTATCACATAGTCCCAATCCTATATGGATAATGAAAAGCCAAGTGGTGAAAAATAGCTCATTGAGGACTCCACATGCGGCTGCCTCTATGGGCCAATGGGGTAGCAGGAGTGGAGCAATTCAAAGTCTGTCCATCCAGAGTACTCATCGATAATTAATGATCAACTGGTTTAAGTTATCAAGCCAGCTTTTTAATGCATTTAAAGATCAAATTTTCTATACCATAACTTTATATTACACATTAGTAGTCTGCGAGGAACCGAGTCCTTCGTGATGGTGTATAAATATATCGCAGCCAACTTATTGGCAAAGTTTCTGTTTACTTCTTCATAAAATGAAATATTTGTTTGATAAAATCTCTTTCATACATTAATGCTAGCTTCCTTGTGATCTTATTTTCTGTCACATGCTGTAGAATGTGGTTCTTTACTATTCCCTCCAATGGTATTCCAAATCTATGACTTGGGCTACAGATCTATAGTTGGTGAGTGATGACCTCCACCCACTTTTCAGGCTCGGTTCACACTGATGCGATGTGGGAAACCCTGCGAAACCAGTGCAGGTTCCCGCATCGCATCTAAATAAAGAATTAAAAAAACGTAAAGTTAGCCACATTTTTTTGTGTAATATGAAAGATGATGTTACACAGCAAGAATTGTGAGAAAACCGTGATCTTTATTCTAAGCAAAAAAATTGGTGCAATAATAGCCCCCAAATTAGTGTCAGTGAGTCCAATCATAAACCCCAGCATTGGTGTCCTAGGACACAATAATAATCCCAATATTGGTGTCAGTGAGTGTAACAATTACCTCCAACATTGATGTGAATGCGTGTAATAACTCCCCTGGTATCCATACAATTATTCCCCCTCCTACGTGGTCAGTGGCAGTGATATTTAACCCCCCGCAAAGTTAACCCCCTTCCCCCACCCCCTCCTGCATTGTGTTCAGTGGCAGTGAAAATTAACCCCCCCATTGTGATCAGTGGCAGAGAAAGTTAAAGGAGAAGTTCAGCCTGAGCTTGTTTGGCTGAGCTTCTCCTACGGGTCACAGAAGAGCAATTAATTTTGCACTCCTGTAACCCGTTTTCAGCAGAGAGCGGACTGAAGCCCGCTCTCTACTGACGTCACAGGAATCAGTCCAGGCACCACGTCATGGCGACAATGAAGTCTGGATCCGCCAGGTGCCTGAACTGATGGCAGTCTTAGCGAGCCGCTGAGAGGCTGGGATGGCCACTCCCCGCATCTCCACAGCTCAGTGCTCCAATGAGTGTGGAGGAGCAGAGAGGAGAGCTGTTGAGTGACAGCCAGCATATCTCTGCTCGGGAGCTGTGACAACCGAGCCATCGGCGATGTTCGTTGGCCCGGTTCTCAATGCAGAGGCGGCGAGGAACAGATCCAGCATTGGACCAATGCTCCATCCACCTAGGTAAGTATGGTTATGGGAAAACATTTTTTCCCATACTTCTCTTTTAACTCAGCCCACAGCACAGTCTCTCTCATTCAGTGCTGGGTTCTGGAACACAGAGAGCGACCCAGCAACCCTCTGCTTTCTTTATGGGGCCCAAGAGCCCCCGTGCCCTGTTTTGGGTACCAGGGGTCTAAAATGTACAGTGCAACCTACATTATTGCTTTCTCCAGAGCTCCTGATTATATCTGCCAATGGTAGCTGACATTAAATATATTTTCTCACATGACAGTTCCTGCATTTTGAGAAACCCAGATCTAAAGCAAAGGACCCTCTTTTTAAGCAGATCTCTCTTCTTCCAGGCAGTGGAGTCAATCCAGGCAGAGGACGAGAGCGCCAAATTGTGTAAGAGACGAATTGAACACCTGAAGGAACACAGCAGTGACCAGGCGGCTGCTGTCAACATGTGGAAGAAGAAACGTATGGACCGGATGATGGTGGAACATCTACTGCGCTGTGGCTACTATAACACAGCCGTCAAGCTGGCCAGGCAGAGTGGTATTGAGGTAAGATGGTCTGATATGGAAACCTGGTTGAAGGTGATCTATGATTACAGACAAAGACGACACAGCTACAAATACTGCAGCTGCTGACTTTTAAAATAGCGACACTTACCTGTCCAGCACGCCCGCGATGTCGGCACCCGAAGCCGATCTCTAGATCGTCTCTCGGGTCCTGCCACCGCCATCTTGGGTATGGGAATCAGGAAATGGAGCCTTTCAGCTTAATTTCCCGGTTCCCTACTGCGCATGCGCGAGTCGCGCTGCGCAATAAGGACGGTCCCCGCTGCCTCTGGGATCTGTGTGTTTCCCAGCAGGCAGCGGGGCACTTGCGGAAAGGGGCGGGCACTTGCGGAAAGGGGCGTAATCTACGCCCCTTTCCGCAGAGAGCTATCCCGGAAGTGGGTGCAGATACCTGTACTGTACAGGTATCTGCACCCCCCTCCCCCTGAAAGGTGCCAATTGTGGCGCCGGAGGGGGGGAGGGTTCCGATGAGCGGAAGGTCCACTTTAGGGTGGACCTCCGCTTTAAAATGCACGGAGGTCCAGTCATCGCAATGTTCATCCAGTAGAGGTCTGAGTCTCATGTTTGTATGGTGACTCGGATGCTTCATATCATAGCCCCACCCCCTTACATTACAGTTTCCCCCCAGGGTGGATTTGATTTAAATCAACTTGATTTCAATTATAATTTTTTAAAGAGCAACTGTTATCACTGCCCTGCATCGGCTCCTCCTCTGACCCACTGTTGACTCACGACAGTCCCATTCACTTTAATGGGATGGCTGATGATGCGACAGTGGCACAACAAGGTGAGGGACGTGGCGGCAGCAAGTGAGTGGATGCCCGCTAACAGGAGCTGCCATGATGGATCTGAAATGACAGGTGCTCTTTAAATGTAAGGACTCATTCTTCTTATTCTTCATGGTAGTTAGAATCTTTAATATTTGCAAACAAAATGAAGGTTTCCAATTTAGGCTTTATGTACATGGGATGTTTTACAACCTCTCCTGAATGATTTAACTTGACAGATAGTAACCCACGTTTAAAACGTCAGCTTTGCTGCATTTACATGCCGCTTTTGAGTTTAGAAGTGCCCAAAATTGAAAAACGCCTGTAAACGAAATGCAGCTAAAAGTGAGTTGCTGTGTTTAGACGTGTTTGGCGCCTGAAATGCTTGTAAACTCAGCTTCTGCCTAGAAATGACTGTAAATGACCCTGTGTACATGTACTTATAAGATAACAGAGGTTCAGGGGCAGTTGAAAAAAATGCCCACCTGCTCCTAAACGTTCGTTTACCAGCAGCAATGTACATGAGGCCTTAGAATAATAAGCTGTCAGTTTAGTAAAACAGCGATATCAGAACCGATTTTAGGTTAATCACACATATTTGGAGAACTACTCAAATTATTAATTGAATTAAAACAATAATATTATATTAAATATTTTTGTATTTGCTTAAACGTCAATTTCCAGTAACTGAAGTGCATAAACAAAATATCTTTGAAAAAACAAACAAACAAAAGACCTTAATCAAAGTTCCACCCAAAAGTGGAACTTATGCCGCGTACACACGAGAGGAAATTCCCCCAGCAAAAGTCCGATGTGAGCTTTTGGTTGGAAATTCCGACCGTATGTATGCTCCATCGGACTTTTGCTGGCAGATTTCCTGCCAGCAAAAGATTGACAGCAGGTTCTCCATTCTATGGTCAGAAAAAGTTCCGATCGGAAATTCTGATCGCCTGTACAAATTCCGACGCACAAAATTCCTACACGTGCTCGGAAACAATTCAACGCATGCTCGGAAGAATTGAACGTAATTTTCTCGGCTCGTCGTAGTGTTGTATGTCGCCGCATTCTTGACGGTCAAAAGTTCAGAGAACTTTTGTGTGACAGTGTGTATGCAAGTCAAGCTTGAGCGGAATTCCGTTGGAAAAACCATCCAAGTTTTTTTCCGATGGAAAATCCACTTGTGTGTACGGGGCATAAGGCTCGTTTGTCTCCTCCCCCCTCCTTGGCAACTTTCAGGGGGGGGCAGGTTTGAGAGCAGATACCTGTCTGTCTCAGGTATCCTGTCCCCACTTCCGGGAGTCAGGGCTGTGGCGAATTATGTGACAGCTCAGCTCCCTCCTCCTTCCCCGCCGGGCCTGTAGGAGCCTCGCGCATACGCAGTAGGGACCTGGCGTTAAGCCATAATGCTACACTGTCGGGTTCCCTTACTTGCAATGGCAAACATCAGCTGCGGTGCCAACATCGCTGGACTCCAGGACAGGTAAGTGTCCTATTATTAAGTCAGCAGCTGCAGTATGAGTAGCTGCTGGCTTTCAATTTTTGCAGCGGTGGGCGGACCTCCACTTTAAACTGAATATTTTAGTTGGGTCCACATAAAAAAAAACTTCAAACACAGTCCTTTCATCACTGCCTGTCTTATCATGATGATTCATTCGGGCCACCAGGCCTAGCTTATCTTTGTTGCATTGCTTGCATATTGCATGCATACCTTCTTTACTCATAGGTAGAGGAACTTCATAAAGTATTCCCAAGCTGGGTCTCTTTTGCAGCCTGCTGCCATTTTTTGCTTTTCACGGGAGGAATAAAGCACTTCAAGCAATGTGCAGAAAGTTTACAAGGGTTATAAGCTGCTTAGAAGGATTCACTTTCCTTTTCACTGCTTGCCCTTACTCCTCACACTTAGAGCCTGGTACAGATGCATTTCTCTTCAAACAATCATACAGTTCGTAGTGTACATAGATTTGCAAAACAATGGGATAAAGGACTATTCCTGAACTTTGTTTTTTTTCATGGCTGCTGTGAAATTGTGTGAATGCGTCAATGCAGTGCATGTTATCTCAGCTTGTAGAGCTTGGATTCAATGAGTTTACCAAAAATGTAAATATTGAAGAATATACAGCCTCATGCTACATAACTAAGCTCCATTTCATGCTGAATAAACAAAATTATTAATGTATCTTAAATAGAAAACCTATCTTTAGATAGATTTTTTACTCCAAAAGCATTTTATTAAAAAAATAATAATTCAGATTTAAATAAAATAATTTTTTATTTTAAAACATTGATTTTTATCCACCCTGGTTTCCCCCTTACAATACAGCCCATTATTTATAGTGGCACTTTACATTAGAGCCCCTTTTTGCATCCAAGCTCCCCCATTTTACATCACAGCCCCCCTTTACATCAAAGTGCCTCCTGCACTTCAATGTCCTCCTTCACATCAGTGACCTCTTTCACCCCGTTACATTACAGCCCCCCTTCCTTGCACCCAGCCCCCTTTACAGCCCCTCCCTCTTCCTTGCACCCTAGTCCCCTTCATAGCCCCTCCATATTGCATCTTACTCCCCTTCACAGCCCCCCTTCCTTGTATACTGGCCCCCTTCACAGCCCCCCTTCCTTGTATACTGTTCCCCTTCACAGCCCCCTTCCTTGTATACTGGTCCCCTTCACAGACCCCTTTCCTTGTATACTGGTCCCCTTCACAGACCCCCTTCCTTGTATACTGGTCCCCTTCACAGCCCCCCTTCCTTGTATACTGGTCCCCTTCACAGCCCCCTTCCTTGTATACTGGTCCCCTTCACAGACCCCCTTCCTTGTATACTGGTCCCCTTCACAGACCCCCTTCCTTGTATACTGGTCCCCCTTCACAGCCCCCCTTCCTTGTATACTGGTCCCCTTCACAGCCCCCCTTCCTTGTATACTGGTCCCCTTCACAGCCCCCCTTCCTTGTATACTGGTCCCCTTCACAGCCCCCCTTCCTTGTATACTGGTCCTCTTCACAGCCCCCCTTCCTTGTATACTGGTCCCCTTCACAGCCCCCCTTCCTTGTATACTGGTCCCCTTCACAGCCCCCCTTCCTTGTATACTGGTCCCCTTCTCAGCCCCCCTTCCTTGTATACTGGTCCCCTTCTCAGCCCCCCTTCCTTGTATACTGGTCCCCTTCTCAGCCCCCCTTCCTTGTATACTGGTCCCCTTCTCAGCCCCCCTACCTTGTATACTGGCCCCCTTCACAGCCCCCCTTCCTTGTATACTGGTTCCCTTCACAGACCCCCTTCCTTGTATACTGGTCCCCTTCACAGACCCCCTTCCTTGTATACTGGTCCCCTTCACAGACCACTTTCCTTGTATACTGGCCCCCTTCACAGCCCCCCTTCCTTGTATACTGGTTCCCTTCACAGACCCCCTTCCTTGTATACTGGTCCCCTTCACAGACCCCCTTCCTTGTATACTGGTCCCCTTCACAGACCCCCTTCCTTGTATACTGGTCCCCTTCACAGACCCCCTTCCTTGTATACTGGTCCCCTTCACAGCCCCCCTTCCTTGTATACTGGTCCCCTTCACAGCCCCCCTTCCTTGTATACTGGCCCCCTTCACAGACCCCCTTCCGTTTATACTGGTCCCCTTCACAGCCCCCCTTCCTTCCTTCCTTCCTTCCTTGCAACCTAGTCCTCTTATGTGAATGCCCCCTCCCTTGCATCACATTTCTCCCTGCCAATCACAACCCTCCTCCAACCTTACCAATCTTGCAGAGAAGGCAAAAGGCACAGCATTTCCAGCCAGAGGGCAAGAACTGCCCATGCCCTTTCCATTTTAACAGACAGGTGATTGGTTGCTAGACCGCCCCAAAACAAATCACTGGCTTGTTAACCTAAAAATTGGGCAGCGCCCACCCTCTGTCTGGACGTAGCATGCCTTCTATCATCTGCCTGCTGTTAAGAAGGAGGATATCTTCTGGGAGAGAGAACACATAGGCTGCTAAGTGGCCAAGCCACGGTCTAGATTGGACTGTCATTCAGTCCGTGTCCAGACCGCGGTCCGCCATGTAGTGATGTCTGCTCGAAGGAATGATGCATCTCTAGTTTCTCAAGTGAAAATAATTAGATCACAGCTGTTTTATTGTAGTGTAGATTGTTAAAAAACATTTTTTGCAAAAACAATACTACAAAAAAAAAAAAGTTTTATTCTATTGGTTAGGGTTCTGCAAATAAATTAGCCTGGGCTATTTTCTCTTTAGTTGAAATATAGCAAAGAAGGAAAAATTGACCAGAACAGCTTTATAAATAATTTAAACTGTCAGAAGCAATGCTTTTGCTTGTAAAATGACCATCCAGATGCATCAGCCTCTATAAAAATAAAATAAAAAATAAAGGCCTACTTATCTCGTTCTCCTAGAAGAAAAAAGAATTGATATGTATCTCCCAAGTATGAATAAATCTGGTCTCATCCCAGGAATACAGACTTCTTAACAACACTACTCGCTCATTCCCTGTGTGAAGTTATCTGATCTCTCGGAGAAAATAATGAGAAGAGAGCTTGTATATCAGCAGGTGCTGACAGCAAAACCTGCGCTAATCAAATATGACGATTGAGCTAATTTGCTAATGGTTTCCCGCTCTCTAATGATGTGATAAACAGCGCCGAGTTGGAAAAATAGAAGCGGCCATAACAAATGATTTTGATAGAATGGGCTATAAAGACAGCTCATCAGACTGAGCTTGTTAGACTGAATAATGATCTTATTTTGATACCATTATGACCTTGAATTGCAACACTGGAATCAAATGTGTGTTTTTTATTTTTTTAATTTTATTTTTTTATTATTTTTGTTTTTTTTGTTTTTCTTTTTAGAATGTAGACACAGATCAAGCTTCAGGCTTGTAGTGCGTGTGTTAATTTATCTCGGGTGTTTGTGTTCTGCTACATTACATAAGATAATCATATTCTGTTGTGCCATTGTAGCCTCCTCGTTGTGTGATAATTATATGTTGGAGCGGATATAGAACTAGTACAGTGGCTTCGTTTACATTTTTCATTTACAGAAAAGTGCTGCTAATAGGAAACCGTAGACTAGATTTTCAGTTGAAAGCGAGAAACTTAAACCAAAATTGTGATCCTTTCAGTAAATAGGAGTAGCACCTGTGATACGTGTCATAGAGTTTGGGGAAAATTGCCCTAAAGTGAACCAGTCATGTACTGCAGAATATATACACACAGGCCACTCTATTGGGCACACCTTGCTAGTACCGGGTTGGACCCCCTTTTGCCTTAATCACTTAAAGACCGAGCCTCTTTTTGCGATGTGTTGTTTACAAGTTAAAAACAGTTTTTTGGGGGTTTTTTGCTAGAAAATTATTTAGAACCCCCAAACATTATAAAAAAAAATTCTAACGCCCTAGAGAATAAAATAGCGGTTGTTGCAATATTTTCTGTTACACTGTATTGCACAGAGGTCTTGCAAGGGCACTTTTTTTTTGGAAAAAAAATACACTTTTTTGAATTAAAAAATAAGACCGCAGTAAAGTTAGCCCAATTTTTTGTTTTTTAATTGTGAAAGATAATGTTACGCCGAGTAAATTGATACCCAACATGTCACGCTTCAAAATTGCACCCACTTGTGGAATGGCGACAAACTCTTACCCTTAAAAATCTCCATAGGCGACATTTAAAAAATTCTACAGGTTGCATGTTTTGCGTTAGAGGAGGTCCAGAATTATTGCTCTCGCTCTAACGATCGCGGCGATACCTCACACGTGTGGTTTGAACACCATTTTCATATGCGGGCGCTACTCACGTATGCGTTTGATTCTGTATGCGAGCTCGGCAGGACAAGGGCGCGTTTAAAATGTTTTAAATTTTTTTTATTATTTATTTTACCTTTTATTTTTACACTTAAAAAAAAAAAAAAAGTGTCACTTTTATTCCTATTACAAGGAATGTAAACTTGTAATAGAAATAAAGCATGACAGTAGCTCTTAAACATGAGATCTGGGGTCCAAAAGGAGACGGGGAGGAGACAGGGAGGAGCCGGGAGAAGGGAGGACATGGGGCCAGCCTTGGTCAGTCAGTCCTGGCCGGGGAAACATCTTCTGGCCAGCGCAATGGGGGCCATTCCATTGACAGGACCCCTGGTAGCTGCCGCTGACCTGATATTCCCTCACCCCGCACGCGGGGTGGACTGTTTCCTTCCCCATTGGTAGCACAGTCCCACGCAACAAGCTACAGCAAGACGCCGGGGACTGTGTGTGTGCGGGAGGCGGTACTCGGGGACAGAGATCTCTGCCTACCCCCTGCCTACCTAAACCGCTCCAAAGATGCTGCTAGCAGGACTTTTTTTAGCGTCCTGCCAGTGCACCGCTCCAGTGTGAAAGCCCTCGGGGGTTTCATATTGGAGACACAGGAGCGGCTCTTTCAGGGCGCTTTGCAGGCTCTATTTTTAGCACTGTAGCACATGAAAAACGCCCCAGTGTGAAAGGGGTCTTATTTTAAGGAAAAAATTGTGATTCTCATTTTAGCCAAAATCGTGCAGCTCTAATAACGTATATTAAAGCAGGGTTTCATCGGAACCCTCCCCCCCCCTACGGTGTCCCAGTTGGCACCTTTCAGGGGGAGGGGGGTGGGGGGTGCAGATACCTGTCTAAGACAGGTATTTGCACCCACTTCTGTGCATAGACTACCACGGGAGTCTGTGCCGTTTCCTGTCCCGCCGCGCTGTCTGCTGGGACACACACGGGTCCCAAAGACAGCGCGGACCATTTCTATTGCGCTGCCCGACTCGCGCATGCGCAGTAGGGAAGCGGGAAGTGAAGCCGCAATGCTTCACTTCCTGATTCCCTCACCGAGAATGGCGGTGGCAGCAGCCGAGAGCCGATCTCACAGCTGTAGTATTTATAGCTGCTGGCTTTTAATATTTTTTTTTTTTTTGTAGGTGGAATCCCTCTTTAACATAGATTTATGTTGGAAGGGTTATAAGTAAAATTTTTTTTTTGCAAAAAACACAAATTTAAAAGGCCTGGTCTTCAAGTAAAAAACCCACTGTTGATTTAATACCGCCAAAAGAAAGCTCGAAGTGTGGAAATTAAAGATATGAAATGAATTTGAGTACACTGTTGCATGACCTGGTAACTGTTAAAGTATCGCAGTGCTAAAAACGGAAAAATGACCTGGACATGAAAGAGGTTAACGTACCGGTTTTTAAGTGGTTAAAGAAATCGTTTTTTATACCAAACAGCACTAAAAGCAGAAGGCAGACACAGATAAATTAGTTTTCACTACACATAATTATTACTGAATTTTGTGTTTTGCTTAGGGTTTAATTATGCACACCACAGAAAGAAATGATTTAGATTATTCACGGCTCTGCTCCACCCCCACCCGCGTTCCGCTGGAGACGCTATGCAGGGAAATGGAGATCTCGGTATGTGATACATTTTTAGTCCGCTCCCGTTGCGTCACATTTTTGAAAGCAGCATGCTTTTTCTTTTCTTTTTTTTCTGCTTTTGTTGCATGTCAGTGCAGGAGAAATGACCGATGAATATTTATGGAGATGTACTTTATACATGTTTTACTCTTTTTGTCCTGAAGTGCGTTCATGAGCTTTTCTTGTGCTTGGACACCCGGCAGCCTATTAAACAGAAATACTGGGAAATCTACATTTAATTAACAATACTCAAGAACTAAAGTCGGACTATTGAATCAAGTTTAGTGTGCAAATGACGGGTTAATTTTAGAGCCCCCAACTCCGGAACGGTACTGAAATAAACAGCACACCTCTTTCCTCTTCCTAAGCATCCACCATTACTTTTTATTTTTTACCCATCTTGTCCCAATGTCATGTCCATGGTGTTCTTTGGTGTCCTCATATGAGCCTTCACACACTAGAGGAAGGGGGCTGGTCCAGCGGGCAGGTTGGTCAGTAGGCAGATATTCAGCATGGTGGGGGGCAAAATTACGCAAAATACTGGGTTGGAAGAGAATATCTATACCATGCCTCTGCCCCCCGCTTCTGACCTCTGCTTGTTGCTGGAGGCACAGACGTGATGAAGTCAGCGCTGCTTTGCTAGAGTTTCAGAGGGAACAATGAGGATTCCGGTCACTCTTTTCAAAGGCAATGGACTGCAGTGATCACTAGATTCTGTACCACCAGAAATGAGGACACTGCATGGTAGAGAGACTTACCAGTGCAACGCACCAAAGGATTATTATACAGGATTTATACACTCACCGGTCACTTTATTAGGTAGACCTGTTCAATTGCTTGGTAACACAAATTGCTAATCGGCCAATGACATGACAGAAACTCAATGCATTTAGACATTTAGATGTGGTGAAGACGACTTGCTAAAGTTCAAACTGAGCATCAGAATGGGGAAGAAAGAGGATTTAAGTGACTCTGAACGTGGCATGGTTGTTGGTGCCAGACGGACTGGTCTGAGTATTTCAAAAACTGCTGATCTACTGGAATTTTCACGCACAATCATCTTTAGGGTTTACAGAGAATGGTCCAAAAAATAGAAAATCTCCAGTGAGAGGCAGTTGTGTGGACGAAAATGCCTTGTTGATGTCAGAGGAGAATGGGCAGACTGGTTCTAGTAACTCAAATAACCACTCGGAACAACCAAGGTATGCACAATACCAACTCTGAACACACGACATATTGAACCTTGAAGCAGATCGGCTACAGCAGTAGAAGACCACACCGGGTGGCACTCCTGTCAGCTAAAAACAGGAAGTTGAAGCTGCAGTTCGCACAGACTCATCAAAATTGGACAATAGAAGATTGGAAAAACGTTGACTGATCTGATGAGTCTCCATTTCAGTTGCAACATTCAGATGGCAGGGTCAGAATTTGGTGTAAACATAAAAGCATGGGTCCATCCTGCCTTGTATCCACGGTTCAGGCTGGTGGTGGTAGTGTGGGAGATATTTTTCTTGGCACTCTTTGGGCCCCTTAGTACCAACTGAGCATTATTTAACCACTTCCCACCCGGCCAATGCATATATACGGCCAGGTGGGAGCCGTCTACTCCTGATAGGACGTTCAGGAACATCCTTCAGAAGTAGAGGGATCGCGCGCGCGCCCGCGCAGCGGCGCGATCCCGATGTGCTCGTGTCACCCGGACACGGCACATCTCAGATCGGCAGGAGGGCTCTGTGATTGGCCCTCCTGATCACATGACGGCCGTGTCCAATCACGGCCGTCATGTGATGTAAACAAACAGCCGGTTGCTAGGCAATCGGCTCTCCTCTCCTCACACAGAAGTCATCGCTGAGGAGAGGAGAGCAGATCGCTGCAGCCGGCTGATGATCAGTGAGTATGGGCTGTTTTTTACAGCTTTTTACTCACTGATCATCAGTCTAGTGTCAACACACAACACACCACATAGTACAAACACAGTCCCCACATATGTCCCCAAAACACACATGTCCCCAAAACATACATGTCCCCAAATAATAAAAACACATGTCCCTAATAATAAAAACATGTCCCCCACATATGTCCCACTAAAATCACATGTCCCAATGATTATCTGCACACATATGTACGTGATCACCTGCACACATATGTACATGATCATTTGCGTACATATGTCCGTGATCACACAAACCAATTGTTATACACTTAACAGAATTTTTTTTACCAAAAACATGTAGCAGAATACATTTTGGCTTAAATTTATGACAAAATTTGATTTTATTGGATTTCTTTTCAAATAGAAAAAAGAAAATATTGTTTTTTTTCCAAATTTCCGCTTTTTTTGCGCTTATATCGCAAAAAATTAAAAACGGAGTCGTGAATAAATAACACCAAAATAAAGCTCTATTTGTGCGAACAAAATGATAACAATTTCATTTGGGTACAGTGTAGCATGACCGCGCAATTGTCACTAAAAGCGCGAGAGCAATGAAAGCTAAAAATTGGGCTGGGAAGGAAGGGGGCGAAAGTGCCCTGTATTGTAGTGGTTAAACACCATGGCCTACCTGAGTATTGTTGCTGACCATGTCTATTCCTTTATGACTACAGTGTACCCATCCTCTGATGGCTCCTTCCAGCAGGATAATGTACCATGTCACAAAGCTCAAATCATCTCAAACTGTTTTTTTGAACATGAACATGAGATCACTGTACTCTAATAGCCTCCACATTCACCAGATCTCAATCCAATAGATCACCTTTGAGATGTGGTGGAACGGGAGATTGGCATCATGGATGTGCAGCCAACACATTTGCAGTAACTGCGTGATGCTATCATGTCACTATGGTCTAAAATCTACGAGGAATGTTTCCAACACCTTGTTGAATCTATGCCATGAAGAATGAAGGCAGTTCTGAAGGCAAAAGGGGGTCCAACCCAATACTAGCAAGGTGTGAGTATAAAGCGCCAACAGTTTGTGCAGCACTGTACAAAATTAAGGCAGACATTTCAGTTACAATACAATTCAATACAGGAGGAATCAGAGGACCCTGCTTTTTAGAGGCTCTAAAAGGTTCAGGTGATACCAAAAGGTAATAACTGTGGCAGATAAACTGATGAAGAAAATAAAAGTTTAGTTAAGTGGAGGCAGGATGGCAGGAGGCAGCTTCTCTAAAGTGATGGATTTTCAGGGATTGCCTAAAGGTGGATAAAGTAGGAGATAGACAGATTGGGGTAAGGCGTTCCAGAGGATGGGAGAGGCTCTGGAGAAATCCTGGAGACTGAGCATGGAGGGAGGTGGTGAGGGAGCTAAAGAACAGGAGATGTTGGGAGGAGTGCAGAGGGTGAAATTAAGACCGGTATGCTGTTACAATTAACTATACATTTAATGTGCCCGGAGTTCAGCTTTAAGATGAACCTGTACTACACTTTACGTTTTTAAAGTCCTGCCTTGGAGCAAACACCACAAGATGTTTTCTATTAAATATATTTGCCAGTAATATATATGCTCCTTTCTGATTTAGTTTAGTTTTTGTTACTGGATCCTGAGTTCATGGCTATTTTTTATCAATTGATCCTGCCAGTGGGAAAGTCCCTTACTGGGTATGGGTTCACTCTCAGTGAATAGTTGGCATATGATAGACAAGAAGCCAGGAAAAGTCAGGCTCCAGCAACCAGGTACACCCAAATCAGAAAGGAGCATAGTAGAGGATTTTTGGGCCAATAATGGTGTCCAAGCGCGGGGAGGTTTACCTTGTAAAGCCAGCTGTCACTGCTTTCTGCTTCACAGCTGGCTTCCCACTGCGCATGCCTGAACCACGTTGTACATTAAGAATGGTCCTGCAGCTTTCATTGACCTGTGACTTGCCCCAGGAGGCTGTGGGGGAATGGGGGGGGGCAGTCAAACTTCACTCGGATCATTGCAGCAATCTGATCGGAAGTGGGAACGGGTACCCGTCAAAACCAATGCACAATCCCAACTCGCGTTTTCCTGGAAAATGGCTGTGTATGTACGCAGGTGCTGTAGCGACCATCGGCTGGAGCAGAAGACAGTCAAGGCAGAAGATCATCACCAGCACACCGTGCATCTACAATCTGGGTCCGAAGCTTTATGTAGCGGTCACATTGTTCCAGCAAGAGCAATGTTTCGGGTCCTCCACAGGACCCCTTCATCAGGCATGTGACGGTCACATTGCTCTTGCCGTAACAATGTGATCGCTGAAAAAAGCTTTGGATCCACATTTGAAATGCATGGTGTGCTGGGGACGTTCTTCTACCTGTCAAAACCAGGTACCCGCTCCCCTACAAAAAAAAGACAGATGGACAAGTGGAACTTCCCCTTTTGGGTGAAATTTTAAAATGTGTCTCTTATTTCTTATGTCTTGGGAAGAAAACATGGCAGATGAAACTGTACTGTTTTCACTTGTTCTTCATATACTGTAAATAAGTAATACCTATTGGTTGACATCTGCTTTGAAGTGGATCCTTGCAGCCAATTCTTGATTTATTCTGTAGGACTTTTTGAGCAGGTCCTTGTGGTCAATTGGCTTAGAATTCTACTTTTTGAGCTTCATCACCAGGCAGATTCATGCCTCCGATACCAGGGCACTGTGTGAACTGAAGAGCAGCCAGAAGAGGTGAAAGGGCCATTTACTATTGTTTATAAGTGACTATATTTGGACCATACGTAACCAAATATGAGATTTTATAAGTAGACAAACAGTTGTTTACAAGATTACAAGAATGCATTACATTATTGCATCAGACTCACTACATTTTCATCCTTTATGAGACGTCTTCAAATGAGTTTGACTTCAAGATAAATCCCAATTGCATGGAAGAAGGACAAAAAAAAAGGCTAATGTTGGGTTTATTTAAGTAAATCATCTCTCAGCGCAGTATCCGAGTTGAAGCGGCAAGCGATCGTGACTTATTTATAAAGTAAAATTTGTTTGAAGCTGCCAAAATTCACCTTGCTAAATTGTAGTTTCACTGACATGTATTATTCAAATTCATGCCGGTTGTTATGAGGCTGCCAAGCTGCCTACACACTTTTTATTTAAAATTCCTATATATCTATAGATATAGATATAGAGATATATAGAGATATATATATATATTATAGAGAGAGTGTGCATGTCGTGACGTGGCATAAACGTATTCATACAAGTGATTAAAAAGTCTACTTTAACTTAGAAAACCTACCTCCATGACATAGGGTAGCACGTAAGTGTGAAAAACCTCAATATGGAGCTATCATGTGACCACCTGTACTCTTTGTCCCTTAGGGCTCGTTCGTAAGTGCGGTGAATTGCTTAAGACAGGTAGTGAGGAGGCAATATGTTGCCTCCTCACCGCTAGTTTTAACACCCAAAATGCCATACCACCATGCCGAAGCCACCAAGGAGTTCCTTGGGGCACTAAAAGGGGTTATGAAGTCAAACTTCATCTTAAATTCTTCTATCTTAATCCAGCACTGCAGACGCACCTAAGACCACCAATCCCCCTACTGTCCCCTCGCAAAAGATCATTCCTCTACTGGATCCTTAGAGGACCCAGCCACTAGACAACCAATGGGAAGTGTCCACATCATGCAGGCAGTGGTGTGGACACCTAAGGTAGGACTTGTGCAGGAAGGAACCTGCAGAGAAGAAGGCTCTAGGGCCAGGGCTTTAGGTAAGTAAAAAGTTCTTTTAGACAGGTTTTTATTTTTGTTCACTGAATGATCAGATACAGGGCATAAGAGGGAAGGAAAATATCCAGGAGATTGACTTTAAGGTCCACATATCTGCAGCTCTCCAGCTGTTGAAAAGATGTACAGTAAGTCATGGCACTCATGAAATTAGAAGAAATGGCCACTGTAGACCACTGTAGATCAAAATGCTCTTTATTTGGACATCCCAAAAATTACAGGCATCAGAATGCTAGGTAGACGCGTTTCGTACACTTCACGTGCGCTTAGTCGTTACACGAGTATGTCTACAAAACAGCTCTTATATAGTCCCATCTATAACAGGTGTCCCCAGGTGCTAATTGCAGACTTCCTGTTGCATAAACCTCACATGTGAAAGAGACCCACGAGTATATAATTGTATATATCACATATAGAAAAAACAAATAACCAAAACCGTATATGTGCTCTAACAAGACAACGTATTGTTCTATAAAGACTAAATATAAAAAATAAAAACATTGTCGTAAAACAGCACATAGTCTTGTGTCACCTCGTATCCCTATACTCTAAAACAATTAGCCAATAAACAACAATTTTTCCTCCCCACCATGATATGAACAACAATAGATATGTATCAATAGATAGGGGAATATCCTAACATAGCAACGGGAAAAGACAAACGGCATAAGACACAAAGAGACAGACAATTGACACACAAGTATACTGTATATTGAAACACATTCATATACAATGCGGCCCACATCTGTAAGGAACAGACTGTGCACCATCTCATATAAAACACCATGAAATTGGTAGGACAAACAGCCAAAAGAGCGGGCAATAGAGATGGACGGCACAATTTGGGTAAAACGCACAGTAAACCGCAATATTACCACCCATCAACCGGTCCCTCAATTTACACCTAATGGCTAGTAAATATTTGAATGGATCAAAAATGATCGGAAGAAGAATGTGTATCGAAATGCATGCCTAGACATGACTTCCATACACAAAAAAACATTGTATGGTTATGCTACACATCACAATATTCAGTACAATCATAATAAATAAAAAATATTGGTAAACGTGACAATAATAAATATGTGAGTGTAGTGTATTGTTAACCATCCTCTGCACAAATAGACAACTCTCCATATTAACCGCTTCAGCCCCGGAAGATTTGGCTGCTGAATGACCAGGCCATTTTTTGCAATTCGGCACTGCGTCGCTTTAACTGACAATTGTGCGGTTGTGCGGCGCTGCACCCAAACAAAATTGATGTCCTTTTTTTCCCATAAATGGAGCTTTCTTTTGGTGGTATTTGATCATCTATGTGATTTTTATTTTTTGCGCTATAAACAAAAAAAATGTGACAATTTTGAAAAAAACACAATATTTTGTACTTTTTGCTTTAATAAATATCCACTTTTTTTTTTTTTTTTTTTTTTTAAAAGCTCTTTTTTTTCTCAGCTTAGGCCAATATGTATTCTTCTACATATTTTTGGTAATACTTTGTACGAACACACGATCAGTCTCTTCTCCTCTCAGAGAACCGGTTCTCAGTGTGTCACACGAGTGATCGCTGGAACCTGGCAGTCATCGTGCCACCGGGCACTCGCTTTGGCTGCTTGACCCCCTAGTGGCCACAGGCAAAGCAACGTAACTTAACGAAGTTTCGCCCAGCCGTGTCATTCTGCCGCAGTGAAACTGCAGCGACTGGTCGGCAAGTGGTTAATGTGCGTCGATTGCTTTCGGAGGGAGGAAGTACACTATACTACTCATGAAAATGGCTCACATCCCACTCGAAGTTTAACCCCTGTGGGATGCGAGTCCTAAGCGGGAAAATCCAGAAAACCTCCCACCTGCAGAGCAAATGAAACACGCCACCACCTCTACTAGCCTTCACTTTTTCAGTGACCTTTACATGCATGGCTGAAGCATTCCCATTGTGGCAAAAATTGAAATGTATAACCACATTTGTTGATAGATTTTTAGCCACACTATATATATGCTCATTAAAACGATCCCGAAGGTGTCTCGTCGTCCTACCTACATATTGAATATGACATATTTCACAAGTGAGCAGGTACACAACATAATTGGTATTGCAATTATGGAGGGAATCGATGTTGTATTCCTTCTGCGTAGCTGATGAGCAGAATTTGTTGCCACCCTTAATGTGACCACAGCATAAGCATCCTGTAGCTGCAGACTTAAAGTTGCCCTTTAACCACTTCCGGACCGCCGCATGCGGATATACGTACTAACTTTGACGGGGGGATATCGTTTTTATGGCAGCAGCTAGCTGCCATAACCCCGCTATCCTCGTGTTCGGCCGGCGGTCCGGTTTCGGATAAGAGTGGTCTCTGCGGCAGAATCGCCGCAAGATCACCTTTATCGACGGCAGGAGAGGGGGGGCCTCCCTCCTGCCATGCTTCGGTGCCCTCCACCGCTTACCGGATCCGTCGGCAGCGGCGGAGGCAATCTCATCTTCACCCTGGCTGGGCAGAGACGAGTGAGGGGAAGATGGTACCCACCTGTCTCCCTAACAAGGCAGGACGAAAGCATCATCAAAATGTCACTTCTACCCATAGCTCTTAAAGGGCCATTTTTTTAAAATAATTTTTTAAAATGACAATTTATTTATTTTTTAAAATTGCATTTCAGTGTAAATATGAGATCTGAGGTCTTTTTGACCCCACAGCTCATATTTAAGAGGTCCTGTCATGCTTTTTTTTTTCTATTACAATGCGTGTTTACGTTCCTTGTAATAGGAATAAAAGTGACACAATTTTTTTTTATATTTTAAAGAAACAGTGTAAAAATAAAAAAAAAGGTAAAATAAGTAAGAATTTTTTTTTTACGGTAACTTAAAACATGCAACCTGTAGATTTTTTTTTAACGTTGCCTATGGAGATTTTTAAGAGTAAAAGTTTGTCGCCATTCCACAAGTGAGCGCAATTTTCAAGCATGACATGTTGGGTATCTATTTACTCAGGGTAACATTATCTTTCACAATATAAAAAAAATTGGGCTACCTTTACTGTTACACTTTTTTTAATTAAAAAATAAGTATTTTTTCCCAAAAAAAAATGTGCTTATAAGACCGGTGTGCAAATACGGTGTGACAAAGTATTGCAACGACCACCGTTTTATTCTCTAGTGTTAGAAAAAAACATGTATACTGTTTGGGGGTTCTAAGTAATTTTCTAGCCAAAAAAAAAACCACATCTCAAAAAGAGGCTTGGTCCTTAAGTGGTTAAAGTGTAGCCATGTAGTTTATTTCATGGGCTTACTAGAACTCTCCATCAAAACAAAAATAATTGTGGGACAACAAGTAATCCAAAACTTCAAGGATATAATCTCGTTGCTCAGTGGGTAAGTCATGGTACCAATACCTACCTTTCTGCCTATAAAAACCTTCTCTAGCTTGTCTCCAACATTTCTTGCTTTCACCTGCATCCAAGTTGTTTGTGAGGCAGAGGTACTGATTGGCTGCCCTAACCTACTTTTTCTCAGATGAGGCAGGACTGAGATGAGACATGATAGGTTCCCTTAAAGTGATGTTAAAGTCTTAGATTTTTCTGTTTTAAAATAAAACGCGTTCTACTTGCCTGCTCTGTACAGTGGTTTTGCACAAAGCAGCCCAGATCCTCCTCACCTCAGGTTCCTCGCCGGTGCTCCTGGCCCTTCCCTACTGCCAAGTGCCTGCACAGCAAGCAGCTCGGGCCCACCCCGTCTCGCCTGGTTGGCTCCCTGAATTTGATTGACAGCAGTGGGAGCCAATGGCGCCTGGGACCCCAGAAGAGAAAGATCGGGGACACTGTGCAATACCACTGCACAGAGCAGGTGAGTATGTGTTTTTTTTTGTTTGTTTTTTAAATATGACTTTAGTAAGTTTAAAGCGGAGCTCCCCCCGAATTACTAGTCCTACGTCTATGTGATTCCCCCTTCCCTAATCGCTAGATATCCCCCTTACCTTGTTGATGTCTTCTTCTGTTTTCTTCTTGTTTCAAATTTCCTGCCTCTGGAGATTCCGGAAAGGGGCGGTGCTGCTGTGGAAATGGGCGGGGCTTCAGTGGCAGGTCAGTTCTTACTGTCGGCCACAGGGGCTCCTGGGATCGTTGTTTTTATTTCCCAGGAGTTTGTGCGGCGCCTGAGTTGTTGTCAGCTCTCGAGCGGATTGATCTGCGCATGCGCAAGATCGCAGATCTTACGGGCGGTGCATTCTGGGTGATTAGGAGGACTGTGTCCCGGAAGACAATGCCTGTGGGCTTCACATGCCCACAGGCAAAATGGAAAAAAAAACGGCAGTGGAACCCCGCTTTAATGCATAGAATGCAGTAAGATTAAAAAAACAAAACAAAATAAAACCAGGTGCCTTTAGAACCGCTTTAAGCATAGGTACATGTATAAAGCTACACTAAATGGTAACAAAGCAAGTTGTGTGATACCAAGAGAAAAACATTTTCAAAGACATGTAGTTCCACAGAAAATCACTAGTTTCCTGTGACCTCATCCTAGGTGTCTCAGCATTCAGACCATCTAGCAATGCCCATTTCCTATCACCCAATCCTGTTTCCCAGCTTTGATCGCTCCCCGGTGGCCAATGGCATTTATAATTGATAATCCAGAGGACTACTGGGGGAGTGTCCCTGACAGCCAGGCAGAGGAGGGAGTGTGTGAATGATGCTGGCCGTCATCCAGACAGGAAATGATTGGGTGCTTTTGCAAACTTCAGGAAGCGAGTGCTTCTTCTGGAAAAAGGCTGGGTTTGAAGGGATGTGAAACTCAAGCTGTTAGTGTCACTAAATCCAGGACCCGGCATTCACTGTATCTGGTCTCCCACAATACGCAGAACATGGACATGCAATAGTTTTAGTAAATATAAACAGCTAAATACCTTTTCTCATCAGTAGTATAGAGCAGTTTTGTGACTTCTATCAGTATCTGTTTAAATCTTGTAGGCTGAATTTTCTTTCTCCTCTGATTGTCTTATGAGGCTGTGGACTCCTGGCGCTCTGGACGTTGCTGATTGGTCCTGTGCTGATCACATGCAACCTCCCAAGAGAAATAAAATTCTCTAGCAATACACACCAAGCTGAGCATGTGCAGCTTGTGCCCTAGCCTCTGTACTATCTGGAGATGGTTTGGGGACTCTGGAAGAAGGGGAGGATCAGAGGAGACCGCAACAAACAGCCTTTTTACACAATGCAGAGGATTAACCCCATAGGTTCCACAGCGAGTATAACCACCATGCTTTACTGAATATACAGACTGATTTTACGGTTGTGGGTTTAGTGACACTTTAAGTAAAGGGTAGGCTGGAGTTTTAGTTTAGGCCTTTATTTTTTATTTTACCAAACTTGCTCTGCTCATGAAAGCACGCAATTCCTACAGTCATAAAGGGTTAACAAAATTAGTTGTATAATTCTTTTTCAGTTAAGGGCAGTTGATCACAAGGGTATTGACCACTTGTGGACCACCCGCCGTTGAATTACATCGCTACTTTGAAGAGGAATATTGTTGTTATGGCAGCAGCTAGCTGCCATAACCCTGGTATTCACTTCTTCAGTGGGTGGTCTGCTTTCAGATAAAAGTGGTCTCTGTGGTTGATTCGCCACAAGATCACTTTTATCGGCAGCAGGAGAGAGGCTTAACTGACAATTACGCAGTTGTGTGACGCTGTAACCAAACAAAATTGACGTCCTTTTTTCCCCACAAATAGAACTTTCCTTTGGTGATATTTGATCCCCTCTGCGGTTTTTATTTTTGCACTATAAACAGAAGAAGAGCGACAATTTTGAAAAAAAAAAACACAATATATTTTACCTTTTGCTATAATAAATACCCCACATTTTTTTTAAATCAAAAAAGCTAATTTTTTTCCCTCAGTTTAGGCCAATATGTATTCTTCTACATATTTTTGGTAAAAAAATAAAATAAAATGAGTGTATATGGATTAATTTGCACAAAAGTTATAGCGTCTACAAAATAGGGGATAGATTTATTTTTATTATTATTCTTCTTTTTTTTTTTTTTTTTTACTAGTAATGGCAGCGATCTGTGATTTTTATTGGGACTGCGATATTGCAGCAGATAAATTGGACACTTTTGACACAGTTTTGGGACCATTGACAATTATACAGCGATTAAAATGCACTGATTACTGTATAAATGTCACTGGCAGGGAAGGGGTTAACACTAGGGGGCAATTAAGGGGTTAACTGTGTTCCCTAGGTGTGTTCTAACTGTAGGGGGATGGGAATGTCCAGGAGGAGAGAGAGATCGGTGTTCATACATAGTATGAACACACGATCTGTCTCTACTCCCCTGAAAGAACTGAGATCTGTGTGTTTACACACACACAGATCCCAGTTCTTGCTCTGTCACGAGCGGTTGTAGGAGCCCAGCTGTCACGGCGCCCGCCGGGCACTCGCATCGGTTCCAGGCACATGCTGCGTGGGCCCCTAGTGACCCAAAGGCTAAGCGACGTAAGGTAACGTCGTTTCGTCTAGCCGTGCCATTCTGCTTACTGCGGCGGCTGGTTGTTAAGGGGTTAACTTGTAAACACCAAATCTCAGAAAAATGCTCGGTCCTTAATTGGTTAAGGAAAGAAAAATGCTGTTTATTCTGGACAGATGTATAGTTGGCAAATAAAGGCGAAGTTGTATTGGGACCTTGTGATCCCAAGGGCCCTGGAGCACCTGCAACCCCTGTAGTTATGGTCTAACCTACAGGTGCTCAGCTTGCACGGAAAATATGCAGATCTTCTGAAATATGATGAAAAGTTTATTTTTTTATTCTTTTTTTACTTTCTATCTTTGATCACGTCTTAAAATGAAGAACATATTTTTTTCAATTTTTTTTTTTTAATGGGAATATGAATAAAAGCATATGCAGATGAGATGGTGCCATTATTTCACATTGCTCGACTAAAATGAACAAAGTGCTAACCAGCTAATTGATACCCTTGTCTGTGTGCTTTGTGTCTGTGTGTAAATGGTTTTATCTCTGCCGAAATCTGTCATTTATTCCCTTTCATGCATCTCCTCATTACAGATCTGGGGCTGCGCTGCCTAATTCCTCTGTGTGTGTATTATTTAGTCTTGCTGGAAGCATTCTGTTCTGAGATGTAAAAGAGAACATTTCTCGAAGGCCCCGGAGGGCAGCTCAAACACTGTTAGATAACACTACAATTAGCAGAAATCAAAGTAAATATTGCCTGTAAAATCAAATGCTATTAAATAACAGCTAATTCTTTCCCCCATGTTGCTGCTTTGCCCTTTGCACTCTACATTTAAAGGTATAGTCCAATCACAAATGAGATTGTTGACTTAAGAAGATACAACCTACCTGAGAAGTTTTGATGTCTGCCCTGCCGTTCCTCTTGAGCAGCTGGCGGCCATGCTGGATAAGTCTGTGTAGTTGTAATACAAAAAGGTCCATCGCTTGAACAAGTGAGAAAATGAAGCAAACTATCACATAATAGTCCACAGTGTCATCCATGAAAAACTTCCACCAGTGAATTCAATGATATGTGTGGGATCTTCTTCTTTAAATTCAGAAAGTGCAAAACTAAAGACCACTTGTGCTCCCCAACCGAGACTTACCAGAGAGATTGTGACCATCATAAGAGACGTCAGCAAACACTTGTTAAATCCACTGGTATAGGCCACCATGGGACAAGATCTCTCACAGATTGGCTTTAATCCTCCACTTAATCAAGGGCAGACAATAGTACATAAAGAAACAAAACAAAACAGCAAAGACCACTTTCAATAGTGTAAATCTGGTATAAATTTTTATCTTAAACTGGTTAAAAACACTTACATGGGCACTGTACATAGAAAAGCATGTACAACTGCAATTCCCAGAATCCTTGGGGGTATATGTGCACTGACGTTGTGGCTTCTGACTCTTCACAATGTGTTTCGTCATCAGGGGCCCGTCCCATGGTGGTCTATGCTAATGGATTTAACAAGAGTTTGTTGACTCCTTTTATGAGGGTCACAATCTCTCTGGTAAGCCTCAGAGCAGTTGGGGGCGCACGAGTGGTGGTTTGTTTTGCACCTTCTGGATTTACAAAGGAAGATCACACACATATTAATGACTTAATTGGTGGAATAGTTTAGTATTTTCTCACTGGTTCAAGCAATGCACCTTGTGCATAGTATATCCTATATGGTGTGCTGGCAGCTTATTTCGTTTTTGGTACCTTTTTTAGCGCAGCAATTCCCCTTTTTATTTTACTTTAATGCCACGTAAACACGGTCGGAATTTCGGCCAGCAAAAGACCGATGAGAGCTTTTCGTTAGAAAATGCGACCTTGTGTATGCTCCATCGGAATTTTGCTGACCAAATTTCCGCCAGCAAAAGATTGAGAGCAGGTTCTCAATTTTTCCAACGGAAAAAGTTTCTATTAGAAATTCCGATGGGGTGTATAGTAGTAGCATACTTGGATCAATGTAAAGAGAAACTTCACTCTTGTTGTACAGTCTCAGCAGTACTGTAGAATAGAAAACTTTGATAAACAGACCGCGATATGGCCTGTATTCACAGAATTGTATTATTAAGCGTAGGGGTCCGGATAGCAGGTGCGTGCACGCCGCCACACAGCAGGGGTGCTGATGCTCGTGGCTGACGGTGGCGATGACCACCAACCACGAGCGATCATGACCAGGAGACACAGAACAGGGACGAGTTTGTGCAAATACACGCTTGCCTGCTCTGTTATGACAGGAGAGACAGATCATGTGTTCCTATTAGCTAGGAATCACGATCTGTCACTTCCTCTAGTTAGTCTCCTTCCCCTTCAGTTAGAATCACTTCCCAGGGAACACAACCACTTCACTGCCCCCTAGTGTTAACCCCTTCACTGCCAGTGACATTTTTACAGTAATCAATGCATTTTTAATCTCACTGATCGCTGTATTAATGCCAATGGTTTAAAAAATGTGTCAGAATTGTCCGATGTGTCCACCATAATGTTGCAGTTACAATAAAAATCACAGATTGCCGCCATTACTAGTAAAAAAATAAAAAAATAAATAAAAATGCTCTAAATCTATCCCCTATTTTGTAGACGCTTTAACTTTTGTGAAAACCAATCAATAAACGCTTATTGTGATTTTTTTTTTTTTTTTTTTAAATAGGTAGAAGAATACATATCGGCCTAAACTGAGGGAAAAAAAATATTTTGTATATATTTTTGGGGGGATATTATAGCAAAAAGTTTAAAATAATGCGTGTTTTTTCAAAATTGTCACTCCACATTTATGTACCCTTAACTGAGTGTTTGGATTCGCTAAAGCCTCCTCAAGCTGTGCATGCCTTTCCTGTCCATTCATTGCTGGAAAAGCTTTTTGTATCTGAGTGGGATCACCCAGTTAAGCATTTTTTCCCCTCCTAAAAAGTTTTTTACACTTTATCCTATGGTGGAGAAAATTCACTAAAAGTGGGATATACACAAATATATAGTATCATTTAATTCCCAAGAAAATCGCAGCAAAGAATATACTATATTGACAAAGTTCATAAGTTTGACTGGTGTGCTGAATCTTGAATTGTGGAAAGAGTGCTTCAACTAATGTTCATAAGAAACAAAAGAAGTCCATCTCCAAGCCATTCACCAGACTGCCAGTGCCTTCTTTGCTGCGATTTTCTTGGGAATTAATGATACTATATATTTGTGTGTTATGCGATTTTTATTTTTTTGCTATGATAGCAGCTTAAAACATAACATCTTCTTTAGAGCGCTAGGATCGGTGATATCTATTAAAAATATTTATCAGTGATACTTTTATTTAAAAGTGGGATATACCAGCAATTAACACTGCTATATCCTCTGGGAATAAGAGTTTGTCTTGTCTGGCAGACAATGCTCAAATGCTTAGGGATCCAAAAAAAAGAAAAAAACACTTTTTTCTCTGGCAGATTGAGTGTCTCAGCCTGCACTGATAGTAATTGGTTAATCATTGAGAGACCAGTTTAAATGGTGTTCAAGGTTATCCTGCTCAGCAGGCTCAGGATCTGGCAAGTTACTAGCAGCTTTATGTTTGCAATAGTTGATATGAGAGTTTCTATCCTTCAGGCCTTGCGCCCTTCACTAAGCACCAGTCAAGAAGCTCCTGGCTAGTCTTCCTTGTGCGGTAGCTATTTGGGGATGATTTGGGTAGTACATCCAAAGAAATTCTAGTGGAAAAAGTACCCCTTTGCCATTTAAGAAAAGATGCAAATGTATTTTAAAAACTCCAGGCAGTCACGACGGCCTACGCCATCAAGTTCAAAAGGTAATCCTCAGGGTCAACCCCAGGGACTAAAGAGGTCTTTAGGGAGGAAACCTACAAAATACTTTGTCCTACAAAATCGATTGTTCGAATAGGGGGAATTCTTCTGCAGTTCTCAAGAATCTGGCAGGAAGAGTGTCGAGACAGATGGGGGACTCAATAGCTCCAAGGTACAAACTGGAGTTCCGAGAGCTTCCATCTCCTCGTTTTCTCAGATCAAATGTTCCTAAGGATCCAGGGAAAAAGAGGTCTTTCTCTTAAGCATTGGACCATCTTGGGAAAAAATGATCGTGGTGGTCCCCATGTAAGAGCAGAGGTTGGGGTTTGGTTCAAACCTTTTTTTTCCCAAAACCAAATAGATATTCTGGATCTCAAAAATCTAAATTCAATTCCTGAATATAACCACTCTCTCTCTTTTTTTTTTTTTTTTTTGCATGGAGTCAATCCAATCAGTTATCTCCATCCTACAAGGAGGAGAACTTCTGCCGTCAGTCGACATCAAAGATGCATACCTCCATGTACCCATTTCCTCACTCACTAGTAATGTCATCTTTTCAAGGTGGAAAAATCTTCATTTTCAGTGTGTAGCTCTGCTTTTTGGTCTAGCTACTGCACCTTGAGTGTTTACAAAGGTTCTAGCCCCTCTTCTAGCCAGATTAAGGGCCCAAAGGTATAACGATTTTTGGTTTACCTAGATGATCTGTTCTTGATAGACCAGTCGGTAGCCCACTTAAAGGAACTGTTTCAGGTGGTCGAAGCAAGATGAATTCTTATATTCAGCTTTGCATGAGGTTGATGGGAAAGATGGTGGCTTCATTCGAGGCCGTTCCTTATGTTCAGTTTCATATGAGACTGCTGCAAAACAGTATCCTATCGGCTTGGAACAAAGGGTTCAAGCTCAAGATTCCCAATGTGTCTGAATCCAAAGCCTACGGCCACATCACCCTGACAGCACCCGATCTCCTCGGATCTTGGAGGTTAAGCAGGGTCAGGCCTGGGTAATGCCTGGATGGGAGACTTTGTACTTCAAAGAAAAGGAATTTACAACTAAGCTGTTATAAAAATCATTTTTGAAGGGAAACCTTTGTATTTAATTTTGTCCATTTAAAAAAAAGTTTTTTATAGTATTTAAAACCTTTTTTATTTTATGTTACATTTTGTTTGGATTTGTTTTTTTTTTTTTTTTCTTATGCCTGACTTATATATAAGTATTTGGATGTCTGCCACGCACATAAACTTTAATGGCATCCCAGTCTTAGTCTGTAAGGTTCAATATTGAGTTTTGAGTTGGCCCCACCCTTTGCAGCTATAACTGCTTCCACTCTTCTGGGATGGCTGTCCACAAGGTTTAGGAGTGTGTCTATGGGAATGTTTGACCATTCTTACAGAAGCACATTTGAGAGGTCAGGCACTGATGTGGACGAGAAGGCCTGGCTCACAGTCTCTGCTCTAATTCATCCCTAAGGTGATCTGTCAGGTTGAGGTCAGGACTCTGTGCAGGCCACTCAAGTTCCTCCACCCCAAACTCACTCATCCATGTCTTTATGGACCTTGCTTTGTGCACTGGTCCAAATCATTTGGTGGAGGGGGATTATGGTGTGGGGTTGTTTTTCAGGGGTTGAGCTTGGCCCCTTAGTTCCAGTGAAGGGAACTCTTAAGGTGTCAGCATACCAAGACATTTTGTACAATTTCATGCTCCCAACTTTGTGGGAACAGTTTGGGGATGGCCAATTCCTGTTCCAGCATGACTGCACATCAGTGCACAAAGCAAGATCCATAAAGACATGGATGAGTGGGTTTGGGGTGGAGTAGCTTGACTGGCCTGCACAGAGTCCTGACCTCAACCCGATAGGACACCTTTGAGATGAATTAGTGCAGAGACTGCGAGCAAGGCCTTCTCGTCCACATCCGTGCCTGACCTCACAAATGTGCTTCTCGAAGAATGGTCAAACGTTCTTATAAAAACACTACTGAACTTTGAGGACAACCTTCCCAGAAGAGTTGAAACTGTTATAGCTGCAAAGGGTTGGCCAACTCAATATTGAACACTATGGACTAAGACTGGGATGCCATTAAAGTTCATGTGTGTAAAGGCAGGAAAACTAATACTTTTGGTAATATAGTGTGTGTGTGTGTATACAGTATCTCACAAAAGTGAGCACACCCCTCATGGTTTTTGTAAATATTTTATTCTATTTTTTTCATGTGACAAGTAGTGAGTGTACAGCTTGTATAATAGTGTAAATTTGCTGTCCCCTCAAAATAACTCAACACACAGCCACTGATCTCTAAAGCACTGGCAACAAAAGTGAGTACACCTCCAAGTAAAAATGTCTAAATTGAGCCCAATTAGCCATTTTCCCTCCCCGGTGTCATGTAAATTGTTGGTGTTACAAAGTCTCAGGTGTGAATGGGGAGCAGGTGTGTTAAATTTGGTGTTATCGCTCTCACTCTCTTACTGGTCACTGAAAGTTCAACATGGCACCTCATGGCAAAGAACTCTCTGAGGATCTAAAAAAAATAATTGTTGCTCTACATAGGTGGTCTTAAGCTATAAGAAGATTGCCAAGACCCTGGAACTGAGATGCAGCATGGTGGCCAAGACCATACAGAGGTTTAACAGGACAGATTCCACTCAGAACAGGCCTCACCATGGTCGATCAAAGAAGTTGAGTGCACGTGCTCAGCATCATATCCAGAGGTTGTCTTTGGGAAATAGAAGTATGAGTGCTGCCAGCATTGCTGCAGAGGTTGAAGGGGTGGGGGGAGTCAGCCTGTCAGTGCTCAGACCATACACCGCACACTGCATCAAATTGGTCTACATGGCTGTTGTCCCAGAAGGAAGCCTCTTCTAAAGATGATGCACAAAAAAAGCCCGCAAACAGTTTGCTGAAGACAAGCAGACTAAGGACATGAATTACTGGAACCTTCTCCTGTGGTCCGATGACACCAAGATAAACTTATTTGGTTCAGATGGAGTCAAGCGTGTGTGACGGCAACCAGGTGAGGAGTACAAAGACAAGTGTGTCTTGCCTACAGTCAAGCATGGTGGGAGTGTCATGGTCTGGTGCTGCCGGAACTGGAGAGGTAACGTTCATTGAGGAAACCATGAATGCAAATGTGTTGTGACATACTGAAACAGAGCATGATCCCCTCCCTTCGGAGAGTGGACCGCAGGGCAGTATTTCAACATAACGACCCCAAACTCTCCTCCAAGATGACCACTGCCTTGCTAAAGAAGATGAGGGTAAAGGTGATGGACTGGCCAAGCATGTCTCCTGATCTAAACCCTATTGAGCATCTGTGGGGAATCCTCAAACGGAAGGTGGAGGAGCGCAAGGTCTCTAACATCCACCAGCTCCATGATGTCATCATGGAGGAGTGTAAAAGGACTCCAGTGGCAACCACAAAATATTGACGCTTTAGGCCCAATTTGGACATTTTCACTTAGGGGTGTACTCACTTTTGTTGCCAGCGGTTTAGACATTGATGGCTGTGTGTTGAGTTATTTTGAGGGGACAGCAAATTTAAACTGTTATACAAGCTGTACACTCACTACTTTACATTGTAACAAAGTGTCATTTCTTCAGTGTTGTCACATGAAAAGATATAATAAAATATTTACAAACATGTCTTGTGTCTTTTGTGAGATACTGTGTGTATCTGTATGTGTGTATTTTATTTATATATATACATACATACACACACACACACACACACACACACACACACACACACACACACACACACACACACACACACACACACACACACACACACACACACACACACACACACACACACACACACACACACACACACACACACTATATTGTCAAATAACAATTGACGATAACTGGGTGGACACTTCACCAAGACAATGATCCCAAACACAAAGCCAAGGAAACTCTCAATTAGTTTCAAAGAATGAAAATAAAGCTGCTAGAATGGCCCAACCAATCACCTGACTTGAATTTAATAGAAAATCTATGGAAAGATCTAAAGATCAGAGTTCATAGAAGAAGCCCACGGAAGCTTCAAGGTTTGAAGACAGTGGAAGAATGGGTCAAAATCACACCTGAGCAATGCATGCCACTATTTTCTCTATACAAGAGGCGCCTTGAAGCTGTCATTACCAACAAAGGATTTTGTATGAAATATTAAATACATTTCAGTTAGCGTGTTCAGTTCTTTTCCCTGTGTCCTTCCATTTTATTACACATAGCTTTATTTCTGAACTTATTTGTTTTGGTTTCTTTGTATGTATGGATTACATGGGTTGGTACTGACGTGGTGAAAATTGAATGTCAATACCATCTTTAGAAATATATTTACCTTGAAAAATGGTGATGTGTTCAATACTTATTTTACCCGCTATCCATATATATATATATATATATATATATATATATATATATATATATATATGCCAGGCATCAGAAAAAAAAACACTGAATCCAAACAAAAAAGGTTTTAAATTCTATTAAAAAAAATAAAATAAAATGGACAAAATGAAATACAAATGTTTCCCATCAAAAGTTATTGGATCATTCAGTCCTTGTAGGAAATGCAATATAGTGTGTATATATATAAAGTTTATGATCAGATACATCTTTTCAGGGTATTGTGCTGGACATTTGTCCCCTCTGCTTGATAATTGAAGTCTGGGAATACAGGTCATATAACAGTCTGCTGTTTATTAGGGTTTTCTATGATACAGTACTGCGTACACTGTACAGCAAGAGTGAGTTTTCTCGAATGACATTGATTCAAGTATGCTACTACATCTTCAATGACTAACAATCCGTGGAGTGTTTTTCCAAGCATATACTTAAATCTTGTTTACTGGTTTTCCTTGAAGGCATTCATAAGGAACTTTGAAAGCATATTTACTTCTTTTGTGGTCTTTAGGATTAACCCTAGTGGAAATTTAGAAACTTTATACATCTCCTCTTTTTTTTTTTTATATGAACGTATACAGAAACTTGGCTAGTCATTTTGAAATTCTTTCATTTAAGGGGAAGTGTAGTGGGAAAAAAACAAACATAATCACCTGTATGGATTCAGCATGGGTCCGATACGGCAGCTGTGGTCTGCGCCTCTAAGTCCGAGACCTGAGCGATCATGTGACCACTGATCACTTTGTTCTCAGTCTTCACTGAGCAGAGAGCGATGACTGTCAGTCACCACTCTCTGCTCTTTCCTTCCATCGCTCACTGGAGCACTCGTCTGTGGAGCGGGCAGGCTCAGGCTCTCAGTGGCATGTGGAGAGGCCAAACCAGCTGTCAGTAATGCATCTGGGTGGATCTCAACCTAAAGATGGTATCTTTGCAGTGCCCGCTGTCGCCAGAATCTGGGACACAGGAGTGCATAAATAAGTGCATTCCTGTGACCCAGAAGAGGAGTATGACCAAAAGAGCTTTAGTCGTAATTCTCCTTTTTAATGCATTCTCGTAAAAACAAAAAAAAAAACTTTCAACAGCAGTGACCCCCCAGCCTCCCTTCCTAAAACTTACATGTCCTGTATTAATCCAGTGTTGTGCCCGGCTTCAGTTCTTTTCTCCCCTCTGGCTGCTCTCACAAGCCCGCTGTCGGCTGACATCACAGAGCCAGTCCAGGCTGTGCAGGGATTCCGACAATGTTGGGATCCACCCAGATGCCTGGCTGGCCACTGGTCATCCTCTTAGTGCTCCTCTGAATGCCTGAGACAGCCACTCGTGCACGCTCCACAGCCCAGCCCTCAAGTGAGCGCTGGTTAAAGAGAGGGGATTTTGGGACTTTGAATGAGACAGGAGTCTCCATCCCTATGCCTACATGAAAAAGAGAGGTTTTGGGAATTGGAATGAGGTGGGTAAGCGAGGCCAAGGGATCAGTCTGTATTGTACAAAAGTTATTTATTGGTAAAAAAATGACATGGTAATATGATACAAATCCAAGTATGAAAAAGCAGTCACATAATGTATACGCAATGATTGATACATTGTAGATGGGGTAAAAGCCTCCAGTTGATGCAAGGCAATGATCCTCATTAGGGGATAAAACCATTATAAAATGCACATGATAGTAAGACTGCTGAATATAGACATACTAGTATATAAAACCTATAAAGTGAATTGTTTGGTGTATATCATAGGTCCGACGCGTTTTGTGTATCAAACACTCTTCAAGAAAAAATTTGCACCAAAGTATGCCAATAAAGTGTGAACCCCATGAAGTCAGCTGCCACAGGCCACCAAAGAAAGTAAGGTCTGGGAGCTGAGGGAAGAGTTTACCGAGGGAAGGCCAGGCACACAGCAAGGTCCCCATAAAAAGAACGTGTCCACACTAGGGATGAAGAGTGATGCTGGTTCTTGTGGAGTGATGTGTAATAGCCAATTATGTATGCCTTGTGATAAGACATGCTATTGTGATTGGCCCTTGCTGCCAAGGGCCACAAGAACCAGTATCACTATTAAGCACTAGTGTGGACACGTTCTTTTTATGGGGACCTTGCTGTGCACCTGGCCTTCCCTCGGTGAGCTCTTTCCTCAGCTCCCAGGCCTTACTTACTTTGGCGGCCTGCGGCGGCTGACCTCATGGGGTTCACACTTTATTGGCATACTTTGGTGCAAATTTGCTCCTGAAGAGTGTTTGATACACGAAACACGTTGGACCTACGATATGCATCAAACAAAAGATTCCTTTTAAAGGTTTTATATACTAGTATGTCTGTATTCAGCAGTCTTGCTATCATGTGCATTTTAGAATGGTTTTATAACCTAATGAGGATCTTTGTCTCGCATCACTTGGAGGCTTTTACCCCGTCTACAATATATCAATCATTGCGTATATATATTATGTGACTGCTTTTTCATACTTTGATCTGTATCATATTACCATGTCATTTTTTACCAATAAAATTATTTTTGTATAATAGTGACTGATGCCTTGGCCTCGCTTACCCACCTCATTCAAAGTCCCAAAACCCCTCTTTTTCAATGAGTGCTGGTGGGACAGAGCAGAGAGTGGTGACTGGCAGTAGCAGCTCTGTGCTCAGAGCAGACCCCAGAACTGAACAATCAGCAGTATTTGATCACTCAGTTCTTGGTGTAGTGCTGGTGGGGTACAACTGAAGCTGGAATTGATGCAGCCATCTGGGTGAGTAGGTAAAACAAACCCTCTTCACATCAGAGTCTTCCTTTCATATCAAAAGCCTACATCACATCAGAGTTCCCTTTTACATCAGGGTCCCTGTCAGAGTTCCCTTTTACATCAGGGTCCCTGTCAGAGTTCCCTTTTACATCAGGGTCCCTGTCAGAGTTCCCTTTTACATCAGGGTCCCTGTCAGAGTTCCCTTTTTACATCGGGGTCCCTGTCAGAGTTCCCTTTTTACATCGGGGTCCCTGTCAGAGTTCCCTTTTTACATCGGGGTCCCTGTCAGAGTTCCCTTTTTACATCGGGGGCCCTGTCAGAGTTCCCTTTTTACATCGGGGTCCCTGTCAGAGTTCCCTTTTTACATCGGGGTCCCTGTCAGATTTCCCTTTTTACATCGGGGTCCCTGTCAGATTTCCCCTTTACATCGGGGTCCCTGTCAGATTTCCCCTTTACATCGGGGTCCCTGTCAGATTTCCCCTTTACATCGGGGGTCCCTGTCAGATTTCCCCTTTACATCGGGGTCCCTGTCAGATTTCCCCTTTACTTCGGGGTCCCTGTCAGATTTCCCCTTTACATCGGGGTCCCTGTCAGATTTCCCCTTTACATTAGGGTTCACGTCAGAGGTTCCCCCTTACATCAAAGTCCCTCTCAGAGGCCCCCCTTGCATCAGGGTCCACGTCGGAGGTCCCCCCTATATCAGGGTCCATGTTGGAGGTCCCCCTTATATCGGGGTACACGCCTGAGGTTCCCCCTTACATCAGGGTCCCCCTCAGAGGTCCCCCTTACATCAGGGTCCCCCTCAGAGGTCCCTTCTTACATTAGGGTCCCTGTTGGAGGTCCCCCCTTACATCACGGTCCACATCAGAGGTCCCCCCTTACATCTGGGTTCCCTTCAGAGGCCCCCCTTACATCTGGGTTCCCTTCAGAGGTCCCCCTTGCATTAGGGTCCCCTTTTGGAGGTTGCCCCTTACATCTGGTTCCCCGTCAGAGTCTTGCGCTGGAGACTGGAGTGATTTTCAGGGCGAGAAGTGGGGACTAACTGATTCATACCCTCAGTCTGTGCACTAAGTCTGAGAAAATGCTACTGAGCCTAGTGTGGGCCAGATAAAATCTCATAGGCTGCACAGGACCTGCAGGCCGTAGTTTGGAGATCTCTGCTTTAGACTATACAAGGAACACATTTTTTTTGTTTTAGTTGATAAGCTAGAGCTAGTGTTCTGCTCCAAAATATGAATGCGATTTGCTATTGCAGACATTTGCTCTACTAATGCATATGAAGATTAATAGCGATTCCACTGTAAGAAGTTTTTGTTGCCAATCGCAAGCTGCCAGGATTGTCATTCTTCCCTACCGATCTGTAAAAAGCTGGCGGACTTGGGTGACGATGACTTTTCTCTGTACAGGCCTTGGAATGTATGACGCTGCGGCTTGTGATGATTCAAACACCGCACAGCGATTTCTTGTCTAGGCTGAACAGGCCAAACCTACTGAACTGCAGTGAAAAAAAAAAATAATCAAATCATTATGACAGCTATCATCAAGGAGCCACACAAATAATGCTTTCCATTAATTTTCTTCCCGAAATGGAAAATCACTGGAGGATTTCAAAATAACATACGTGATGTGGATGATAAGCTGGGGGACGAGTCGCTGGTTATATGGAAATGTCTCCTGCTTTCTCCTGATATCTCTGAGCCGCTCGCTGCCGACAATTATCAAACACAGAATCTCCTCTTTAAAGGAAACTCCAATCTAAACAAAAAACATTTGTTAGTTTCCTCTCTCTGGATATAATCTGAATTTGTCTCCAGGGGGCCATGGCTGTAGTTGAATGGTGTAAGGGGTATCAAATTGGTCTCAGTTTTGTGAACCTAAGAGATAATATGTAAAATTAGATGATTTCCTTAAGCATCGTACAATTTCCAATGGTTTTTGATGTTTTAAGTAGTTATTAGTGTATTTCTACTCCATATGTTGTTTGCCTTACCTTGTAATGATGGCTGATTGATCCCCCAGGCCTATGTATTCATTCATCTAGCTTGTCCCTATTCGCTAAAGGGACAGGCAACGTTTTGTTCTGATCACAATCTATGCCTTGTCATTTCCTCTGCTGTATCCACAAATATGGGAGTGCTGATGTCATGATAGACTGTGTGGCAATCTATCCATTAATTTCTGTGCTTTTTTATGTCTGTGTCAGAGCTAATTACTGTGTAATGGTCACCTGCACCATCACTAGACTGAGAGACCCAGGGACTATGGGATATGTAGTCTCTTCACAGGAAGTGTAAGTTCTTAATCACTTCCTTACCATGCTATAGCCAAAAGATGGCCATGGACCTCCTCCTGGAGCCACGCCCCCTGGGGAGAGCATCTAGTGCGCTCTGTGATTGCTGTGTCTATCAGACACAGCCAATCGATGATCGTGGTAAAGGGCCAATCACAGCGACCCTCTAACATGTGATCAGCTGAGTCCAATCACAGCTGATCACAGTATAAACAGACTTGCCGGTTATCAGCATTCCTTTCTCCACGCGCTATCACAGCCTTAGGAGAGGAGAGTTGGCAACCCTGACAGGGAACATGTACACAGAATAACGGGCACTGATCATCAATCACATGAAGATCAGAGCTGCCCCATCAGTGCAGCCTCACCAGCGCACATCAGTGAAGGAGAAAAATTCTATATGTGCTAACTTTTATAATAGAAACTAAAAAAAATAAAAGTTTATTTATTTTTTAATTTTCTGTCTTTTTAGGAAAAAAATGTTTAGCAAAAAATAAAAAAACCCAGTGACAATTAAATACTTCCAAAAGAAAGCTCTATCTGTCTCAAAAAAATTATAAAAATGTCATATGGGTGCAGTGTTGCATGACCGCGTTGTCATTTAAGTTTAGTTGTCATTTAAAGTGTGACAACGCTGGAAGCTGAGAATTGGCCTGGGGGGAAGGGGGTATAAGTGCCCAGTAGGCAAGTGGTTAAACTACAGTCAGAGGTCATGCATTAATCTATGCAGTGCCATGATGCATGGTTCATGATTGAACACAAACTGCTGACACCGGATTGTGAAGATTTACATACAGTAACGGATGACACAACATTAATGTACTTCTTATGCAGATGATAAACAAGGTATAGATAGGAAGGTTTATAATGACTTTAGACTGAGTTCACACCAATGCGAATTGGGTGTGGCTTTCCCTGCATCCAATTTGCATAGCAGGAGAATGTGAACGGTTCTCTATGGAGCTGGTTCACATACCTCCGGGGTGGCTGCAGAGCCACTGGAAAGCGCCCCATACACATACACATACAGTGCTGTGAAAAAGTATTTGCCCCTTCCTGATTTATTTTTATTTTTTTGCATAATTTTCACACTTAAATGATTAAGATCATCATACAAATTTTAATATTACACAAAGATAACCCAAGTAAATCCAAGATGCAGTTTTGCAGTTTTTAAATTATTATTTCATTTATTAAGGGAAAAAAGCTGTTCAAACCTGCCTGGCCCTATGTGAAAAAGTAATTGCCTCCCATGCTGAATCATGAATGAACTGTGATTAACCAAAATTTTGGGGAAATCTGAGTTAAATTTCACCTGCCAAACCCAGGTCTGTTTGCTGCCAGACCTGTTGAATCAAGAAATCACATAAATAGAAGCTGTCTGACAAAGTGAAGCACGCTAACAGATCAAAAAAAGCCACACATCATGTCACAATCTAAAAAATTCAAGA
Organism: Lithobates pipiens; assembly: GCF_037356315.1. Taxonomy (NCBI): domain Eukaryota; kingdom Metazoa; phylum Chordata; class Amphibia; order Anura; family Ranidae; genus Lithobates; species Lithobates pipiens. The sequence goes on along the minus strand of NW_027507718.1, from coordinate 479,772,117 downwards.
ACAGATTAGAAACAAAGTAATGTACATGTATTGATCTAGGAATGGGTTTAAAGCCATTTCTAAGGCTTTGGAACTCCAGTGAACCACGGGAAGAGCCATTATCTACAAATGGAGATAACTTGAAACAGTGGTGAACCTTCCCAGGAGTGGCCGGCCAACCAAAATGACTCCAAGAGCACAACGACGACTCATCTAGGAGGTCATAATAGAACCCAGAACAACATCTAAAGAACTGCAGGCCTCACTTACCTCATGTAAGATCAGTGTTCACGATTCAACAATAAGAAAGAGACTGGGCAAAAATGACATCCATGAGAGAGCCAAAGCCACTGCTGACCAAAAAGAACACAAAGGTTCATCTCACATATATCACAAAACATCTTGATTATCCCCAAGACTTTTAGGCAAATATTCTGTGGACTGAGGAGAAGAAAATGTAACTTTTTGGAAGGTGTGTGCCCCGTTACATCTGGCATAAAACGAATACAGCATTTCATAACAAGAACTTAATACCAACAGTCAAACGTGGTGGTAGCGTGATGGTCTGGGGTTGCTTTGCAGCTTCAGGACCTGAATGACTTACCATAATTGATGGAACCATGAAATCTGAGCTCTACCAGAGAATCCTAAAGGAGAATGTCGGCCGCAGTTTGTGACCTCAAGCTCAAGTGCCCTTGGGTTATGCAGCAGGAAAATGATCCGAAAAACAACAGTAAGTCCACCTCCAAATGGTTTAGACAAAGCAAAATTTATGTTTTGGAGTGGCCTAGTCAAAGCCTGGACTTAAATCCAATTGAGATGCTGTATCATGACCTTACACAGGCTGTTCATGCTGGAAAACCCTCCAATGTGGCTGAATTAAAACAATTCTGCAAAGAAGAGTGGGCCAGAATCGCTCCACAGCAATGTGAAAGACTCATTGCCAGTTATTGCAAACACTTGGTTGCAGTTGTTGCCGCCAAGGGTGGCATAACCAGTTGTTAGGTTTAGGGGGCAATTACTTTTTCACATAAAGCCAGGCAGGTTTGGACAGCTTTTATGCCTTAATAAATGAAACCATCATTTAAAAACTGCATTTTGTATTTACTTGGGTTATCTTTGTGTAATAATAAAATTTGTTTGAGTCATTTAAGTGTGACAAATATGCAAAAATAAAAAAAAAATCAGAAAGGGGCAAATACTGTTTCACACAATTGTAGCTGTGCTTTATGGCATGACAACATTTTTATTTATTTTTTTATAATAAGGCATGTCACATTCTGCAGGCAATACTGCTTACCACTGCTCCCCATAAAGGTGAATTGGGCTACACTGCAACTAGGGGTCACTAGATGCGGCTGTGGCAGGGTGAGGAGTCTTTAACCACTTGCCGCCCGCCCTATTACAAATAGGCGGCGGCAAAGTGGTTTCATAATCCTAACCGGACGTCATATGACGTGATCAGGATTATGAGCCACTGCGCGCCCCCGGGGGCGCGCATCGCGGCGATCGTTGTTGCGGGGTGTCAGTCTGACACCCGGCAACTACGATCTCGGTAAAGAGTCTCCGACGGAGACTCTTTACCACGTGATCAGCCGTGTCCAATCACGGCTGATCACAGTGTAAATGGGAAGAGCCGGTGATCGGCTTTTCCTCACTCGCGTCTGTCAGACGCGAGTAGAGGAGAGCCGATCGGCTGCTCCTCTGACAGGGGGGGTCTGTGCTGATCGATTATCAGCACAGCCCCCCCGAGGATGCCCACACTGGACCACCAGGGACGCCACCAGACCACCAGGGATGCCCAGCAGAGGTAATCCTCCAGGGATGCCAGTCAGGCACAATGGATGCCAATCAGTGCCCATAATGGATGGCAATCAGTGCCCACAATGGGCATCACTGATTGGCATGCATTATTGTTTGGCACTGATTGGCATCCATTAGTACAGTATAACACCTGTGCCGCTAATGAGTGCCCACCTGTGCCGCTAATGAGTGCCCACCTGTGCCGCTAATGAGTGCCCACCTGTGCCGCCTATCAGTGCCCACCTGTGCCGCCTATCAGTGCCCACCCATGCCCATCTGTGCCGCCTACCCATGCCCATCTGTGCCGCCTACCCATGCCCATCTGTGCCGCCCATCCATGCCAATCCGTGCCAGCTATCAGTGCCAATTTGTGCCACCTATCAGTGTCCATCTGTGTCGCCCATCAGTGTCACCTATCAGTGTCGCCTATCAGTGCCGCCTATCAGTGTCCATCAATGCCACCTCATCAGTGCCACTTCATTGGTGCCCATCAGTGCCGCCTTATCAGTGCCCATCAGTGTAGCCCCATCAGTGCCCATCCGTGAAGGAGAAAACGTACTTATTTACAAAGTTTTGAAACTGAAACAAAAAAAAAAACATTTTTTTTTCAAAATTTTCGGTATTTTTTTATTTGTAGCACAAAAAATAAAAACCGCAGAGGTGATCAAATACCACCAAAAGAAAGCTCTATTTGTGGGAAAAAAAATGATAAAAATTTCATTTGGGTACAGTGTAGCATGACCGCGCAATTGTCATTCAAAGTGCGACAGCGCTGAAAGCTCAAAATTGGTCTGGGCAGGAAGGTGTTTAAGTGCCCTGTATTGAAGTGGTTAAACAGGCATGTGGGCCAGCCTCTGCTGACAATGCGATCCACAATGGATTATGCAGTAGCAGCTAGGCACCTGTGCAAGGTGGCTTCGAGAATTGTCATGGGACCAAGTGTCCTCGCTAGAAGACTTTTCCCCATTCCTGCTCTGGTACAAGCTCCAAATTTTTGATTTACCCTCATTTTCATTACCAGTGATATTGGTGATCACAACAATTGGATATAATCTCCCTAACGGGAACACAGACTGCAATAAAAATCCATCAGGGGTTTTCCACTTTATTCAAATGTAAGAATAAAAATCTTTGCCTTTAATTATACTTTATCGGTATGGATGTCACACTACTTTCTCTAACTCAATCTTTCTAAAACTGAGCTTGTTATATTTCCTCCTTCCCAGTCCTCCCATGACTTTACCATTAAGGTCAACAGCACAACCATTGGTTCCTCCACACATGCCAGGGTCCTGGGTGTAATCCTTAACTCTGACCTCTCCTTCAGCCCCCACATCCAATCACTGGCTAAATCCTGCCGCCTTCACCTCCGCAACATCTCCAGAATTCGACCCTTCCTGACTAATGACACCACAAATAACTTATTAACTTCTTGATTATTTTCCGCCTTGACTACTACAACTCTCTCCTTAATGGCCTACCTTTACACAGGCTATCCCCCATTCAGTCTATTATGAATGCTGCTGCTAGACTAATACACCTCACTAACTAATCTGTGACTGCTGCTCCTCTCTGCCAATTCCTTCCCTGGCTTCCCCTACCCCATCGTGTAAAATTCAAAATGCTAACCATAACATACAAGGCCATCCACAACATCGCCCCCATCTACATCACCAACCTCATCTGCAAATATCACCAAAATCGTCCCCTCCGCTCCTCCCAGGACCTCCTGCTCTATAGCTCCCTTGTTACCTCCTCCCATGCTCGCCTTCAGAGCTTCTCCAGAGCCTCTCCCTTCCTCTGGGATTCCCTACCCCGGTATATCCGATCAGCCCCTAACCTGTCCACCTTTAGGAGATCCCTGAAAACTCACTTATTCAGGGAAGCCTATCCCACACCCACCTAACAACTGTCCCCGAGCCACTCCATCAGATCATTCCCCACATCTATTACCTTTTGTACCACCACCCCCTCACTTTTAGAATGTAAGTTCTACGAGCAGGGCCCTCCTGGACCTTCTGTATTGAACTGTACTGTAATTGTGCTGTCCCCCCTCTGCATTGTAAAGCGCTGCGTAAACTGTTGCCGCTATATAAATCGAGTATAATAATAATACTTTGAAGCTAAACTGTGGGCTAAGCCCCCCACAAGCTGGTCACCTCCCACCCCACATATACAGCTGCCAGCAGTCCTTAGGCCAGTCACCTGATCTGCTGAGTGCTCTTCAGTCTTCTCCTGGCCCTGGGCTACATGCCAAAGTACAGAGAGTATTGCTGGCCTGATGTAGGCAGTGCCACTCTTTGCAACAATACACTTACAATACATCACACATTAAGGGATTGGGCCATTACATTCTGCATTTATGGTATTATGTCCTCAGACTTGGTTAATCAATGCTGGAAGTCAATAATGCAGCTCTGCAATCAGTAATACATCCCTAAATGTGTTTCTAAATGCAAATAGTGTGTTAACTTGAATTTGACTTATCTGTCTTGCAGTCTCAGCAGAGCTTAGTGAGGGATAGGGAGAAGCAGCACTAAACCAATCATTTATGCTGAAGTGCAAGGAGCATGCTGCGCGCCCTACCCCCTCCCGCCCTCTACTCGCCATCCCACCCCCCATCCTTTTTCCCTGACACTGTGCCAGGCCGTCTCCCATCCCTGCACTGTACGCACACAGCCTGAACACATAACATATAGTTGAAATCAAATCATCAGCCTGACTTTTTCTGCTCATCAGCTTTCCTTAGGCCCCATAACACTCTAACTATTTTGAATCCCGGGCAGAATTGCTGTAAATCTGCCTGCAATTCCAAATTGCACTGCAATCATGCCCAAATGGCCCATTCATTCTTAAAGTGGAAGTAAACCCTGATGGGGTTTACTTCTTCTTTGTCTCCCTGCAAAGGTAAAGCATAATGGGCTACTGTGCATTGCATTGTAGCCCATTATGTGTCACTTACCTACCACAGGAGCCAGCGATGTCACCGCTGTCCCCTGTAGTACGGATAATCAAGGCTTACCTGTAGGTCAAAGTGGTTTGTAAGGGTTTACAACCCCTTTAATGCTGCTGTGCGACAGAATTATGTTGCAATCGTGGCAAAACGCTTTGAGCAAAGCTTGGCAATGATTGGTGATAATATGCATGTTGAGGAGCCAGGTGATGTCAGTGCCAGGGACTGGGACTAGTGACGACCTATTATAATATATAGATCAAATCTTTATTCCTAGTTCACACCATTGCGGCTTTGAAATCACGCTTGCTTCAGCGCGATTTCAATGCCACAGATCAGTGCAATTTGTGGTCACAACGATTTGAATGGTTCCATTGCCGGCAGTGGGATGTAACTTTTTATGCGATTTTGAACTTTCAAATGGCACCTTTGTGAACCACGACTAAAGGTATGAGTCCGCTTTGGCTCACTTGGAGGTGGTACATATTGTTTTCAGCGAGTTTACAGCAACAGGACTTTTGGGTTCGCTCACCAGTGGGATGAATGTATGGGTGAATGAATGAACTATAAAGCAAAAAAGGTTTGTAAATGCAATCATATTGCTTCGGGAGTGTGGTTTCACTGTCCATTAGGAAGTATTCAGTGAAGATCTCATAGACTGCACAACAATTTTGTTGGACTTTTTAAAGTAATTTCTGGATTATTATTTATAACGGGGCTCAAAATTTCAAGTCCTGAGCTACTAGCCAGGCCTTAAAGGTTTCTCGCCATCAGTTGCCCCACCCAACCCCTACCCTGCCCCTAAACACGCCCTCATAAATGATCTCTTGAAATGACACTTAAATGTTTTATGCAGAATTAAGTTACAAAAATAAAAACAACTTTATTAGTGCCCATCAGTGCAGCCTCACCTGTGCCCACAATGCAGCCTTACTGCTCATCCATGCAGCTTCACTTGTCCCCAACAATGCAGCCTCACTGCTCATGCATGCAGCTTCACCTATGCCCATCAGTGCAGCCTCACCTGTGACCATTAATGCAGCCTCACCTGTGTCCAACAATGCAGCCTTCCAAATGCCCATCAATGCAGCCTCAACCGTGACCATTTAATGCAGCCTTCCAAATGCCCATCAATGCAGCCTCACCTGTGCCCAACAATGCAGCCTCCCAAATGCCCATCAATGCAACCTCACCAATGCTCAACAATGCAGCCTCACCTGTGCAGAGGTGGGCTGTATGTAACGGTGAGCGCGGGGGAACACACGGCAATTCAAATTTTAATGTTGTTACACCGATGTTTCCTGCTCTTTGATGATCCGGCCACCTGCTCTCCTTTCTCTTGCTTTGGGTGAACACTGAGAGAACATCTCCCATTTAACCCCGCCCGCCAGCGGTGCTTGCCCCCCACCCCCTCTGAGGTAGCCCACACTCGCCCTCAATCATTTTGCACTCGAAAAATGCTAGTATCGGTGTCATTTTCATGTATTATTAATCGGCTTGACAACACATGCACATTATTTACCATATGTTTGTTTTTTTGTGAGGAACACACATTTAGGGCTCATGCACACTGCAGCTCAAAGAAGTGGGCTCCGTACAGGATTTGAGCTGATTTTTTCTGCCTATAAACGCCCCTTATGTTAGCCAATGTGTCCATGCACACTATGGCTTTTTTCAGGCATATAATCCTACAGGCAGAAAAAAACCCCATCAAACTCACTCAAAAAAGCTCAAGAACATGCAAAAAGCTTTTTTCCAGCTTTTTGTTTTGTTTTGTTTCTACAGTGGTTAAGAAAATACTATCTAGAAGGGTTTGTGAAATGCTTATGCTCAAAGGAGCTTGAAGAAGCTCAACAAAAATGCGCACAAGAGCACAAAAAAGCACAAGCTTCTTCAAGCTAAAATAAAAACTCAATTGCCTGTAAAAGCAGGTTTTTTTTTTTTTTTTTTTTGCAGTGTGCATGAGCCCTTATGGTGATTGCAGCAGCTTGATTGTCTGGTTGAGGTTAGCACATTTTGGAAGCGCATTAGTACCGTTGGATTTCTATTGTGCTGCATAAAGTGTAAATCGCTACGTAAATTTACGGTGCTATTTAAGTACCTTAAATAATAATACTTTTTGGCGACAGCTTTGCGTGATGCATTTTGTTATGCTTACATTTGCACCGCGTTTTAATTGAATAGCACCCAAATTTGTGTGGTGAATTTTGCCACAATTGCAGTGCGATTTGGGATCGGGGGGAAGATTTGAAGTGTAAATGGGGCCTTATTGTTAGTGTCTATTATGGGCGGCCCAAGACAAATCCTCTTCTTCCAATGTTGCCGAGGAGAGTCAAAAGTTTGGACACCCCTGAATTGTAAATGTTTTAGCTGTTGCTGTAACTGCTTGTGTACCTGCAGTGTAAGCTGGAGTTTGGCTTCAGTTTGTTAGCGTATCTAAATCCGCTAGTGAATCAAACACTCCCCCTAAGATTAACAATGCTGCTGTCTCTGCTTCGTCCAGAGTGGAGGAGGCACTCTGATACAGGAGGTGTGTTATGTTGCGTACAAGCGATCGGAATTCTCGTCGGAAAAAGCACTGATGGTTTTCCCGACGGAATTCCGCTCAAACTGTCTTGCCTACACACGGTCACACCAAATTCAGACCGTCAAGAACGCGGTGAAGTACAACACGTACAACGGGACTAGAAAAAGGAAGTTCAATAGCTTCCATTGCGTAGTTAAATCTGAGCATGCTTGAGTTTTTGCGCGTTGGAATTGCATACACGCAATCAAAATTTCCGATAGAAAGTTTTTCCATCCGGAAAATTGAGAACATGCTCTCAAATTTTTGCTGTCGGGAATTCGGCCAGCTAAATTCCGATGGAGCATACACACGGTCGCATTTTCCGATGAAAATCTCTCATCGGCCTTTTGCTGGCCGAAATTCCGATCATGTGTACGCGGCATTACAGGCCAGATCACTGGATAAACATAAAGGAAAGAAAATCTAAAAAAGAAAACAAATGCAGACACTACATCTAATGATGGGTAAGCTGCAGTAGATTACGTTTTTGGGTTTAATACCACTTTAAAAATAAAAGTACTGCTTGGAGATTGAGGGGCAGCATTAGGGAGCTATCGGACTCTGCAGCATGTGTTGACGGGGTGTTGAGTTTGATGATCAGTGTGCTGCTGCTCCTTCGTTATCCAATCAGCAGACAGGGAACGGTAAGGCGACGCCTCTGCTTGCTGCGCTGGGTGGCAGAGGTATTTGAATCTCAAAAGTCAGCTCACATCTGTGGATTTCTGCCTTGGATTGTGCAGTTTGCTTGGAGTTCAGCTTTATGAGATTTTGTGATGAAAGATTTGGCATGTTGGCCTTTATTTATTCTGTTGTGCTGTCGATGGGTTTTTCTGTGCTCGTTATTCTTATCGCCGTTCTGTAATTAAATGGCAGACATTAAAACCAGCAAAGCTTACATAGCATTCAATGCCTTCTCCTCCGACTCGGGGCATTTCCACGAAGATGACAGTTGAAACTTTTGTTGCGTATTAATTATTTTTTTTATTTTATTTCATTAAGAGCCGACAATGGTGCTTCATGCTCTGCGTCTTTATTCACCCCCAGAGCTGTCCGGATAACTGTCATATTCAGAATATTTCAATTGTAGCGTTTGCTAGTTCTGCGCCTTCGGAAATGCATCCACTTTAAATGTACTGGAACAAGTTCATTTTTATGTTAATACAAACATTCTCGGGACTGGATTATTGTGTTTGCAGTACACTGAATTGTATGGCTCCCCACAGAGGGTTTTTTTTTTTTTTTTCTCCTTCTTTCCTCGAAGAATGAACTGTCACAGCGTGACATATTTATGCGGTTCTAAATAAGCTCTGTGGATGCCAATTCAAAATAAATCAGGTTCATCGCTCGCTTAAAGACGCCCCGCTTCCTTCCCTTTACTGGAGCTTCAAGAAATGCAGTGTGCTGGTTAGTTGCCGACATTTAGAGCGGTCCCTTCACCTAATGGTCAGCTTAGGCAGACATTTTGTTGGGTAAGCCTGTATTTTTGGCAGTGTAGCCCATCAATGTGTTGCTTGATAGAGGCAGGTTTCCAATTTATGGTCTTATGAAAAAGCAGCCTATCAATTTATGAAATGCTAATTTTACTAATTACATCACTTTGGTGTTGTGGTGTCAGCTTTTCTGTGTGCTATTCCATTTTCCATGATATTCCAACCTACCAATTTATCAGAAGCTAGTGACACTCTGAGTATGTACCAGAGGAAGCTGTAAGCAAGCAAGATCAGCAGAAGTCTTTGACTAAAGCAATATTTTGTGGATTGCTGTCAATTTTTTGTTTTTTTTTGCTTTGCAATCACTGGGATGTAATGTAGGTTGCCATTCTCTGGGCAATAACAAAACCAGCTTTACTGCAATATACGTGGTCAATCTAGAGATTCCACAGCAGTACCTTTTCCCCACTAGATGTCCTCAGTCTGTAAACATCCCTTGTAATAGGAATAATGCGTGACAGGTCCTCTTTATAGAGAGATGTGGGGTCTATAAGACCCCACATCTCTTCTCTAGGGTGGAAAGACAGAGAGCAAAATAAAATGAATGATCTTGGCCTTTCCAGCCGAGTCCCTGGCAAGGTTTACATCCGCTTCCTGGACGTTACGTCATAAGGTCCCGCCCGAGACTCCGAAGGTCATAAAGATGACTTGGAAATCTCTATGCTCAACTTCTGGAGCTGGAGGATTTCTTCTCCGGCACGCCGATAACATTCCTTCTCCAGCTTGCCGATCGCACGGGTGGGCCAGCAGAAGCATCGGAGGGCAGTAGGAAGGGAGTTGTCCCCTTCCGCCGCCTGTAGGAATGATTAAGTGGCTGCTGCAGGCCTCATTCAGATTTCCCCACTCAAATTCCAGGATTTCATATGACGTCCTTGGGCGTGAAGTGGTTAAAAAAAAGCACACTATGCGAAACTTGCCATTAAGCAAAGCCCTCCACCAGTGCGCCATCACTGCTGACAGGGCTTCCATTTTCACCCGGTCTTCATTCCAGGTTGGCGGGATCCAGTTCTTTTGATTGGACAGGCCGCTATGATGGCTGCTCTTGACACAGGACTCTGAAGGAGCAGCATGGGTATGCCATTCTTTCAGAGCGCATGCTCCAATGACATTACCGGTGGCTTTGCAATTAAATATCTCCTAAGTGGTGCATGTTTTAGGATATATTTACTGTACCTATAGGTAAGCCTTATTATAGGCTTACCTATAGGTAAAGATCAACCAAGGGAGTTTTCTCTAACTTTAAACCCAGTTTGTTAAGGACCCATCCCAGCTTGTGATTGGACAGTGAAAGGAGAAGCAGCACAGTAATTAGCTCATCTGTCACGTACCTGACTGGAGGCTGAGGTGACAAGAGGGCTTCCCTTGTGGCTAAGTGCAGAGTACCCATGAAGGTGGTGACAGAGGGTGCTATGCCCAAAGATGCACGGGTTGTCTGAAGGTGAAGCTGCCTGATGGTTCCAGATGTGAGGACACCCGAGAGCATTGAAGTGGTCACAGCAGATGAATCTCTGGAGGTGTTGGTGGATCTTAACAGATGGGTAAAGCAGGAATTAATGTCAGAAGTCAGGCCGCGGGTCAAACATAGTTAGTCAGGTGCAGAGGCCGAAGCGTGGTCGAGATCAAGCCGGGGTCAACACAAGATGTCAATCAGGAACAAGGCAGAAGCAGGTACTGGAACAAACCGGGTTCAGAGCCAGAAGAGAAGCCAGAGCAGGTCAGGGGTAAGCCGGGTCAGTAAAGTGTAATCAAGCAGAAGCACAGGTTACAAGGCTGATGATAATCCAGAATGTTGTGAGGAGCTGCTGTCCTATAGACCAGTGGACACTGGCAACCATCACGCACGCAGATTCACCATTGTGTGCCGCTCGCTAATTAGCACGGCCATACTGGATATTGGCATATTTGCCAGGTCTCCTCAGAATTCCTCTCTGAAATCATCTCTCTGTCACTTTCCTTTTGCCCACTATAGCATGCTTCTTGTCAGCACATAAACTGATTGACTGCTTGTGCTACTTTTTCCTTCCACACTCTAGCCCTGCTATATAGGGACCCAAAGGCTGATACCGGGTCAAATTCTTCTTAGAGAAGAGGGAGAGGGGCAAACTATCTAAGTGTACCCTGTGTTGATGCTTAAATAAGATTAAGTAAATGCACTCACTTTTTTGTAAATCAAGCTCAGCATGTTAAGATGGTCATCTGTAAAGTTGCAGAGATCGGCAAGGCAAGTGGCTGGTGGATGCAGAGTCTGGCCGGGAAGCGGTTGGGTGGTGAAGGAGAAGGAACTGCTTTTTGTGCTTAGAGATCTTCAGCCGTTCTGCAAAGATCGGCTGCATTTGGAGGTGTCAGGCTTGAAGTCACTACATTCAAGGGGCATGGTTACGTGTTTCTATATGTGATGAGGTGACTGTCAGAAACTGACCTACTACAGGAGAAGTTCAGAGGCTGGAAAAGATCCTATTGGAGTGGTTGAAGACTACAAGAAATAGCTAGAGACTGGGGAGATGTTACATGAGACGGCTAGAGATAATGCCCTTAGAACACCTTTACAAGTCTGCGCTCCTATTCCCACTACTATAGACTGCATGAAAAGTACCAGAGGGCCACAGCATGTTTGGTGAGTTCTTTGTTGTGTGTCGGTCACTGAGCTTTTCTCTTTTTAATGTTGGAGTTGGATTATTGGCAAGTGCATAGCTCAGGGCCTGGTGAACCATCTGCACTCCATTCCTCCCCGTGCATTCATCTTCTCCTGGGTCTTTCAGCTCTTCTGGGTTTTTTTTTTGTGTTTTTTTTTTTTTCACAGTTTCTGGAATTTGAGTTTCTTGCCAAACCAGGGTGAGCACTGTGATACTTCCTGCATACAGTTCGCTTGACTCCTTCAGCTCATCCGTTTGAACAGCTGCTTTTCATTGTCGTACTGCATTTCATCCACCGTGGAATAAAAATATGCCATGAAGGCCAGAAAACCACACATTGAAGTTCACATACCAGCCCTGGAGTCACTGACTCATGGTCACGGAGCTACTGGCAGCGTTGTGTGAAAACCTTTACAATCTGAAATTTAAAGAATTCTGCTAAGCACTATTTACATTGGAACTGACCAGATTAAATAACTAGAAAGTAATTCTTAACAATGACCCTTTCTGTGAAAACAGGCTTTGTTGTATGTATGTAGCAGTCTTTTGCATGTGGAAGAACAACAAAAAAACTAAGACCACTCCTTATTATTCTCAGCATATCCAAGATGGCATATAGAGGGGACAATTACTAGGTTGATATACTCCAAGTTCTCAATGCAAATATCTTATTCTATAAAAAGCAGGTTATTGAAGCTATCAGCGGGGCAATGCACAGGGCCGGTTAAAGTGTTACGGATGGATTCGTTTTCAAGTTCTTTCCTGTGTGCCTAAGGATCCCCCAGTGCTGTGGACAAAGGCCTCCATCGTCTCCAAGTTCTGCCATGCCCCTCCTCCATAGCACACATTAAAGAAGAACTTTACCCATAGGAACTTGATAAAAAAATGTTTCGTTAGCAATGAACTTACATTCCACGTTAATAATTAAGCTGCCAAAATTAGCGTGTGCTGTAAATTGCCCCCTGTAGTGCCCCTGCTTCTTATAGCTGGAGCCTGCCATTTTCCTGAAGCCCAGAGCCCCTGAGCAGCAGTAAATCATATAGCGAATCAAAACCTATCGCTTTTAAAGCAATATTAAAGTCTTGTTTAATATTTAGAAAAAATAACAAACCTGTTATATTTACCTGCTCTGTGTAATGTTTTTACCCAGAGCAGCCCGGATCCTCCACTTCTTGGGGTGCCACGCCAGTACTCCTGGCTCCTCCCTCCTGCCGGGTGCCCCCACAGCGTGCTTGCTGTGGGGGCACCAAAGCAGTCGTGCTCTGTAGCTCTTTGTGTACATCCACCTCGCCCCCTCCGTCTCCTGATTGGCTCACTGGCTGTGATTGACAGCAGGGGGAGCGGCTGGCTTCCGCTGCTGTCAGAAGACAATCAGGAGTGTGAGTCCCTGAAGAGGCAAGGCTCTCCTGAACTCATCAAGGAAAGTCGATAATGGTCCAGGGGGCCGGTAGATCACAGCAATTCTTAGGGAAGTTGGAGAGAATGGACGTATACAGTGAGATTCAAATGATGAGAGGGAAAGAGAGGGAGGGGAGTGAATAACCCGGAAGGTGCTTTGGGGAGATAGGAGGAATCCCACTTCACCTCCCTTGTGTCCATTAGGCCTAGGGGAGTGAGTCCAGTGGAGGCCACCCTGGGAGAGGGAAGCAGGAGAAGGGGTGTCAGATTCGTGGAGCCAGGTCTCACTCACAGCAAGTAGATTAAAGGAATTTAGTGACAAAGCGGTCATGAACAGCGGCGAGTTTGTTGCAGACAGAGCGAGCATTCCAGAGGGTGCAGAAGAGGGGGAGGCTGGCGTTGGGAAGAAGAGGAATGGAGACTAAATTGCATAAATTGTGACTACTGCCAGAGGGTGTAGGGTCATGTGGGGTACAGTTAAATAAGAGAGGCCCATGGGTTGGGGAAATATCTCCAGCGGTTAGGAGAAGCAGAAATGTAAGTGAGGTAATATGAGAATACGATTTGTATGAGGGGACATGCTTCAGTATCCTGGGGGGTTTGTTAGTAAGTGGGCTTAGAGTTAGAAAGAGGTGATGAGTGCAGTAGTAGGGGAGGGCAAAAGTGAGGGTGATATGTACAGATTATGGGGTGGAGAAGAGGGGTAAAGAAAAGTGAGTTTGAGGAGAGAGGCTGCAATTGTGAAAAGGAGGAGAGGTAAAGAGTGCGTGTTTCAGAGAGGAAGGTGAGATAATTTGGAAATTGGGTCACCTGCTGTCTGCTGTGATTTGCTTTGTGCAAATCGCTGAAGTGTAAGAGCGGAAGGGCCACTTATTTAAAGAACCTCACTTCTTTGTGGATCACATGGATCACATGTCCAGCACCATGGCAGTTGCGGCTAGAACAGAAGAAATGAGACAGATCGCTGCTCGAGGTGAGTATAATAATCCACCAAAAAGAAGGTGCCAGCTCCGCCTCGCAACTGTGAACATGTAGACCAAGTGAGAAAAATTAGCTGCACACCAACATCTAACAGGTTTAATAAAAGACTGTCACCAGGACTAAAACAACGGACCAGGGGGTGACAACGTTTCACAAATACATTGTGCTTCTTCAAAACCCTTGCAGTTGCAGATCGAACAGAAGAAGCTTCTTGGGCTGTAAAGGATAGGAGGGATTAATCCCGCTTAAAGGCTGTCAGCAGATCGGTCTTTACAAACTAATCAGTGCTTAAAAATGGAGAGCAACTGAGCATGTGCATAGCATAGCATTTTAATAGTATAGTCACTTATTTTTAATGTTCTATAAAGCTATACCTGTAAAAGGGACCAGCCTGAAGTGATCTAGCAGGACTTAATTTTCCTGACTAAAGTTCTACTTTAAGGCTGATGGCAGACAGGCGGCTTTGTCGCTAATGACAAAATCGCCAGCGTTAGAATTGCTAAGAGGTTGTCCCTATGGAACCATTTCCTTGTCAATTGAGGCTGCTGAATATCTTCCCCAAACGCTACCGAATCTCAATCGCTTGTGATTGGAGCGACATCTCGCTGCCTAAGCTAGGCAAGGTAGCGATTCTATAAGGACAGTCAAGCAACCTGTTAGTGATCCTACCACTGGTGACTTCGACCAATCGCCCGTGGCAGGATCACTAGAGACAAAGGTGCCTGTCCGTCACTAGCCTTAGGCTACATTTCTACATGGGGCTGCTAATACCATGCCTCTAAAAAGTGGACCATGCCTGGATTGCTATTCAGGGGCATTTGACAAGTGGTGAGGAGGCAATATGTTGCATCCTTACAGCCTGTTTTAACACTGTAAATGCTGCAGTTGTGGCACGGTATGGATTATTTTTGCCACAAAACTTGGCAGTTGCGGCCTGTGTACACCCCTGCCCTGTCCTGCCTTTGCGGCTTAATGGGAGGGGGCAATAAATATCAATATTCCCATCACATGTTCCTTAATTAGGCTTAAGGATAGCAGGAGCTGCAGCAACAACCAGCTGGGGACTGGAAACATCACAGATCAGTGTACATATTTGCCAGCGCACCACAGATCTTCAGATAATGTTCAAAAGGGAGTGCAACATTTTGAAGCCACGCAGGACCCTCAGGCATGTGATTTCATGGGTTACAGTGAGGGAAAAAAGTATTTGATCCCCTGCTGATTTTGTATGTTTGCCCAATGACAAAGAAATTCTCAATCTATAATTTTAATGGTAGGTTTATTTTAACAGTGAGAGCCAGAATAACAAAAAAAATCCAGAAAAACACATTTCAAAAAAGTTGTAAATTGCTTTGCATTTTAATGAGTGAAATAAGTATTTGACCCCTTCGTAAAACATGACTTAGTACTTTGTGGCAAAACCTTTGTTGGCCATCAGAGGTCAGACATTTCTTGTAGTTGGCCACTAGGTCTGCACACATCTCAGAAGGGATTTTGTCCCACTCCTCTTTGCAGATCCTCTCCAAGTCATTAAGGTTTCGAGGCTGATGTTTGGTAACTTGAACCTTCAGCTCCCTCCACATATTTTCTATGGGATTAAGGTCTGGAGACTGCCTAGGCCACTCCAGGACCTTAATGTGCTAATGTGCTTCTTCTCAAACTACTCCTTTGTTGCCTCGGCCATGTGTTTTGAGTCATTGTCATGCGGGAATACCCATTCACGACCCATTTTCAATGCCCTGGCTGAGGGAAGGAGGTTCTCACACAAGATTTGATGGTACATGGCCCAGTCCATTGTCCCTTTGATGCAATGAAGTTGTCATGTCCCCTTAGCAAAAAAATACCCCAAATCATAATGTTTCCACTTGCATGTTTGACGGTGGGGCTGACGTTCTTGATGTAATAGGCAGCGTTCCTCCTCCTCCAAACATGGCGAGTTGAGTTGATGCCAAAGAGCTTTATTTTGGTCTCATCTGACCAGAACACTTTCACCCAGTTCTCCTCTAAATCATTCAGATGTTCATTAGCAAACTTCAGACAGCCCTGTACATGTGCTTTCTTAAGCAGGGCGACCTTGTAGGCGCTGCAGGATTGCAGTCCTTCACGGCATAGTGTGTTACCAATTGATTTCTTAGTTACTTTAGTCCCAGCTGCCTTGAGATCATTGACAAGATTTTCTCGAGTAGTTCTGGGTTGACTCCTCACCGTTCTCATGATCATTGAAACTCCGCGAAGTGATATCTTGCATGGAGCCCCAGACCGAGGGAGATTGACAGTTATTTTGTGTTTCTTCCATTTGCGAATAATCACACCAACTGTTGACACCCTCTCCTAATCTCCGCTCATTACCTGTATAAAAGACACCTGGGAGACAGAAATCTTGCTGATCATTATGGGATCAAATACTTCTTTTACTCATTAAAATGCAAATCAATTTATAACTTTTTTGAAATGCGTTTTTCTGGATATTTGTGTTGTTGTTCTGTCTCTCATTGTTAAAATAAACCTACCATTGAAATTATAGACTGATCATATCAGTGGGCAAACGTACAAAATCAGCAGGGGATCAAATACTTTTTCCCCTCACTATAACTACATGTTCTTATGGCTACCCCCCGTACCCAAAAGCAAGTGTAAACAAGCAGAGACAAAGCCCTAATGGCCCGTACACACGATCCGAAAATCGTACGACAAATCGGACAACTTTTTTTGCTTAATAGTCGCAAGTAGAAATTGAATGGGTTACTAAAGTCACGATAATTCTCCTACAACAAAAAAAATCGCAAGTGATGTGACAACTGTACCGACTAAATAAAAATTGTACGATCTGGTATCGTAGGGGGAAAATTTTTGTGCTTGTCCGATCTAATAATATCATATGAATTGTCGTGTTTGGCTCTCGAAAGCTCTGTACTAATGATCCGATTATCGTACGATCACGTCGAAAGCGGTATTTTTCGTACGATTTTGGGATCGTGTGTACGGGCCATAAGAAAAAAAAATATTTAACCAAAGGAAATATTAACTTTGAGTGAATTGCTCAATTCCATTTTAATTTATTTTACAGGATTTGGTGAATATAGAAATGTTCCTGACTGCGAAGGAAGTGGAAGAATCTCTGGAAAGACAGGAAACCATGACATGCCTGGCCTGGTGCCATGATAACAAATCCAGACTTAGGAAAATGAAGGTAAGGCTTCCCAGGGATGATTTATTGGCCTGTTTCGATTTGAGCTGTCCCCAAAATGGCGATGGGACATGTGTGCAGTCAATGGAAATCTGGCCTCTGCATGTTATGAGCTGAAATGGCTGCCCTTTTGTGTAAAAAAATGACATTGTTTTATTATTAACATTTAAAGTGTTATATCATTATTTGTAAAAAGTATTGAAATAAACCCCACTGAATTGTAATTGTATTAGGGCTCTTTCATACGGGTCTTTGGGCAGATTCTGAGCTGCACTGTGGATGAATGGATAAGAGTCTGTATAGACTCCTATTGATTCATAAAATTCACAAACTCCCATATAGTAAGCACAGTTTACTGTTTGTCAGTGATGAAAGCATACAGAATCAATCTGTACTGATCTCTAACTGAATTCCTTCAGGAAAGGAAGGGAGCTGCTAAACACGTTTGCCAACCCCTGCTAACCCCACCCCCACTCTCCATGCTGACAGATCTGTTAGTGGCTGCAGCCGGCATGAAGGGGAAAAGGCAAAGACGACCACCAGATTTAGGGAGGGGGCACCCAGAGATCAGGAAAGTGGGGAGCACTGAAGGTGGGTTGAGCGGAGTATCTATTTTGACAAGCAGATCCCTCTGTGGCTGCCCCCCCTAAGCCGACGAGGTGGCAGAGGAGGGAAGCCAACAGCTGCAGGGGCAGCCACAAGGGGATTAGGTTCGCGAGGAGGAAGGGATCGGTACTGGGGGAGGGGGGAATCAGAAGGGCGGGGGCAGTTGAAGCGGTAGGGAAAGGGAGAGTTAGAGGGGGAGTTATGAGCAATTTAGATCACAGCAAAGGCAGGTGGAGTGGTGGGCATCTGCTGAACAATTGTGCTATAAGAATACGGCTACTGAATTGACCATGAGCTTCTACCGACGGACTGGCCGGCTGGAAGCAATGTCGTAGGTCCATATGCTGGTTAAACAATGTTTCTACTGGTTATGTGCCTCTGTAACGTGTTATTAAATTGTCATTCCAGAAAGCGTCAAATTCTTTAGCTCAGCCCCCTTCCCTTGCACGCCATAGCCCTCTTCGCTTCTAGGAATGGCTAATTACTGTCTGCGCTGGCCCAGCTCCTTCTCGCCTCATCTCCCTACATAGCTTTTATGTAGCTGCTGGGGGAGAAACAAAGGTAAAGGAAGTGTCACTTTAATGGCCGCTTTAGGGCTGTTGACATCACGTTCAAGATGGTGGTACCCAGCAGCAGTCTCTGGGATTTTAGATGCCTACAAAAGGTTGGATTTTACAGGTAGAAGATTTGAGGCAACTACGGACTCTTCATGGTACAGCAAGGATTTGCATACGTATTTATAAAAAAGTAAAAATTTGTTTAAGGCAAACAGTTATCAAAAAAAGGTCATATAAAGGGAAATATATAATACACGGTCTAAATTCTCTGAAGGCGAACCAGACACTTGGACACATGTCCACCCAGACAGGAGGACCGTGGATCTTGGATACATGTCCACCCAGACAGGAGGGCCGTGGATCTTGGACACATGTCCACCCAGACAGGAGGACCGTGGATCTTGGACACATGTCCGCCCAGACAGGAGGACCGTGGATCTTGGACACATGTCCACCCAGACAGGAGGACCGTGGATCTTGGACACATGTCCACCCAGACAGGAGGGCCGTGGATCTTGGACATATGTCCACCCAGACAGGAGGACCGTGGATCTTGGACATATGTCCACCCAGACAGGAGGACCGTGGATCTTGGACACATGTCCACCCAGACAGGAGGACCGTGGATCTTGGACACATGTCCACCCAGACAGGAGGACCGTGGATCTTGGACACATGTCCACCCAGACAGGAGGACCGTGGATCTTGGACACATGTCCACCCAGACAGGAGGACCGTGGATCTTGGACACATGTCCACCCAGACAGGATGACCGTGGATCTTGGACACATGTCCACCCAGACAGGATGACCGTGGATCTTGGACACATGTCCACCCAGACAGGATGACCGTGGATCTTGGACACATGTCCACCCAGACAGGAGGACCGTGGATCTTGGACACATGTCCGCCCAGACAGGAGGACCGTGGATCTTGGACACATGTCCGCCCAGACAGGAGGACCGTGGATCTTGGACACATGTCCGCCCAGACAGGAGGACCGTGGATCTTGGACACATGTCCGCCCAGACAGGAGGACCGTGGATCTTGGACACATGTCCACCTCAGAAGGTTGAACTGACGCAGGCCAAGTCTGGTGCTCCTTCAGAGAATTTAGACTGTGTATTATATATTTCCCTTTATCGGACCTTTTTTTAAATGACCATTGTGTGTCTTAAATAAATTTATAGTTTTATAAATACGTATGTGAGTCCTTGCTGTACCATGAAGAGTCCATAGTTGCCTCAAATCTTCTGCCTCAATTTTCGAATCGATAGGATGACAGTACATTATGTCTAAGTTTATGGTTTAGTAGCGATATCATTCAGATTTTACAGGTAATCAACATGTATAAAATACATTAATGGACATATAATCTTATGGGAAAAGTTGTGATCTGGCCACCAGAGACTAATTAAGTTGTTTAAAGCAAACCCCCAAGTGCAGAGGAAATGCCGTACAACCTTTAGGGACCGGTGTCGGCAGGCTTTTGTTCTCATCAGAATTGCTTCAGTCCCTTTTACCTTCCTCATGGTAATTCAAAAACAGTTTTAAGCAGGTCAGATGAACCCGTCAATGAAATCTGAATGATCCCATAAGAATCCCAAAATGATGTCAAACACAAGTTATATTTGCCCGATGTCAGAGGTTCCTAATGCAATATCTCATCTTTTGTATTTGGGTGTCTCAGTGCAGCTCTTGTATTTCTAACTGATGGTCTTGATTTCTGGTATTTTGAGCTTGAGAAATCTGTGCCCATAATGAATGTTGATAGTTCTTTATTTCGGGTAATCCCTTCCTACAGATGTGCCATTTTGTTTTATTGCTTTCTAAAATATTTTCATCTCTTTCGTGGTGTATTGTTGGAAATTGAAGCACCAGCCATAAGTAATAGTGTCTGGAGATTACACTGAGCCTGCAAGGAAGGCTTTCTTACACCGTTTTATCTTCATAAGTCGTTTCTCACTTTGTCTTTCTCTGCCAGAGTTGCCTGGAATTCAGCCTTCGGATCCAGGAGTTCATAGAACTGATCCGACAGAACAAAAGGCTGGACGCAGTCAGGTAAGACATTCCTCTAAAGCACGGGGCTCCAAACTTTTCAGCATAAGGACCACATTGTATATATTACAAATAAAAAAAAAAACATTTTTATAAAGCTATGAATAATAAATTAATGAATGAAAATGTATTATTTGAATCTCTTTTGAAAATCAGCATAGTATGATTAACTACTTTTAGACCGCATGCCCGCAATGTACTGCGGACAAGCAAACTCGTACAGGCACATCGACGTATTGGTACATCGCTGCCTGTTCCCTCCTCGCTGACACCCGCTGTGATTGTACCCAGGTGGAGTTTGTCAGCAGGTCTTGGCCTCACTTGGCATTCATGGGCAGGACCTCAGAGACAGCCCAGAGACTTGTGTTGACAATCAACACAGGGTTCTCTACAGAGAGAATGATCTCTCTGTTTCTTCCCCCTGCAAAGCAGGGAGAAGAAACAAAGATCTTTAGTAAAAAGCAGCACACATTACACATAGGCACACTTTTGATCCATTGTTTACCCAAGATGTTAACCCTTTCCCATCCAGTGCCATTAGTACAGTGACGGTGTATAATGTTATCACTTTATTGTTTTTTGTTTGTTTTTTTTTACCAAATACATGTTGTTTTTTTTTATTGGATATGCAAAAATTAAAAAATATATTTTTTTTTTTTGTTTTTCATTTTCAGTCTTTTTCGTTTTTAGTAAAAAATAAAAAAAAAACAGTCGTGATCAAATACCACCAAAACAAAGCTATTCTGTGTGAAAAAAATGGTGTAAATTTTGTTTGGGTACAACGTTCCATGACTGCGCAATCGCTAATTTAAAGTAGCGCAGTGCTGTCTCAATAAAAGAAGATAAAAATAGCGTAGTGCTGAATTGCAAACAATGGACTGGTAATGAAGGGGGTAAAACCTTCCGGAGCTAAGGTGGTTAAGTAAAATACCTTCAGTAAAACAAAGTCGCCCTTAAATTAGAGTCTGCTTTAGTAGTTCCCATTTAAATCTGGGTTTGCCTTACTAGTTCCCTCTAACGTTGGTGTCCCCATCAGAACCCCCTTACATATGAGTCTGTCTTATGAGTTGCCCTACTTTACATCGCAGCCACCATTATAGTTGGGGGGACTCTCATCGGTGTCCTTATTGGAACCCTCCTTAAAACAGAGTACCCATAAAAGTCCCCCCTTACATCAGTTCTCTTACCAGTTTAATTAGATTTACAGCATGTCTATAGCTGTGTAGCAGCAGGGAGAGAGCCAGGAGGTGGAGCAGGTCCAGACAAGGAAGTGCTGCACTCCTGTGAATGCTGGGGCAAGCATGTCATCGGTTTCTAGGGTACTGGCAGTCCTAGCAGCCAACAGCCCAGTGCACGTCAGGGGGCATTTGCACTGGATACTGTGAGGGGATTTGAAGAGAGAAGCGGATTCCTCAGTCTGTCCACAACAGTTGCTGGATGTGGCCTGCGGGCGGTAATTTGGAGCCCCTGGCTCTAAATCTGGATATGACTTCTACAGTATGTATGAAATAGGATGCCAGGCTAACTGCTAAATGCACAGCTAAAACCTAACTGCCGTTAGAACCAATTTAAATGACAAACATGTTATACTTGCCCACTCTGATCCTCCTTCTCAGGTACCATGCCAGCGCTCCTGGCTCCTCCCCCCCTCTCCCTTATCACTGGCTGTGATTGACAGCAGCAATAGCCAATGGCTCGCTGCTGTGTCTAAGCCAATGAGGAAGGGAATAATCAGGAGAGCAATGGGTCTCGTGCAAATTACTGGATTGGGTTCAGATAAGTATTAGGGGGCTGGGGGAATGCATTATGAAGGTTTTTTTTTTTTTTTTATCTTCATGCATAGAATGCATTAAGGTGAAAAACCTTCAGCCTTTAGAATCACTTTAATATTAAAGCTCACCTTAGAATTGCTTTATGAACATTGGACATCCATATAACACATGTACCATGTGTGCAAGTGCGAGCCCCTGTCAATGTGGCAATATAGGAAAAAGAGTCACGATTCGCGCTAATGCCAAGTGTGGAGCTCCAGGGTATTGTGAGTGAGCGAAGGACGAAGCCGTTAATCCTGTATCTTGGTCCTACTGGAGACCTGAAGGTTGTGTGAGTGTACGGGTGTGCACACAGTATAAGCAAGGATCTGACCATAACTCGGGGCTCCCATTTAGACACAAGTCAGAGCTCCTGCCAGGAGACGAGTGTGTGTTCCCATCGGGAGAGAGGTGTGCTCTCCAGCCAGGAGATAGGTATGTGTTCCCATCAGGAGAGAGGTGTGCTCTCCAGCCAGAAGATGGGTATTTCAACACAATTGCTCGGCAGGAGGGATTCTTCTGTCAACACTGCCTGATTTTAAGGTGGGCATTGTGCGAAATTTGCACCATCTATGGCCAACCTAAGGGACCTTAGATGATAAGATAAGATGTTATGCAATCAGATTGAGCTGAATTATCATCCCCATCAGCACTTGCATTGACTCCTATTCAAAACACTTGTGGGATGGGAAATCGAGATAGGAAAGAGTAAAAAAACACACTAACATAACAGACTGTAAAGGTTTCTGCATCCTCCTTTTTCTCTATATAGTAATAAACATGGATGCTTAGTTGACCAGAACAGTAATGTTTATGCCTAAAGCTGTGCTGAAAAAAACAGTAATAAAATCATAGATTGCTTGGCAGCTAGCTTTATCAGGAGGAGGTTAGCAAAGGCAGTCCCTGATTTCTCTCTGCTTAGTTTTCCTTTGTAATTAAGTTAAAGTGGTTTTAAAAGCAGAATTTTGGTGACAACGCAAATGTTTTGATTTTCAGCGCTGGTGGCAGCAGAAACACAGCAATAAGAACTCAACAAAGGTTCTAACCCTTCTTTACCCTATCCAAAACCAGAAAAAAAAGTTTTACTTAATATATGTTTGTTCAATACTGATAAAGGATACAAGTAGGTTGAGTACCATTATAACTGCTTGAATTTTAGTTTTTTTTTTACCTTTTACTTGTGAATATTGGAGCCATGGCCATTATTATTATGCTTTGACATTTTACTAATACAATTTATTTTCAAGCAAACCTGTCAGAAACCTGGGTAATTCAAGCTGAGCAATTAATACAGAAATCCATAAGCAACAATTATATTCAGTAAAAACAGCAAAATATTCTTCCTCAAATTTAAACGCCAAGCTTGAGTTTCCCTGTAGTTTTAGCTCGAGCCCCATTGTTCTCCCGAATGGATTCTTTATCAACCAGTAGAGACACTCGGGGCACAGAAATGAGTGGGTGAAGCTCACATAATATCAGCTGCCTATATTTTAGGATGCATGGAATGATTTAATATGGAATTTTCACTTGAGGCAATGTCCATTAATTTAATAATATAATTAATGAAGAATTCCATGTGTGTTATATTTTTAAATACAGTGGGGAAAATAATTATTAAGGCTGGGTTCACACTGCTGCGGCTGGGAGACCAGGATGTGATTCGCACCGCACTGCAGTGCAAATCACATCCGATCTCTGTGAAATGCGAGCTCAGCCATACAGATAGTATGGCTGAATTCGCATCGCACCCGCTCCAAACTCACACAGGACCCTTTTTTTGGTCCGCAGCAGAATCGGATAGCATGGGTGTTCACACCATGCGATCCGATTCCTGTCCGAGTTTGCAGATAGCACTGCGATATGCGAACTGATCTGGGGGTGTCATTAAGGTTTCACTGACACTCCCAGCAGTCCGCATATGGCAGTGTGAACTGCCGGCGGGAGGCATGCGATGCGAGAACACGCCACGGATTTGCGGCGTTCCCGCATCGCTTCAGTATTAACCTAGCCTTAATCCCCTCCAGATTTTGTAAGTTTGACCACTTACAAAGAAATGAAGCGTCTATAAATTTTTATCATAGGTGTATTTTAAATGATGGAATATTAACCAAAAATCCAGAAAAAACACATGATACAAAATGCTAAAAATGTTGTTGCAGTTCAGTGAGTAAAATAAGTATTTGATCCCTAAGCAAAACATGACTTAGCACTTGGTGGAGAAACCCTTGTTGGCAAGCACCATAGGTAAGCCGTTTTTTGTAGTTGGTTACCAGGTTTGCACACATCTCAGGAGGCATTTTGGTCAACTCTTCTTTACAGATCTTCTCTAAATCCTTAAGGTTTTTTGGCTGTTGCTTGGCAACTTGAAGTCTCAGCTCCCTCTGTAAATTTTCTATAGAATTAAGGTTTGGAGACTGGCTAGGCCTCTCCATGACCTTAATGTTCTTCTTGAGCCTCTTCTTTGTTGCTTTGGTGGTATGTTTTGGGTCCTTGTCATGCTGGAAGACCCATCCACGACCCATCTTCAGTAATCTGACCGAGGGAAGAAGGTTTTCTTCCAAGATTTTACAATACATGGTCCCGTCCATTGGCCCCTCAATGCGGCAAAGTCAGCCTGCCCCTGTAGCAGAGAAACAGCCCCAAAGCATCAAGTTTCTTTGACAGACCTAGTCGGGACAGAGACATTTGGATAGGACTGAATGCTAGCCTCTTGAATTGTGATTATGGGCCCTGGCATTTGGGGGAACAGTGCTCTTCGTGAGCTGTATGCCTGGGGACCCCTGA
This sequence comes from Lithobates pipiens, assembly GCF_037356315.1. Lineage (NCBI taxonomy): Eukaryota > Metazoa > Chordata > Amphibia > Anura > Ranidae > Lithobates > Lithobates pipiens. The sequence continues at coordinate 479,747,311 of NW_027507718.1, read as the reverse complement.
AGTGGTGTTATGTTGGATTAAGGTCCATGTCCCCCAAGGGTCTTTGGGGACCCTGTATATGCCATATTAGCAATAATAATGCTGGGACAAATACTGTTAGGTGATGCTGATGTCAACTCCAGCCACCTGTCTGTCTGTTGTCTGCTATAATGTAAATGAGTCTAATATGATTTGTCACAGCTTCTAAGAGTCTTTCAGCCATTGTTGTTTGTGCAAATTAACCCTGCAATTGTATGAAGGAGTTCTGTGTTGAGATGTATGATAATGTGTATTGTAGTTAGGGAGTCACATCGGCTGCTTTAAGGGATTAGTTAATTAGCTCATCTTAATTTATGTTTCTGGTTACGGGTGTATTGTTAGAGTAATATGAGCAGGTGGTAGGAACCTCCTCTTTAACTGTATGTAAGACTTGTATTCTTGATCTAATAAACTGTCTGATGTTTTGCCCTACACTGAGCTACGACTAGTGAATGGGAAAGCGGGGTCTTGGATTGTGTGGTACCGGACAGAGGAGCGATACGGCGGACAGACTCATCTTGAGTACGGGGGTCCATCAGTTTCCACCTCCGTGCTTGAACTTTATAAAGGATATAGGGTCTGCGATTAAAAGTAATATTTCTGTCTTTGTAGATGACACTAAGCTATGCAGTGGAATAATGTTCTTACAGGATGTCTCCAATTTACAAGCCGACCTCAATGCACTAATTGGGCAACTAAGTGGCAAATGAGGTTTAATGTTGATAAATGTGAAGTTATGTACAGGGGCTAAGAATATGCATGCATCATAAATATAGGGGGGGGGGGGCAGGAGGAATACATAGTGTTGAAGGATCTGGGGGTTTTGGTAGATTATAAGCTTAATAATGGTATGCAATGCCGAGCTGCAGTTTCCAAAGCGAGCAAAGTCCTTCTTGTATTAAGAGAGGTATGGACTGTAGAGAGAGATATCAGTTTGTCTCTGTTCAAATCATTAGTAAGAACTCATCTGGAATATGCAGTTCAATTTGGGGCACCAGTTCTCAAAAGGGATATCTAGGAACTGGAGAAAGTGCAGAGAAGGGAAACCAAACTGATAAGAGGCTCAGCTATGAGGAAAGATTAGAGGAACTGAATCTATTCCCTCTTGAAAAGAGGAGATTAAGGGGGGATATCATCCACGTGTACAAATACATAAGTGGTTCATATCGTGAACTTGGTGTTGAGTTATTAACGTTAAGTTCATCACAGGGGACTAGGGGGGCACTCTTTATGTCAAGAGCAAAAAAAGATTTAATCTCCAAATATGGAAAGGTTTCTTCACAGTAAGAGCTGTGAAAATGTGGAATAGACTCCCTCCAGAGGTGGTTCTGGCCAGCTCAGTTAATTGCTTTAAAAAGGGCCTGGATTATTTCCTAAGTGTACATAATATAACTGGGTACTAGCATTTATAGATAACGTTGATCCAGGGAGAATATGATTGCCTCTCGGGGGGATTAGGAAGGAATTTTTTTCCTCTGTTGGGTTTTTTTTCACCTTCCTCTGTGTAGGTTTGTGTATATGGGATTGTATTTTATTTTTATTTTTTTTGGTTGAACTTGATGGACTTGTGTCTTTTTTCAACCTGTGTAACTATGTAACTGTAGGGGTGGTGGTGTTAGGTTGATGGCTATTTTGTATTTCCTACATTTGCGAATAATCACTCCAGCAGTTGTCTCCTCTTCACCAAGCTTCTCGCTGGTGGTCTTGTAGCCCATTCCAATTTTGTGCAGGTCTACAGTCTTGTCCCTGACATCCTTTTACAGCATTTTGGTCTTGCCCATGATTGTGAGGTTTGAATAGAAGAAAGAGATTCTGTGGAAAGGTGTCTTTTATACACATAACAAGTTGTCGTTAGGAGCACCTTCTTAAAATGACAGGACTATTCTGTGTACCACATGAGCAGATATTGTAGCCAATCTGTGGGAGCCAGAAATATTGTTGGTTGGTAGGGGGAACAAATACTTATTTTACTCACTGAACTTGCAACTCAATTTTTCTAACATTTGTATCGTGTTTTTTCAGGATTTTTTGGTCTATAATTTAAAATACACTTATGATAACAATTATAGACCCTTCATTTCTTAAGTGGGCAAAGGTACAAAATCTGCAGGGAATCAAATAATTATTTTCGCCACTGTAGTTACAATGGTCCAGTTTGGACTAACATAACTATGTATATACCATACCTGGCCGATGACTGTGGAAGGTGGAAATCACTGAAGTAGACACTGCTAACTCCAGTGATCTCCACTTACTTCCAGGTCCCATGCTGAATAAAAGTTCGAGTTGGTACCAGAGCAGTAATGCAAAGCGTTCTCTGTTTGGACGAGGTAGAGAATGTGATGTCACCGCCCAACCTTTCCACCTCATCCAATCAGAGAATGCTTTGCATTAATTCTGTAGTGTCTACTATAGTGATTTCCAGCTTCCAGGGGCATAGCGCAGTCAGCTTCTGGCAACAACACTGGTGTATCTCCAGAATGATCTGTCTTCTATTTCGGTCTTCAGTCTTCATAACAGCAAGTTCTTTATTTCTTTGTCCGTATCCAGCTATCTTATTGCTGGTCACTCCCATCTTATGTTCCCGTCAACTTTTCCAGACATGATTGTCTCTTCTGGTGACTTAGTTCTTTTCATAGTATGTCCAGAATAAGACAGCTTCAGTCTAGTTGTCTGGACTTCTTGTGGAAGGTTGGGCTTGATTTGTTGAAGGATCTACAGTGAGCGGAAAAGGGTATTTTTAATGGTAGGTTTATTTTAACAGTGAGAGAAAGAATAACAACAAAAATATCCAGAAAATGCATTTAAAAAAATGTATAAATTGATTTGAATTTTAATGAGTCAAATAAGTATTTGACCCCTTCGCAGAACATGAGTTAGTCCTCGGTGGCAAAACCCTTGTTGGTAATCAAAGAGGCCAGATGTTTCTTGTAGTTGGCCACCAGGTTTGCACACATCTCAGAAGGGATTTTGGCCCACTCCTCTTTGCAGATCCTCTCCAAGTCATTAAATTTCGAGGCTGACGTTTGGTAACTCGAACCTTCGCTCCCTCCACATATTTTCTATGAGATTAAGATCTGGAGACTGGTTAGGTCACTCGAGGACCTTAATGTGCTTCTTCTTGAGCCACATTTTGTTGCCTTGGCCGTGTGTTTTGGGTCATTGTCATGTGGGAATACCCATTCACGACCCATTTTCAGGGAAGGAGGTTCTCGCCCAAGATTTGACGGTACGAGGCCCCGTCCACCATCCCTTTGATGCGGTGAAGTTGTCCTCTTAACAGAAAAACACCCCCAAAGCATAATGTTTCCACCTCCATGTTTGACACTGGGGATGGTTTTCTTAGGGTCATAGGTAGCATTCCTCCTCCTCAAAATACAGCGAATTGAAATGATGCCAAAGAGCTTTATTTTGGTCTCATCTGACCACAACACTTTCACCCAGTTCTCCTCTGAATCATTCAGATGTTCATTAGCAAACTTCAGACGGGCCTGTACATGTGCTTTCTTGAGCAGGGGGACTTTGCGGGTGCTGCAGGATTTCAGTCCTTCACGGCATAGTACGTAACCAATTGTTTTCTTGGTGACTATGGTCCCAGCAGCCTTGAGGTCATTGACAAGATTCTCCAATGTAGCTCTGGGTTGTTTCATCACCATTCTCATGATCAGTGAAACTCCACGGGTTGAGATCTTGAATGCAGCCCCAGACCGAAAGAGATTGACAGTTACTTTGTGTTTCTTCCATTTGCAAATTACCAGACCAACTGTTGTCACCCTCTCACCAAGCTGCTTGGCGATGGTCTTCTAGCCCATTCCAACCTTGTGTAGGTCTACAATCTTGTCCCTGACATCCTTGGACAGCTCTTTGGTCTTGGCCATGGTGGAGAGCTTGGAATCTGATTGATTGCTTCTGTGGATAGGTGTCGTTTATACAAGTAAGAAGCCGAGATTAGAAAGACTCCCTTTAAGAGAGTGCACCTAATCTCAGCTCTTTACCCTGTATAGAAGACACCTGGGAGCAAGAAATCTTGCTGATTGATAAGGGATAAAATACTTATTTCACTAATTAAAATGCAAATCAATTTATAACTTTTTTTAAATTTGTTTTTCTGGATATTTTCGTTGTTATTCTGTCTCTCTCTGTTAAAATAACCCTACGATTAAAATTATAGACTGATCATTTCTTTGTCGGTAAGCATGAATGTACAAAATCAGCAGGGGATCAAATATTTTTTTCCACTGTATTTGTTCGTTTTCCTTGCTGTCCATGATATTCTTTGAATTCCTCACCAACACCAAGGTTCAAAGGCATTAGTGCTTTTCCCAGCTTGCTTCCTCATTGTCCAGCATTCACATTTATATGACAGAAAATACCATAGCGTGGGCAGTTCTGATCTTTGTTGATCTTTGTCATTGTCATATGGACACAGTGAGGTTTATTTATTTAAACTGGAGAGTGCAAAATCTGGTGCAGCCAATCCGCTTTTAACTTCAGCTTGTTCAATTAAAGTGAATCTAAGCCTTCGTTTAATTTTTTTTATTATTTAAAATGTCATACTTTCCTCCACTGTTCAGCTCGTTTTGCAGAGTGGCCCCAATTGTCCTCTTCTGGGGTCCCTTGGCGGCTCTCCCGGCTCCTCCCTGCATCAGATAACCCCCTAGGACAAGTGCTCTCCTGAGGGGGTTACCTTGCGGATGCACTCCTGAGTCCAGCATTTGGCGTCCATAGACACGAATGCCTGACTCAGCCCCGCCCCCGTCGCCCACATCTTTGGATTTGATTGACAGCAGTGGGAGCCAATAGCTGCGCTGCTATCAATCTATCCAATCAAGAGCGGAGACCCAGAGCAGAGAGAGACAGCACGTCTCCGCCGAGGGAAATTTGAGGCTCAGGTAAGTAAAATGGCGGGGGGGGGGGGCTGGGGGGCCGTTCACTGCCAGAAGTTTTTTTCACCTTAATGCATAGGATGGATTAAGGTGAAAAAACACGAGGGTTTACAACCCCTTTAAAGGGGTTGTAAACCCTTACAAACCACTTTGACCTACAGGTAAGCCTAGATTAAGGCTTACCTGTAGGTCCAAGAAATATGTCCTAAACCTATACGGTTTAGGAGATATTTACAAAAAGACAGCGGTGCACTGGGCAGGCCGCAGATCGCGGCGATATGCTGCTCGTGTCAGCTCCCGTGCGCATGCGCGGGAGTGACATCATCGTGGCTCCGGCGAATCAGAGCGCCGGAGCAGCGAGACCCGGAAGTCGCTCTGGGATACATGGCAGTAGCGAAGAGGAAGACGGAGGACCGCTTCGGGAGCTTCGTTCTCAGGTAAGTTATTCATAATGAGCTAGTATGCTATGCATACTAGCTCATTATGCCTTTGCCTTACAGGGTGTGTGTTTTTTTATATATATATATAATATATATATATATATATATATATATATATATATATATATATATATATATATATATTGCCTTTACTTCCTCTTTTAGCTTTGAGTAAAAAAAAAAAAAACTGGAAGCTGATTGGTTTCTATGCAAAGCTGCACCAGATTTTTCACTCTCCGGTTTTAATAAATCAACCCCATTGCTACAATTGAGGATCTTTTCTAAGTAACCTCTGTATGTTATTTCATCACATGCTTAGTACAAACATCCCATGTTTGTGACAGCTTTACTTTAAAGAAGTATGAATGCTTTGGTTATTGCCTGCCTACATATCTAATAAGCAATCTCAGGGCTTTTAGCACTCAACTGATCTACACTTAAAAATTGAAATGTGTTCTATTAATAACATGTACCAGCTTAAGACATCTTTATATGCAATGCTCGTCTAATAAGTGGCACTTGGAGTGACAAATGTACGTAAAACAGCAATTTCTGCAAGAGATGCTTGAACCTGACAGCAACAGTCAGCTGCTTCTCACTCTCTTCACAATCGAAGCTACATCAGAACCAGAGGCTATGCTTAAAGTGATTTATAATAAAGCTAAAAAGGCACTAAGATAATATTCAACATCTTGTGTTCAGCTAATGCGTTTGGAAAAGACCAGGAAACTTGAAACATATAATGAATGCACTTAGAGACACCACAAGGTGCCTGCCGTTTGAGTTTGTTGCCTTTATTTTAGTTGACAGGTTCACTTCAACAAATAAATGAACCTCCCCCCATGTAAAAGTATCCATAGACGATTGAAGCCCAACTCTGGATAAATAAATTATCCCTTGTAGTGAGGCTGAGCCCACACTGCAAAGGTTAATTTCTTGATTTGGTCTAGGGCAGGGGTAGGCAACCTCGGCCCTCCCGCTGTGGTGAAACTACAAGTCCCATGAGATATTGCAAGACCCTGACAATCGGGCATGACTCCAAGAAGCAGAGGCATGATGGGATTTGTAGTTTAACCACAGCTGGAGTGCTGAGATAGCATAGCCCTGGTCTAGGGGAACAATAAAAGAAAATATACTTACAAGATCCATTTCTCCTCCCTGCATCTAGACCGGTCCTGCAGCTTCTGCACCCCATGCTCTTACCAGTCTAGAGTCCTGACGTTATCAAGACCAGAGCAGGGTCTTATAACCCTGCTTTGGATGTGAGGATGTAAAGTGGATGTAAAACTTCTCCCCTAGACAAAGCATACTATTTTACCCTTGCAGTTCAGGTTCAGTTCGCCCACAATGTGGACGCGTTTTCCGGTGTCAGCTGTCAAAGGTGATCCTTGTTACTTTGAGGACGTTTCCTCTCACTACCTGTTGTCTTCTAGGCCAGGAATTGAGAGTGAAATCCCTTTCTGGCAATACAGGCGATAAAAAGATATTCTAACCCTTCTGCACTTTGTCAAAAATCAGGATAATTCAGACTGAGAAGCTTAAACTGGTTGTAAAGGCTGAAGGTTTGCAGCAGCTCCCACAAATACCTGAGTCCCATCTCAATCCAGCAATGTACACGAGAGCAGCGGCTCTCCTGAATCTCTTCCTTCTCGATGGCTGAGACAGCAGTGGCAGCCATTGGTTCTTGCTACTGTCAATTACAGCCAGTGAGCCAATGTGGAGATAGCGGGGGTGGTGCCGAGCCATGGCTCTGTGTGTGAATGGACACATTGAGCAGCGCCTCTGGGACGAGCCTGCTGGGGTGCCCCCATAACAAGCAGCTTGCTATGGGGGCACTGGACAGAAAGGAGGGGTCAGGAACGCTGCCGGGGGACCTGAGAAGAGGAGGAGCAGGGCTGCTCTGTGCAAAACCACTGCACAGTAGAAAGTAGATAGAAGCTACCTTTGGTGAAAATGGAATGCAAAAATGGTAAAAGTTAAAGATAAGTGCGGCACCACATTCTCCAGACTCGTGAAACTTCCTATTCGTCTTTTTTAATATTATTATTATACAGGTTTTATATAGCACCAACAGTTTGCACAGCACTTTACAATATAAAGGGAGAGAGTAAAATAACAATACAAGAGGGTTAGGAGGACCCTGCTCTTGAGAGCTTACAGTCTAATGAGGGTCAAGTGGAACAAAAGATGGGAGAAATAAAAGATTCAGTTGTTCGCTGAAGGAAGGATAGACTTCCCTGAAGTGATGAGTTTTCAGGGATCACCTAAAAGTGGCCAGAGTAGAGATAGCCGGACAGATTGGGGTAGTGAGTACCAGAGGATGTTGGAGGCTTGGGAGAAGTCCTGGAGATGAGCATGGGAGGAGGAGACAAGGGAGCTAGAGAGCAGGAGGTCTGGCAGCAGCATTTATTAGGGAGAGGCCGCAAGAGTGGGAACGAGTTAATATTCCACCCTAGAAACAGGTGTACCGTATATACTCGAGTATAGGCCGACCCGAATATAAGCCGAGGCCCCCAATTTACCCCCAAAAAAACTGGCAAACTTATTGACTCGTGTATAAGCCGAGGGTGAGACATGCCTGTCCATCCCTGTGTGTGTGTCCGTCCATCCCTGTGTGTCCGTCCATCCCTGTGTGTCCGTCCATCCCTGTGTGTCCGTCCATCCATCCCTGTGTGTGTGTGTGTCCATCCATCCATCCATCCCTGTGTGTGTGTGTCTCCATCCATCCATGTGTGTGTCTCCATCCATCCACCCATCCCTGTGTGTGTGTGTATCCATCCGTGTGTGTGTGTGTGTGTGTGTGTGTGTGTGTGTGTGTGTGTGTGTGTGTGTCCAGCCTACCTGTGTCCCGAGCCTTTGTCCCGAGCCTCCGTCCCGTGCCTTGCCTCCTTGCCTCCGTCCCGTGCCGTGCCTTGCCGCCGTCCCGTGTCGTGCCTTGCCTTGCCTCCGTCCCGTCCCGTGCCTTGCCTCCGTCCCGTGCCCTCTTCGTCGGCGCCTCGGCGGCCATTGTAAAATTCAAAAGCCACGCCTCCTCCTTCGCCTGTGATAGGCGGAACACTGAATTTCCCAGCAGCCTGTGTTCCGCCTATCACGGACATCGTATCATCCTCGTCCGTAGTACGAGGATGATACGATGTCCGTGATAGGCGGAACACAGGCTGCTGGGAAATTCAGTGTTCCGCCTATCACAGGCGAAGGCGGAGCCGGAGGCGCGGCTTTTGAATTATAGAATGGCCGCTGTCTGTCTGCTCGACACGCTGATCGAGCGGGCAGACAGCGATGACTCGAGTATAAGCCGAGGGGGGCACTTTCAGCCTCAAAAAAGAGGCTGAAAATCTCGGCTTATACTCGAGTATATACGGCACTTACCCTTTACCTTTTTCTGCCTCTCCCATCACCTTTAAAGTAACTCTGACACCACCCCACGAAAAATTTAAAGTCAGTAGCTATAAATACTGCAGCTGCTGACTTTTAATATATGGACACTTACCTGTGCAGGGAGCCCACGATGTTGGCACCCTAGTCGATCTTCGGATACAGCCGCCGTCATTGCCGGTAAGGGAACCCAGCAGTTAAGCCTTTTGGCTTCACAGCCTGTTCCCTACTACGTGAAAATCGATGCACTTTCTAATTGGCCCGGTGTCGTTGAAAGGAGGAATGGGCCAACCTTCGCCGTGGTGCCGTCTCTAAGAGTGGGGAAGAGGACTTGTCAAAAACAGGTCCCCCTTCCCCCTGAAAGGTGCCAAATGTGGCACCGGAAGGGGGAGACGAATAAGTGAAAGTTCTACTTTTGGGTGGAACTCCGCTTTAAGAGCAAACTTGCTGGAGAATCTTTTGTATCTGTTGTTGGATGTCTGGGCCACCTATACACATTGGGGGTCTATTTACTAAAACTGGAGAGTGCAAAATCTGGTGAAGCTTGGCATAGAAACCAATCAACGTCCAGATTTTACTGCCAAAGCTTAATTGAACAAGCTGAAGTTAGAAGCTGATTGTCTACCATGCAGAGCTGCACCAGATCCTGAGTGCTCCAGTTTTAGTAAATCTACCCTGCTGTGGTTCGTTCCTCTGGCTCCTACATACTGTGTCCTGTACTGATGATGGTGCCAGCAGATGAAACTACAGTGCCCAAAAGAGGGCCAGACCTTTTATCCAAAGATTCCTTAGTGAGCTTAGCTCTTCAAAGAGATTAAGTATTGGTGACGTGGGGACAGATATTCAGTTTTCTTTGTTGGGAGACTTTTCTTTTTCGTTTTCTTAAAATAGTGACTCATTCACTTTAAATGCCCAGAATTAAAGTGGTTGTAAACTCCATGCGTGAAATGTGACTATATTACCAAAGGTTTTGGGACACCTGCCTTTACACACAACAGGAACTTTAATGGCATCCCAGTCTTAGTCCGTAGTGTTTAATATTGAGTTGGGCCACCCTTTGCTGCTATAACAGCTTCAACTCTTCTGGGAAGGCTGTCTGGGAATGTTTGACCATTCTTCCAGGAGCACATTTGTGAAATTAGGCACTGATGTTGGATTAGAAGGCCTGGCTCTAAGTCTCCGCTCTAATTCATCCCAAAGGTGTTCTATCGGGTTGAGGTCAGAATTCTGTGCAGGCCAGTCATGTTCCTCCACTCCAAACTCGCTCATCAGTGCTTTATGGACCTTGCTTTGTGCACTGGTGCACAGTGATGTTGGAACAGGAAGGGGTGGAGGAACTTGACTGGCCTGCACAGAGTCCTGACCTTAACACGATAGAACACCTTTGGGATGAATTAGAGTGGACACTGCAAGCCAGACCTCACAAATGCTCTTCTGGCAGAATGGTCAAACATTCCCATAGACACACTCCTAAACCTTGTGGACAGCCTTCCCAGAAGAGCTGAAGCTGTTCTAGCTGAAAAGGGAGGGCCAACTCAGTACTGAACCCTGGACTTGGGGCTGTACACATGGTCAGAAAATCTGAAGATAAATTTTGTCCGATGAACGATCTGCCGATTTTTTTTTTTTTTTTTTTTTTTATTATTATTTTTTTTTTTTTGATCATTAGTATGGTGCTTTTGACAGCCGATTATGAATTCTCAGCAGACAAAAACTGGCAGGCTTGAAACTTTTTGTCTGATGTGACCACAATGTCCGATTTTTCTTTTCATTAGTACAGTTCTCTGAAAAAAAAAAAAATCTGAAGAGCAAGACTAGGCATGCTCAGAAATGAAAGAACACATACAAAATAATTCAAAACATTACGTCACTTCTGACGTTGAATTCTGATGGTGAGTACCTTCTTCACTTTCAATTTGAGACTAGCATCAAACTGACGAAAGTTTGTCCAATAATCTGACCGTGTGCACAAGGCTTGTGCATGTAAATGCAGGTGTCCCAATACTTTTGGTAATATAGTGTACATCTGTAGTGTTTACTTATCTCTCTCCAAAGCTCTGACTGCCATGTCTTTCTGCTGCTCCATTCCTCAGCAGAGTCATTTCTGACAAGTTCTCCAGCACGAGATAACAGCAGCTGGATATTTGCGTTGGGGAAGGGAGCTTAGAGGTAGATAGGCAGAGAGCTTGTCTATTCACACTACTGTTCTGCATGTTCCTTCATTCCTCTGCCTATGTGCCTTTCTTCCAATCAGCTCTCACGCAGTGTAAATCCAGACTCCACACCCACTGCTGAAACAGGAACAAGGCTTTATAACACGCGCTGCACTTTACAAAGAGTGTAGAAAGGGAAAGGCAGCAGATATACATGCAAACCTTATGTAGGGAGATTTTTTTTTCATCCCTGTGTATCATCTGAGGCTGTTCACTTCACTGGGTATAGGAGATTGTTTACATCCACTTTAAGGCCTCTTTCACACAGGCGATCCGTTTAGGTCCGCCTGCCAGTTTTTCAGGCGGACCTGTACGGAAGCACCATAGACCTCTATGGAGCGTTGGATGTCAGCGGTGACATGTCCGCTGACATCCGACCCGCTCCGATCCGAAAAAGTGTAACGGAGGAAAAACCTACTTTTCCATCCCTCATCGGATCGGGTGTCGACGGACTCTGCGGTCATCATCTGATCCCCCATAGGGGAGAGCGTCGCTCTGACAGGTCCGTCCCTGCACAGTGTGGAGAGACGGACCTGTCATCTTCCTGCTCAGCAGGGATCGACGGAGCGAACCCTGCTGAGCAAGCGGATATCCACGGGGCAGATCCGTGATGATCCGCCCCGTGGATATCCGTTTGCTCAGCAGGGTTCGCTCCATCGAAAGAGCCCTAAGTCTTAGGAGGTGGAAGAAGTAACCTCGGTTGAATTATCTGCATTTGTTTTGACATGCATATGCTTCAACGTTCATCTATTGTTCCTCTTTATTATATTATTTTCTAAGTTCTCATTTTTCTAAACTGCATTTTTTTTTTGACTCATTACCTTCAGCCAAGTGTCCTTAAAATTTTGAAAGCAATATGCCAAAAAAAACAAAAAAAACACCACGGTGTATAAAATAAATAAAAGCGAAGACTGTAATTTAATTTCTTAATTGATCTTTAATCTATAGCTTTCTCTGTATATGGTTGTTACGCCTTCCATATTCAATTAGAATATTAGAGGGGGCTGTTTACCGGTCGCCACTTCACCAGCATTGGGCCCCCATGTCTGATACTTCTAGCTGTGCCAAATTACACTCAGTGTGTTTCTGTTATTTCCATTCTTTTCCTCCCAGCCTGCCGCAAATAAAGATGCCATTACCGACTTGTTCGCTATAATTAATAAACAGTGTGATTGCTGCTCTGCACAGGATTTTTGTTTCTTCAGTCTAAACACAAATTAGTAGTAGTAGTAATATGAAAATCCACCTTGATGGACAGGAGGGTAGAAAAAGCCTGATCTCTTGTTCCTGGGGTGAACGTCTTTTAATTGTACAGCCTGAATTAAAGGTAGAAATTAAAGAAAAAACTTTTTTTTTCCCTATTGCTAGCAGTGGGGACTGTACTTTTATTTAAGGGGGATCGACTTAAAGGATCACTTCGCCATCACTCCCTTTTCAGCGTTGAATAGAAGTTGGCAGGTTTAATGACCAGCTTCTTTTTTTACTTACCGATGTGTGCCCTAATGGCATCATGTACAGTATACTTGCACTTTACAGAACACTTACCTCTGTGTGTACCCTCCTCAGCAGTGCATTGTCTAAAGCTAAGATGGCAGCAGTGGCAATGGAGTGAAGGTGGTTCACTCCATTGCCACTGCTGCCATCTTCTTCACCTCTTCTACCAAGTCTAGCGTTTTCTCGCTGACCATGTAACTCCTGCATATTCACATTGGAGTTACATTATGTCAGCACCCAGCCATCTTGCAGATGCCCGAAAAGGCCCTGGATTGTAAAAATGGCTTCCTGACCAGGCCATTTTTTGCGATCCTGCACTGCATACTGATAAAATACTAAAGCAATGATACTGATAATACTGATAATTGCGTGGTCGTGCGATGCTGTACCCCCCCAAAAAAATGGATGTCCTTTTTTTTCTCTCCCACAAATAGAGCTTTCTTGTGCGGTTTTCTCTCTGTGGTTTTTATTTTTTTGTGCCAGAAACATAAAAAGTTCATCGTTTTTTTTTTTTTTAAATAATAATTTTTAACTTTCTGCTATAAAACATATCCAATAAAAAAAAAAATGTAAATCAAATTTCTTCATCAGTTTAGGCCAATATGTATTCTGCTACATATTTTTGGTAAAAAAAATCCCAATAAGCGTATATTAATTGGTTTGTGCAAATGTTATAGCATCTACAAGCTATAGGATAGATTTGGACTTTTTTTTTCTTTTACTAGTGATGGCGGTGATCAGCGATTTTTAGCGGGATTGCGACATTGCGGGGGACAAATCGGACACCTAACTGACACTTTTTGGGGACCAGTGACACCAATACATTGATCAGTGCTAAAAAAAAAAAAAAAAAAAAAAAGCATGGCCACTGTACTAGTGACACTGGCAGGAAAGGGGTTAACATCAGGGGTGATCAAAGGGTTAAATGTGTTCCCTGGGAGTGCTTGCTAACTGTGTGGGGAATGGTTGCACTGTAGGAAGACAGAGATCTGTGTTGCCACTTAGCAGAAACTCAAGATCTTCCTTACTAGCAGAACAGCGATCTGCCTTGATTTCATAGGCAGACCTGCCTCTCTCTGAATGATCGCCTGGTTTCTGGTGGACATCGGGTCCACCAGACCCACTGATTGGCTCCTGCTGTGTCCAATCACAGAAAAAAAAAAATCACATACAGGTACATGATTTTGCACTTGAGGGCCACCCTACGGCAGTAAATGTACACGGGGAGGTCCTTAAGCGGTAATTGACAAACATGTTATTTACTTGCTCTGTGCAATCGTTTTTTACAGTGCAGCCTCAATCCTCCTCTTCTTGGGTCCCCCGCCAGTGCTGCTGGCTCCTTTTCCCTGCTGAGTGCCCACCATATCAGTCTGCTTGCTATGGGGACATTCGCAAGCGTTTGTTCCCGAGCTCGCTCTCCGTGTCCAGTGTCCAGATACGCAGAGCACGGCTCGACCCTCCCTGCTCCCTCCTCACTGGCTGTGATTGACAACAGTGGGAGCCAGTGGGAGAGAGCTGCTGCACTCATGCACATTATTGGATAGAGATCGGGCTCAAGTAAGTATAGGTGGGGGGGGGGGGGGTACACTAAGGTATATTAAAAAAAAAAAAAAAAACCTTCAGCCTTTACAACAACTTTAATCCCTTCCAGAGGAGCACATACTCCTCTTCCCTTAGCTCCCCCACTGCTCCATTCAGCTGTTGGGAGCAGGAGAAGTTGCCACATGTCAGTTGCAGATCACTAATGTCATACCCTACATGGAGCTATGGGCTCTGCCCATGTGATAGAATTGGTGATTGGCTGCTCTTATGATAGCATTTGCAATAGGAGCCAAAGTCTGGTGGCAGAGGTAGAGAACTCACGTGGAGTTGTATATTGCTTAGCTGTGCAAAGAATAATTTTATAGATAGATTCAGCAAAATTGCTGGCTTCATTGAGAATGCAGTCCATCCTTTTATCAGCACTGATGTTCACCTAAGTATCCACTTAACAGCTTAATGGATTGCAGGTTCCTCATACAAGTGCCTACATTTTATAAAATGGCATTTAATGAACAGTGGATAGATTAGGTAAAGAATATACGTGGCTGGAGGAAGGTCTTGCTACTCGGCTAACAAAGAAAAACAATTTGGGTATGACACCAACCTAGGGCTACTGCAAATTGATTAAAACATTTTAAGAAATGTAGCAGTAGCCATAAGTTGGTGTCATACTCCATTTTCCTTCCTTTGTTAGTCTTGTAGACCTCGGTGACACCCACCATTATAATATTACACTTTTGTTAAGCACCACTACTTCATAGGGAATCCCAGGACAACAATTCTTGTTTCTTTTAGGTCTTGCTACTACTCAAACATTGCTTCAGTGGTAGGGGGTCCCAGTGTCACTATTTTGAGCTTAGAAGAAAATATTATTTTCTCATTTACATTTACCATAATATCTGACTCTTCCTCTGTTTCAGACATGCAAGGAAACATTTTAGTCAGGCAGAAGGAAGCCAGTTGGATGAAGTTCGACAAGTGATGGGGATGTTGGCCTTTCCTTCAGACACTCACATTTCACCTTATAAGGTACGAGAGGTCAAACTAGAGACCTACATTGATCCAACCTGATCAGGACTGTGCCTTGTACCTAGTGTTACCAAAGACATTCCAGAAGTAAACAAATGATCAGAAATCGCTTCCCTTGCTATTCTGTGGTTATCTATGGTCTGACGGACACTGACAGACCCAACATTTAGTAATGAAAATAACTTATTACCATGTGACTTTGCATTATACTAAGCCATCTATCCTGGGCAGTGGCCTGGTGTCAGTAAAAGTCCTATCTCAATCAAATAATCGTTGCATGCTCTGTCTCTGACTTGTGTTATAATGATAGATCTGATCCAGGCAGGGTTCATCCATTTTGTCATTGGTTACCAATGTACCCAGCCTAACCACGTAATCTGTACCCAGAAAATGAGTGCAGGCATCTGGAGGTACTTTTTATATATAGCTTTACTCCTCGCCTATGGCACTTCAGAAGCCCCAAAACCTAGCATGCTCTGTTATGCAAATGTGTCTGAAACATAAGTCCGCCTCCAGCTTTTTCGCCTTTCCTGTCTCCCTAGTGAATAGTGTGACTAGTCTCCATATAATATTATCAATAGCGAGGGGTTGAAGGTGCAGGACCAAGTCAAGTTTAGTTCCTAAAGTCAGTGTTTGTAATCTAAAGAGATTCTGCACGAGTCTCCTGTGATTATTTTTTCAATTAAGGAAGGACGGTGAGGAGCATTTTAAATTATTTTCATAAAGGTTTTTATGCAGAACCTAAATAGGATCACTTGTCACTTTTTCATACTTTAACAAAATTGTTTCTTCTCCATACAGGATCTTTTGGACCCAGCTCGATGGCGCATGCTCATCCAACAGTTTCGATATGACAACTATAGACTACATCAGCTGGGAAATAATTCTGTGTTTACTATAACTCTTCAGGCAGGCCTCTCTGCTATTAAAACACCGTATCCTTTTATTACATTATAGTGGTATCTCTTACCACCTCTACACAATCTGTATATTTCAGCTAGTTTTTTATTCCCCCGGTTGGCTGTTACTTCTTATTATGTCAACCTGAAGTTACCTTCGGGAGTAGAAATGTTGGAGAACGTGTCTTGATTTTGTATTCCAGAGTTTTAGGTTTTAGGCCCCTTTCACACATGTTCAGATCCGCCTGTCCATTTTTTTCAGGTGGATCTGAACGGTTGCCCCCATACAGCTCTATGGAGCGTCAGATGTCAGCAGCGACATGTCCGCCGACATCCGCTCCGCTCCGCAGAATCCAGACGGATGGATGTCTTATTTTCCATCCGCTTGGCGGATCGGATCAGATGTAAACGGTTAGGCGGTCCTTAATCTTCCGATACCCCCATAGGGGAGAACGGATATCTGACAGGTCCATTCCCGCACAGAGTGCAGAGACGGACTTGTCATCCGCCGGCTCAGCGGGGATCAACGGAGCGATCCCCGCTGAGCAAGCGGAGGAGTAAAAACTGACAGCCCCGTGTGAAAGGGGCCTTACATTTATTGCTTTACTTTTTCAAAAACAATGAACTTTAAAAAAAGAAATAGAGGGACAATGAGATAAGATTGATTAGATAGAAGGAATGAATATAAGTTGCACAGACTATAATAGTACTTACCTTCATAGTGTTGGGATATGCTGTTCCAGGATTGATTAGAACCTGCTCCTTAAAAAAGAAGTATGTGTTTTATTTTATTTTTAGCCTCATCCTTTTCCCAGTGAGTATTTCCAGCCCTCTGAGAAGTGCATCCTTTCTGTTAAAATCAAGGTAAATAACTGTTGAAGGGGCCACAGTCTGATTGTTATGCTGACAATCTTGTCGGGATCCACTCTCTTTCCATCTTATCTGTTTGATTGATGTCAGGTCTGGGCTGTCTGCTCTTTCCCGTCCTCTCCTATCACACTGCACACAGCTCAGATCAATTTTTTTACAGACAGCCTCTATCTGTACACTGTGTCGCTGGATTCTATGCAGCACTGAAAAACAAGACTTATTTATTGACCAAGGATAGAGATAAAAATGGGGGAAGGCTCATCATGGTATAGGAGGTGTGAAGTCCAGCAATAGGGAGTCCTGTGAGCATGGCTGTTCTTCCTGGTGGTTTTTCCATGCGCCCCCCCTTTCTGGTCGGCTGGGATCCATTTCTTCAGGCTGTTCTCTGGACTACCCTTAGTACTGCCTATTGTTGGACTTCACACCACCTTTACCAAAATGAGCCTTCCCCCATTTTTCTATCTAGCAAGTGTGTTTTTATCCTTAAGCAATAAATAAGTCTTGTGTTACTGAACTTGGAAGCGCCTTCTGTTTGTTTTTTCATTGCCAGAGGTTTACTTCACTCTTGGAGTGCTGCTCAAGTGCCATCAGAGTCACCTGCTTTCCCGATGTACACCACCATCCCTGCAGACTATTATCTCTGGCCAGTCATGTCATCCAGAGCTCCCTTCTTTCCACTACCAGATTCTATGTGACACAGCTGTTTATATCTGGGGAATTCACAGGTCAGAGCTGCAACATAGCGGGCAGCTACACAGTGTGCAGATAGAGACTGTAAGTGAATTGATCTGAGCAGTGTGTGAGAAGCAGGTAGGAGGGGAGAGGAGTTATGCTGATTGTACTCAGACCGTGCTTAGACTGTGCACTGTATGGGATGTGAGAAGGCACTCAACAGTTGTTTACTGTTCAGGTGTGTGCCCTTTAGTAGTAGTTTGGGGAGGAGGAACTTGACTTGCCTGTCTTGACCTCAACCCAATAGAACACCTTTGGGATGAATTAGAGCGGAGACTGCGAGCCAAGCCTTCTCGTCCACATCAGTGCCTGACTTCACAAATGCGCTTCTGGAAGAATGGTCAAACATTCCCATAGACACACTCCTAAACCTTTGTGGACAGCCTTCCCAAAAGAGTTAAAGGGTGGGCCAACTCAATATTGAACCCTACGAACTAAGACTGTGATGCCATTCATGTTCATGTAAAGGAAGGTGTCCCAATACTTTTGACAATATAGTGTATCTCCCATGACCTGGGAACACTTTGAACCTTTGGCTAGGCAAAAGCCAAGCCTTGGGTAACCTTTAAGTTCTGCCACAAGACATCTCTCACATTTTCCACCCGGGCTTCACGTTCTTGTCACAGACATCACCTGGATCTGCCCTATTTTATATTCCACAGATGAAAACTAAAGCATTGGGGAGGCAGCATACATTATGATATCCGATGTGCACATTTTCTCTGCAGTTCAGCTAAAATATGTCACAGAGCAGTTTGAACTAATTGCTGACCTGAAAATCCCCGAATATCTCACCAGCCTGGGAAAAAAAGCCTCAGATTGAGACGTGTTCCAAATTAAGGATTGACTCAAAATGATGACAATAAACACAGTTTTGAATGTAAAACACAATGTGCTTCCACACGGTGATGTAAATGAAGGATAAAGCCTTTGTTGTTTGTATTTGTGATGGAAGTAATGACATATATAGAAAATGCTGTACTGTATTTTGCAATTGTTTAATGCAGGGCTTTTTGTCTCCTTTGCACCATTGTCACATAATCAGGTTATACTTTGCTGTTCCCTATTTCTGGCTTTATACCGCAGCAGTTTTCAAGCAACAGCAAGCAGCTTTTGTTTGCAAAAATATCCAAACAGATCAAGACAACCCAGGAGTACCTACCGCTGAATGGTGGTAGATTACATAGTTCTAGTTATTTTTTTAATTAAGTAAATCTGGTTGAAATTGCCTGAAATGAACTATAAATTTCCAGTGTAAGCCCAGTGGGAAGTTCCCATCCTGCTGCCAGAACACTGTCTACTGTATGTAGCTGAGGCTGCAGACAGTTCATAGAGGCCCTGCATCTATTAGTGACGTAAACAGTTTGTTTGGACCAGCTTGGTCAGTTGACGGGTCCCATGGTGGTAAATAAGAATTCTGATATTGATTTCGATTGGTCATCAGGACGTGAATCAACCCAGCAGAGACACACACAGCACTAAGAATATGATAGTGGTTCAAACCCTTCACCACTCTATCCAAAATGTGAAAATAGGTTTATTATATGGCTGGAAGAAAGTAAATAATAGTCACTCTTTACCATGATATTAAAGTCACATTTTTTTTATTTATTTTTTTTATCAACCACTTCCATACCGGGCCTATTCTGGCACTCCTCTCCTACATGTAAAAAAGCATATATATATATATATATATATATATATATATATATATATTTATGGCCCAGAGCCCTCTGACCGATACGGATAAGGATGACAAACAACACAAACTCGCTTACTTGAACCGGACCTGAAAGTGTGCCCTGGCCTAACGTAGGGTATACCAAAATAAGGGGGCATACCCTTGATAGAGAAATGAGTAATAAATGAAATGAAAATGAAATGGAGTGAAATGAGTACTCGCCCGAGGAGTATAATGCTTGAGAAATGCCCTGACAGGGGATGGGTGGGTGGGTATCGCGCACCGGAACCGACGAGGGAGCCAGGCGAACGGGCTGGTTATATACTCCACCGGGCTCCACCCATAATTCCAGGCCACCATACTGGCCTTTCCATTTATGGCCCAGAGCCCTCTGACCGATACGGATAAGGATGACAAACAAGGTTAACACAAACTCGCTTACTTGAACCGGACCTGAAAGTGTGCCCTGGCCTAACGTAGGGTATACCAAAATAAGGGGGCAAAAACATACAGGTAGGGAATGCCTTTATTGATTCGAGTTTGTTACTGGGTGAGCTTGACAAAGGCCTGGGCCATCTCTACTTGCGGATTGGGTATGTAACGGGCGAAACAGGTGGACTTCCATCTACCCAACTTTTTGATAACGTGGACCGGGACCCCTTGGCGGGAGGCAGTTGAAGCCGCTCCGATCCGAAATGAATGTCCGGAGTAGTGAGCCGGATTGAGGTGAAGGATGCCCAGGAGTATCCTGACATGCTCCATGAACTGGGCTGCGTTCAGTGGCTTACCGTGGAATGGCAGAAGCGGGCCAGTTCCTGGTTGATCGGCCAGAAGGGTCAACAAGCGGGTGAGCATGGCGACCGGGCACCAGCGGTTGTTAGTTTTATAAAAATGTATGTCCGTACCTGGGCCAAGCTGCTGCGTCTTGGATACTGCTATATGTAGGATGAAATGGTCTCCGTGCCTGACCAGGTGGTGCTTGCATAGCGTGCGAGCTGAGGGGCTACTGGAGGTAAACTCGCCTGGCCGCAAGAAGCCGTAGAAGGCCAGGTGTATGGCTGCTTGTATAATGATACTAGTGTGGAGTCCGAAAGGTGCAGTGGCCAGAATATCAGACATGTTTCTGAAAACGTCTCCTGTGATAGGCAGGCGTTTGAGGGAGGCCGTAGGCTGGCGTTTCTGGATGCCACGCATGACGGCCCGAATGGCGTGAAAAGTGAACAAGGAGGGTTCGGCAGGGTCCTGGAGGGACGTAAAATGTTGTACCCCGGCCAGGTATAGCCGGATCGTGTTAAAGGATAACGCCAAGTCCGAGTGGCAATGGGCAATGAAGGCCAGGACTTGCTTGACCCGGGAGGTCTCTGTGGAGTGAGATGTTAAGAAACGGTTAAAGGCCCTCCAGGCTGTTTGGTAGGCCTTGCGAGTATTGTCTGCGAGGGAGTGATTGATGAGTTGTGTCGCGGCTACTAGGTGAGGGGTTAATCCAGGGTCAGTTGAGACCAGTCCGGGATAACTGCTGACGTTGGTCCGGCTCCGGGCACCTGATCAAAAAAGGAAACTAAGTTAAAGCGGGAGAGGGCGTCCGCTGCCCGATTACATTTACCGGGGATAAAGGCACAATGAACATTAAATTGAAACAATAACGAGAGCTGGACCAGTCGCCGCAGGAAGGACATAATCTCCAGAGACTTAGACCTGCCTTTGTTAATGATTTCCGCAGTGGCGAGATTGTCCGTTGAAAAGGTCACTGTTTGACCGGACCAACTGCGGCCCCACGTGTGGGCAGCGGCTACGATGGGGTACAACTCGAATAGGGAGGACGTCTCGGTGAAGCCCGGAATTGCCAGTATCTGAGGAGGCCAAGGGGCTGCGAGCCAGAGGTGGCCAAAAATTGCCGCAAAACCCGTGGAGGCCGCTGCGTCGGTCACGACCTGCGGTGACGAGGAGGACACGGAGGGAATGAACAGGGACACACCATTCCAGGACGTCAGGAATTCCTCCCACATGGCAAGATCTGCTATAGCTGCGGGGTCCAGGCTGAGGATGTGCTCCGGGTCTTGTGAATGAGACAGTAGGACTAACAGGCGTGATACGAAAGCGCGACCTTGAGGGATGATGCGCATAGCAAAATTAAGCATACCGAGAAGGGACTGTAGCTGCCTCTTGGTGCAAGTTCTGGTGCGGGTGAAGTCCCTCATGACCGACCTGATGCGGCTTAGTTTATCCGGGGGGAGGCTGGCCTGCATAGTGCTGGTGTTTAAGCTGACCCCGAGGAAGGTGATTGCCTGCGCAGGGCCCTCCACCTTGTGCTCAGCAATAGGGACGTCAAGGTTATTGAAGACCACCCTTAGTTTATCCAGATCCCCTGGAAGGGAGCCAGGTGACTCGACCAGCAGGAAGTCATCCAAATAGTGTATGACTCCCTGGCACTGGGCTACGTGCAGCAAGATCCATTCGAGAGCCTGCGCAAACGAGTCGAAGAGCCAGGGGCTACTCTTGGACCCGAAGGTTAGCTTAGTGGCAAAATAGTAGAGCTCCCTCCATTTGATGCCATGCCAGCACCAGAGAGATGGATGGATAGGAAGGAGCTTGAAGGCGTCCGAGATGTCGGCCTTGGAGAGCCATGTTCCTGTGCCTGACTTGAGAATGGCCTGGATGGCCATGTCTACGGATGCGTATTTAAGGGAGAACTCCTCAGAGGGGATAAGAGAATTAAGACTGGGGACAGAGGAAGAATAAGGCGCTGACAAATCGTAGACCAACCTAAGTTTATTGGAGAACTTGCCCTTGACAAGCCCAATAGGGCTGACTCGCCAGGTGTTAAATGGGGGCTTCGTGAAAGGGCCTATGATGAAATCCCGGTCTAGCTCTGCCCGTAATAGCTGGTCGATGGCTTGTACGTCCGTGGCTGCTGACCGCAGGTTCTGGCACTCGTGTGCAAGGTGAGGGAGAGAGATAAGTCCTGTATGAAAGCCCTGAGTAAAGCCCTGAACTAGGTAGGTGGCAAGTGAGGGGGTGGGGTGATTGGCGAGGTAGACACTGAGCCACGACACGTTGACCCGGCTTAGTCAAGATTTTCTAGCCTGCTTGACCTCGCACATGAGCCTGGGATGAGCTCTATGACATCGTGAGCATACATGGAGCAGCCTGCACTGGCTGAAATTGCACGACCCACTGTTGTAGTTGTTACAGATGGCCGCGCCTCCCAAGGTCTTGACCGGGCGCCCCAGTTTATCCGTCTGCGGCAGGCGTACCGGCGCCGGTAGGGCCTGGGCGGTACCTGAGGTCGATGGACCGTCTACGGGCGGGGTTGCCACTGAGCTGGCACACCAAGTTGCGGTGTGAGTAGCTGACTGGCAAATGGCACAAAGGGGAGACCGCAGCCCTGCGAAGTGTCGGCAGAATAACTCGGTGTCCATGACACTCCAATCCGTAGGTATCTGAAATTGGGAAAGCCTGGCGGCCGCCTTAGCGGGGAAGGAGCGGTGATAGTCATAAAATGAAAAACCGCCGTATTTATACCCCAGGTCAACTACCACGTGGAGGTAACGATCCAGTTCCTCCCTCCTGCCGGGGGAGGCCGAGCAGATGACATCCCTCAGCATGCCGAAGGCCAGGGTGAACTCGGTGACAGAAAGCTTCCTGTCCAGCCTGGGGTCTTTGGCTTTGAGGACCACCGACACGTCCCCCCAAGTGTAAGCTTTGTTTTCTGCCAGCTCATGAATGGATATCAGGAGTGAAGCCAGATTGACGTCCTTGCCCTCTAGGATGTCCTTCCTGACGTTGGCTGAAATTAAATGAGAAGGGTACACTACTGGTGTACACCCGGGGGTACCTGCGCTGGTGTTCTCCACTGCTTGTGAAGCTGGTATAGGAGGAGAAACGACTGGGCGGGTCTCGAGGAGGGCCACCCGACTCTGAACCTCTGACATTGAGGTCGTCAGGGATGACACCAGCGTGTGAAGCTGCGTGATGGAAGCAGCGATAGAGCCCAGGGAGGCCTGCTGGACACTATCCTCGACCGCGGCTGGGGGAGGAAAAAGGAGCCCGAAAAGCTCGGCCTTTCTGGCTGTAGCTGGGAAGGGTACACCCCTACGCCTCAACTCGGCTGTCAGCCTGGGAATGGTCCATGATCTGAAGGACCTTTGGCTGCCGCTCTCTGAGACGAGAGACGGAGACAACGGAGCCGTGTAGTCCTCGCTGCCAGCCTGGGACATGGTGGCAAAATCCAGGCTTGGTGAGCCTATTAATCCTTGGGTCCGGGTTTTTCTCCTATACGGAACCTAAGAGGGTGACATGGATTACAAGACTCGTAGGAGACTCCTGAGCAAACATTTTTTTTTTTTTTTTTTTTTTTTTAGAGAAGGATACTACCGCTTGTGAGCGTTTCCCTCCCAGAAGATTCTCTTACCTAAGGAGGCACCGTCCGACCCGGTGCAGGTTGGACCTACTGAAAACTCGACTGATCTGAGGAGATGAAGGTGAGTTTGTATGAGACTCCTATACCTGCAGAGAGATGTCTAGCTAAATAGTGGAGGTAAGACTGGAAATGTGATGAAAGACATAACTGAAACGAGCTACCTAAACAAAACGAGCAGACAACCAAATTTAGAATAACGTGCATATGGCGACAGAGACGTGACTTGGTTGCGCCGCAGATGCGAAATTTCCTTTCCCTACCCTTTCCCCATTTTTTTTTTTTTTTTCGTTTCCAAAATTGTACATAGAACGTGGGGCTCAAGCGAAGGTGGACCCTGCCACGTGGAGCTCAGGCAGGGGGGTGAACCCCGCCACGTGGAGCTCAGGCAGGGGGGGGGGGGGTCTGCCACGTGGAGCTCAGGCGGAGGTGGAGCCCGCCACGTGGAGCTCAGGGGGGGGGGGCCTGCCACGTGGAGCTCAGGCGGAGGTGGAGCCCGCCACGTGGAGCTCAGGCGGGGGGTGACCCCGTCACGTGGAGCTCAGGCAGGGGGGGGGGGACCCCGCCACGTGGAGCTCAGGCGGGGGGTGAACCCCGCCGCGTGGAGCTCAGGCAGGGGGGGGGGGAGGGGACCCCGCCGCGTGGAGCTCAGGCAGGGGGGGGGACCCTGCCACGTGGAGCTCAGGCAAAAAAGGGGGGGGGGTACTGAAATGAGGCGTCGCAGCTGGGCGCACCAGAACGAATCGATGCATAAGGAATGCGATGGGATTCGAATTGGAGCGTAATAAGTGACAGAAATGATATGCCATGACAAAGACTAGAATCAAGGACCATGCTTGAACCTGCGAGTGACTCAGTCTCTGGAGCATGTACAGAAATGAGGCCGAACCTTGGGGCACTTCGAAGCGAATCGGTGCGTTAGAGATGCGACGGGATTCGAATCGGAGCGCGGTAAGTGACAGAAATGATAACATGGTTAGAAATGGCAGAAATGAAATGATTCGACATAACCGCCTGACATGATTGAAATGACTGCAATGATTGACATGGAAAGAAATGACCTGACGGACATAGTACAAACGGTATGAAAATGATTTTTTTTTTTTTTTTTGAACAACCTGAGATTGACATTGCCCGGACTGCTCAATTTAGCGTGACAAGCAGACAGCTGTGATTTCGAAACGGTTCGATCGATTCGAACACGATGAAATGAGTCGTTCGGTTTAGCAATGACGTGCTACGAAACGAAGTGCCTGTTGGCACGAACGACAAGTACCGAAAAGGTGACAACGATTTCTTCGAAGAAGGGGTAGTGACATGAGGTATCGAATACAAGTGTCGCAGTTAAGACGTTCGTGTAATCTAGAGTGAGTGGTTCGTGAGTTCAGGAATCTAGTTTACGTGACTTAATAACACATGAACGAAAAGGGTGCCGAAGCCCTACCTGCGACAGCCGGCCCAGACGTGTTGTACGACAACGGAAAATTTCGATTTAGAGTATAGCGACTCAGACGGCAACCAGACGGACGCTGACGAACGACAAGGCTTTGTCGACACGAGGCGGACGAAAACGTAGGAACTCACGAACCCGGCTCACTGTAAAGTCTTGTGGATAGTCGGCCCTTTATTTCTGACGTATCAGGTATCGCGCACCGGAACCGACGAGGGAGCCAGGCGAACGGGCTGGTTATATACTCCACCGGGCTCCACCCATAATTCCAGGCCACCATACTGGCCTTTCCATATATATATATATATATATATATATATAATTTTTTTTTTTTTTTTAGCAGACACCCTAGGTAATAAAATGGCGGTCATTGCAACTTTTTATCTCGCATGGTAGTTGCACAACAATTTTTCAAATGCGTTTTACTTTTTTGAAAAAAAACAAAAACTGTTTCATGATTTAAAAAATAACAAAACAGTAAAGTTAGCCCAATTTTATGATGTGAAAGATGATGTTACGCCGAGTAAATAGAAACCCAACATGTCACGATTTGAAATTGCTTTAAAATGTAAAACTTCGGTTCTTAAAAATCTCCATAGGTGACGCTTTAATTTTTTTTTACAGGTTACACGTTTAGGGGTACAGAGAAGGTCTAGGTCTAGAATTGTTACTCGCGCTCTAACGCACGCAGCGGTACCTCACATGTGTGGTTTGAACAGCGTTTACGTATGTGGACGGGACTTGCGTGTGCATTCGCTTTCGAGCGTGAGCTACTGGGGACAGGGGCAGTTTAAATTATTATTTTTAGTTTTTTTACACTTTCTTTTACACTTACGTGTGCGTTTGTTTTTGAGCGTTAGCTTCCGGGGACAGGGGCGGTTTAAATTATAATTTTTTTTCTTTTACTTTTTTCCTTTTTTTTTTTTTTTACACTTTTACTTTTTATTTATTTTTTGATCACTTTTATTCCTATTACAAGGAATGTAAAAATCCCTTGTAATAGCAATCGTTTGTGACAGGTCCTCTTTTTATGGAGAGATACAGGGTCAATAGTACCCCACTCTCCTCCAGGCTGGAAAGCATGAGATTGGAAAAAAAATCCACGATCTCATGCTTACCAGCTGCAATCCCAGCTTTGTTTACATCTGCAACCCGGACGTGACGTCATAACATCTCATCTGGGCCTCCAACGGTCATAAAGAAATCTCTATGGTCGCTATCCGGCGGCGGACGATTCTTTCTCCGGGTCCCTGATGGCACGGGAGAGCCCGGAGAAGCACCGGATGCCAGTGGGGGGGGGGGGGGGATTCCACTCCCGTCGCATATAAGAATGGTCAAGTGGCAGAGCTGCCCCTGTGATCATTCTTATGGTGCACAGAATCGCCAGTATATCTGAATGATGCCTGTAGTTGCAGGCATCATTCAGATATTCCCACTGAAATTCAACGTCATATGGCATCCTTGGGCGGGAAGTGGTTAAAATAAAAATTATGTTATGGTATTGCACAGAGCAATCCTTTACTACTTTTATGGTGGTCCCCCACCGCTGCTCTGTGGTTCTTTTTCCTACAAGTGCCCCCTCAGTAAACCATGTGCAGGCATGCTCCATAGCCAGGCTGTGTGCATGCATAGACATACACAGCGTGGCTTAGCCATGCCTCTTCAATCTCCCTCCTCACAGGATTTGACTGACAGCAGCAGGAGCCCCCCACTTGCCTGAGTCCCCTGCAAGACCAGGAAGTGAAGGGAGAAGACCTCAAGCCAGGATGATCACTGACAGGCTCATGTCGGTTTAGGGAAGAGTGGGGCAAAAAAAAGTAGTGGGACATTTTTTACCTTTAATGGAGGGAATGCATTAAGGTTAAAAAAAAAAAAATATGTTGCCTTTATAACCACTTTAAAGGGGTTATAACTGTATTGTCTTTGTTTTGTGTTGTGAATGACATTTATCCTTGACCACATTCCTAACAGTCAGTGCTACAAAGAAGACGGGACTTCTAAGAACCCCGACTGTCCAGTGTGCAGCAAGTCCCTGAACAAGCTAGCTCAGCCTCTTCCAATGGCACACTGTGCCAACTCCAGACTGGTGTGCAAGATTTCAGGAGATGTCATGAATGAAAACAACCCTCCTATGATGCTACCTAATGGATATGTGTATGGGTACAATGTGAGTATCGTATGGTCTTTTGGTGTGAACATGGTAGTGGGACATTGTGGTGCTTTGTGCACCCTAGCAGCCAAAGCAAACAGGTTTGCATATACAGATGCATCTCATAAAATTAGAATATTATCAAAAAGTTAATTTATTTCAGGAATTCAGTTCAAAAAGTGGAACTGATATATTTTATATAGATGTGTTACACACAGAGTGATCTATTTCAAGCATTTATTTCTTTTAATTTTGATAATTATGGCTCACAGCTAGTGAAAACCCAAAACTCAGTATCTCAGAAAATTAGAATAATACATAAGACCAATAAAAAAAAGATTTTTAATACAGAAATGTTGGCTTACTGAAAAGTTTGTCCATGTATGGTATAGTATGCACTCAATACTTGGTCGGGCTCCTTTTGCATGAATTATTGCTTCAATGCAGCGTGGCATGGAAGCGATCAGCCTGTGGCACGGCGGAGGTGTTATGGAAGCCCTGGTTTCTATGATAGTGGCTTTCAGCTCATCTGCATTGTTGGTTCTGGTGTCTCTTATCTTCCTCTTGACAATACCCCACAGATTATCTATGGGGTTTAGGTCAGGCCAGTTGGCTGGCCAATCAAGCACAGTGATACCATGATCATTAAACCAAGTATTGGGAGTGTGGGCAGGTGCCAAGTCCTGCTCATCACTTACTGTGGAAAATGTTGCATTTCATTTGGAAATAAAGGTCCCAGAGTGGAGAGACACAGAATCCATGTTGCATGAGGTCCAGAGTGTGATGATTTGGGGGAGCCATGTCATCTGCTGGTGTTGGCCCATTGTGTTTTATCAAGTCCAATGTCAGCACAGCCCTCTGTCAGGAAATTCTAGAGCACTTCATGCTTCCTTCTGCTGACCAACTTTATAGAAATGCTGATTTAATTTTCCAGCAGGACTTGGCACCAATACCTGGTTCAATGATCATGGTATCATTGTGCTTGGCTGGCCAGCAAACTTGCCTGGCCCAAACCCATAGAGAATCTGTGGGGTATTGTCAAGAGAAAGATGAGAGACAGCAGACCCAACAATTCAGATGAGCTGAAGCCCGCTATCAAAGCCACCTGGGCTTTCATAACACCTCAGCAGTGCCACAGGCTGATCGCCTCTATGCATAGATAAAGATAAGAAAAAAACCTTCTGCGTTTACAACCACTTTAACTTGAATGGTGCAGAAAACTCAAAGGGTTTGGTTTACTAAAGGAAAACCGACTGTGCACTTTGCACGTACAGTTGCACTTGTACAGGTGCACATGTGTGGTTGCTCCAGATCTTCGTAAAAGAGGGTAAGCTCTGTTGACTTCCATCATCCAATCACGTTCAAGCGAAAAAAAAAAATTTTTTCACTTTCCTTGCATGTGATTGGATATTCTTTTGTAAAGTGAAGCTTTACCTCGTTTACTAAGCTCTGGAGCAACTGCACTTGTAAAGTGAACATTCTGTTTGCCTTTAGTAAATCAACCCTAAAGTGTACTGGTCATATTTGAATATCTCTGATCCTGTGGGCCAACTCTCTGGGCACTTTTTATGACACACTTCTAAAAGCCTTTGCCATAGAATTTTCATGGAAATTATTATTATTTTTTAATGAGCTAGGTTGCCATGTCTTTCCTTAACCGTCCCCATCTGCACTGGCTTGAAGCATAAGTGGTAACCATCAAACCACTGTACTGCCCAAAGTGAATTAAGTCTACAGCCACGTTTTATTTGGGGTATGGTGAACCCTGACCCCCCCCGCTGCTATCTCTCCAATTAAAAGGCGAGACACCAGCCAGAGAGAGTGTGTGCCTCTCCGACGTGGGAATGAACGGGCTCAGAAGACTAAATCGAGGGGGGGGGGGGGGGGGGCTGGGGGATGGGTGCACTACAATAGGTTTTTCACCTCGATGCATAAAATACAACCCTTTTAAGGATTGGTATGCTACAATATATGACATATTTTTTTTTTTTGGGAGGGGGGGGTTTAGATATCCTTTAGCCACAGCGTTACCATACAGCTGCACCAGATCACATACCTAATACGTGATCCGACACTTCTGGGTCTGGGCTAAGCACGCTCGCCGCTGGTGGCCTGCTCACAGCGCGAACTAATCCGTGGGTACCATGGACTCGATGTCCACTGTTAGTACAGAAGGCATAAATCCTGTGTCTCTGCAAAGCAGGGACATGGATCCATACCTTCCCCTAGTAAAAGCACCTCCCTTACTGTACAGTAAAACAGGCTAGGCACAAAGTTAACCCTTTGATTCCCCCTGATGTTTAAACCCTTTCCAGCCAGTGTCATTAGTACAGTGACAGTGCATATTTTTCATACTGATCACAGTATTAGTGTCACTGGTCCCCAAAAAGCGTCAGTGTCCAACTGTCTGCTGCAATATTGCTGATCGACACCAATACTAGTAAAAAATAAAAATATCCCATAGTTTGGTTTATGCAAAACTTATTGCATTTACAATCAATATACGCTTATTGGGATTTTCCCTCGCCATCTTTCAGGACAGCCACAATGAGAGACCTTGGCTCCTCCCCTTCCTAGAAAACTCTGCACCAGCTCATAAAATTCCACTTCCCCCTGCCAGACTTCAGTTGTTTGTGTTTCCGACGGTGGGGAGACACTGTTAGGAACCGGGCCACACAGTCTGGGAGACACTTTGGCTTTGAAGCGTGTAGGGGAGGCCGGGGCACTCCCAAGGACACCAGTGAGGTACATACCTGACCGCACAGTTCGCCACCCCATCTTCACTAAGTGCGAGCGGAAGATCTGGAGTCCCAACATCGCATTCACAGGAATGCAGCAGAGAGGCCCCTGTAAATGGGTGCCGCCCGCATTGGAACCACGTAGGCTGATTTTCTGCAGAGGGTGGATGTTTCCCTTTGACCCGCGACTTCCGGTTCACAGTGCTGATAGTGGGCGGGCACAGTCTAGAGAGGAGTTGGGAATGTGGCACAGGGAGCGTGAGACTCCACAGCAGCTGCGGCCATGTCTGAAGCAGATGCCCAGACAACGCACAACGATGCTAGCTCCAGCCATCCAAAGGTAAGGGATCTCTTTATCTAGGTTTTTCCTCCTCCAAACATGGTTCCTTGTAGTTGGGGGGGGGGGGGGGGGCCCTCTGGATGGTCATGGGGGGTGCTCAGGTCCTTACCTTTTTTTAAAAGGCCCGCAGGGCCCCCAAGGGTTGTAACCTGTATGCCTAGGGGTGAAAGGGGATGTTATTTATTTGTTCTTGCATGTATTTCATAAAGCTACTGAGAAATCAAGATCGTCACATAGCTCTAAGAGAAAGTGCGCCTCTTGTAGGGATACCCTAGGGGAATCTTGGACAAAAGTATTATGCAAACACTGTATAGATTCATCAGAGGAGGAATCAGGATTAGCGGTTTCAGTAAAGGAACTTTCGTCCACCTTTCAGTCATTTGAATACTTTTTTGAAGGGTTTCAGCTTCCTACGAATCCCTCAAATTACAACCCCTCCACAAGCACAGGGCTCTGCACCTTCCCAACTGGCTGCCACTGTCACAGCAGATGGAGCTACTGAGACCTCCAGAGAGGAGTCTAGGGAAGAGGCGGATAGTGCTACCTCTGGTTCCCAGGAGGAATCGGAGGAAGAGGACCAGGATGGGGAGTCCAGGTAACCATCTAGATTTAAGCTTTCCCTGGAAAAGGTAGAGGACCTCTTGGGGGCAATTTACACCACCCTTGGAATTCAGGTGGACAAGAAACCCCTGACACTCAACAACCAGATGTACAGGGGCATCGGGGAACAGAAAAAGTTTTCCCAGTCCATGATGGCCTTTAAGGACATGAGAGCTCTAGCAGATACTATGGATAAGAGAAAGGATTCCCTTCTAAAGAAAACCTGGGAATCAACCATAGAAACTCTGAAACCAAAAATGGCTGGCACAGTAGTGGCCCGCAACCTGGAGCATTGGATTTCCAAATTCAGGCTCATATTTAAGCAGGAACCACCAAGGAAACTATATTGTCATCTTTTCCTACTATTCTGCGAGGAGTGGCATATATAGCGGATGCGTCGGCAGAGTCTGTCCGCATGTCTGCCAGAACCGCAGCTCTAGCTAACTCAGCCAGAAGAGCCCTCTGGCTAAAAACTTGGCGGGGCGATAGTGCCTCTAAAGTTAAACTGTGCGGGATCCCATTGATGGGAGATTTACTTTTCGGCCCGGGTCTAGAAGCTGTGCTAGATCGCACCTTGGACAAAAAGAAATCCTTCCGGGTTAAAAGCACACCCCCAGTTCAGATAAAGAAAGGGTTTCGTCCACAGAGACAAAGGAGGGCCCCAAGCCTGAGCGGGAAAAGAAAACTTGGGGCCAAAGGGGCAAGTGCAGGGGAGGCGCAATTTTTCATTGTCCTGAACAGCCCCAAAAAAGCCAATGACGTTCCAAACACGGTGGAAGGAAGACTGGGGGCCTTCCTCCCACAGTGGCAGATGGTCTCCTCCAGTCAGTTTATCTGTAAGGAGGGGGTACCACCTGGAATTTACAAGACACCCCCATGAAGACTCCCTGTCACACACCTTCCCAGGTGTGCGGAGAAGGCCGAGGCCCTACTGGGGGCGTTAAAAGAATTGGAGGAAGGTGGGGGTTTTTACTCACACATATTTGTGGTGCAAAAACCCTCAGGAAACTACAGATTGATCCTGAACCTAAAACTCCTGAACCAGTCTGCACCCTACAGGAGGTTCCGTATGGAATCAATCTTTACAGGTTCCATATGGAATCAATCTTTACAGTCAGAGCCTTGCTACCCCAGAATTGCTACATGGCGTCGCTAGACCTCAAGGACGCCTACCTCTACATCCCTATCGCAAAAGCTTTCCAGAAGTTTCTCTGTCTAGTGGTGAACATAGGAGAAACAATCCATCTACAGTTTCAGGCGCTTTCATTTGGCCTATGCTCATCACCCCCAATCTTCACAAAGGTCATGCCAGAAGCCATGGCCTTTCTGCGACTCAAAGGAGTCTCAATAATTGCATATCTGGACGACCTGCTCCTCTATGCAGCATCTCCAGAACAGTTAACCAGAAATCTGGAACTGACAAAGAAAATCCTGACAGGTCTGGGGTGGCTGCTGAACCTGGAAAAGTCCAGCTTGATTCCATCTCAGCACATTACCTACCTAGGGTACCTGCTAGACTTCACTCAGTTGAGGGTTTTTCTTCAGGCAGAAAAATCACAGAAATTGGACAAGGCAGTGGCCTCTCTCCAGAACAACCAGCAGGTCTCTATAAGGTCAGCCTTGTCAACTCTGGGACTACTAACTTCAACCATCCCAGCAGTTCAGTGGGCAGGGCTACATTTTCATCCCCTTCGAACCTTTGTCTTAAAAAAAGGCTATATTCCGGAGTGTCCAGAACTTCCTTTTTGCCTCATGTTGCTATATGCTTAGCCGGCACCTGGTGTTCCAGTTCTGAGGAGAGTTCTATATCCATATTTCCACCTGGAGCGGTGATCCCCTTCCCTTCACCAGAGGGATCTTTTTACCTTGGGTGGAATGTATGCTAAGGTGTTTAACGACTCCTGGCTGTGGTCCCATATATTTTTAAAAAGTCCAACAGATACAAGCCACAGCAAAAAATGGGACAAATGAACTGACACGTTTCACACTTAACAGTGCTTAGTCATAGCCAAAAAGATCCCTCTGGTGGTGGAGGCAAATGGTAAACCTGTCACAGGGTCGTCTGTGGCTCATCTCGGTCTCCAGGGTGGTGACCACAGACACAAGCGGCAAAGGATGGGGCGCCCACTTAGGAACCCTACTGGCATGGGGCACCTGGAGGGATGAGGAGCTCTAAAGGTCGTCCAATTGGAAGGAACTAAAAGCCATCCGGAACTCAGGTCCTTCAGGAGGGAACTACAAGTCCACCACATTCAAGTGTGCTCAGACAACTCCTCGGTGGTCGCATACATAAACAAGCAAGTCAGCATGAGGAGCAGAATCCTGTTCACCTTGGCAACAGAGGTCCTGAGCTGGGCCGAGACCAACGCACTCTCCCTATCGGCGTTTTTTCTAAAAGCTGAAAATAATGTGGTGGCGGACTTTCTCAGCAGGAAGCAGCTGAGAGAGGGAGATTGGGTCCTCAACCAGGAGGTCTTCAGTCTTCTATCCAAAAGATGGGGACCCCCAGACGTGGACCTCTTCACATCAAAGGACAATGCAAAAACCCTGTTTCTTCTCCTTAAACAGGTGGGAAGACGCATTAGGGGTGGATGTGCTAACACACAGCTGGCGTTTCACAAAAAGCTATGCATTCCCACCACCAGTCTTGCTACCGGCAGTGCTGAGAAAATTTCAAACAGAGAACACCTCTCTGATCTCAGTGGCACCACATCGGCCCAAAAGGTCCTGGTTCTCAATCCTCAAAAAGTTAGCAGTAGAGCCCCCATGGTTCCTACCACCCAGGGAGGATCTATTTTCACAGGGCCCAGTCCTTTGTTCCCAGGTACCTTGATGGAATCTGGTGGCCTGGTTACTGAGGAAGAGTTATGAAAAAGTGTAGCGCTTCTCAAAACTTCAAACACCAAACATCATTAAGCCTTCCTTATAAGTGTAAAATTATACAAATACAGTGAGGAAATTCCACTATAAAATGGTGCTCATAACACATAAAATCTTACGTAAGTATTAATTACTATGTAAACATATATTTGTGAAAAAATGAAAGAAAAAGTTTTTCCAAAAAATCCAGGAAATAGAAAAAAAGGGGGAAAACAGAGTCCCAATAGAACAGTACAGAGTCCTTGGTGTATGGTGTCCTTCTATAATCCACAAGTGTGCAGGAAATATATTACACCTCCTTTCTGAAAAGCTCGTGCATTAACCTCGTGAAGTTCCCGTCACCAGGCGAATTGAACGCTTACCGGAATTATTGGATCCTCACAAATTTACATTTGGGGGATCATACAGGCTTTTGCAACCATATGCAGATTCTCACAGCAACCAGTTATCCAGGGGGACCTCGAGTATAGACAATCCCTTCATATCTTGAGAGTTTTAACTCCAGCCAGATATACCCATAGGCATGTTAAATACATTCGAAGAGAAAACAGGGACCAAAAATAGTGTAATTCCGTTTTTATAGAAAAATAAAAGATAAAAGTACAAAACTCACATGTGTACAGTAGTTTAAGCGCTTAGCAAGATAAAACACGATTGCCGTAGAGTCCCGACGCGTTTCATCGTAGAAGACGTCATCTGGGGTACCACTCAACTGCAACCTACTCACTTAAATACCAAGACCCCCAATTAGGCACAGATTAATTCAGCCCGTGTCACCGGAATTCATTTCCGGTATAAAATGGCCGCCAGCCAGTATCGCATTAGTTTTTGAAGCTGTCAGCTGCTCTCTTAATGCGATACTTTATACTTCTAACAAGAGGTCCACTATGGCTATAAATTATGGGCTTGTATACAACTTAATTTAATACAAGTTAACCCTGGCTTCTTGGAATGTTTTCATAATGAGGTGTGGAACGCATGCCGGCGGCCATTTTATACTGGCTGGAGTTAAAACTCTCAACATATGAAGGGATTGTCTATACTCGAGGTCCCCCTGGATAACTGGTTGCTGTGAGAATCTGCATATGGTTGCAAAAGCCTGTATGATCCCCCAAATGTAAATTTGTGAGGATCCAATAATTCCGGTAAGCGTTCAATTCGCCTGGTGACGGGAACTTCACGAGGTTAATGCACAAGCTTTTCAGAAAGGAGGTGTAATATATTTCCTGCACACTTGTGGATTATAGAAGGACACCATACACCAAGGGCTCTGTACTGTTCTATTGGGACTCTGTTTTCCCCCTTTTTTTTCCATTTCCTGGATTTTTTGGAAAAACTTTTTCTTTCATTTTTTCACAAATATATGTTTACATAGTAATTAATACTTACGTAAGATTTTATGTGTTATGAGCACCACTTTATAGTGGAATTTCCTCACTGTATTTGTATAATTTTACACTTATAAGGAAGGCTTAATGATGTTTGGTGTTTGAAGTTTTGAGAAGCGCTACACTTTTTTATGTAGCATTGTCTACCTTACACTCGATACCCTAGTGATGTGTTAGCAGCTCTCCTGTGTGGTTTATTTATTTTCACTTTTTGGTAAGAATAGCGCAGTGTTTTGTTACAAAAATTTAAGGGTTATGAAAAGCCAAGGGATTTTCAGAAAGGATATCCACTCTCCTCAATAGCAGAAAGGAGATGCGCCTGATCTTCAAAAGGGTCTTGTTATGCTCTAATGACTGGTGCGCAGGAAATTTCTTCGAGGTACAGAGCTCCATAGTAGTTTTGGAGTTTCTGCAGTGCGGGGCAGATGAGTACCCTAAAGAGTCAGGTATTAGCACTTAGTGCATATTTGGAAAAGCCTATGGCTGCCAACCCTTGGGTGGTCAGAATTTTTCAGAGCACTAGGGAGGCAGAGACCAGTTCAAGGCCTACCCTTCCCCAAGTGAGACCTATCTTTGGTCTTACAGGCCCTAACGGAGCCACCATTTGAACCTTTA
Source organism: Lithobates pipiens (assembly GCF_037356315.1). Classification (NCBI taxonomy): domain Eukaryota; kingdom Metazoa; phylum Chordata; class Amphibia; order Anura; family Ranidae; genus Lithobates; species Lithobates pipiens. The sequence goes on along the minus strand of NW_027507718.1, from coordinate 479,711,555 downwards.
GAAAATTGTTCACTAAAGGATCTTACTTTCAAGACAATATTTTTGATTGCAGTGACAACTACCAGGAGGGTCAGCGAAATAGAGGCTTTATCAGTCAGACCCCCTTTTTGTGTTGTATTTTCGAACTGGTAGTTTTCAAAATGGAGCCGGCATTCTTACCTAAAGTGGCTTTCAAGTTTCATAGAAGCCAGGAGATAGTTTTACTCACTTTTTTACCCTAATCTCTCAGGAGAAAGGGAGTTTAAATTTCACAAATTAGATGTAAGGAGATGTATCCTGCAGTACTTAGAACTGACGAAAGCAGTAAGGAAGTCAGATTCTTTGTTTATTTTGTTTTCTGGGGCAAGGATAGGGTATAAAGCGTCTTGATACACTATTGCCAGGTGGCTCAGGGTAACCATTGGCCCGGCCTATATGTTACCAGGGAAAGAAGTTCCTGTTGGTATAAAAGCACACTACTAGGGCTATGGCGGCTTCTCAAGTGGAAAGGGCTGGAGTGACGCCAGATCAAATTTGCAAAGAAGCAATGTGGTCCAGTTTCTCCACCTTTGTAAAACATTATAGGGTGGACCTGGTGTTGTCAAATGAGCAAGCCTTTGGGCGAAAGGTTTTGCAAACCATAGTCCCACCCTAAGTGGTAAGTGCTCGGCTATCATTTCATTGTGGCTGTCCTGAAAGACGGGAGGGAAAATTAAAGTTACGCTTACCGATAACATCTTTTCCAGTAGTCTTTCAGGACAGCACTAGTTACCCACCCGAATTTATGGGGGGTCTTGAGGAAGAGCTCCACACAGGTACGGTAGTAATATGTGATGGTATGTTATTAATGAATTCTTGTATCTCCCCAGCTGGCCAGAGGTACTCTTAGAAAAAAACTGAAGTCCGGTGTCTTGTCATATAACGTCCTCCATCGGATAGTGTCCGATGCGTACTGTGCATGCGCAGTACACAGCAACACAGATTCCGAAAATTGCCGAGGATGAACGGCGCCTGCGCCGTGAGTCCAGGTTCTATCCCCACTATCCAAGTGGACATAGAGTAGGAATAAAAAAGAGGCGAGCGCAGCGAGGCCGAGCCCGAAGCGTGGCGAGCGAAGCTCGCCCACGAGGGGCCCTCTTATATTCACAACCCTATGTCCGCTTGGATGGTGGGGCTACCACCTCCACTCACGGTGCCGGCGCCGTTCCGCTTCGGAGATTTTCCGAAGCTTCGTCTGCTCCATACTGCGCATGCGCAGTACAGGTTGGACACTATTTGATGGTCAGACACTATACGGCAGAACACCGGCAGGGTGAAGTGGAATTTTATGGGCTGGCGCAGTGATTCCTAGGAAGGGGAGTAGACAAGGTCTCTCATTGAGGTTGTCCTGAAAGGCTACTGGAAAAGACATTACTGGTAAGCATAGCTTTAATTTTTTTACCAAAAATATGTAGCAGAATACATATTGGCCTAAATTGATGAAGATATTAGATTTTTTTTTCAATTTTTTTATTGGATATATTTTTTTTATTAAATTGTCTTTTTTGTTTATAGCGCAAAAAATTTAAACTGCAGAGATGAACAAATACCACCAAAAGAAAGCTCTATTTGTGGGGGGGGAAAAAATGACATACTTTTTTCTTTTTGAGTACAGTGTCAGAGGAGCGCGCTATTGTCAGTTAAAGTAACGCAGTGCCGTATCGCAGAAAATGGCCTGGTCATGAAGAGGGGTAGAACCTTCCAGAGCTGAAGTGGTTAAGGACTGGTATACTGCAATATATCACATTTTTTTTTTTTGGTGTTGGATATCCTTTAAAGAGAACCTGTAGAACTTGAGGAGATGATATGCTGTAAAGAAAGAGGTGGCTCCTGTGAATACTTTTGGTTGGGAATGGGTTTGGTCCGGGGCTTTTATACAATGTTCCTTTTCTGCATTTCCATGGTAATAGACAGCAGGGGAGCACAGAGTATTAGATTAGCCTTATAGGCCGTGCTCCCAAAATACACTAAGAGCTTTATTGTTTGAAGACTGTGTCCACCTCCTCTACCGTCTCCTCCGCCTTTATTGCTTTATTTGCTATTTGAATCAGAACTCCAGGAAAACAGTTAAAACATATATTGAAATACATCCTGTATATAAAGATTATTGTACCTAAGAAGTGATTTGTAATTTTATGTTGGTAATCTGGTGATCTGACACACAAGGCATGCCAGGCAAGTGGTACACTTATTTCTTGGTTCATCAGTGCAGCATCCTATGTCACTTCTCCACCTTCAACCTGCTCATTGGAATATTAATCAACATCATTGCCTCTGTCCAATTAGAAGACATGAGAATCTGGGAAGTAGTAAAGCTATACCAGAGAGAGGCCCCTTTTACACTGACGGATCGGGTCTGCCTGTCAGTTTTTTTCCAGACTGATCCAATCGGATCCTCCATTGGAATGGCAGATGTTGGGATATGTGTACACTGACATTCGCTATCATCCGATCCTGTCTGCTAAAAACAGACGGATGACAGTCGGCTGGAAATTGACAGGCGGTCTGTTTACGTCCGACTGTCCCATAGAGAACAGCGAGCTGTGACTGTGTCTGCTCTGCATCAGCAGACTGGACACAGACCTGCCATCTGCCTGCTCAGTGGAGATCAGCAGAGAGATCCGCTGCTAGAGTCCGCTCCCTGTGAAAAGTGCCTAATAATCGTCTTTCTGGCTGTCAATCATAAAACTGGAGTGGATGCGTCTGAGACCTGGATTGGACTCATCACCTGATATTGAATGAATAGAGGGAATCAAATTCCTATGGGGCACGGTGGCTCCAGTGAGGCTGCTCTCAGCATAAACAGGATACCCCTGAACCTGAAAAGTCCAATTAGAGCACTAGACTAGAAAAGTCCAATAAGAGTCCAATATCTTTTAATGATTGATTATTTTCCTTAAAAAGTGTTGAATTCTAGTCTGGCGCTCTCAATGGACTTTTCACACGTCAATCATAAAACTGGCTGTACAAAATAAAAAAATCTGCTGGCAGGTAAAGTGTGTGTGTGTGTGTGTGTGTGTGTGTGTATATATATATATATATATATATATATATATATATATATATATATATATAATTTCAACTATGGATTTTGAGTAAATCTTACTCCATTTTAAAGCCTATCTCCAGAAAAAAAGAAATACCCTCCCTTGGAGTGGGGTTGCGCCTCCGCTGCAAGGGTTAAATACTTGTTTATGTGTAGGATACCAGAAAAAAGCAGTTTTACCTGCCTGATCCTCCAGCAGCCGGCGCTCTCCTCTTGTCACCTACACCCTGCCTTGTTGACTGTCCCTCAGCATCATCATGTACAATCCACAGCAGTTGTTTTTGAGGATAAGCTAGCATCCGACTATAGCTAGTAAAAAGTTGGCCAAAGAATCCAAGTCCTGCCATAGGTGGTACAGTGCACAACAGTTTTTTTTGAGGGTGAGCCAACATCTGACTAGAGTTGGAAAAATGTTGGCCATAGATTTAAATTTCAGCTCAAGATCCAGGAAACACTTGTGTTTGCACATGCCTTAGCTACAGCTAATCACATGGTACAAGGTGCTGGAATTGGCCCAGGTACCATGTGATAGCTGTGGGTCAATCACAGCTTGCTGGCAAAGGAAGCAAATCTGTTATAAATCATATTAATTCATAACATCTTTGTTGACATTGTGATCATGTGACTGCATAGCTATTACATGATCACTGGGCCTTATTGGCATCCGCATTTGCAGTCACATGCCCCCTGTGTCTCTACAGGCAAAATGATGTTCAGGTATGTCGCTTTGCCTTCACATGCTGCCTGTGTGCCTGCAGTAAATGTACTGTGGGATGTCAGCAAGTGGTTATTTTTTTTTCTTAAAGGTGAACCTAGCCTTTAAACTAGCATCTTCAGTTGAAATTCCGCAGAGACCACTAAAGGCACTGTCATTAGACAGTGAAATAACAGTTGGTGGAGCTCAGCTATGATGTTAAGGTAAGGTAGGCATCAATCATAAAGTAAACATAATCAAAGAGAGGTGCACAGAAACGGTTTTCTAATACAGGCATGTTGTGGTGTTTGTTCATAAGCACAACATTTAGATTTAAAAAATTTAAAATTTAAGTACTGGTAGACATTTCAAGATGTGTATTGTGGAGTAGTGTTTATTTATAACAGGACTTATACTCATGTTTTCTTTTTTCTTTTTTTCCCCTCTCCAGTCTCTTCTCTCTATTCGCCAAGATGACAAAGTAATTTGTCCCAGAACCAAAGAGGTCTTCAACTTCTCGCAAGCTGAGAAGGTCTACATCATGTAGAGCTGTCCCCTTGTGCCTCTAGAGCCTGCTGAAGACAAGGCAGGAGCATCACACGCACAACTCTCACATTCATTGGTTGCATTTGTCTTTTGCGGCCAAAGATTCTAAACAAGCAACAATTACCACTTCAAGACAACATCTTACACAACAGAAGTGCAAAAACATAAGGAAAAAAAACAAACATTTGTACTTTAGGAAACTAAAACCTTTTTGATTCTGAGCATTTTTTTTTTTGTAACGTACAGTCAAGACGGATGCTTTGGAATAGTTAATTTGTTTAAGTTAGATACTTTCCGGCCCTACACGGAGATGCAGCATTCGGCTGCTCCATCAAGTAGTAAAGGCTTGCGTTTATTCTTTGTGCAAGTTTCGGGATCTTATCATCCATATTGCTGCCTTACTCCTAGCTTTCGGAATGTACACCCGTGGACATACGTACCACAAACTGTTCTGTGTTTTCTACAGTTACCAGGAATAATCTTAAAGGGGTTTTCCACTTTAATCAAAAAAGTTGACTTCTGCTTTAAAGGGGAAAGCATTTTAAACAGTAGCTTCTCACCTGTTACCAATTACTTTTTATAGTAACAAAGTAGACTCATACTATGGCTTCCTGATCTTACTAGGACCAACATCTTCACCCACCTAATCCAGATTTGTACTGTAGTCCTCTAATTAGCAGTACATCTTTGGACTTTAGCCTGTCAAGATTTATGGGCTCTGGAGGGTAAAGATCCACCATGTTACTAAATGTAAGATTTAGGAGTAGCTAGGAGGTTTTTATATTCATGAGTAATCCCATTTATCTCTGCAACAACCCTCCTGCATTACATATATACCAGGGGTCTACAAACCTAAAAAAAAAAGGGCCAGTTTACTGTCCTTCAGATTTTAGGGGGACCAGACCGTGGCCTTCGAGAGTACAAAATGCCCCACCATCAGTGGGAGTAAACCACCCCCCTTCATTGGTGTAATTGGGAGGAATTGTGCCCCATTGTTGGTGTCATTGGGAGGAATTGGGCCCCATCATTGGGCCCCATTGTTGGTGTCTTTGAAAGGAATTGTGCCTTCACTGGTGTTAGTGAATACAATTTTGCCCCAACTGCCAGATTAAAGCAAGCAAAGGGCCACAGTCTGGAGACCACTGGTATGTATGCTTCTTCACCTTTTGACAAGATTATAATAAAAATTTGCTTTATGTAAAACCCTGACAAAGCATCTCATCCATGGCTGTGTAAAAGGTCACTAAGCCTAGATATATTCCAGTATGCTGGAAGAAGTTTTGTGACCAATATTGGAGCATTTTTATAAGGAAAAGGGTATAAGCCCTTCATCAGGATTGCTGGGTTGCTATAAAATATGAATGCCCACCATGGGTTGTACAGTGCACAGCAGTTGTTTTTGAGGGTGAGCCAACATTTGACTTTAGCTGGTAAAATGTTGGCCATAGGGTTAAAGTTCTGCTCATCTACAATTGTGTTTGACATGTCTTGGGCTAGCTTGAAGGCATTTGTGTAGCCAACCTTTTTGGGGAAAATTAGCTAGCAACATGGGGTTGGATGGCTTTTCTTGTCCCAAGAACAAGTGGCCAGGTTATCTGTAATAGTTTTAAGGCAACTTGAGTGACAGGTTTGGACAACAGTCTAATAATTGTCCCAGAGGTAGCATTAGTACATGATTCTATTGTAAACGGCAGATGACAAATCCAGACATTGCTTACATACACTGTGTAGCATTTCTCTCACATCCTTTACAGAGAGGAGCCTAAAGCAGAGGTCCACACATCTGATAAAATGGAAACTGTCTTGAATATTTTAGCCATGACACAAGGTAAAAAAGCCACGGTTCTGTTCTAGTAGCGCAAGATTCTTCTTCATTAACTTTCTGGCAACAACCACAAACATTTTAGTCCTTTACAGTCTTTAAAAGATAGTGCTGTAGAAATTTGTATTTAGTGCTTATATATATATTTTTTTTGCATGTTGGTGTTCCTTAGCTAATAAAAAGAAAATATTGTAAATTTGAAACCGTCTGTAGATTGGTGTTTTTATTACTTTTACGTGCGCAAGTAAAAATTAGAAGGAAAATACTGATAGTGGTTTGGAGCGTTGCCAAGTTTATAATTGCAATTTAGGTAAAATATCACATTAAATATTACTACTTCTTACTATTAGAGCTGGAGCATCATACCATGTGTACAGGGTACAGCAACAGAAACTGCAGAGGAAAAGCCGCATAGATGTGAAGAGTACACACAACCACCCTTTGACTGATGATAATTTTTCATCTACATCCTAAATCACTGTCAATAAAATTTTATGAAGCCTTGGATATAAACATTTTAGTAAAAGAAGGTTTCACAAAATTATGGGGCAAGAAGATACAGTCGTGTCTAGAAGCCTTTCAACAAAAATGATCATGAAGCTATGAGTCCCATGTAAGTCCCTGGGCAAATGCCTTGCAATTCACACCTCCGAAAGGCATACCTGCGCTTCATTTTTTTATGCATTTAACTTTTTAGAAAAATTTGTTTCACATCATCATTTGAATGGTCAAAATTATGTGGAAACCCCTCCAAATTATTAAGTTGAGGTGTTTCCAGTGGAGGGTACTGTTATTACTACAGCATACAAATAAGTTTTAGGCAATTGTGTGCCCCCCCCCCTACCAACCTTGTGGCAACAGCTTGGGGAAGGCCTTTTTCTTGTTCCATCATGACTGTGCACAAATTCAGGTCCATCACATGGTTTAGTGTGTTTAATGTGGAGGAACTAAAATGGCCAGCATGTCACCCCTTACCCTCTACACCGGTATTTCCCAACCTTTTTTTAGTCAAGGCACCCTTTAAATTATAGACAATCTCAAGACACCCTTTAAAGTTTTGGACAGTTCCCGAACCACCACATTAAAATGTAAAAAAATATTCTAATAGTTTTACATAATGCTGCAACATCCACACATGTAGGACACCCAACATTAGAGGTGTTTTTTTCTTCCAAAGCAAATACACTTTTGCACACTGGTACTGACTAGTATTCCAATGTTTCTCTTTTCCCTCAATTTCTCTCCATCAATCAGCTAATGTGACCCCAGTGCTGAGGGCGAGAGGCAGAGGAGGGTCAAACAAGGATGCTGTGGAGGCGACAGACATCCTCCTTATCAACTGCTAACATCATTGGTTGTGAGGATGACGGTGTCTAGAAAGTCATAATGGTGCATAATGAAAACCTGTGGGGGGCGTGGCCAGCCGCGGACGAGAACGGACGTCTTCTAGCAGAGCTCCAGGATAGCGATTGCCATCCACCGCTATCCGGAGCAATAGGAGCGAAGCCGAACACCCATCCTTCAGGGGGCTGCTGCTGGGACCCCTGGGCAACACCTCATAGGACCATTTAAGCCCCGGGAGGGGTGCCGGTGCTGCGGGACGCTGCAGCTTGACAAGGCCGGACGGGCGCCATCTTGAGGCCTACGGACGGGCCGCCGCGCATCTCCGCCGGCCTCTCGGCCCACCAGAGCCCATCCACACAGGGCCGCGGCCGCGGCATGTGAGCGGGCCCCGATCGGTAATAAACCGCCGCCGAGGACTCCCTATATGCGCCCGGGACGGAACTAGTAAAGCAGGCCGCAGTGAGGCCTAGTAATCAGACGGGCGCCATCTTGGGGCCTACGGCCAGGCCGCTCCACACCGCTGCCAGACGCAAGGCCTCCAGGCAGCCCCACACACAAGACAGATCAAGGCCACTGTTGGAGAGCCCCTCATTGTGGTCAGGACCAGCAGGAGGATATATCGAAACTTGGGCCTACTTCCTGGGCACGCAGTGAGTACCACAGAGCCCACGGCACCCCCCCCCCCTATAGCGGACACTGCCTGGTAACTGGCCCCCACCAGAGGCTTAACCATTGTAGAGTACCCCCTGCCACCCCACCGTCCCACCGTGCATGCGCTGGGACATTCAGGGAGCTGAAACTGACTGTGGGACAACAAGAGCCAGCAGGCCCACAGATAAGACACCAGGGGCCATCTTGCTACACCCTGCTTACTTACCCCGCTTCTACACCTAACTGAATTTGCTTGAATCGGCCGTTCGGACCACAAAAAGATCCCAACGAACACTGTGCTTAAGGTACACCCCACTCAGTCCTTGGACTGCCATACACTCTCAGTAGGGGCAGTGGCCTGGTGCACGGCCTATATGTTGTTGCTGTAGGAGAACCCTGATGACCTGGGGACCTGAATAGTGAAAACGGATCATTTTGACTATGTCAACGCACTCACGGAGAAGTACACATAACCATACCCTGCGCTCTCTGGGGACCCCACAGAGCAAAACATCATCTGCAAACCTAAGTAAATTTCAATACTCAGGCAGCGGTAAAAATACCAAAAAAGCGCCCCCGCTGAGCAACAGCGTTATAGAAGACATGGAAGATGATGAGGTCTCCCTACCGGCCTCTGAAGATTCTGCTGCTGGCGCCAATAAGACTGACCACTTGCTCACCTACGTGGCTATGACTGACATTGCAGCTGACATTAAAAGCTCTTTTACAGCAGTGATTACTGACATTAAAACGGAAATTCTGCACCTAACGGAACAAATGGCAATAACAGACCGGGCAGGGAAAAGAAGAGACAGGGCTCTGATAAGACTGGATGACATTGCAGCCACGCATTCCCAACACCTAATCGATATGAACCGGCACATCGAAGATTTAGACAACCGAGGACGCAGGAACAATATCAGAATTAGAGGAGTGCCTGAGACCGTGTCCCAAGAACAAATTAGGCCGACCCTCACAGCCATATTTAACACCCTCATAGAAAGGCCAGAACAATCCCCTATTGACTTTGACAGGGAGCATAGGGCCCTCAGGCCAAGAGCACAAGACGGAAATCCCCCGAGGGACATCATTTGTTGTCTACCCAACTATTGCTTGAAGGAGGACATTCTTCAGAAGGCCAGGACCAGAGAAAAGATTGTGCATGAAGAAGCTGTAATCCAACTCTTCCAGGATCTGTCGCCCATTACACTCAAAAACAGGAGGGCCCTGAAGCCATTACTGGAGGTGCTACGACACAAAGGTATAAGCTACAGATGGAAGTTCCCCTTCGCGCTCCAAGCAAATTTCTTGGGAAAACAATATGTGCTTAAAGTACCAGAAGACCTCAACAAATTCTGTAACGACCTTCAGATTGACACCGTGGACCTCCCAGAATGGTACGCAGAATTCCGTCCGCCTCTAGAAATAAACAACCCACAATTTTCACCGGGACCATCCCATGCGCAGTCGCCTTACCAATCCGGTAAACACCGCAGGAACCCAGACAGGAACAGCTTCGAGCCTCCGTATCCCTCCAGAAATGCCAGAAGCCCGAGAGGGAGGGACGCGAGGGACTACTGACTCGATGAAGCAGCACACAAGCTCTGAACCTACAAACTGTGAACCCCCACCATCCTTTGAACAATACGAGCGTGTGACCGCCTAAGGTTAATATGCGCAAATGTTAACGCGAGCGCTACACCCGACTGCTAACTGTGACCACCAAGCATCTTAAGCTGGCCTCCAACGTTTGCTTAACCCATCTCTGCACCTGCCTCAGGGTGGCTCAGCTACTCCCCTGCCACCCCCCCCCCTTTTTTTTTTTTTCCAGCCCCACTTACAGACCAACGCAAAGTTTACCCCAGGCTAGAGCAACCTGCGATCAAGCTTGCACCTCTGTCTCCATCTGAACTGTGAGTACCACTAATCATACTATCTGTTGGCTTCCGGGAACAGCTTGGTACAGTACGCACCTGACTGCGGCATAACGCCTCAACGGATACCACCTGTGATATCCTGATCCCTATGCAGGTCACTTTAATCCTATCATTGCGGAGAGCTTTGCTACACGTACGGGACTGTAGCTGAACGGACTTAAATAGATACCTTAGGCCTAGATTCCTTGCTATCAGGTTCATTAGGCTCGTTAAACTGTAGAATTATTCAATGTTTACTTTCACATGCCGGGTTATGGAGGAGTATTACACTCCCACTTCTAGTTAGCAGTTTGATATGTTTTATCTTTATATGACCTGAAATGTTATTACTTAGGTTTGTTACTCTTTTTGAGTTCCCTCTCTTTGACAATTTTGTAAGTTCTTCACTGTTATACACTGTTGATAGAGTTTAAGACGCCACTTAGTAATTCGGGCATAGCCCAAACGCAGCACCGTCAATCCAGGCGACGTCTCACGCTGCTAAACCTCTATACAAGATTAGCTTTATGCCTGATCCCAGACATCCTAACCTCTTGGGGGGCACTCCCCCCGGCCTGAAGTCTTGGGTCCCCAGGTCCCATCGGACCTTCTTTCAGGGTAACCTACTAGTAGAAACACACCACGCTACTAAATAGCGCAACACGTAACACTACCTTGCTACTGCACCTCCCACTGTCCTCGCAGGGGAAGGGTCACCGTACCTTGGAACGAGTCAGACACCAGGCTGACTCCACCCCCAGGAGGGGCAGAGTGCTCTGCCCCTTTCAATCACCCTACACGTCTCACCTCCCCCCTCCCCCCTACCCACCTTTACTCCCTACCCGCACGACCGCCTCCTGACCCCTACACTATCCTTGCCCGCCTACACCCCACGATCGCGATAGGTCCAGATTATTGTTAGACTACTCCGTATCTCTGTACACCCCCCTCGCAAAGCCCCGCCTTCGCCATGGCATACGCTTTCCTAGGGAAAACACCTACCATCCTCTCCCATAATGTGAATGGTCTAAATATACCCGAAAAGAGGTCTAAACTGTTGAGGGAACTTAAAAAAGCCTGACCCTTAGTTGTGTTCTTACAAGAAACTCACTTTAAGAGCGGTAATACTCCTAGACTCACTGACAACACCTTTAACACGGTATACCACGCCACCAACCCCCTAGCCAAAACTAAAGGAGTGTCCATTCTCCTTCACAGAGATGCGCCCTTTGTGCTGCAGCAACAACTGGCAGACCCTGAGGGACGATTCCTATTCCTTAAAGGCTCATGGGAAGGGTCACCTGTAACTTTTGCCAATGTATACTTCCCGAATGTCTCCCATGTATCTTTTTGCACCAAAATTGTTGAGGACCTTAAATGGTTTGCCGAAGGATGTATCCTTCTTGGTGGAGACTTTAACGTTCCCCTCGCACCCCTCAAAGACACTTCAACAGGACACACCCAAGTTCCGTATAGAACGCTCAAGAGAATAAAAGCGCTGCTGCAGTCGCTGACATTGGTAGACACCTGGAGATCCATGCATCCCACAGACAGGGACTACTCCTTTTTCTCCGCACCACACAAAAAATACTCGAGAATAGATATGATATTCATATCGCAAAGGGACCTTGGCAATCTACTCTCAGCGGAAATAGGCATTATGGCCCTCTCTGACCATGCACCTACATCGGTCACATTACACCTAAAAACACCACACAAGTCTGTATTTAACTGGAGACTGAATTCCTACCTCCTCACCGACCCAACTGTAAAAGATGACATCCTACAAGCCATCAACACTTATTTTGCCCACAATATTGACTCTGACACGACCCCACTGAATAATTGGGAGGCACACAAATCTGTGATTAGAGGCGAACTTATTAAATGGGGAGCCCGGAAAAAGAAGGAAAGGGAAAATGAAATCCATCAACTCTCCCATCAAATAGCAAATCTTGAACTGCAACACAAACAATCCCATTCACTTAAAGTAGAACATCAATTGACGCAACATAGGACCGCACTAAGGCTTCTGTTAGACATGAAAATTAAACGCTCCCTATTTTTTAAGAAAAGCATTTTTTATGAATTTGGAGACAAGAGTGGCAAACAATTGGCAAAGGCTCTAAAAGATGCTACACTATCGAACCATATCCACGCTCTAAAAGACAAGGAAGGTTTTTTAAAACACAACTCGGAGGAAATAGCTGATATGTTCCATGCCTATTATTCTAAACTGTATAAACTTCCGGCCCAACACAAACCACCTCACCTAACGCACACACGACAGGATAACATACAGGATTTTCTACAGGATAGCGGACTTCCCTCCCTAACAGTAGAAGATACAAATGCACTTGAGGACCCCATAACTACCACTGAGATTGCGAACGCGATTGCCGACTTGAAAGCAGGGAAGAGCCCCGGGCCTGACGGCTTCACTTCACAATACTATAAAACTTACACTACCGCTCTTATAAAACCCCTCCGCTCAGCCTTTAATTTCTTAGCAAAGAACCAACATGACTCCCCTTCCTTTCTCATGGCGCATATAGCGGTAATTCCCAAGCCCAACAAGGAACACACGGATTGCGCAAACTTTCGACCCATTTCACTTTTAAACATAGACCTCAAACTCCTAGCCAAAATCCTAGCGAATAGACTAAAACCCCTTCTTGCGAAAATAATTGGCCCTGAACAAGTGGGATTTATGCCAGGGAGGGAGGCCCGTGACAACACCATTAAGGCCTTGAACTTAATACATTTTGCACGCAAATCTACCACCGAGGGCATGCTGCTCTCTACCGATGCCGAGAAGGCTTTCGATAGGGTTTCCTGGGATTACATGATAGCTACGTGCACACATATTGGCCTTGGAGGAAACATGTTGTCATGGATCTCGGCTCTCTATCGGAATCCCCAAGCCAAAATCAAAATTAATAATATTTTCTCAGACCCTATAACCATCCATAACGGTACCCGCCAAGGCTGCCCCTTGTCACCCCTCCTTTTTATCCTAACCCTAGAGCCTCTAATTAGAACAATTAACCTAAACGCTGACATCCAGGGCTTTACGTTAACCACTTAAGGACCAGGCCTCTTTTTCGGACTTGGTGTTTCCATGTTTAAAACAGTTTTTTTTGCTAGAAAATTACTTAGAACCCCCAAACATTTTATATTGTTTTTTTTCTAACACCCTAGAGAATAAAATGGCGGTCATTGAAATACTTTTTTTCACACCGTATTTGCGCAGCGGTCTTAGAAGCGCACTTTTTTTGGAAAAAATTCACTTTTTTGAATAAAAAAATAAGACAACAGTAAAATTAGCCCAATTTTTTTTTATACTGTGAAAGATAATGGTATGCCGAGTAAATTGATAACCAACATGTCACGCTTCAAAATTGCGCCCGCTCGTGGAATGGCGTCAAACTTTTAGCCTCAAAAATCTCCATAAGTGACATTTAAAAAATTCTACAGGTTGCATTTTTTGTGTTACAGAGGAGGTCTAGGGCTAGAATTATTGCTCTCGCTCTACCGATCGTGGCGATACCTCACATATGTGGTTTGACCACCGTTTTCATATGCGGGCGCTACTCACGTATGCGCTCGCTTCTGTGCGCAAGCTCGTCGTAACGGGGTGTTTTTAAAAAAAAATTTTTTTTTCTTATTTATTTTAATTTATTTTATTTATTTTTACACTTTTAAAAAAAAATAAATAAAATGGATCACTTTTATTCCTATTACAAGGAATGTAAACATCCCTTGTAATAGAAAAAAGCATGACAGGTCCTCTTAAATATGAGATCTGGGGTCAAAAGGTCCTCAGATCTCATATTTGGGCTAAAATGCAAGAAAATCTGACATTTAAAAAAAATATATACCTTTAAGAGGTATGGGCAGAAGTGACGTTTTGACGTCGCTTCCGCCCTCCTATGGTATAGAGACGAGTGGGGGCCATCTTAGCCTCACTTGTCTCTATGCCCAGCAGACGGAAGGACCCGATCGCCTCCGCCGCTACCGACGGCTCCGGTGAGCGGCGGAAGGTGCGGGAGGGCGGCGGGAGGGGGGGGTGTCACCTCTCCCGCCGCCGATAGCGGTGATCTCGCGGTGAATCCGCCGTGGAGACCACCGTTATCGTACAGCCGACCGCCGCCTGAAGAGATAGATATCTCGGTTGTGGCAGCAGCTGCTGCCGTTACCGAGATATCCCTCTTCAAAAATAGGACGTACATCGTCGTGCGGCGGTCGGCAAGTGGTTAAAGGATAAAGAATACAAAGTTGCTGCTTATGCCGATGACCTCCTGTTCTTTCTCACCAATCCCCACATCTCGATACCTAACCTACACAAAGTATTTCAAACCTTCGGGTACATATCTAACTTTAAAATAAACCAGTCAAAATCAGAAGCCCTGAACCTCACCCTGCCACAAAACATCCTTGAAAATCTACAAAACAATCACCCCTACAAATGGGAACGAGGCACCCTTAAGTACTTGGGCATAAATTTATCTAGTGAACTTGAAAAACTATACGATGTAAACTATAAACCCCTACTTGCCATGATCAAAAAAGACCTTCTCAAGTGGAAATCAAAAATGTTCTCTTGGTTTGGTAGGGCCTCGATATTAAAGATGACAGTGCTCCCCAAACTTCTGTACGTATTTAACGCTCTACCAATAAAAATCCCAGAACTCTTCTTCACAACATTAAGCCAAATCCAAAGACAATTTCTATGGGCAGATAAGAAACCTAGGATCCAATTCCGACGCCTAACATTGGCTAAGCGAGATGGGGGCATAGGACTGCCGGACTTCAAAAAGTACCACCAGGCTACCCATATCACGAGAGTGATAGACTGGCATTGCCACGGACTAAATAAAGATTGGGTCCAGCTGGAAAGCAATCTGGCACAACGCAGCACCCTATACCTCCCATGGTCGCTCCACTCCAGAAGGCCCAAACTTATAGGCCACCCATTAATCAAAACCACAATACAGGTTTGGCAGACGCTGGTAAAGTCGCAAAAAATCGCAACAAACCCAGGTCCCCTGACCCCACTCACGAATAATCCCGAATTCATTCCAGGCCTACACCATAACATGCCACAAAATTTTTTAGTACACACTTGCATGTCAGGTACGCGAGTTAAGACGTTAGAAACGCTGGCCGCAGAGGTGGGGGAGCTGTTTCCTGGAAGTTGGTTCTACATCCAGCTAAAGGACTTCCTGGTCAACAACAAACACAAAAATCAATTTAGCCTCCCATTAACTCAGATTGAGCATATATGTTTACAAAGATCACCAGTAACGAACACCACTTCTCTTGCATACTCGATGCTAACTCAAGCGTCTCAGGCTGACAAAAATAAATTCAAAACAAAGTGGGAACGTGATCTCAAGACCAGCATATCTGAGGAGCAATGGAATAAGGCATGCGTTTTGACACACAAGTGCTCCTTGAGCTCTAAATATCAGGAAATATCCTATAAAATTCTAGCTCAATGGTATATTACGCCACAAAAAACCAGGAGATGGTCTCCCTCCACCTCAGACACATGCTGGAGATGTAATACAGACACAGGTACCTTTCTGCACATATGGTGGGAATGTCCACTAATACGAACCTATTGGGACACAATCAGATACTGGGTTAAGCATATAACAGAAACTCGCTTGGAATTGAATGCGGCCGCTTGCTTGATCAATCTGGTACCCATCAATATATGCCGCTACAAAAAATCGCTGTCCAGACACCTACTCACGGCCGCTAAAACACTAATACCAATCCACTGGAAAACAACCAAAGCCCCGGCCATTACAGACTGGCTAGATAGAGTACAATATATCTACAAGATGGAGGAGATAGTGGTAACCAAACACGAGAATAGCACAAACTTTAACAAAACATGGCAACCATGGCTGGCCTTCACACTCTCCCCTGAATTTCGTGCTCTCAAGGATTAATCCCGTCGGCACCTCTGGATCCTTAACATGGTGGGGGCAAGGTTTGGACTGACATAGAGCATCTATAACAAACGGAGTTGGATACCATAGCAAAGGGCTGATCACAACCCACACCCCCCCCCCTTTTTACCCCCTACACCTTCCCCTCCCCTGCCCCCATGTCCCCCACACCACATATCCCCACATAGTGTACGCTACTCACTGTATTCAATCGTGCACTCTCCCCAACTTAGTCACTGACTAAATTGGAACACCATAGAGATGTATTTATATGCTTTATTGTTTACAGACTGCCTGAAATAATATATGTATCCAAACGTTGACTGTAAACGTGATCTTAATTTCAATAAAACCTTTGATTGTGAAAAAAAAAAAAGAAAACCTGTGGCTTGTGTAACTAAAAGGCAGGCTTTATCCACCTGCTGGCTTGTATACAATTTTAATCAATTTTTAAGCATTTAGCCAAGGCACCCCTGAAGAAGCTTTAAGGCACCCTGTTTAAAAAAAGGCTGCTCTAAACTACACCTTTTGAGATGAATTGGCCACAAACCAGGTCTTCAAATCTAACATCAGGTCCTGATCCTACAAATGCTCCTTTGGCTAAATGGGCACCATTTCCCATGCACATCAACATCAATAAAGTACATCACTCCTAAATAAACAATCCCTGCAGACAAACAAATTAATTAGCATTCCAGTACATAACATTAAGTGATAAAAAAAATGTCAACGAACAATATAAAATCAAAAGTGACCACACATGTACATAAATAATGCTAGAGCACCCATGTCTGATAGATGAATAATGGTGCCTAATGAATGTGGTTCAAAAGTTACTTATAACATGGAACAGTTAGTGCTATGGGTCTTCATTTTATCTCCAGTGCAATCTTCCTACAGCTACATGTGTGCCACACAGTGAAACACTTCCACCAATTGTGCCTTTTGAGTGTGCTCTCTCCTGGTCATATAAGCCATATACACTCCACAGGGGTTAATCCTATCTCTTCCCTCCTTAAAAGAGAAGTTCAGGAATATGAAAAAAAGTCAAACTCGCCTAGATGGCTGCAGCACCAATCCCAGCTGCAGTTGTCCCCCGCCACCTCTAATGCCGCGTACACACGAGCGGAACGTCTGACAGAAAAAGTCAGACAGAAGCTTTTCATCGTATATTCCAATCCTGTGTATGCCTTCATCGTACTTTTTTATTTTTTTTTTACAAAAATTCTGACCTACCTAGAAATACATGTTTTAAATATTTTAGATGGAACCAATTCCTATCAGGAAAACCGTTCATCAGTATGCTGTTCTGACGGACTAAAAACGACGCATGCTCTGAAGCAAATACGAGAGGGAAGCTATTGGCACTTTTTCTAGTGTCGTCGTACATGCTGTACATCGCCACGTTCTTAACAATCGGACTTTGGTGTGATCACGTGTATGCACGACAGTTTCAGTGGAACTCCGTCAGAACAACCTTGGAAGTTTATTCCGACAGGAAAACCGGTCGTGTGTACGTGGCATAAGACAAAGAACTGAGCGATCAAACACCATTGATTGCTCAACTCTTGGTCCTTAGTCTACAGAAAGCCGGTGACTATCAGTCACCAGCTCTCTGCTCTGCCCCTCCGGTGCTCACTGGAGTGCAGAGTTGTGGAAAGGGTGGGAGCAGCTGGCTCAGGCTTGCAGTGACTCGCTGAGAGCCTGCGCCAGTTGTCAGTCCAAGCCTGAAATGACTCTGTGACGTCACAGGGAAAACGGCTCACAGGGGTGTAGAATGAACTGCACTCCTGTGACCCATTGGAGAAGTACAATCAAACAATCTTTGGCCATACTTCTCCTTTAAGGCTTTCTCTGGGCACATCTCTTAGGACTCCATCGAACCTCAACAGGTTTAGCAACAGTCCCAGCACAGCTTCATAAAACGGGCACATCATTGTGCTTTCCATATAACACAAGTTTATTACAATAAAAGTTTAGGAACACTCACATTGACATAGGCAGATGGATCGCTTATCAAATTCCTATATGCCGCTCTCTCTCTGGCTAATACAGATCAATCCTGCTTCTTCAAATGCCTAGGAATGCTCTTAGCATGAAGGGCCTAACACTTTCAGCTACGTCTTACTTGTTACACTCCTAGGACTTCATCAGAGAGCGCAATCCTAAGGGTGTAATGCGTAAGGCGGAGCCACGTGTAAGAGGTCATCATGCTAGGAGCAATCCCCGGAGGTAGTGAGAGCAGGATTAATCTGTAATAACCAAAGAGAGGTAATCACGCCAGGAGCATTCCCAGGAGTTTTGAGCCACATTGATTGCACTTCATTAATTATGCACCATTAGTGATCTATCACACATGGGTGCTCTAGCATTATTTATGTGCATTCGTAGTCACGATTGATAATATTATATTGTTTGTTGACATTTTTATCACCTAATGTTACGTAGAGGCTTCTACTAATACATCCCTTTGGATGTAGGGATTATGCATTTGGGAGCACTGCACTTGTAGTACAGGAACCTTTTTCTAAATCAGAGCGACTTGAGTAATTCCTATTAGAACAGTTCCATAGTACAGAATGGAGTGCGACTTGTCAGCTGGCTAAGTCGCCTGACAAGTCGCCCCTGTGTGAACCGACACTTAGGGTTTAGGACTGAAATTAAGTTTTCTGTGTGAGGATTGGGGGTTTGTTTATAGTTCTCCCACAGACACATACTTTAAACTCTTGTGGAAAGAAAAATGGAGGCTGTTATAGCCAGGGGGAAAAGACAACTCCACATTCATACCTATGGTTTTGGTATGGGAAGTCAAACATACTGATAAAGATGCAATCATCGGGTATCTGCACATTTATGGCTCTAAAGCATGAGGGGACACAGGTTATGGTGGACCTATAACTGGGTTGACTAACATGAATTCCTTTATACAGCTTAATGGGATAAAACGTTTAATGAAACATTTTTCTTTTGGCATATATGTACTGATTAGGAGCAGTAGAACACTTCTGCATGTGATAGTTCCTAGGCACCCTCTGTTCTTTTAACCTCACGGGAGGCTCTGGACTCTTGACATTATCAGAGGTATACCCTGCCCTACTCCTGTCTTTGATCACTGGATTCCACTAACAGTGTTATCAGAGGGTAGAATATAGGAACCAGAAGACCTGCCTGCTTAAGGTTGGCCTCCACTAATACGATGGCTACTTGGAAATGCAGTCTAATAAATTAGACAAATCAGCAGCCTACGGTAAGTCTTAAGGCCCATACACACGATTTGACTTTTCGACCAACAACGGTCCGATGGACCTGTTTTATTGGACAATCCGACCATCTGTATGCTCCCTCGGACAATTGTTGCTTTTTCAACAGACAAATGTACATGCTCTCAAACTTTTCGACAACAAATGTCCGATAATCCGATCGTATGTAAAAAGTCCAAAGTACAAACACGCATTCTCAGAACCAATGCTAAACATCAGCCAACAATAGCAGAAGTTGCCCAAAGGGTGGCGCTAAAGAGCTGAAAAACCACTTGATTTGGTGAAAGTTGGCTGAAAATGTTCTATCGTGTGTATGCAGAACAAGATTCACAGCCAATGCCCATTTGAACAAAAATCCACGGAAAAGTCCGATTGTGTGTATGAGGCTTTAGATCATCCACAAATGTCTTACTCAGTTTGAAGGATGAGTTTGCCTAGGCCTGCTGGTCTAGCCCTGTCCCATCTTTATTTCATTTTTTTTAATCCATTGCTTGTAACAAAATATACAGTGCCTTGAATAAGTATTCATACCCTTTGACATTTTCCACATTTTGTCATGTTACAACCAAAACCCATAGACCAACACAAAGTGGCACATAATTGTGAAGTGGAAGGAAAATGATAAATGGTTTTCAACATTTTTTTACAAATAAATATGTGAAAAGTGTGGCATGCATTTGTATTCAGCCCCCCCAAGTCAATACTTTGCAGAACCACCATTCGCTGCAACTAGGACTGTAATGCAACGTACACACGATCAGATTTTCTGCCAACAAATGTTGGATGTGAGCTTGTTGGCGGAAATTCCGACCGTGTGTATGCTCCATCGAACATTTTTTGTCAGACTTTCCGCCAACAAATGTTGGCTATCGGGTTCCCAAAATTTCCGCCAACAAATTTTTGTTGTTGGACTTTCCGATCGTGTGTACACAAGTCCGTCGGACAAAAGTCCACGCATGCTCGGGATCAAGTACGAGCCGGAAGCACTTGTAAAACGGTCTTGTAAAACTAGCGTTCGTAATGGAGATATCTTATACGTCACTACGTTTGGATTTGTTGGCCAACATTTGTGTGACCGTGTGTATGCAAGACAAGTTGGAGCACATCCTTTGAACAAAAATCCATGGTTTTGTTGTCGGAAAGTCCGATCATGTGTACGGGGCATAAATCTTTTTGGGGATGTCTCTACCAGCTTTGCACATCTAGAGAGTGACATGTTTGCTCATTCTTCTTTGCAAAGTTGCTCATGTTCTGTCAGATTGGATTGGCCTTCATAATGCTGTTTGTTCACTAAGGTTCTCGAACAAACCTCTGAGGGCTTCACAGAACAGCTGTATTTATACTGAGATTAAATTACAAACAGGTGGACTCTATTTACTAATTAGGTGACTTTTGAAGGCAATTTGTTCCACTAGATTTTAGTTAGGGGTAGAAGAGTAAAGGGGGATGAATACAAATGTACGCCACACTTTTCACGTATTTATTTGTAAAAAATGTGGAAAACTATTTATCGTTTTCCTTCCACTTCACAATTATGTGCCACTTTGTGTTGGCCTAGCACATAAAATCCCAATAATAAAAATTTACATTTTTTGGTTGTAACATGACAAAATACCTTCTCTCTAGTGCTTGCTGTCCCCTGTAGACAGACTGCAATCCTGCGGTAGTCTTATGCCGCGTACACACGAGCGGACTTCTCATTGGACTGAACTCCAAAGGAATTTTCAACAGAGTTCCGCCGAAACAGACTTCCCTACACACGATCACACCAAAGTCCAATCACTTAGAACGCGATGATGTACTAGAAAAAGGAAGTTCAATAGCAAATAGCCAATAGCTGCCCTTTTGTAGTTTTTGGTCCGTCGGAACAGATTTTCTCATTAGGAACTGGTTGCGGCGGAAAGATTTGAAATGTTCTATTTCTAGGTCCGTCAGAATTTTAGAAAGAAAAAGTCAGATGAAGTCCACACACGATCGGAATGTCCGACAGAATGATTCCGTCTGACCTTTTCTGCCGGAAAGTCTGGTCGTGTGTACAGGGCATTAGTCTTTGTTAAATGACTCCCTTGTCAGAAGTACAGTGCTATGATTGTTTAGGCATCATTTAGGGTCAGCATCCACTTCCTAGACTAAGATTGGCCAGAGATTACACAATCATGTAAAAAGTGGTGCTTCTGCTGTTCTTGGCTGTCTTCACAATAGATCAACCTCTACTGCAGCCCCTCACCTTATGGCCCCATTCACATCATTGTGTTGGGGAAATGGGCTGCTCTGTGTGATGATGCCGCCTGAAAAGAAGCTCCTGTTTCTTTTCGGGGGACAAGGTTCATGTGATTTGTCTGCCGCGTGACAATCGCGGGAAAGCATCGCATTTGGGATATCATTGAAAGACAATAGCACCCAAATGCATGCAGCACTTTGAGCTGCGATTGCCATGCTATTTGGGATCACGGGCAGAATCGCAGGGGCTTTTGCCCGTGATCTCAAATCGCAAGATGTCAACGGAGCAGTAGCAGTCTGATCACTGGGGGGAGGGGATACTGAGGAAATGTTTCTCTGGTTCTGCTGCAAATGGATGACAATGGCACCTTTTTAAAGTGGTTGTAAACCCTTACAAACCACTTTGACCTACAGGTAAGCCTAGATTAAGGCTTACCTGTAGGTCCAAGAAATATCTCCCAAACCTATACGGTTTAGGAGATATTTGGCGAAGACGGGCACCGCTGTCTACGGCGAATGCGCCGTAGACAGCGGCGCGCAGGCGCACTGAGCGTGGCATCCTCGATAACGAAGATGCCGCGCGTCTCGGCTCCCATGCGCATGCGCGGGAGTGACGTCATCGCGGCTTCGCCGAATGACAGCGGCGGAGCTGCGAGACCCACCGAGAAGATGGATGTGGCGGACTACAGGGGACAGCGGTGACTTCGCTGGCTCCTGTGTCAGGTAAGTGACACATAATGGGCTACTATGCGATGCATAGTAGTCCATTATGCTTTGCCTTTGCAGGGAATGAAAGAGGAAGTAAGCTCATCAGGGTTTACTTCCTCTTTAAGTCGGCCATACATGGACCGAAATTCTGCCAATTCAGCAGTGACCATCCAAATTTTGATTACCTGAAAGGTATTTTTGATGAGACTCACTTCTTATTTTTTTACTTGCTTGCTCTATATTTTCATGATTCATATACAGTTTTATAGACTCCCTCTAGAAACTATTTGCATGTCACACATCGCATTCAGCAAATCTGCTGAGTAGAAATGAATTAGATACAGGAAGAATTTATTCTTTTTCGATCAGTCTGACAGACTTACACTTAGAATGAGAAACAGCGGAGCACAATCACCCTGCGGCACTACCAAGGCTGCATTCGAAATGAGCCAAAATGGTTGCCCTGCATGTGTGTGTGTGTGTGTGTGTGTTTGTGTGTGTCTGTATATATATATATATATACACACACACTGTATGCCGCATATTTGGCTCCATAAGACGCACCTGACCATAAGATGCATCTAGGTTTTAGAGGAGAAAAACAAGAAAAAAAATATTCTGAACCAAATGGTATACTCAAATATTTACAAGTGCCAATTAAAAGGAGCCTGACTTGTGCCTATGAAATGTAGCCTGACCAGTGCCAAAGAAATGCAACCTTGCCAGTACCCATGAAATGCAGCCTTGCCAGTACCCATGAAATGCAGCCTTGCCAGTACCCATGAAATGCAGCCTTGCCAGTACCCATGAAATGCAGCCTTGCCAGTACCCATGAAATGCAGCCTTACCAGTACCCATGAAATGCAGCCTTATCAGTGCCAATGATATGCAGCCTGATTAGTACCCATGAAATGTAGCCTGATCAGTGCCAATGAAATGCAGCCTTACTAGTACCCATGAAATGCAGCCTTATCAGTGCCAATGAAATGCAGCCTTACCAGTACCCATGAAATGCAGCCTTATCAGTACCAATGATATGCAGCCTGATTAGTACCCATGAAATGTGGCCTGATCAGTGCCAATGAAATGCAGCCTTACTAGTACCCATGAAATGTGGCCTGATCAGTGCCAATGAAATGCAGCCTTACCATACAGAGCTCTGTCACATCACGGATTGGAATATCCTGGCTCCCACTATAACAAAGTCCCGCCTCCTATGATACACGTCACACTGATTCAATGTATCATTGGATCAGTGTTCCATCTATCTAGGAAGCGGCACTTTGTTACAGTCCTCCACCTCACACAGATTGGCATTCCCTGGCCAGGACGTCATTACATCTGCCTGTCACTCAGAAGACAGAGCAGTCGTGTTTTTAAGCGAAAAATACGGTATAGAGACACACACACACAGTATTGTGCAAACGTTTTAGGCAGGTGTGAAAAAAATGCTGTACATTAAGAATGCTTTTAGAAATAGAAATGTTAATAGTTTATTTTTTATCAATTAACAAAATGGAAAGTAAATGAATAGAAGAGAAATCCAACTCAGATCAATATTTGGTGTGACCACCTTTTGCTTTCAAAACAGCATCAATACTTCAAGGTACACTTACACACAGTTTTTGAAGGAACTCAGCAGGTAGGTTGTCCCAGACATCTTGGAGAAACAACCACAGATCTTCTGTGGATGTAGACTGCCTCAAATCCTTCTGTCTCCTCATGTAATCC
Organism: Lithobates pipiens; assembly: GCF_037356315.1. NCBI lineage: Eukaryota > Metazoa > Chordata > Amphibia > Anura > Ranidae > Lithobates > Lithobates pipiens. Next base: position 479,687,636 of record NW_027507718.1, on the reverse strand, counting down.
CAGACAGACTCCATGGTAAGATCGGGGCTCTGTGGAGACCAAACCATCACTTCCAGGACTTCTTGTTCTTCTTTACATTGAAGAGAGTTCTTAATGATATTAGCTGTAAGTTTAGGGTCGTTGTGCTCCTGCAGAATACATTTGGGACCAAAAAAATGGAGAAACCCCCTAGAAGTGGGACTTTATAGGTACTACCATATTCACATACGTAGGAAAATATATATATAAAAAATGTTTTATTATACAAAAAAATACATAATTACAATATCACAGAAACATATAAATAATCAAGGATGCATAACAATACACAAAAAATCATGGATAGGTGTAATGGAGTAACCCAAACCCAACGACGTTTCAGAGATGAGTCGTATTCTCCTTCATCAGGGTTTTTTTTTCCGGGTAACACCATATATCCTAATCACTAGATAGGTACATTCTAGCCCCCAAAACAATTTTAAAATAAATGCAGAAGAGACATCCTGATGCAGGGGCCAATCCGAATCCCGTCCAACCAGATATTCTTTAAAGAGTATATAGATGGTAAACAAGAAAAAGGAAAATTGGAAAAGACAAGGGAATAATATTGCATTCCCCCACTTAATCACCTATCCTATCAGCCAACTGCAGTCCAAAATATTGGACCAACAGGGGGCCTACATGTGCACTGGGGCCCAGAAGAGGCTGGAGAATCTTAGTCAAACAGTGATGTCGCTTACAGGCCACTAATAAACAGGACAGGGACGCATCAAGGGCCCCCGGGGTCCCATGAAGTTGTACCCACTGCACAGACTGGGTTCAAGTCATGGCCCCACCAAGTATGCCAAAACCAGTGTCTGTCTCCAAGCCCAGGGCCCCCTGTTGGTCCGATATTTTGGACTGCAGTGTGGCTGATAGGATAGGTGATTAAGTGGGGGAATGCAAAATGATTCCCTTGTCTTTTCCAATTTTTCTTTTTCTTGTTTACCATCTATATACTTTTTAAAGAATATCTGGTTGGACGGGATTCGGATTGGCCCCTGCATCAGGATGTCTCTTCTGCATTTATTTTAAAATTGTTTTGGATGCTAGAATGTACCTATCTAGTGATTAGGATATATGGTGTTACCCGAACAAAACCCCTGATGAAGGAGAATACAACTCATCTCTGAAACGTCGTTGGGTTTGGGTTACTCCATTACACCTATCCATGATTTTTTGTGTATTGTTATGCATCCTTAATTATTTATACGTTTCTGTGATATTGTAATTATGTATTTTTTTGTATAATAAAACATTTTTTATATATATATTTTCCTACGTATGTTAATATGGTAGTACCTATAAAGTCCCACTTCTAGGGGGTTACTCCATTTTTCTATCCTTCTGGGGATGTGGTAGCAGATTTATTTCAGATAGCTCTGTTTCACATTTGGGACCAATCACACTTTCCATTTTGACAAATGATAAAAAATAAACTATTATCTCTTCTATTTCTGAAAGCAACTAATGATACATTCTTGGCAGGAAATCCCCTGGCCAACTGCTGAATGTACACAAAGGAACCAGGGATGATGGCTGAAATCATTACCCAAATATGGCAATGCTGATATTTGATCAATGACTGGCAGCTGATTGGGGGATCAAGAATGTGCGATTGCTTGGTATAATACTGTTGCCTGCACAGCCAACAGTATCTTGGCAACCAAGGTATGTGTCTGGCCTGCAGGCTGACCATGCACTGAGAAAGGAGTGTCCAGTATAGTGCTGCCCTCCACCATACCTCCATGCAATAAATTAATATACCAGTTTGTCACAGGGACCAGTATTTGTTGTGTGGTGGTACAACACAATTCTAAAGAGTGCCTATGACACTCTTTATGAATTCCAGGGATTATTTGAAGTTTGTATCTTCTCCATGTGTGTCTTAAGAAACACATGGAGAAGATACAGACAGTACTGCTCACAAGTTTTTTATTCTCCTGTGTATGGTCTGGGAACACTGATTTTCCCGGTGAAGAATTAATTGATCCTTTTGATATGTTGCATTATGATGCTGCTTCACAGACAATGAAAACGTCAGATAGCTGAGCTCCTTATTCCCGTCGGATGACTGAATATTACATGATGAAATTTCACTGATGATTATATGGTCTGAGGTTTTGCGGGAGACGACATATGACGCATGATCATTGGGTTTTGATAACCTACAGGCCTGCATGACTCGAGAGGCATAAGCCTTTTCTTGAGTCCACGTCATCTGGTAAGCCTCCTTCCCTTACTATGGTGGTGGTGTCATTGCTTCCAAATGTCATATCAGAGGTTGAATTTCACTTTTCATCTTTCTTCACTTCACGTTTGGAGTTGTGATTCACATTGCACACTTTGAAGCGTGTGACAAATATTCACTCAATAGACTTTATTTGTTTATATATTTTTTTTCTTTATGAAGTTTATGCAATTCATTGCTTTGTTAACCTTTCACTGATATTTAAGGTATTCACATGGCTTTTTGCAACTCAAGCGCCACACTTTTTGGGTTTAATTATTGTATTGTACTGTGTAGTCTTCAGTAGTGTTGGCAGCTAGGTTGCTTATATTTTTGGTCACAGCGCAGTATTTTCCACATACAAAAACCGGGACCGATATGAACCACATAAACACGCCACAAGACTTACAACATAACATAGACCTGAGGTGTGCCCTGGTCTGCATGCCAAAAAAGGGGGCATACCCAAGATAAGTAATGGAAGATTGTGGAGATAAAAGCTGAGTGCCCTGAAAAAGGGGAATGGGAGGGAGGTTATCGCGCACCGGAACAGACAAGGACCACAGGTGAGAGGTCTGCTTAAATTCCCCCCTGGACTCCTTCCATAAATTCAGGCCACCATACTGGTCTTCTTATATTTCCCATAGTTTATAGACGCTATACCGTTTGCATAAACCAATCAATATATGCTTATTGGGAGTTTTATTTACCAAAAATAAGTAACAGAATACATATTGGCCTAGATTTATAAAATATTTTATTGGTTGTGTTTTATAGCAGAAAGCAAAAAATATTGTTTTTTCTTTCAAAATTTTATAGCGCAAAAAACAACAACACAGAGGTGATCAAATACCACCAAAGGAAAGCTCTATTTGTGGGGGGAAAAAATTACATAAATTTTGTTTGTGCACACTGTCGCATAACCATAATTGTTAGTTAAATTAACAGTACCATATCACAACGGAATAGTACCACTGGATTGGCGCAGGGCCAATGTGGTGCCTATATTTAAAAAGGGAACAAAGTCTTTACCAAGTAACTATAGACCTGTTAGTTTAACTTCTACAGTTGGGAATATACTGGAGTGATTAATAAAAGACCACATAGACGAGTTTTTGCAGGAAAAAATATTTTAAACAACAGACAGCATGGACTCATGAAAGACAGAAGTTGTCAGACAAATCTGATTTCTTTTTATGAGGAGGTAAGTAAAACCTTGGACAGAGGGGTGGCGGTGGATGTGGTATACTTGGATTTTGCAAAAGCGTTCGATACAGTTCCCCACACACGGCTCATGTGTAAGGTAAAGTCTACAGGTTTGGAAATATCAGTTTGTAAATGGATAGAAAACTGGCTAAAAGACAGAATTCAGAAAGTAGTGGTTAAAGCGGAGGTCCACCCTAAAGTGGACCTCCGCTCATCGGAACCCTCCCCCCCTCCGGCGCCACAATTGGCACCTTTCAGGGGGGAGGGGGGTGCAGATACCTGTACAGTACAGGTATTCTGCACCCACTTCCGGGATAGCTCTCTGCGGAAAGGGGCGTATATTACGCCCCTTTCCGCAAGTGCCCCGCTGCCTGCTGGGAAACACACAGATCCCAGAGGCAGCGGGGAGCGTCCTTATTGCGCAGCGCGATTCGCGCATGCGCAGTAGGGAACCGGGAAATTAAGCCGAAAGGCTCCATTTCCTGATTCCCATACCCAAGATGGCGGCGGCAGCACCCGACATACGATCTACAGATCGGCTTCGGGTGCCGACATCGCAGGCGCGCTGGACAGGTAAGTGTCACTATTTTAAAAGTCAGCAGCTGCAGTATTTGTAGCTGCTGGCTTTAAAAAAAAAAAAAAAAAACCGGAGTCCCGGTGGACTCCCGCTTTAATGATTCTTACTCTGAATGGTCTAAGGTTATCAGTGGTGTACCCCAAGGTTCAGTGCTGGGACCCTTACTTTTTATATATTTATAAATGATATTGGGTCCGGGATCAAAAGTAACATTTCTGTCTTTGCAGATGACACCAAGCTATGCAGTGGAATAACGTCCTTACAGGATGTCTCCAATTTACAAGCCGACCTCAATGCTCTGTCTATTTGGGCGACTATGTGGCAGATGAGGTTTAATGTTGAGAAATGTAAAGTTAGGGGGAGTACAACTGGGGGAATCCATAGTGGAGAAGGATGTGGGGGTTTTGGTAGATCATAAGCTCAATAATAGTATGCAATGCCAAGCTGTGGTTTCCAAAGCGAGAAAAGTCCTTTCTTGTATTAAGAGAGGTATGGACTCCAGAGAGAGAGATATAATTTTGCCCCTGTTCAAATCATTAGTAAGACCTCATCTGGAATATGCAGTTCAGTTTTGGGCACCAGTTCTCAAAAAGGATATCGGGGAACTGGAGAAAGTGCAGAGAATGACAACCAAACTGATAAGAGGCATGGAGGAGCTCAGCTATGAGGAAAGATTAGAGGAACTGAATTTATTCACTCTTGATAAGAGGAGATTAAGAAAGGATATGATCAACATGTACAAATATATAAGGGGTCCATATAGTGAACTTGGTGTTGAGTTATTCACTTTACTGTCAACAAAGAGGACAAGGGGGCACTCTTTACGTCTAGAGAAAAAGAGATTTCATCTCTAAATACGGAAAGGTTTCTTCACAGTAAGAGCTATGAAAATGTGGAATAGACTCCCTCCAGAGGTGGTTCTGGCCAGCTCAGTGGATTGCTTTAAGAAAGGCCTGGGTTATTTCCTAAGTGCACATAATATAACTGGGTACTAACATTTATAAGTAAAGTTGATCCGGGGAAAATCCGATTGCCTCTCGGGGGATCAGGAAGGAATTTTTTCCCCTGCTTTAGCAAATTGGATCATGCTCTGCTGGGGTTTTTTGCTTTCCTATGGATCAACTGTGGGTATAGAATTGGGTATATGGGATTGTATGATATTGTTTATTTATTTTTTTGTGTTTGAACTGGATGGACTTATGTCTTTTTTCAACCTGTGTAACTATGTAATAAAGGGGTCATGAAGGGCGTTAAACCTTCTGGAGGTCAAGTGATTGAAGTGGTTATAAAGGTAGAAGGATTCTATGCATTAACATAAAAAAAAACCTTCTGTGTGCAGCAGCCCTCCCAGCCCCTATAATACTTACCTGAGCCCCTATCTTGATCCAGCACTGTGGGGACTTTCCCTCATTAGCTGAGACAGCAGCGGCTGCCATTGGCTCCCTCTGCTGTTAATCACAGCCAGTCAGCCAGTGAGGAGAGGCAGGGGGCGGGCTGAGCCTCGGCTCCATGCCTGAACACAGGGCAGCGGCTTGGGAGTCCCCACAGCAAGCTGCTTGCTCTGGGGGCAGTTGGCAGGGGGGGAGGAGCCAGGAGTGCTGGCAAGAGACCCGAAGAGAGGAGGATCCAGGCTGCTCTGTGCAAAACCACTACAAAGAGCAGGTAAGTATAACTTTTTTTTTTTTAACAGCCAAGATTTAATAACACTCTGCTTCCAGAGTCGCATTAGTCATTTGATGATTGCTTTTGGACTGTTATTCTGTAATATACTGAACATACTGATGAAACATGAAGAGGAAGGTCAGGAGCAGAGCTGGTGAGATGACTTCACTGGAAGATATGATAAAGCAAGTTGCCATTGTGGTGCAGAGTATTGTTCCTCTATAGTAAACATATTGGTGCCTAATAACCTTTTCCTTCTTTTCAAATGACAATAAAATAGCTGTACTTCTAGTGCCACCTCTTGGTTCCCGGGATTACTGAAAAATAAAGGCCTCCTTTTAGTCCAAAATAAATACCGTAAATAAATGAAATGTACCATTTTATTTCATTAATAATACAGAGGGACAATAAAGTCATTTTTAAGAGTAATACCAAGTGAAAGCAATCAGTAGGAAAATAATGTTATCCAGTAAACTGGGCAGCTGTGCTAAAGTCATAAAGCTTGCCCATTTCTTGTACTCTGAGCTCTCTGCAATCTCCTGCAACCAGTCTTCATGCAGATCCTCACAGGTTCAGTGGTGGTTTACCACGTGAAGCCTGTCCTAGGTTGAATAGCAAGTTATGGAGGTACCTGTGTGTGTATTAATAGGTGAACATTTTAAAATACATTTCAGCTTTACTTTAACCCCTTCGCACCTAAGGGTAAAAGAAATATTAATGCCTAAGCACAATTACCGTATTTATCTGCGTATAACACGCACCCCAAGTTTAGGAGGAAATTTTTAGGAAAAAAAACGTTTAAATGGCCATCAATGCAGCCTTATCAGTGTCCATCTGCAGCCTTGCACAGCGTCCATCTGCATGCTTGTCATGCCGCGTACACGCGATCAGACTGTTTAGCGGACTTAACCCGGCGGACAAACCGCCGGACTTTGAAGCGGAGGTCCGCCAGACTTTCCGAACGAGCAGACCTGCCCACACACAACTGGACTATTCCGGCGGAACTATGGAGGGAGTCCGCCGTACTTTTGAAATGAACGGACTTGCCCACACACGGAGGAAAGTCCGTTCATTTTGAACGCGTCTCCAGGTAGCCGGGACTAGCGAAGGAAGTCAATGTCGCCGACTTCGGCGGCGAGATTGACACGGTTCTGGCCCCGTCACCTGGTATGGACTTAAAGGGGAAGCCCTACGCTGAAAAAACGGCGTGGGGGTCCCCCCCAAGGTCCATATAAGACCCTTATCCGAGCACGCAACCCAGCCGGTCAGGAAAGGGGGTGGGGACGAGTGAGCGCCCCCCCTCCTGAGCCATCCAAGGCCACATGCCCTCAACATGGGGAGGTGCCTTGGGGAAGGGGGGCCCTGCGACCCTCCCACCCCAAAGCACCTTGTCCCCATGTTGATGAGGACAAGGGCCTCTTCCCGACAACCCTGGCCGTTGGTTGTCGGGGTCTGCAGGTGGGGGGCTTATCGGAATCCAGGAGCCCCCTTTAATAAGGGGGCCCCCAGATACCGGCCCCCACCCTATGTGAATGAGTATGGGGTACAATGTACCCCTACCCATTCACCTGGTGAAAAAAATGTAAAAAAAAAAAAAAACACCACACAAGGGTTTAAAATAATTTATTGCACAGCTCCAGGGGTCTTCTTCCGTCTTGGGGAGTCTTCCCGCTGGACTCCTCTGATATCTTCTGCTAGCTCTTTTACTGGCTTTCTTCTTCGTCTTCCAACTTCGGGGGTCTTCTCCCCCTCTTCGGTTCTTCTTGCCAGGCCTCCGCTTTCTTCCTTTAGCTCTTTTACTAGTGGTGGTCAGGTCTTCTGTCGCCACCGCCTCTTCTTCCGACTTCGGGGGTCTTGTCCCCCTCTTCGGTTCTTCTTGCCGGGCCTCCACTCCTTCTTCCAGCTCTTTTACTAACGGTGGCCCGGTCTTCTGTCGCCGCCGCCGCCTTCTCTTCTTCTTCCTTGAGATGTTGACTCGACGCTGTCTCTGGCCACAATGACAGGGACGTGTTGCGCGGCGACTTATATAGGGACAATGGGCGGAGGATGCTGGGACTGTGACATCACCCGGTGACCCCGCCCATTTTCCCTATATAAGTCGCCGCGCAACACATCCCTATCACTGCGGTCAGAGACAGCGTCGAGTCAACATCTCAAGGAAGAAGAAGAGAAGGCAGCGGTGACAGAAGACCGGGCCACCGCTTGTAAAAGAGCTGTAAGAAGGAGTGGAGGCCCGGCGACATTGACTTCCTTCGCTAGTCCCGGCTACCTGGAGCCACGTTCAAAATGAACGGACTTTCCTCCGTGTGCAAAAAAATCTGTTCATTTCAAAAGTCCGGCAGACTAGCATACACACAGCCGGATTGTCCACCGGACTCGCAGTACGGCGGACAATTTTTGAGTCAAAATTACTTTCAAAGTCCGCTGGACTTTTGGGGAAAAAAAATCAGCCGGAGCCCACACACAGGCGGTTTGTCCGACATACTCTGGTCCACCGGATAGTCTGATTGTGTGTACACGGCATCAGTGTCATTTGCAGCTTTCTCAGTGTCATTTGCAGCCTTGCAGCCTTCTCAGTGTCATTTGCAGCCTTGCATCCTTGTCAGTGTCATTTGCAGCCTTGCATCCTTGTCAGTGTCATTTGCAGCCTTGTCAGTGTCATTTGCAGCCTTGCAATGTCCATCTGCAGCCTCCTCAGTGTCATTTGCAGCCTTGCAGCGTCCATCTGCAGCCTCCTCAGTGTCATTTACAGCCTTGCCCAGGCTGCACTTAAACTGCAGTGACATGTCAGTGTCACTGCAGTTTGAAAATGGCACGCCGATATACACAGAGCCGGTCCTGTGTATCTCGGCTCTTCTCGGCTCCTCTCGTAACGGAGTGGAGGAGCGTGCGCCGCCGATAGCTATACATAGCCGAGTGTGCTCGGCTATTCTCAGCTAGTTCTGCTCAGTCACTCCCAGTCCGGCCCTTTGATGGACATAACACAGGGACTGGGCGTGACTGTGAAAGGAGCAGAGTGCTGCCCATATACATACATAGCCGAGTGTACTCTGCTAGGCTCGGATAGCTTCGCTCACAGTCACGCCCAGTCCCTGTGTTATGTCCATCATAGGGTGGGACTGGGCATGACTGAGCGAGAATAGCCGAGTACACTCGGCTATGTATAGATATCAGCGGCACTCACTCCTCCACTCACAATCAGTGGGGGATCAGCATATAACACGCACCCGTGATTTTCCCCTGATTTTAAGGGGAAAAAGTGCGTGTTATACGCCGATAAATACGGTATGCAACTTTTTGCAAATTGGGCTTTCATTTGGTGATAAATGGTAATGGATATCTCCTGATTTTATATATATATATATATATATATATATATATATATATATATATATATATATATAATCTCAATGGAAAACTGCCCCCCCCCAAAAAAAAATTATAGATTTACTGGCTCCTTCCTCTGCTTTCCATCCTGACAGATCCAGGATGAGGGGAGACCTGAGGAGGACCGGGGAGCAGAGAGGGAGGAGGACACCGCTGAGAGGGAGGAGAATATGGGGAGTCGGGGACCCGGAGAGAGGGAAGAGGACACCTAAGAGAGGGAGGAGGACAAAGGGGGGCAGTCAGGGGTGATCGGTGCAACGTTGGGGGCAGTTAAAAGCACAGAATTCCCTCTATAACTTTTAATAAAGCACCTGACAGCCACGGGAGGGAGAGGAGTAGAAGCGGCTGTCAGAAAAGCCACACAGGGAGATCGGTGCTTTTAACTGACCCCACCGCCGCACCGATCACCTATGATGCTGCCCCCCCCCCCCCCAACTGAGCTTGAGGGCAACTGGTCCGATACAACAATCCGAAGATACTCGTGAAAATGCTCGGTATTGGCACCGATACCGATATTAGCATCAGTACCGGTGCATCCCTACTATTTACCCTGATGGACAGCTGTCAACGGAACGTTAGATGATTTCTCCTCCAGCCCTGATGTGGTAATATCTCAGATTTTTGCATTTTTATTTTGACAATGGTAACTGGAAAAACTAGAGGTCACTAAAAAGACAGCGGCTCTAACCCACCACTCCATCCAAAACGAAAAAATAAAGTTGATTTTAGATACAGATTAGAAATGCAGGAAAGGTTAGTATGAGGGTTAATGTTAGGTTTGTGGTTACAAACGTTAGTATGAGAGTTAATGTTAAGTTTGGGATTACAGGGAAGGTTAGTATGAGGTTTAGTGTAAGGTTTGACATACAGGGAAGGTTAGTGCTAGGGTTACAGGAAAGTTTAGTGTTAGGTCTTTCCAAGAAGTACTGAAAAAAAGTGTGGGAACACATTCAAGATTCCCCTCTCTGTGCCCCTGCAGCCTCACTCTGCTCATCAATGTGGACTCACTGTGCCCATAAATGCAGCCTCACTCTGCTCATCAACGCAGCCTCACTGTGCCCATCAACGCAGCCTCACTGTGCCCATCAACATAAGCCTCACTGTACCCATCAATACAGAGTCACTGTGCCCATCAACGCAGCCTCACTGTGCCCATCAATGCAGCCTCACTGTGCCCACCATCAATGCATTCTTACTGTGCCCTTCATCAATGCAGCCTCTCTGTGCCCATCATCAATGCAGCCTCACTGTGCCCATCATCAATGCAGCCTCACTGTGCCCATCATCAATGCAGTCTCACTGTGTCCATCATCAATGCAGCCTCACTGTGCCGATCAATTCAGCCTCCCTATGCCCATCATCAACGCAGCCTCACTGTACCCATAATAAATGCAGCCTCACTGTGCCCATCATCAATGCAGCCTCACTGTGCCCATCAACGCAGCCTCACTGTGCCCATCATTACAGCCTCACTGTGGCCATCAATGCAGCCTGACTGTGCCCATCAAATGCAGACTCACCTGTGCCTGGATTATACACAGCATGGATCTCCCACTGTGTCACGGAGTTTGGGTCTGCAATGTTCAGCAGCCGGCTACTGTAACAAAGTCCCACCTCCTAGACTGGCAGCAGCTCCTGTAATAGATGGAACACTGATTAATACAGGGAAATGTAATTAGTGTTCTGTCTATCACAGGAGCCGGTCTAAGAGGCGGGACTTTGTTACAGTGGCCAGCCGCTGAACATTGCAGTGTGTGAGGTACACAAGAGGAGGAGGGAGGGAGGGGAGGACTCTGCACCTGAGCCTCCCAGGATTGGCCCTGGGCACCTCTGCAGCCACAGCGCAAAGCTGACCCAGGGTAAGGCGGCCTACTAGGACATTTCCCGCTATCCCAGTAGGCCAGTCTGGCCCTGCTGCTAACGGGAGTGGCGTTCTTGCTATGGAAAAGGTACAGGAACGCTGTTCCCATGCATTCCTGCAGGAATTGAGCCCTGGGTCTGGCATTACAGAGAAGGTTAGTATGAGGGTTAATGTTAGGTTTGTGGTTACAGAGGTTATTATAAAGGATAGTGTTAGGTTTGGTGTTACAGGGAGGGTTAGTGTTAGGTCTGGCATTACAGGGAAGGTTAGTATGAGGGTTAATATTAGGTGTGGGATTGCAGGGAAGGTTTGTATGAGGGTTTGTGTTAGGTTTGTGGTTATAGGGAAGGTTGTTATGAAGGCTAGTGTTAGGTTTGGTGTTACAGGGAGGGTTAACGTCAGGTTTGAGATTACAGGGAAGGTTTGTATGAGGGGGATAGCGTTAGGTTTGACGTACAGGGATGATTAGTACTAGGGTTACAATAAAGGTTAATTTAGTGTTAGAGCTACAGACAAAATAGTTGGGGGTTAGTGTTAGGTTTGGGGTTACAGTTACTGGGAATCTAGTTTGAGGGTTAATATTATGTTTTGGGTTAGAGGAAAGGTTAACGTTAGAGTTACAGGGTTACTGTCAAATGCTTTTGCAAAAGTATGAGGGTTAATGAAAGTTTTAGGGTCGCAGGGAGGGTTAGCAATTGGGTTACAGAAAAGGTTCATATGGGGATCAGTGTTAGAATTGAGATTACAGAAAAAGGTTAAAATGAGGATTAGTATTAGGTTTGGGGTTACATGAAAATTTAACATGGGGGTTAGTTTTAGGTTTCTGTACAGGAAAGGTTAAAATGAGGGTTATAAGAATGGTAGAATGGATCGCTGACAGAAGCGACTGGTGAAATCCATAAATAAGTAGTAGTGATAAATAAATAAAATAAGGGTGGTGGTGGTGGTCCAGTTTTGATTTGAGGGGAGTTAGTCCCTATTCCTCTCTGGATTCAGACCTATGTTATAGGTTCTAGTTGATGGTAGGAGCAGCAGCCGGATCAGAAGAGCAGAAGTAATTCTATGGTAACAAGAGAAGATAGAAGAAAGAGCAGCGCCGCTCTAAGCGTAATAAATAAGTTTAAAAAAGCTTTAATATGCTTAAAAAACACACTCACATTCTAGCAGTGTTAAACAGGCATTTGGGTAAAAAGTTTTTTTCTCTCAGCTGTGCCGGATGCTCCCTCTGTGTCTCTGGCTGGGCAGCAGTGATGATGAAAAGTCCCTGGCCGCTGCGGTGGTGTCTGTATCTCCGAGGCTGGTGGTTCACACAAAGGCATCTGTAATGCTTTCCGTCTATCTATTAAGTTCTTGTGGTAAAACCAAGGAAGCTTAGACATCTGAAGTGTATCAATGCTTTACTAAACAGGGAAAAATCTGCACATACAAACTGTAGGATGAACAATACAACACAACTTATAGCTTACAAAATATGCCTACAAATATAAGCATGTACAATATGTACACATTAAGTGAACTGAACAGTTACTCAACTTAGGGGTCAAGATGTCCTTCATAGTTCCTTGCTCAGAGTCCAACTCACAGCATCTCCAAAGTTATCATGGCTTCCGGGAAGCCATGTCTTCCTCTTTGTCCTCCCAAAAACCATCTGTTGTCCCAAACATGTTTCTTACAAACGCTCCCCAAGCCCCTCCCACCCATTTCCTGCATACACCAACTTCCTGTAAAGAACATCCTGTCTCAGTTATTTACATATCAATGGAGGGGGAAGTGCCTCTATGAAAATATGCTGTTACTAAACCTAACTCTATATTATTGCAATAAAGTCACTATACAAATGGCCATAGCAACACAGCATGTCAGCAGGGCATGTCAGCTGGAGAAGATAGTGGGCGTGACTTGAGTGCTCGCGTTTGGAGCAGGCCTGCTCCTTCATCAGGCAGGTTTTAGGGTTACTGGGAGGGTTAGTAATTGTGTTACAGAAAAGGATCGCTTTGGGATCAGTGTTAGAATTGAGGTTACAGAAAAAGGTTAGAATGAGTGTTAGTGTTAGGTTTGGGGTTACAGGGAATGTTAGGATAAATTTACATAGTAGTTACATAGTAGGTGAGGTTGAAAAAAAAAAAGACACAAGTCCAACCTATGTGTGTGATTATAAGTCAGTATTACATTGTATATCCCTGTATGTTGTGGTTGTTCAGGTGCTTATCTACCGTATATACTCGAGTATAAGCCGAGATTTTCAGCCTCTTTTTTGAGGCTGAAAGTGCCCCCCTCGGCTTATACTCGAGTCATCGCTGTCTGCCCGCTCGATCAGCGTGTCGAGCAGACAGACAGCGGCCATTCTATCATTCAAAAGCCGCGCCTCCGGCTCCGCCTTCGCCTGTGATAGGCGGAACACTGAATTTCCCAGCAGCCTGTGTTCCGCCTATCACGGACATCGTATCATCCTCGTACTACGGACGAGGATGATACGATGTCCGTGATAGGCGGAACACAGGCTGCTGGGAAATTCAGTGTTCCGCCTATCACAGGCGAAGGCGGAGGCTTTTGAATTTTACAATGGCCGCCGAGGCGCCGACGAAGAGGGCACGGGACGGAGGCAAGGCAAGGCACGGCACGGGACGGAGGCAAGGCAAGGCACGACACGGGACGGAGGCAAGGCACGGCGGCAAGGCACGGCACGGGACGGAGGCAAGGAGGCAAGGCACGGGACGGAGGCTCGGGACAAAGGCTCGGGACACAGGTAGGCTGGACACACACACACACACACACACACACACACACACACACACACGGATGGATGGATGGAGACACACACACACAGGGATGGATGGATGGAGACACACACACACAGGGATGGATGGATGGATGGATGGAGACACACACACACAGGGATGGATGGATGGATGGACACACACACACACAGGGATGGATGGACGGACACACAGGGATGGACGGACACACAGGGATGGACGGACACACAGGGATGGACGGACACACACACAGGGATGGACAGGCATGTCTCACCCTCGGCTTATACACGAGTCAATAAGTTTGCCAGTTTTTTTGGGGGTAAATTGGGGGCCTCGGCTTATATTCGGGTCGGCCTATACTCGAGTATATACGGTAATAGTTTTTTTAAACTATCAATGCTCCCTGCTGAGACCACCGCCTGTGGAAGGGAATTCCACATCCTTGCCGCTCTTACAGTAAAGAACCCTCTACGCAGTGTAAGGTTAAACCTCTTTTCTTCTAATTTTAATGAGTGGCCACGTGTCTTATTAAACTCCCTTCCTCGGAAAAGTTTTATTCCTATTGTGGGGTCATCAGTATGGTATTTGTAAATTTAAATCATATTCCCTCTCAAGTGTTTCTTCTCCAGAAACACTTGAGAGGGAATATGACGTTCAGTGCTCGCAACCTTTTTCATAACTAATATCCTCCAGTCCATTTTTTTTTAGCTTTGTTGCCCTTTTCTGTATTCACTCCATTTCCAGTGCATCCTTCCTGAGGACTGGTGCCCAAAACTGGACAGTATACTTCAGGGGAGGCCGGACCAGAGTCTTGTAGAGTGGGAGTGCCTATCGTCTACTAGGACCCCCAGGTCCCTTTCCACCCTTGACTCCCCCAGAGGATGTCCCCCCCAGTGAGTAGATTGCATTCATATTTTTGCCATCCAAATGCATTATTTTACATTTTTCCACATTAAACCTCATTTGCCATGTAGTTGCCCACCCCATTAATTTGTTCAGATCTTCTTGCAAGGTTTTCACATCCTGCGGAGAAGTTATTGCCCTGCTTAGCTTAGTATAGTCCGCAAATACAGAGATTGAACTGTTTACCCCATCCTCCAGATCGTTTATGAACACATTTAATAGGATTGGTCCAAGCACAGAATCCTGGGGGACCCCACTTTCTACCCCTGACCATTCCGAGTACTCCCCATTTATCACTACCCTCTGAACTCACTCCTGTAGCCAGTTTTCAATTCATGTACTCACCCTATGGTCCATGCCAACGGACCTTACTTTGTACAGTAAATGTTTATGGGAACTGTGTCAAATGCTTTTGCAAAATCTAGATACACCACGTCTACGGGCCTTCCTTTATCTAGATGGCAGCTCACCTCCCCATTAGGGATGAGCTTCGAGTTTGAGTCAAACTCATGTTCGACTTGAACATTGCCTGTTCGCCCATTCGCTGAACAGCGAACAATTTGGGGTGTTCGCGGCAAGTTTGAAAAGCCGTGGAACACCCTGTAAAAATCTATGGGAGAAATCTAAAGTGCTAATTTTAAAGGCTTATATGCAAGTTATTGTCATAAAAAGTGTTTGGGGACCTGGGTCCTGCCCCAGGGGACATGTATCAATGAAAATAGTTTTTTTTTTTAAACAGATGTTTTTTCCGGAGAAGTGATTTTAATAATTCTTAAAGTGAAACAATAAAAGTGAAATATACCTTTAAATTTCGTACCTAGGGGGTGTGCATAGTATGCTTGTAAAGTAGCGCTTGTTTCCTGTGCTTAGAACTGTCCCTGCACAAAGTGTCATTTCTGAAGAAAAAAAAGTAATTTAAAAGCACTCGCAGCTATAATGAATTGTCTGTTCCTGGTAACACAGAGAACAGTCATTGAAAGTCACTGATAAAAAAAAATGTGTGGGGGTCCCCCCAAATTCAATTACCAGGCCCTTCAGGTCTGTTATGGATATTAAGGGGAACCCTGCACGTCACTGGGGAAGCCCGGGTTTCCCCTTGCGTCAGAGGGGGGTGGGGTCACGTCACATGTGGCCCCATCCTCAGCTAAGAGACCTGTAAGGCTGCCGGTATTCCCACGGTGTCTCCGTTGGAGACAGGATGCGCTTCGCTGGACATCATCCTTGGTCCCTGGAGCTGGAGAGATCATCCATCTCTGGACCCTGGAGAGGAGATCACCCATCGCAGGATACCAAGAGTGGAATCTTTTTTGAATTTTTAATAAAGGACTTATACCAATGGTGTGTGTTTTCTTATAATTTTTTACACTTTCTTTGTGAAATGGTAGGGGTACAATTTACCCGTTACCATTTCAAATAGGGGGGCCGGGATCTGGGGGTCCCCTTGTTAAAGGGGGCTTCCAGATTCTGATAAGCCTCCCGCCCGCAGACCCCCACAACCACCGGGCAAGGGTTGTGGGGATGAGGCCCTTGTCCCCATCAACATGAGGACATGGTGCTTTGAGGGGTCACAGACCCCCAAAGCATCCTCCCCATGTTGAGGGCATGTGGCCTGGTACGGTTCAGGAGGGGGTCGATCTCTCGCCCCGCCTCTTTTCCTGCGGCCTGCCAGGTTGCATGCTCGGATAAAGGGTCTGGTATTATTGTTTTACACAATGGCCACCTTTTCACTCTCCTCTTCACTATCCCTTCCCCACTTTATTTATTTATTTTATCTTCGTGTGCTTTGTCACGTTTTGTGTTGCCACTTGCATGTTTGATGAGTAGGGTGTCGGTCCTCGGGCCAACCATGAAAGTCTTGTGGGAGGGTGGACATAGGCCTTCTGGCTTGGTTCACCCTCTCTTTGGGGGGGTCTTCCTTTGGGGGAGCCCCTACCCAAGTACCTGGGTGGGTCGGTTTTGGCAGACATTCCGGAGAAAGGCGATCGTCTGGTTTCAACCAGATGGGCCATGTATTGGTATTGGGCCTAACGCCCTGGGGGATCAGGGTAAGGTCCTTCCTAGTGGAGGACAGTAGACATCCGTTGTACGTTTTTGTGTTCTCTCTTGATGTGTGTGCACTTTTTTTGGCACCGGGTGGAAGTTTTTGGGTGTGTTTTCCACGCCACAGGCTTTTCAATAGAAAAAATAAAGGGTCTAGTATGGATTTTTGGGCACACCATTTTTTAAAAAAATTGCCGTGAAGTTCCCCTTAAAATTCATACCAGACCTGGTATGTCTTCGGATGTTCGAACAAATTTATTGTCTGTTCTCATGTTCTGATGCAAACTGAATTGGGGGTGTTCGGCTCATTCCTACTCCTCATAGAAGATTAATAGATTGGTTTGGCAAGAAAGATTCTTCCTGAATACATGCTGATTACTGCTAATGATACCGTTTTCATTACTAAAATTTTGTATATAGTCCCTTATCATTCCCTCCAAGAGTTTGCATACTATTGATGTTAGGCTAACTGATTTGTAATTCCCAGGGATGTATTTTGTCTCTTTTTTAAATATTGATGCTACTATTGGCTTTCTCCAATCAACTGGTACCATTTCAGTCAGTAGACTGTCAGTAAAAATTAGGTACAATGGTCTGGCAAATCCTAAATTCCCTAAGAACCCTCAGGTGCAAGCCATTTGGTCCCAGGGACTTATTAATGTAAAGTTTTCCAAGTCTATTTCTAATTCTGTCCTCTGTTAGCCATGAGGGTGCTTCCTGTGATGTGTCATGAGGATAAACACTGCAGTTTTGGTTACTGAAGCCCCCCGATTCCCTTGTGAAGACTGAGGAGAAGAATAAATTCAATACCTTCGCCATCTCCCCACCCTTTGTAACCAGATTTCCTTCATCATTCTTTATGGGGCCAATATGGTCTGTCCTCTCTTTTTTACTGTTTATATACTTAAAGAATTTCTTGGGATTTTGTTTTGCTCTCCTCCCGCTATGTGTCTTTCGTGTTCTATCTTAGCCGCCCTAATTGCACCCTGATGCCGTGTACACACGACCGGACTTTCCGAAGGGATTAGTCCGTTGGAAAATCCGATCGTGTGTGGGCTTGTCCGATCATTTTTAGAAATAAAAATTAGACGCACCTACAAATAGAACAAGTTTCAAATCTATCCGATGGACTCAATTCCGACGGACTAAAATCGGGAAAACCATTCATCTGTATGCTGGTCCAATGGACCAAATACAAGGCAAGGGAAGCTACTGGCTATTGAACTTTCTTGTTTAGTCCCGTTTACGCCATCACGTTCAAAACAAACTGACTTACGAATGGACTTAGTCTGTTCGTGTGTGGCAAAGTCCGTTAGTTTGGAAGGTCCGTCGGAACTCCGCCGAAAGTCAGTCGGGAAGACCGTCGGACCTAGTCTGCCGGAAAGTCCGGTCGTGTGTACGTGGCATTTCATTTCTTGTAACATTCTTTTAAACTCTGAATACTGATGATGATCCCTCAGCCTTGTATTTTTTGAAAGTTCTCCTTTGCTTTCATAAGCATTTTTACATTGGAGTTAAGCCATCCAGGACTTTTGTTCGCTCTTTTAAATGTATTTCCCAATTGGATGCACTGGCTAATGCCCTTATTTAATATGCTCTTGAATCAAACCCAACTCTCCTCTGTGTTCTTTGTTCCTAAGATTTTATCCCAATTTATATCTTCTAGCAAGGTTCGTAGTTTAGAGAAGTTGGCTCTTTTGAAATTTGGTGTCTTTGTATTCCCCTTATGTTTCCTATTTGTGTGATTTATACTGAAGCTAATTGACCTGTGATAACTGTTTCCTAAATTGCCCCTTATTTCCACATCTTTATCAGGTCTGTATTGTTGGTAATCAGTAGGTCTAGTAACGCTTTGTTTCTAGTTGCTGCATCTACCATCTGACCCATGAAATTGTCCTACAAGACATTTAGGAACTTGCGAGCCTTAGATGAATGCGCAGTTCCTTACGCCCAGTCTATGTATGGATAATTAAAATCCCCCATTATGATGACACTTACCATCCTTGCTGCTAATCCAAATTGTGATAGGAGGTCCAGCTCCCCCTCCTCCCTCAGGTTAGGGGGCCTATAGCATGCTCTCAGTATTTTCCCCTTAGCTTCATCCCTTTGGAGCTCTACCCACAAGGATTTCTCCTCCTCTCTAGCTCCCTTAGTGATGCCACCTCTCACATTCACTTGTACATTATTCTTGATATACAGGCATACTCCTCCCCCTTTTTGACCCTCCCTGTCCCTGCGATAAAGGGAATACCCTTGAATGGTTGCCAGCCAATCCTGAGACCTGTTGAACCAAGTCTCTTAAATTCCTACAAAATCAAAAATCCTCCTTGTACAACAGTATCTTTAGTCCTTCCTATCTTGTCCGCCAGGCTCCTGGCATTGGTGAACATGCAACATAATGCCATGGTTAGTGCTAGGTTTGGGGTTAAAGGAAAGGTTAATGTTAGGAATACAGGACAGGTAATATGAGGGTTAATGTTAGGTTTGGGGTTATATATAGAGTAGGGTTATAGGAAAGGTTAGTATGGAGGTTAATGTTATGTTTGGGGTTACAAGGAAGGATAGTGTTAAGTTTGGGGTTGAAGGAAGAGTTAGTTTGTAGGTAATTTTCTTGTTGAAAACTGCCAGCATCATTCTTCTGACACTGGAAGATAATGTATCAGTCAGCAATGTATCACCCCATATTTATAATATGTAGGGTTTATTATAAGGGAGATGCAGCCCTAAAGCTCCGATGTGACATTAGGCATAGTCCTTATCTGCTGTTCACATTCTTCATATCTAGGTTTCCCTGAGTGTTTTAACTATCTGAATGGTGTCTATAAAAAAGCCTGGAAGGAGCTCACCTCCGCTGCTTTTCACACATTAACAGCAGTAATCACAGAAGGAACATGAGCGTTCCCCAAGTGGTAATTCAAATAATCTCTCCTTCTTATGAGTTCACTTTAATATAGAACGTATTCAGCTTACTCTGGCCAAGAGATAGCATCAGCTATTCAGTTTTAACTCAGCGCTCCAGCAGCAGTTACATAGAAAAAAAAAAAAAAGAAGTGCTCCATTATTCACAAACGACTTCAGTCCGAGTAAAATAATCAATAGATCTCCTTGCTGTGCAGACTGTTCATTTAATGTTGCTGAGCATTTCCCCTTTATTTACCTCTTCCTCCGCTGCAATCCCTGCTGAATATTGACATTCTCGCATTGACCATATGTCTCCGGTTTCCACACTTCACTTTCTATCTTGCTGCACTAAACATTCTCTGGAGGAGAATAACCTCTTATATTTCTAGATCATGATCAATCTGAATCACTGTGTGCGGTGCAGAGGAGGTCAACGGCTAGAGTTTGACGATTCTATGCTGGAGATTTCTTTGGCACCTGCCCAACTGTCTCTATTTAGGAAAAAAGGGTCCTCTTTTGGGCTCAAACACCTTTGTTCTTCTTACAACTGTTCCTCTTTTAGGTGCGATCAATGGATCTGTATGATCATAGGAAGCCTATCGAGGAATTTGTAGTTAGGATGGAATTTGGCATATGGTGATTGTAGCCTTCTTAGTGCACGTGCAACAACACCATGGAGTAATGTCCTTAATACTATTTTATCATCACTCTCTATTAGATTTTCAGGACAAGGTTTCAAAGGTCTAACCCCTCCTTTTAGGCCCCAGTTGTATTGATAAATGGAGAGCTAGCAATTTTGGATAATATGAATTGGGGTCAATGGAAGGGACCTCTATTTAGGAAGGACAGGTCTTATTTTGGACCCAGATGCCTTTGTTCTTCTTTTCAACATAATTGTCCCCCTTTTAGATGTGATCAATGGATCTGTATGACTACAGGAAACCTGTTGATAAGGGATTTGAAGTTAGGATGGAATTTAGCATATAGTGATTGTAGCCTTCTTAATCCACTTGCAACAATGCTATTGAGTATTATCATTAATACTATTATATTATCACTAATTGTTAGATTTTCAGGAGTCTACCCTCTTCTTTCAGGACCCAGCAGTACTGATACATCGGGGTTTAGCAATGTTGGGCGATACGCATTGGGGGGTCAATGGGAAGGGCCTCTATTTAGGAAGGACAGGTCTTAGTGTGGACCCAGATGCCTTTGTTGTGCTTTTCAACATAATTGTCCCCTTTTAGATGTAATCAATGGATCTGTATGACTAGCTACATGAAACCTGTTGAGAAGAGAATTTGAAGGTAGGATGGAATTTGGAATTTCAGGGGTCTTCCTTTAGGTCCTAGCAGTACTGATACACTGAGGTGTAGCAGTTTATGGTGATATGAATTGGGGTCAATGGGAAGGGTCTCTATTTAGGAAGGACAGGTCCTATTTTGGACCGAGATGCTTTTGTTCTTCATTACAACAAAACCATCCCCTTTTTCAGTGTGATCAATGGATATGTATGAATATAGGAAGTTAAGAGGGGAATTCGGTGTTTGTGTTAAATTTGGCATACAGTGATTGTAGCCTTCTTGGTGCACTTGTGGTAAAAAAAAAAAAAAAAAGTAAAATTAATATCTCCTAAATGTACATAATTTCTCTTGTGTGCAGCAGCTGATGATGACCCCGGGTCATGCGCTCTGAAGGATCGGCATACTCTTGCCATTCCCTCAGAGCTGTGTGCCGCGACTGAGACAGGAGAGATTTCATCGTGGCTCATCCAGTCAGACGGCTAGAGTCCCGTAACCCGCAATGAAGACCAGGTGAAGATGGAAGCCTCTGCAGTGGTGACAGCCCACTGCTGGAGGGCTTTATTTTAAGGTAAGCCTTTCATAATGTGCTAGTATGTGGTACATACTAGCACATTATGATATTGCCTTGCAGGTGGAAACTTTTTTTTTCTTAAAGAGTTTAATACTGCTATATATATATCTATATATTGTGAGGTGTTAGCTCTGCAGCGGGTGTATGTGACCCCCTGGATGGGTTCACAACACAAAATCAGGCACAGCAGACAGCATTGTAGGTAAAAAAAAAAAAAAAAAAAAGATGCGGTTTATTCATGCTACATGCAGTAAAAAATATAACAGCCAAAACAAAAGAAAAACATGAAAATAAATCCTGGTCAGCTTGACCTCTAAATACACACATAGATTCCCTGTCTAACAACTGAGTGCAGCCTTGTGCTGCACCAGTCCCTGTCTCTGTTGTAGAGGTTTGCCACACAGGCGTTAACTCACCGCACAGAACAGGTGTCACACTCCCCAGTCTATACAACACAAAACTGGTTCCAGGATGGAGCATCTCCCTAAGCATGCTGGGGTTTTTTGTAGAGGTCTTAATGCGCCCACTTACTTCAGCTGGGCTCATTAACTCTTCTCCTCTAGTTGTACAAGTCTGCATAAAGCCTGAATCTAGGGCACACATATTTCCCATCCTGGATACAACCAGGTGACTTTACCTGCCTGCTGCCACATACCCCCCCCCCCCTCTTGTTTCAACCTTGGGGTTGTAACACAAGCAGTCAGACACGCATGTATCCGAGACAAAGCATCCACATTCCCCATTTTAACACCAGGGCGATGCTTAACTGTAAAGTTAAATTCCTGTAGGGCCAGGAACCACCTATTTACCCTTCTATTGGTCTCCTTGTTTTGAGCCATCCACTTTAAAGGAGCGTGATCAGTCACCAGGTCAAAGTGCCTACCTAGCAGATAGTACCGAAGGGAATCTAGAGCCCACTTCACTGCTAAACATTCCTTCTCAATCGTGGCGTAATTTACCTCATGGGACTTCAACTTCCTGCTGAGGTAAATGACTGGGTGCTCTTCCCCGTTCCAGACCTGGGATAACACTGCTCCTAACCCAACGTCTGATGCATCAGTTTGTACAACAAAGTCCTTATAGAAGTCTGGTGAGTACAACACTGGCTGGCTACATAAGGCTGTTTTTAAGGACTGAAATGCTTCTTCAGCCTCTGGGGACCATTTAACCATGACCGACTCTTTCCCTTTTGTCAGGTTGGTGAGGGGCACAGCCTGAGAAGCAAAATGGGGAATGAATCGTCGATAATAGCCAGCGATTCCCAGAAAGGCTCGTACCTGTTTCTTGCTGTTGGGACGTGGCCAACTCTGTATGGCCTCGACTTTATTGACTTGGGGTTTTATCACCCGCCTCCCAATAGTGTACCCAAGATA
This sequence comes from Lithobates pipiens, assembly GCF_037356315.1. NCBI lineage: Eukaryota > Metazoa > Chordata > Amphibia > Anura > Ranidae > Lithobates > Lithobates pipiens. Next base: position 479,664,847 of record NW_027507718.1, on the reverse strand, counting down.
TTTGGCCTCCTCCTGTCCAATGGTACACTTCTTTGGATTGGCCGTAAACCCAGCTTCCCGGATAGAGTCTAGGACTGCTTGTACTTTTGGCAAATGTGAGACCCAGTCTGTGCTATGGATAATCACATCATCCAGGTAAGCTGCAGCATATTTCTGATGGGGCCTCAGAACCTTATCCATTTTCCGCTGGAATGTTGCCGGTGCATTCTGTAACCCAAACGGCATTCTCTTATATTGGAATGCCCCATCTGGGGTTACAAACGCAGTTTTCTCCTTGGCTGACTCGGCCAGGGGAATTTGCCAATACCCTTTGGTGAGATCAAGAGTTGTCATATATCAGGCTGTTCCCAGCCGCTCAATCAACTCATCTATACGCGGCATGGGGTAGGTGTCAAATTTTGTAACTTTATTCAATTGTCCAAAATCGTTACAAAACCGCCAGCTCCCATCAGGTTTGGGCACTAGTACGATAGGACTGGACCAGTCACTCTGGGACTCCTCTATCACACCCAATTCCAGCATCCTTTGAACCTCCCCACGCATTGCCTCCCGTCGGGCCTCTGGTATTCTATAAGGTTTTCGTTTTACCCTTTCTCCTGGCGGGGTGATAATGTCATGCTCTACGCCAGATGTTTGTCCCGGCAGCTCAGAAAAAATCTCTTTGTTACGAAGTACAAACTCTTTAACCTCCTGTTGTTGGGCTTTCGATAAGGTGTCTGCTATTCCAACCTCAGGAACTAAGCAATCAGGCTGTGCTTGTGACAAAGTCTCTGCGACTAGGGATTCCCTATCCCTCCAGGCTTTCAGCAGATTGACGTGATAGATCTGCTCCGGCTTTCGCCTTCCTGGCTGTCTAACCCTGTAGTTCACCTCACTAATTTTTTCAATTACTTCGTATGGACCTTGCCATTTGGCCAGAAATTTGCTTTCAACCTTAGGGACTAGCACCAAGACCCTATCCCCCGGGGAAAAAGTACGGGTCTTGGCCCCACGGTTGTACACTCTCTGCAGTGCTAACTGCGCTTGGGTCAAATGTTCCTTTACGATTGGCATTACCTGTGCAATTCTATCTTGCATCAGGGCGACATGCTCAATCACGCTCCTGTGAGGAGAACTCTCATTTTCCCAAGTTTCCTTGGCGATATCCAGCAGCCCTCTTGGGTGTCTCCCATAGAGCAACTCGAAGGGTGAGAAACCCGTAGAGGATTGGGGTACCTCCCTAATGGCAAACATCAGATAGGGTATTAGACAGTCCCAATTCTTTCCATCTCTATCCACCACCTTCTTTAACATTTGTTTTAGGGTTTTGTTGAATCTTTCAACCAACTCATCTGTTTGGGGGTGATACACAGATGTACGCAATTGTGTCACTTTGTACAATTTGCATAGTTCTTTCATAACCCTGGACATAAAGGGTGTACCTTGGTCCGTAAGCAGTTCCTTACAAATACCCACGCGGCTAAAAACAAGAGATAGCTCTTTGGCTATGGTTTTGGCCGAGGTATTTCGAAGAGGAATTGCTTCCGGATAACGGGTGGCATAGTCCAATATAACCAAAATGTACTGATGCGCCCTAGCAGACTTCATTATCGGACCTACCAAATCCATTGCGATCCTCTCAAAGGGGACCTCAATGATAGGAAGAGGTACCAGCGGGTTACGGAAATGTGGCATAGGTGCCGACTTCTGACACACAGGGCAGGAGGAACAATAATTTTCTGTTTCCTTCATGACCCCAGGCCAATAGAACCTCTGCAGTACCCTCTCTCTGGTTTTTTCGGCCCCCAGATGACCTCCCAGAATGTGCCCATGGGCCAATTCTAACACCAACTTCCTGTAAGGTTTGGGCACTACAAGTTGCTCAATGGTTTCTTCTGCCCTTTGAGCCACTCGATACAGCAGGTCCCTTTCCATAGTGAAGTAAGGATAAGTGCAAGTCTTATCTGGGTTCACTAACTCGCCATCTATTTTCACCACATTTTCCCGTGCCTTTATTAGGGTGGGGTCTTTTAACTGTTCTGTGGCAAAATTTTCCCTGTGAACCTCAAGATCCGAAAACTCCACAGATGGCATGTTTTCATCTGAGGATGTTGGCTCCTCCCCAGTTTCTCGAGTTTCCCCCGCCAATACCGACAAGGGAAATTCAGGAGAGTCCTCACCACTCCCAGAGGAATTCTGGTCATCTTCCTGGTTTATAGGGGCACCAATGGGGGGCTCAGGACAATCCCAGAGTTCCCAGAATTTTGGAAAATCCCTTCCCACAATAGCATCATGTGGTAAGTGAGACACTAACCCCACCTGATGAGAGAGGTTACCTTTGGGGGTCTCAAAAAACACTGAAGTTACAGGATACTCTCGGGTGTCCCCATGCACACAAATAACAGCCACCTTGTTCTTCCCAGAGAACTTTGTAGTAACTAATTCAGCTTTTATCAATGTTACCAGGCTACCTGAATCCAGCAACACATCAACATTTCTACCATTAATACACATTTTACATAAATGTTTCTCAGGTCCCCGAATGGCAGTGCATGCAACTGTCGCAAACAGCGACTGACGTCTCTCCCTTATAAAGTCACATTGCATAGGCTCATCCACAACTGGGCAATTGGCTGCAATATGTCCCTCTTGGCGGCAGCAAATCTTTTTCGCTGCCTCTTGCAGCCTGGGCTTCCCGGGCTGCTCCCGCCAGACCTTAGGTAGAACTCCCACTCTCTCCACCCTCACCCATTGGAGTCATCTTACCCGCCACTGGGGATGATCTGGTCTTAGGATGGAAAGTCCGTGAGTCCCTGGAAGAGGTGGTCAAGTTCTCTGTAGCCAAGTACCTCTCAACCAGATCCACAAGTTTATCTGCATTTTCTGGGTCTCCATGGCTTACCCATTTTTGGATGGCAGTAGGAAGAGCTCTCAGGAAACGATCCATAACAACACGTTCCATAATGTTTGCTGCGGTCAAAGTCTCTGGCTGCAGCCACTTCCTGCTCAGGTGAATGAGATTATACATTTGAGACCTGGGGGGTTTTCCAACCTGAAAAGTCCAATTATGCACACGCTGAGCCCGGACGGCCAGGGTGACACCCAGCCGTGCCAATATTTCTGTTTTTAGCACCACATAGTCTTTTGCTTGGTCAGGCTCTAGGTCATAATAAGCTTTCTGCGATTCCCCAGTTAACAGAGGGGCCACCAGTCCAGCCCATTGCTCCTTAGGCCACTTTTCCCTTTCAGCAGCCCTTTCAAATGTGGTCAAAAACACCTCCGGATCATCCTCTCCAGTCATTTTTGTCAGTAATCGGCTCACACCAAAGGATGCGGTATTATTGTAACCACTTGCTTCATTGGTCTGCGGACGTTGCTGTATTAATGTCTCTATTTGCTGTTGAAAACTCTGCTCTTGCTTCTGCAACAGGTCTATGAAGCGGGCTTCAGATTGCTGCTGGGCTTGTTGCTGAGCTTCCAAACTCTGCAGGTGAGCTTTCTGCTGAGCTTCCAGACTCTGCTGGTGAGCTTTCTGCTGAGCTTCCAGACTCTGCTGCAAAGTTGCATTTGTCTGCTGCTGGGCTGCAAGGCTCCTTTGTAAACCCGCATTTGTTTGCTGCTGATTTGCATTTGTTTGCTGCTGATTTGCATTTGCTAGAGCCAGCTGTCTCAGTATCTCCTCCATGCTGGCCTTAAAAAAAAACTGCCAAAATTCTCCACCAACTGTGAGGGGTTAGCTCGGCAGCGGGTGTGTGTGACCCCCTGGATGGGTTCACAACACAAAATCAGGCACAGCAGACAGCGTTGTAGGTAAAAAAAAGCAAAAGATGCGGTTTATTCATGCTACATGCAGTAAAAAAATATAACAGCCAAAACAAAAGAAAAACATGAAAATAAATCCTGGTCAGCTTGACCTCTAAATACACACATAGATTCCCTGTCTAACAACTGAGTGCAGCCTTGTGCTGCACCAGTCCCTGTCTCTGTTGTAGAGGTTTGCCACACAGGCGTTAATTCACTGCACAGAACAGGTGTCACACTCCCCAGTCTATACAACACAAAACTGGTTCCAGGATGGAGCATCTCCCTAAGCATGCTGGGGTTTTTTGTAGAGGTCTTAATGAGCCCACTTACTTCAGCTGGGCTCATTAACTCTTCTCCTCTAGTTGTACAAGTCTGCATAAAGCCTGAATCTAGGGCACACATATTTCCCATCCTGGATACAACCAGGTGACTTTACCTGCCTGCTGCCACAATATATATTATAACAAGAACAGTTTGCATGACATCAATGTAACCTGGCAGCCAAGAAGAGTGGACTGGAATGCGCATATGTGAACAAGACGGCTTTACTGTACTAGTCAGCGGGGACACTAGACATCGTTGAGTGATCATGTGTCATTCAAAATTCCTGAGCGAATAAAGCAGCGAATCTGCATCAAATTTTGCGTTAAGCTTAAATGTTCCTCCACAAACTATTTGGATGGTTCAGAAGGCTTTCGGGGATGATGCAATCGGTGCACCACAAATAAAAGTGTGCCACAAATGCTTCAAAGATGGTTGATAGTCTGTTGAAAGTGATACGTGTTCTGGAAGGCCTGCACCAAACAGAACACCTGAGAATGTGTCAGAAACCATGAAATCAGGCGGAGACAGAAGTACAGTTAAATCACACAAGTTTAATAATAAAAGTAAAAAGAACAAACGTAGTCAAAACATAGCCAAAGTTCAGTAACTGGAATGGATAGTCAGCCAAGCCAGAAGTCAGAGATCAAAGTAGTGGAACAGCAAGCAGGATTAGGAGCCAGAGGGGATGTCAGCAAAGCAACTCTTGAACAGGATCACAGGAGAGTTTCTGTGATGATGACCAAGGCGAAGGCAGAGCTCCTTTGGACTGGACAGCTTAAAGAGGAGGGCCGTTTAAAAAAATAAATAAATGAAGTTAGCAGCTGCAAACACTGCAGCTGCTGACTTAATAAGCCGACTTACCTGTCCAGGGTGCCCGCGATGTCGGCCACCCCGTCCCTCGGGTCCCCGGCGCCGCCATTCTTTCTAAGGGAAACAGGCAGTGGAGCCTTGCGGCTTCACTGCCCATTTCCTACTGCGCATGCACGAGTTGCGCAGCACTTTGTGAATGGGACGCGCTGTGTTCTGGGACACACAGTTCCCAGAACACAGCATGACCCATTACCCAGAAGACAACACGACGAGGAGAGAAGAAAGAAGATCTCCGTGGAGGAGGAAGAGGCAGATTAGGATTATGTGCCTAGCAACAGGCATTTCTGGTAAGTAAAAAAAAAAAAAATTTTTTTCATTTATTTTTTTTTTAGATTTTTTTTCTCATTTTTAATGTATTTTTTTTTTCAGGGTGGCCCTCCACTTTAAGTAGGCAGGACTGAGGAGCAGGATATCATCAACAGCTGAGTAGCTGTAGAGAGATAGGATCTGGCAATTAGCTGACAGCTGAGCGGCCAGCTCAGAGAAGGAAGGGCTGAGCCCGGCCCTGACAGAATGTTGAACATGTACAGGTTAAAATGAACAAACATCAGCAAGTGACAGCATGAGAACTAGAAGCTGATCTGGGATTCCAAAAACATCTGTGTCTGAGATTTTGACACTGGATCTTGTGGAAGAGATGCTGGGAGAACTGTGTGAGGTCCCAAAGTAACAGAGGAGCCCAGTGCTGCAAGGAAGGTGCCTTTGGTGGTTTTTAAAGGTGCAATGGCCTTTAAATGGACCCGAGGGTTAAGCAAACACCTTAAAAATATAAAATAAATAAATAAAAACACACCAAAAAAACAAATGCAAATCTAAAACAACTGAGAACAGTGCACATTCCAAAAAGCTAGTCCTGAAAATGTGTATTTTAGTGCAAATTAAAAAAGTATAACAGAGCAGTAAATTGTTTTGGTTGCAAGTGCACTAAAAGGGGTAAAAGTGGGGTAAGATTAGGACCCACCTCACCTGTTTCAACCCTGTAGATGCCACACTATGCATTCACTTGAATGGGATGCCCTCAGCAGAGGTACTACCTGTTGAACAAGAGAGGGAGGTATAATTTTTGCAGATGCATAAGGTCAATTGCCTGTTTTTACCACCCTCTAACCAAGCGTGTAAACAAGCCCTTAACAGGAATATTTATTACTTAGACAAACATTTTTGAAAAAGATCGCCAGTACCAACACAGACAGAACCGAAAATAGTAGGGAAAGCTAGGACCTCTCTCTGTGTTTTATTTCTGTGTCCATATAGCCAGTTTTCCTTTACTTTCTGTCTTGTGAAGAGACTGCAGAAGTTGTCTAGAAGTGTCAGTTAGTGGAGTAGCTTTGAGAAGTGTGTGCGGCAGGAGAGGTAAACACGTAACTTAACAGGCACATCTTTTATTTGGACTTTCAGTTTAGTAACAGGGCTGCTTTAGTCAATCCTAGTACATATTTACTTTAGCCTCATACTTCCCTGTGCTTGGATTGGCACGAAACAAATCAGCACTGAGACATCAGAATAAAACATCAATGCTTTGGCTATTTTAATCCGGTGTTGTTTTTGGTACTTTTTTCAGGTGGGGGTTGGATGACCTGGATACCTAGGTACAGAGAAGACAACCATATGATGAATTCTGGGTGCATAATACACAAAATTCAGGGGTCAGGAGAGCATAATGCACAGAGTGCAGGGGTCAGGAGAGCATAATGCACAGAGTGCAGGAGTCAGGGGAGCAGAACACACAGAGTGCAGGAGAGCATAACGGACAGAGTGCAGGAGTCATGGGAGCATAACGCACAGAGTGCAGGAGAGCATAACGGACAGAGTGCAGGAGTCATGGGAGCATAACGCACAGAGTGCAGGAGAGCATAACGCACAGAGTGCAGGAGAGCATAACGCACAGAGTGCAGGAGAGCATAACGCACAGAGTGCAGGAGAGCATAACGCACAGAGCACAGGAGTCAGGGGAGCATAACATACAGAGCGCAGGAGTCAGGGGAGCATAAGACACAGAGTGCAGGAGTCAGGAGAGCATAACGCACTGAGAGCGGGGGTCAGGAGAGTGTAATGCACAGAGAGGAGTGCACAGGAGCATAATGGAGAAAGTGCATGAGAGCAAAATGGACAGAGTGCACAAGAGCATAATGAACGGAGTGCAGGGGTCAGGAGTGCGTAATGTGCAGGGGTCAAGACAGCATCATGCACAGAGTGCAGGGGTCAAGAGTGTATTGCACCAAGGTCCAGGGTATTTACTGCATAACGCACAGACTGCATATGTCAGAAAAGTGCAGGGGTCAGGAGAGTGTAATGCACAGAGTACAGGAGTCAGGACAGCGTAACGCAGATAGTGCAGGGGTCAGGAGTGTTTATTGCACTGAGAGCGGGGGTCAGGGGTATTTATTGCACCAAGTCAGGAGAGCATAATGCACAGAGTGCAGAGATCAGGATAACATAATGCACAGAGTGAAGGGGGCCAGAAGAGTAATGTAAAGAGTGCAAGAGTAACGCATACATTTCAGGGGTCAGGAGAGTAATGCACAGATTATAGGGGTCAGGAAAGTGTAACATGCAGAATGCAGGGGTCAGTAGGTAGAGTACAACAAAAAATGACCTTCCACCCAAAGCTCTATCTGCTCTGTGATTGCAAGGTTCCAATCTCTGTACATGGACCCTCTAGTATTCTGGCCAATTACAGTGATATAATTTATATTATTATAATGCCCTGTACACACGGTCGGACTTTCCGAATGAAAATGTGCGATTGGATCGTGTTGTCGGAAAATCCGATCGTGTGTGGACTCCATCTGACTTTTTCCCTCTGAATTTCCGACATACAAAGTTTGAGAGCTGGATCTAAAATTCAATTGTTTAAATTCCGATCGCGTGTAGACAATTCCGACGGACAAAGTGCCACGCATGCTCAGAATAAATTACAAGACGAAATCTATTGGCTACTGGCCTCTTTTTAGTCCCGTCATACATGTTGTACGTCATCATGTTCTGAAAGATCGGATTTTCTGACAACTTTGTGTGACCGTGTGTATGCAAGACAAGTTTGGGCCAAAATACATCGGAAAAAAATCTGACGGGTTTTGTCGTCGGAATGTCCGGCCGTGTGTGCAGGGCATTACAGTGCAGAGACTGGCCGTTTGCAATCAGAGAAAGTAGAAGTAGCTAGTCTAGTAATATAATCAGTAATATAATCATGGAGACTCTATGACTCCACACTACCAGTCTCTGCACTGATTCCCCCCAGTATTCTGGCCCATTATAGTAATACTAATAGTAATATATATACAGATACAAATTGTGTCCTTATGACACCGCTAGTGAACTCAGCAGGTAGAGGACGGGGTCGGGATCGAGCCACACAGTTACTGTGGGACGGGCCTGGGACAGTAGGGCACCAAAAGCAGAGTCCACAGCTAGCCTGTGTTCTGCCCTGGTCACAGAGGGTGGGACCTAAGCAGGAAGTGACCTAAGCAGGAAGTAAGTGATGTCACAGAGCACGCCCCCTTTGTTGCAGATGCTGAACAACATTCTAGGCCTGGAAGTTCTGGTGAGGGTTTGGACTACCCCTCCCCCTATGCCCTTGCTCATGTTCAAACATTCAAACCATGCTATAGAACCACATTTAGCAAAAAAAAAAAAAAAATCATACTTGCAAGAACAAATTACCAAGTTAAAGCAGAATGTATGAATTGGCTCATTAGAAATAACAGAATATTACAGTTTATTATGACCTCCTGTGTGTTGAATGTTAATGATAGCTGCATAGATGCCGTATGAGATATGAAATTTGTTCATGAATAACGTCCACCCAATCGTTTAGCAGCGGGCAGCATTATTAACGTCAATTGTGTCTGTAATCAGATTAACTGCAATTGGTTCATTGCCCTAATAAATCTTAACAATTCCATTGTTAATTAACAGGATGCTTATGGCGCTCGCGGTGTCTTTGTACCATAATTTAACTCTCTTTACTGCCTAGTAACACTGATCCTGACCTCCTGCGTTATTGGCGGAATTCAGAAATCTCACAGCCCATCGAGTCTCTCATAAAGCAATCTGGCTGCAATTCAAGCTGAGTTTTAATATTGTCAGGCATGTCTTAATGTAAAGCTCCATCAGGGAAAGCCATGGGAATACACAATTGTAACGAACACCTCACAGCATAATATAACAGGAATACATTGATGTCAAAGAGAAGATTGCGATGCATAGCATGGACACTTTTCAGCATCTGATACTATTAATTGCTGTCTTAATTAGGCCAGAGCTGCAAAAACTTGAATTTAAAGGGATACTTCCGATAGAAGGCCTGCACAATGCTGTATATAGTAGGTGGGGGATAGTGACAGATCTCTGACTTTGTAACTCGTAATTTGCATAAAATGCTACTCTGTAAGGGTTCATTCATATGTGTTGTGCTCTCTGAAGAGCGAGTCCCTGATCACCACCACATCAGTCACAGTGTCCCTGATCACCACCACATCAGTCATGGTGTCCCTGATCACCACCACATCAGTGTCCCTGATCACCACCACATCAGTCACAGTGTCCCTGATCACCACCACATCAGTCAGTGTCCCTGATCACCACCACATCAGTCACGGTGTCCCTGATCACCACCACATCAGTCACAGTGTCCCTGATCACCACCACATCAGTCACAGTGTCCCTGATCACCACCACATCAGTGTCCCTGATCACCACCACATCAGTCACAGTGTCCCTGATCACCACCACATCAGTCAGTGTCCCTGATCACCACCACATCAGTCACGGTGTCCCTGATCACCACCACATCAGTCACAGTGTCCCTGATCACCACCACATCAGTGTCCCTGATCACCACCACATCAGTCACAGTGTCCCTGATCACCACCACATCAGTCAGTGTCCCTGATCACCACCACATCAGTCACGGTGTCCCTGATCACCACCACATCAGTCACAGTGTCCCTGATCACCACCACATCAGTCACAGTGTCCCTGATCACCACCACATCAGTGTCCCTGATCACCACCACATCAGTCACAGTGTCCCTGATCACCACCACATCAGTCAGTGTCCCTGATCACCACCACATCAGTCACAGTGTCCCTGATCACCACCACATCAGTCACAGTGTCCCTGATCACCACCACATCAGTCACAGTGTCCCTGATCACCACCACATCAGTCACAGTGTCCCTGATCACCACCACATCAGTCACAGTGTCCCTGATCACCACCACATCAGTCACAGTGTCCCTGATCACCACCACATCAGTCAGTGTCCCTGATCACCACCACATCAGTCACAGTGTCCCTGATCACCACCACATCAGTCAGTGTCCCTGATCACCACCACATCAGTCACGGTGTCCCTGATCGCCACCACATCAGTCGCGGTGTCCATGATCGCCACCACATCAGTCGCGGTGTCCATGATCGCCACCACATCAGTCGCGGTGTCCATGATCGCCACCACATCAGTCGCGGTGTCCATGATCGCCACCACATCAGTCACAGTGTCCCTGATCACCACCACATCAGTCACAGTGTCCCTGATCACCACCACATCAGTCAGTGTCCCTGATCACCACCACATCAGTCACGGTCTCCCTGATCGCCACCACATCAGTCGCGGTGTCCATGATCGCCACCACATCAGTCACAGTGTCTGTGATCACCACCACATCAGTCACGGTGTCCCTGATCACCACCACATCAGTCACGGTGTCCCTGATCACCACCACAGTCTCAGTGTCCCTGATCACCACCACATCAGTCACGGTGTCCCTGATCACCACCACAGTCTCAGTGTCCCTGATCGCCACCACATCAGTCACAGTTACCCTGATCGCCACCACATCAGTCACAAAGTCCCTGATCACACCACACCAGTCACAGTGTCCCTGATCACCGCCACACCAGTCAACATGTCCCTGATCACATCACAATAGTCACAGTGACCCCGATCACCACCACGCCTGTTACAGTGTCCCTGATCACCGCAACGCCAGTCACTGTGTCTCTGATCACCACCACACCAGTCCCCTGTGTCCCTGATCACCGTCACACTAGTCACAGTGACCCCGACCACCGCCATGCCTGTTACAGTGTCCCTGATCATTGCCACCCCCAGTTAGTATCCCTGATCATCCCCACACCTGTTACAGTATCCCCAATAATCGCCACACTTGTTACAGTGTCCCCGATTATTGCCACACCAGTCACAGTGTCCCTGATCACTGCCACACCTGTTACAATATCCCAATCATTGCCACACCTGTTAGTATTCCTGATCACCGCCACACCTGTTACATTTCTCCTGATGACTGCCACACCTGTCACAGTGTTCATGATCACTGCCACACCTGTTAGTGTCCCTGATCACTGCCACGCCAGTCACATTGTCCCTGATCAATGCCACACCAGTCATAGTGTCTCCATAAGGACTTGTTCAGATGGTCGATACTCTCTGAAGAACTATTTCTGGTTGGAATGATCTTCAGAGAGCATTTGACAAGTGGTGAGGAGGTGTTGTATTGCCTCCCCACAGCCTGCTTCAACTCCATGGACCCTGCACTGGCACAACGCAACTGCATGCAGGGTGCTTCCAGACTGGCCCCATTCAGCTCCTTAAGGCTTGTTCACCTGTGAGGTTGGGGAGCAGCAAATCTCCATGTCTTTATCACCCCCCAAACTAATACACCTTTAGCTGCAGCAGTAGCGGCTTGGGGTGTACACATGCTACTACAGGAATTATACTCCGTGTGCATTTTCGGTGAACGCTACCACTCAGCAATCAGGATCTATTCAAGTGAATAGGGCCATTCTGCAAAAGAACCAATACCATTTTTTTTTTTTCTGCCGAGTATGAGTACCAAAACCTTTGCAGTGCAATTTGAGACCATACACAATGAATGGGCTCAAATTGCACTGCAAAAAATCACATGCGATTTGAACAGGAACAAGGAGCAATTCCTATCTGAATCACATACAAGCCTGGGGTTCACACAAGCGGTGCAGAAGACCCCATTTGATTCGGATAGGAATCGTACCGCATTCCTGTTCAAACCACATGCGATTCTTTGCAGTAAGATTTGAGCCCATTCATTTTGTATGGGCTCAAATCACACTGCAAAAGGTATTGATTTGGGTATTGGAGCATTTGCAGGAGTACGATGCAACCATTATGATGTATAGTTCTTAGATGTGATTGCTGCATTCGTTTTCTTTTTAGGCTTTCTCTCTTCTGTTTTCATTTGGTAATCCAGTCAGCAAGTTTGCCAATTTTCAAAAGCACAAGCTCTCCAGCAAAATGTATCAGTTTACATAGAGACAAACTACTTAACACTGGCAGGGGTGATTAAAATGATCAGCTTTTATTTATCCAATACCTTTATCCCGTAGGGAAATACTGGTTGTTTTAATGGATTATAAAGCGTGAGCTGGCAGTTTGGCTTCAATTTGTTAGTGCATCTAAATCTGCTATTACGTTTAACAATCCCTTCCCCCAGGATTGACAATGGTGTTGTCTGCTAAGTTGTGTCTCACTTAGGCTGGATTCACACCTATGCAGTTTTAGTGCTTTTTGCATTTTGCAGATTTGCACTACATTCCATTTAACATGGTTTCCTATGGAATATGTTCTGTAGTGCAAATCTGCAAAATGCACAAACAATGCATAGGTGTGAATCCAGACTTATACAGGAGGTGTGTTATTGGTCAGATCACCAGGTGAAAACAGAGGGGAAAAAAGTCAGTAAAAGTAAAGAAAATGCAGCCACCACATCTAGAGGATTGGTTTTGGGTTGAATACTGCTTTAAGTAGGGGAATGCTAGAACCTCTGTCATCTTTTTGTTGTCTGCTTTCCTGTTGCAAAATTTTACTGACTTCCTATCTGGAAAAACATTGAGCCCAAAACAAAAAGTAAATGGAAACCTAACAGATTCCCAGTTAGCAAGAGGCTGTCAGTTTTCCCTCCATCTCTTTTATTATTACATCTGCATGTAAAAGTAAATGTATTTATGTGAAGGTAATGTGATTTAAGTGCATGCTAATGCTTGTAAATGGACGTACATCGAAGCCCAAAAACCACAAATGTCGCTTCTTTCTGTAGCGCACGTCTACATGCTGAGAAAAAGTACTTCTATGTGAATAAAAACCTCAATCTTGACAGAATCACGCTGAAGGAGGAAAAACAAAAATGAGTGTTTTTACCTTTTTTGTACTTCTACACTTCATGAAATGCATTAAAACATGTTAAAGAAAATGTATAGTTTTGACTTTATTATGTTCAGGAATAAAAAATGCCTTGAAAAACATTTTCACATTACTTACAGGGTAAATACCCTAAAATAAAAATTTAGCAGTAAAATATTGTTTATGAATAGTTCATATCTACCATCTGTAGAGAGCAGGTGGTACACTGGAGGAAACACTCCAACACTTCACTGTGATTTACTACTATGACATGAATAGCCTTTCATTTGATCTCCTGTTTCTCAAGTTTAGTTGGACCCCTTTCACACTGAGGCACTTGAAAACTGCCTATTGGATGGCAAGTGATTTTGCGGCACTTTTCGGGCGTTTGAGGAGTTAATAGCGGTGTGCTTTTTTGAAGGCCGCGTGACTCAAAAAACTGCTGCAAGAATCATTTTGAAGCCCTTTTCAGGTGCTTCCCATTCATTGCAATGGAGGGGGGTGCTTTTGAGGCACATTTTTTAGCGCTCCAAAGAAGCCGCTTGCAGGAGTTTTTTCACCTCCCCGCTAGTGCACCGTTCCAGTGTGAAAGCATCCACTGATTTTAACGGAAAGTGATTTTTGTGAGCTTTTCAGGTGTTTTTTTTAACACAAACGTGCTTGAAAAACTCCTCAGTGTGAAAGGGGTCTTACTTCCAGGGCTGATTTTACAACTAGGCAAAATGGGTAGCTGCCTAGGGCACACTGCTGCCTAGGGCACCCGGCCACTGGTGTTCCTATTCACTCTGCAGCAAACAACTAAGTCTCACCATCAGCAGGCAGCTGCTGCTCCGTTCACACGTAGTGTCAGAGGCACAGCAGCGGAGGACCGTGTCTGTTTCCTGACTCCGGAATTAATGGAAGTAAGCAAACATTCATTGATGGGCGCTTCATTAAAAAGGTGTGATATACATGGGCAGGGCAAAGGGGGTGGAGCCAGGGGGCAGCAAAGTTAGGTTTTGTCTAGGGTGTCAAAAATCCTTGCAGCAGCCCTGCTTACATCACACAAGTAGATGAATTAAAGTAGAACTCCAGGCTAAACTTAACTAGTCTTAAAGGTGCTCCTTTCCACCGCCTATACTGACTAACCTGTGTGAGAAAGATGTATATTAAAGTGGTTGTAAACCTTTAGAAACCACTTTGACCTTCAGGTAAGCCTAGATTAAGGCTTACCTGTAGGTCCAAGAAATATCTCCTAAACCTACACGGTTTAGGAGATATTTACTAAAAAAACTGTTACAGCTGTCTACAGCGCATGCGCCGTAGACAGCGAAGCGCAGGCGCACTTTCGCCGTTAGTGCCGGCTCCCGTGCGCATGTGCAGGAGTGACGTCATCGCTGCTCTGGCGCTGAATGGCCAGAGCAGCGATACCAGGAAGAAGATGAATGCGCTGGACTACAGGGGACAGCGGTGACATCGCTGGCTCCTGTGTCAGGTAAGTGACACATAATGGGCTACTATGCGATGCATAGTAGTCCATTATGCTTTACCTTTGCAGGGAGACAAAGAGGAAGTAAACCCATCAGGGTTTACTTCCCCTTTAACCCCTTTGCACATAAGGGCAAAACATATCTAAATGCCTAAGCACAATTGTGCAACTTTAACATGTGTTAGTAAAACCAAACATATCATCACAACTACTTTTTGCATCCAGGTGGATTATATCACATTTTTTCAGGACAAATTGGGCTTTCATTTGGTGGTAAATGGTAAAGGAGATCTCCTGATTTTTTTCTTTATCTAAGGAAAACTGGCCCAAAATAGTAAAAAAATAAAATAAAAATAAAAAAACATGAAGGGGTTACCCATTTTTCAGCCTGGGCTGATCCCATGATCCAGCTCCCCTGGGTCAGTCAGCAGTGGCTGCAGGGGAGAGGAGGGAGCACAAACAACGGATGGGCCATTGAAGCTTATGGGTGATGTGACTACTCTAGGCTTTAATAGCCATTGTTGAGTACTCTCTCCTCTCCCCTGTAGCTGGCATTGGCTGACACAGGGGATCATGTGACCAGACTTAAGCAGGCCAAAAATAGGTAAGTATACACATCTTTCTTACACAGGTTAGTCAGCATAAGTGTTAGGAGTGGGGAGGGAGCATTTTTAAGACTAAATAGGTTTAGCCTTTAGCATGTTGGTAGAGTAACTATTGCTCTATAGGAGGGGCCACCAAACTACAGCCCTCCAGTTGTTCAGGAACTACAATTCCCATCATGCCTAGTCATGTCTGTGAATGTCAGCGTTTTACAATGCCTCATGTAACATGTAGTTTTGCAACAGCTAGAGGGTCGTAGTTTGAATATCCATGCGTTTTATAGCAACTCTTCTTCTTCATTACAGGTAAATAATGGATTCCAAGCAGAAGCAATGTGCTGTCATTGAGTTATTCTCAACAAAGGAGGGATACACGCTGTCAGACATCCAGAGAGGGCTACAGAGGGTTTTATGGAGATGACACCACTGACCAAAATCTTCTCTTTGGTGACTGTTGTCAATGGTGTCATCTCTATAAACATTCTGCAGCAGGGTTCCTAGGTCCATCTATTTCACTAGGCAGATATAAACTGAGGCTGCAGGAAGCAGGCTGAGGGGTTGTCACTGAAGTGACCGCCCCCTGGGCGGAACTATAAAGTTCTGTTTTTGTTTCCCATGTATAACATGTTCTGCCTAGTCCTCTCCTGAAGGTGGCGTAACAACCCTATGGTCAAGAATAATGGAGCTGTATCAGTCAGTGAACGAAAGAGAAAAAAAGATTTACTGTAGAGAAAGAATTACTCTACCAACATGTGAAATTGAATAAAAAGTTATGCCCAGTTTTACATTACTTTTCGTACATCCCTCCTATTTTAATGTGTTTTGTCATCCTTGCTCTTCCCTCCTCAAAGTACATTTATTGACAGATCAGTCACCACAGCTGTAATATACAGGACGTTGTACCAATAAGTCACAGGACAGTCCAGGTTTGAAACCAGGAATGCCATGATCAGAGCCATAAGGAGAAAAGAGATGAAAGCCCAGGCAATTGGGGGGTTAAAGCAGATCTTCACCCTCCGCCACTCTTTTTTTTTTTTTTTAATTTACAGCATTCAATCTTGCTCCCATGCATGTCACTTGCCTAGACAAATAACATGCACTGAGCTCCCTGGGATATGCACCTCACATATCACAGGAGACCGTCAAATTCACAAATGGGGGGGGGGTCCTAGCCGTGGGTCATCGGGAGGCCCACCAGCTGAGCTCAGAAGAGCAGGCAGCCTGTCAATGATGATGGCGTGGGCCCCAATTGGCGGCAGAAGAGAAGAGGATTCTGCAGGACAATACCTGATCGGCTGGGTGGGCAAGTATCTCCACTTTGCAGAACCCACCCGCATCGCATACTAGCACATTATAAAATGCTTAGCTTAGAACAAAGCCCTCCAGCGCCACACTGTCAGCACTGACTGGGCTTCTATCTTTACCTGGTCTTCCATGCAGGTTTGCGTGCTCCAGCCTTCTGACTGGCTGAGCTACAATGATGTCACACGTGTGCAGGAGTCGTGGGTGTGGCACAGAGCTCTGAAGGGAAGGGACAGGTATGCTGTCCCTTCAGAGCGCATGTGACAGTGACGTCACCGACTGCATGCATTGTGAATACCTCCTAAACTGTGCAAGTTTAGGAGATATTCACTGAACCTACAGGTAAGCCTTATATAAGCTTACCTGTAGGTACAAGTTTAAAAACAAAAAAAAAAAAAAACTCTTATCACTTTAACCACTTAAGCCACGGACCAATTGTCAGCCTAAGGACCAGAGGTCTTTTTACAATTTCGCACTGCACTGCTTTAACTGGTAATTGCGCGGTCATGCAATGTTGTACCCAAATGAAATTTGTGTCCTTTTCTTCCCACAAATAGAGCTTTCTTTTGATGGTATTTGATTGCCTCTGCGATTTTTATTTTTTACAATATAAATGGAAAAAGACCGAAATTTTTTTTTAAAAAAAGATATTTTCTACTTTTTGTTATAAGAAAAATCGAATAAACTCAATTTTAGTCATACATTTAGGCCAAAATGTATTCAGCCACATGTCTTTAGTAAAAAAAAAAAAAATGTCAATAAGCGTATATTTATTGGTTTGCGCAAAAGTTATAGCGTCTACAAGCTAGAGTACATTTTCTGGAATTTACACAGCTTTTAATTTATTTCATTTATGACTGCCTATCTCATTTCTTGAGGTGCTAAAATGGCAGGACAGTAGAATCCCCCCCCCCCAAATTACCCCATTTTGGAAAGTAGACACCCCAAGGAAATTGCTGAGTGGCATGTTGAGCCCATTGAATATTTTTTTTTGTCCCAAGTGACTGAATAAGGACAATAAATAAATGTTTACAAAAAGTTTTCACCAAATTATATATTGCTCACACATACCATAGTGATATGTGGAATTGCACCCCAAAATATATTCTGCTGCTTCTCCTGAGTACGGGGATACCACGTGTGGGACTTTTTGGGAGCCTAGCCGCGTACGGCACCCCAAAAACCAATCACTGCCTTCAGGATTTGTAAGGGTGCAAATTTTTGATTTCACTCCTCACTACCTATCACAGTTTCGAAGGCCATAAAATGCCAAAATAGCACAAAACCCCCCAAAATGACCCCATTTTGAAAAGTAGACACCCCAAGCTATTTGCTGAGAGGCATATCGAGTCCATGGAATATTTTTTTTGCACAAAGTTGTCACTAAATGATATATTGCTCACACATGCTATGGGCATATGTGAAATTATACCCCAAAATACATTCTGCTGCTTCTCCTGAGTACGGGGATACCACATGTGGGGGACTTTTTGGGAGCCTAGCCGCGTATGGGACCCTGAAAACCAAGCACCGCCTTCAGGATTTCTAAGGGCATTCATTTTTTATTTCACTGAGCCTGAATCTGACAGATAAGCGACTTCCTCTTCACTATCTGTCATGCTCAGAAACGTGTAGGCCTCTTCACTAGTGTACCTTCGCTTTGCCATTTTGGGCTCTAAATTTAGTGGTACCCTAGTGAGATTCACAGGTAAAAAAGCGCCTATGACTGTATAAAACGCTACCAAAAAAAACTGTTAGAGATCACAGGGATCAGGCCTGACTCTGAATGCTGCAGTTATGTGTTTAGTGTTTTGTAAGTGACAGTGATCGATCGATACTGCACTTGGGTGGGCTGGGCGGAGGGGCAAAATGCAGGTGCTAGCAGGTATCTGGACTGATCCCGCTAATAATGCGTTTTTTGGAACCCTAAACTGCTGGGGATGCTAGAATAGATCTGATCAGATATTGATCTGTTCAGATTCTATACCACTATGGGAGGTGTATGCTTTGCGCGTAGGTGTTAGCGGTACTGGCACTAACCTAGCGCTGCCTGGGGCGATGCAGACCCTATCTGACCCTAAAACCTAATTGATATCACCCAGCGGGTGATCAGGGGGTTAAACCTTTATTAGGTAATAAATGGTGGGTGCCCTGATTCTATAAAAAGCAAACTAACTAACCAGAGTCACCCGTAACACTTATACAGTGATCACTGGTGAAAGGGTTAACTAGGGGCAATCAGGAGGTTAAAACCTTTATTAGGTAGTATATGGGGGTACCTAACACTATATAAAAACCTGACGGGTAACCTAAATAACTAACTGGCTAACCAGCGTCACCAGTGACACTTATATGGTGATCACTGGTGAAAGGGTTAACTCTAGGGGCAATCAGGGGGTTAAAACCTTTATTAGGTTGTATATGGGTTTACCTAACGCTATAAAAACCTGGCGGTGAACCTAAAAAATAACTAGGTACCTAGCAGCACCAGTGACACTAATGCAGCGATCAGAAAAATGATCACTTAGTGACACTGGCAAAAGGGGGTGAAAGGGTTACCTGGGGGGCAATCAAGTGGTTAAACCTTTATTGGGGGGGTAGGGGGCTACCCTGGACCTAACACTAACTGCCCTGACACTTTTTACAGTCACAACTGACACTAAATGCAGTGATCAGTAAATAAATTATCACTGCAATCGGTGACACTATGACTGGGAGGGGGTGGGGTGTCGGGGGGTGATAGTGTGCCTATGTGTACATATGTGTCAGTGTAGTGTTGGTGCACTTACTATGATGTCTTCTCTCCTTGTTGTCCGATCAAAAAGACCGCCCCGAGGAGAGTGACATGACTTCCTCCTGCCTGTGTTTACACTACACAGGCAGGGGAAGCTTCTCATTCGCCAGGAGCGATCGAGAGGGGATGGCCGTCAAAACCTGGACTGTCCGAATGAATCCCAGACAGGTGGCCATCCTAGCTGTGGGATGGTTTTTTTTGATCCATGTGTCCAGGATTCAGACTCCCTGAAACTCAGACACATTATTCAGACTAGAATGTGGCCCCCCAATTTAGGCATGCCTGAGCACACCCTAACCACCCAGTGTGGTTCCCTGTGCTGTCGGTGTTGCTCACACCTACAGTATGCTCCCTAACTAACCAAGTACGACAACCGCCAAGTGCATAGGCTGCCTTCCTCCATTCTCTATCCTGCCTCTGAGTGAGTGAGTGCACTATGGTAAGGTGGGCTCAGATGTAAGAGGTGCTCTGTGGACTGTGATGTTATGGGGCCTTTGGGCACACATGGATCAAAACCTGGACTGTCCAAATGAATCCCAGACAGGTGGCCATCCTAGCTGTGGGAGCGATTCCCCTATCAACACTCACTGTGTTGATAGGGGAAATCAAACAATTTCTTTCCTTCCACCATAAAATCTATAGGCTACTTAACAGACTGACTCTAGACTGCACAGTTTAACTCTTTTTGTCTTCATACGATAAAGAGAACCTCTTAACGAATATTAACAGAGAGATTAAAAAGTTTAAACTGCAAAATACACATTTGGTGTAATTTACCTTTATCAAAAATATTTCAGGGCATTTCTGGATAATTTAAACATTTTGGGCGACTGGTCTGGTCAAAATTACTACTACTCATTTATATAAGTTTTTCATAATCAGCATAAAAATAAAACAGTGCTAAATGGAGAATAAATATTTCTGGTAGTTAAATGGCTTTCTTCGTTATACAGAAAACATAGGAGGTAAATAGAGTAGAGAATTACACATGCTTAGCACCACCATGTGGCTAGAGGCTACAATTTCCTTTGAGCAGTTTAGAGGACTGATTTATTCATCCCAAGGTTTGTATGTTAGCTATTTCCCACAAAAAACAAAAACAAAAAAACAAAAAAAAAGGAAGTTGGAAAAAAAACAAAAAATGGTTATACTTAAAATATAATAAGGGGACCTTACAGTTTCACAGACATGAGCCTTTTACCTGGTCTATTAAGGCCTTATTTATATCTATGCATTTTAAAATGGACAAACAAGAAACACAAACAGTTCAGTGCATAGTAGTACATTTTTAGACCGTCGTGCGAACAATTTTACAGATTCATGTTGAGTGAGACGATCTGAGAAGATCCATAAAAATGGTTTCGCCCTTCAGCTATCTGGAATCATAGTTTGTGGTCTGTCGCAGCCTCCGCCCCACAACCCAATTAAGACTAGACAAGAATTATGGGGTAAATATATATATTAACTTTTGTTTGCCTTGATCAAGCCGTTGTTGTTTCCGCTATCCATTTACGCCATATTTTTTCGTACTTCATGGGGCATACTCTATTAGTATAGGTATCTTTGTATATGGGAAGGCTTTCATTAACCAGGCATTTCCATTGAACCAAGGATGGTGCAGAGGGTTTTTTTCAATGCATAGCAATGTTTTTCTGGGCATAGAAAAGCAACAGCCCAATTAGAGTCCTTTTAGCAACAGTCGGTATAATTGTTTCTATGAGTCCTAGTAAGCATATGTCCATTTTAATTGACAATGTGACCGAGGAGACCAGATTGATTAGATCTAGTACCTCTGTCCAGTATTGCTGAATCTTGGGGCAGTGCCAGAAGATATGTGAGAAGTCACCTAGTGAGGTGTTGCATCTCCAGCATTCTGCGAAGCGTTCGGGTTTCATCTTGTGGAGTCTATATGGCGTGTAGTATGCTCTATGTACGATTTTAAACTGCAGAAGCCTGTCTCGTAAGGATAGTAGAGAGCTGAATGGAAAGTCCCAATCATCATTGTCCAGTGTAGGAATGTCTCGTAGCCAGCAGGACCAGAGCATTTCCAAGGATGGGAGACGCATACAGTAGGTGTTCATATAGGCGTGAGGTAGGCTTCTTGGCGCATCTAGATCTGAGTGTCTTTTCCAACCCTGACTGGACCATGATGAAGGAGGAAATTGGGAATTGCGCTGCAAAGGCATGAGATAGTTGTAGATAGAAAAATTCCACAGCACTATATATTTTGCCAAGTGAGGTGAGATGCGTTAAGGGGACCGAAGTATTATTCGACACTATCTGTGATATGATGCCATATTTGGTCCAAGCATATAGGTCCGGCAGTTTGTATAGATGGGGAAGATTAGGGTTTAGCCAAATAGGGGAATTCGGCGAAACTTTGTTGTTTCTGTATTTCTCTATTATTAGGCCCCCTTGCCAAGACCGCAGGGTGGTGTGCATAGAGGGAGCCAGAGAATATGAGGCACGAGGTCATCTGTCGATCAGGAATTTAAGCGCCTCTAATGATCCCACCACTGCTGCCTCTAGCGCAGTAGAGGAGTTTGTTCCATCAGGGTCCAGCCACCAGGCAGCAGTTACCAACTGCTTAGCTAGAAAATATTTGTAGCAGTCAGGAATTGCCATACCACCCTGTGTTCTCGGTCTCATTAAAGTAGTTAGTCTGTATCTGCGCGGCGAAGGGCCCCACTTGAATGAGGAAAATGATTGACTGAATTTCTTAAAAAAGGGGTTTGGGTATCCATTGTGGGGAATGCCGAAAAAAGGTAGGTGAATTTAGGGATGATTTTCATTTTTAAAAGGTCGACTCTACCCCACAGGGACAAAGGCAGATTACCCCATGACTTGAGTTTGGTCTTTAGTTCTAGGATAACTGGGTCTAGATTGAGGGGGGATGTAGTCTGTAGCTTGAGAGGAGATGCTTACACCCAGATATTTGAAGGAATCTACCCATTGGAGGGGGGTATCTGGGGGGGCAGTTGCTCTAGCTGCCTGGTCCAATTGGGAATAGTAGGGATTTAGTCCAGTTGACTCGTAGACCTGTGACAGTCAAGAAGGTGTTTAGTACAGATGAAGCCCCCTGCAGTGAAGGGCCCGCATCGCCAAGGAAGAGCAGCCGGTCATCAGCATACAGGGCTACCCTCTCCTCCAGAAAACCGATGCGAAAACCCTTAATATGGGGGGAGGTGCGTAGCACCTCGGAAACCGGCTCAATGGCTATTGCGAGTAATGCAGATGAGAGAGGGCAGCCCTGCCTAGTACCCCTGAAGAGTCTGAAGGGGCCGGACAGTCGACCCCCCAGACTCACGAGGAAGTGGGGCACTTGTAAATCACCCAAAGCCACTTGATACATACCAAAGGGAACCCCATTCTGTGCAATGTTTCCCATAAGAAGGACCACTTAACTGTGTCAAAATCCTTTTCTATGTCTAAAGAGACTACCATACGGGTACCTTCATTAATGTGGTGTGTATGTATATTGGTGAACAGTCTACGGCGGTTAACGTTAGTGGCTCTGCGGGCCATAAAAATAGTTTGGTCGGAATCTATCACTGATGGTAGCATGGGATATAGTCTTATGGCGAGAAGTTTTGTTAATATTTTGAAGTCATTATTTAACAGCGCTATTGGGCTGTAAGTGCATGAAGTAGGGTCTTTCGGGGATTTATATATTAAGGTTAGGGAAGCATGATAAATGGAGCTCGGTAACCTCCCTTCTGACAGGCTAGTTGTGTATAGTGAGGCCAGCTGGAGTGCCAACAGTTCCCCAAGTCCATGGGCAGCCCAGCAGGACACGGGCCTTTCCTGAAGGGAAGGATTGGATTGCATTCAGTACTTCCAAGGCCGTAAAGGGCTGCACCAAAGCCTCTCACTCAGGGTCCGAAAGCCAGTCGAGCAACATTGGGTCCAAAAGGTCCCGTAGCTCCTCAGGCCAGAAATCGGAATGCAGAGCAGAGGTATATAGCGTTCTATAGAAGTTGTTGAATGCATTTAGTATATCTGGTGGGGAAGACACCATCTCACCTGTAGGAGTAGTTATTGTGGATATAAGTGTGAGTGGTTGGTCATGTTGAGCTAACATGGCTAAAAAACTGACATTTTTTGTCGCCCTGTTCAAAATGTTGCTGCCTGTTCCTATAGGATTCTAGTTCAGTGATCTCTGTCATGTGAAGATGTAGGTCTCTTTGAGCCACCATAAGGAGATCAAAATGTTCAGAGGTGGGGTTTGAATTGTATGCAGTCTCATGATCTGATACTGACTTTTGCAAGGAGGTGGTCGCCAGCGACCGCTGCTTCTTTATAGCAGCAATTGAGGAAATGTATTGACCCCTGGTATAGGCTTTAAATGCGTCCCATGTAATTTCTGGAGAGGAAGACCCTGTCTTCTGTTCCCAGAATTCTGGCAGTAGAGGTGGTCATTTATCTGCAAGGTCTGGATGGGAGACCCAGTGGGGTCCCAGACGCCACAATGCCACGTTTGAGGAGGCAGGAGAGCGTAACACCACTGCCAGGGGGCTATGGTCCACTAGTTAGGTAGGACACCTCCAACACATCTGCCACAAGCGAAGGGATGGAGATGGCCAGGTCAATGCGTGAGGCTGTTTTATGAGAAGCTGAGAAGCAAGAGTATGACCTAGTGGTGGGGTGCTTCCATCTCCAAATTTCTGCCAGACCCATTGTTTGAGCCCAGGCGGACAGTTCCATAGAATGGTTTTTAGAGGGGGTGGGTCTGTCTAAATCAGGTGACATGGTGGCGTTGAAGTCTCCCATAATCATTATTGTCCCAGGACAAAAGGGGGTGATCCTCTCCAGAATAGTGTACCACAGGTGAAAATGGTGGGGATATATAAATATTTACAACAATATATCTTTGTGCCCAGAGAGTAAAGACCACCAGAGCAAATTTCCCCAGGGGGTCTGTACATATCTCTTCTAGAACACATGTAAAATTTTTATGTATGAGAATTGTAACACCTCTTGCATATGTAGAGTAGGTGGCATGTATAGCCTTTTGTACCCATGTTTTTTTTAGAGTTAGGATTTTGCTGCGCATAAGATGGGTCTCCTGTAAAAGGAGTTGGGGAGAGTTAGATTTGAGGCATTGGAATAAGAGGGCTCTTTTGAATTTGGAGTTTAGGCCCCTAACGTTCCATGTGAGAATGTTAAACGAGTCATCTGTTTAGCCATGAGGCAGAGACTGCAACATTAGAGCAGGATATTGGAGAGAGCGTATCAGAGTGTATCTCAGAGGCAGCTAAATCTCAGTTAGGATGTATTTGCACTTACTAGCACTTGAAAATAAGAAAACTAAATACACATAACAAAAAAAGAACAGCCCAAGCACCAGGTGCTTATCTTACTATATGCCATTTCCTTCACCAAACAGGGAAAGGGGATGGGAATAGTTTATACCCAAAACAATAACTTATATATTCGTGAGTAGGCCTGAACTCAGGTCTCCACAGAGCCAACCAGTCTAAGCACTGTGTGGCATAACGTGCATCACACCTCAACACTGCTCGCCAAGTGGGATAGCGAGGGTATAACAAGGTTCACAGGTGGGATGTAGTGTTCAAGTTCCGGAGGTTCAAAGTTTCATCATCCACTATGCTGTGGGATGGGGGTGGTTGGTGGGGGAGGGGGGGGGGCAGTCAATAGAATAGGGGGTCAGGCAAGTTCCAAAATCCAGGCCCTGTGTCTCAGGCTGGGTGCTTAAACAGTAATTACTCAGCCTGAGCAAACCAACTCCTGTATCATTTCAGACCAGGGTTCAGCTGAAACATGGGAACAAATGCAGGAATGGGGTAAACATATGGCATCCATGAATCTCTGATCCGGACAAAATGGGGAGGGGTAAACGTTCCAGGGTCAAAAGGACAAAGTATAATTAATAAGATGGAGTCATGTTGAAATCATGGTGATTGTGGAAACAACCGAAACATGGGGGAACAAGTAAGGTCTTGGCCACAGTGCTACAGCTCAGTTTCAGGGTCTTGGCAATCTTTGTATAGCAACAACTTTTTTCAGATCCTCAGAGAGTTCTTTGCCATGAAGTGCCATGTTGAACTTCCAGTATGAGAGAATGAGAGCGATAACACCAATTTGGACATTTTCATTTAGGGATGCACTCACTTTTGTTGCCAGTGGTTTAGACATTAATGGCTGTGTGTTGAGTTATCTTGAGGGGACAGCAAATGTACACTGTAATACAAGCTGTATACTCACTACTTTACATTGTAGCAAAGTGTAATTTCTTCAGTGTTGTCATATTAAAAGATGTGATAAAAGATTTACAAAAAAGGGGTGTACTCACTTTTGTGAGAAACTGTGTGTGTTTTTATATACCTCTCTCTATCACACACACATATACATACACACAGCAGGGTGACATGGTTACTGTCTTGGAGGATCTGATCGAGGAGGAAGTCAAAAATCTTCTTCCTTCCCCTGAGATTCTCTTCTCGATTCACCACCTCTGAGCTGGTGAATTGGGGAAGGTGAATTCTGACACAGATTGCCAGTGAAGTGCTGAGATCGCAGCTTCATAAACTGGCTGTTTCTGTGTCAGTCTATCACAGCTTCTCAGTGTGTGGAGATGAATGGTGGAGAACATATTCTCCCCCGATCATCTCCGTTTCATAAATCGTTAATGGACAGATCAGCAGCGATCCTCGGGATCCCCACTGTTCATAGTTTCATAAACGGACACCGAAATCACAATAAAATATATTCACGTTTTTGGTTGCAACATGACACTGGAAAATTTCAAGGGGCATGAATGCTTTTTCAAGGCACTGTATCCCATAGTCCTACAGGGTGTGTGCTGGATGGTGGTTCTTCGCATTTCAGGATGGATACTTGTATGCACAAAGCGTATGTCAGTTATGTATGTAAAATGGTTTTGTTTTGGTACCTTGGTGGATGGATGAAAGAACATATCCTTCCATTTAAAGGCCAAAAGTTCTGCATTATGCATGCTGGCTCCCCCCTTTTTCAGCTTTCCACCAGTCCTTGTTGAAAGACTTTGTGATTTGGTCACACTATACCATGAGCTATAATTAACTTAAATAGGTTGCAAAAGTGGCACACAGCAATAAACATTGTCCAAATGGAGGCAGTATCCCTGATCGGTGACAAAAGGTCCCACACCGGGATGCAGAAATCATGTAATCCATGGTCCTGTAACATGGTTAATACAACTTATGTGTCATGTTTACTCAATACTGCCAGGATGTTGCTTTTAAATTAGGGTTGTGATCAACTCTTTCTGCCAATTGGAATAAATAGAAGATACTTTTTTGTACCAGTGCCAAGTTCTTTAAGTTGGCAGGTAGGACTTCGTCAACTGGTTGCTAAACTCCACGCCTCCCATGTATAGATTGTACTCCTGACGTTTTTTGTCCAGACCAGATATTCCCTGAATTTACACTGAGGTATTCTGCTGGCTTTTATCCCACCGTCCCACAGAGTGGTTTGCTGGCTGGTGGTTATTCACATTTGTGGGATGCATACCTGTATGTGCAAGTTACATACATCAATTTATGCATGTAAAACTCTGTTATTGTACTCAAATATAGATGTTCTTTAGGTTGGCAAGTAGGACTTCAACTGGTTGCTAAACTCCACACCTCCCATGTTTAGATTGCACTCCTGAAGTTTTTAGTCCAGACCAGATATTCTCTGAATTTGCACTGAGGTGTCCTGCTGCTGTTTACAGTGCCTTGAAAGTATTCATACGCCACACTTTTCAGATATTTGTAAAAAACCACCAGTCCTTGTTGAAAGCCTTTGTGCGTTGGTCGCACTATACCATGAGCTAAAATTAACTAAGTAGGTTGGAAAAGTGGCACACATCAATAAACATTGTCCAGATGGAGGTGGTATCCCTGATCAGTGACAAAAAGGTCCCACACTATCGCTTCAGCTGCTACCAACAGAAGATGTTCCATCCGGGGGGGGGGGTGCTCCAGTTGGCTCTCCTTTTCCAAATGCAGAAATCATGTAATCCATGATCCTTTAACATGGTTTGTACAACTTATGTGGCATGTTTACTTGATACTCCCAGTATGTAGATTTTAAATTAGGGTTGTGATGAGCTCTGCCAATTGAAATAAAATATACTTTTTTGTACAAGTGCCAAGTACTTTAGGTTGGCAGGTAGGACTTCATCAACTGGTTGTTAAACTCCACACCTCCCATGTTTAGATTTTACTGCTGAAGTTTTTCATCCAGATATTCCCAGAATTTGCAGTGAGGTATCCTGCTGCTGGCTGCAATCTGGCTCCCCCCTTTTCAGCTTTCCACCAGTCCACGTTGAAATCAATCAATTGCAAATTGGTCACATTGTACTACAAGATAGGATTTGCTTAAGTAGGTTGGAAAAGTGGCACACAACAACATTGTCCACATGGAGGTGGTATCTCTGATCGGTGACAAAGGGTCCCATACTATCCTTTCAGTTGCTACCAATAGAAGATGTTCAATCAGGGGGCTCCAGCTGTCTCTCTCTCCTTTTCTAAATGCAGAAAGTGTGAAAGCTATAGTTCTTTCACACAATTTATGTGACATGTTTACTTGAGAGAAATACTACCAGGACGTTGCTTTTAAATTAGATTAAATTTCTGCCAATTGAAATAGAAGATACTTTTTTGTACCAGTGCCAAGTTCTTTAGGTTGGCAGGTAGGAATTCATCAGCCGGGTGCTAAACTCTACACCCCCCGTATTTAGATTGTACTCCTGATATTTTTCATCCAGACCAGATAATCCCTAAATTAGCACTGAGGTATTCTGCTGGCTTTTATCCCACCATTCTACAGAGTGGTTTGCTGGCTGGTGGTTCTTTGCATTTCTGGGATGCATACCTGTATGTGCAAAGTCTATGCAAGTTAAATACATCAATCTATGCATGTAAAACTTTGTTATTGTACGCCAATATAGATGTAAATTTATTTTTTATGTTATTTGAGGAACATTTGGGGATTTCATTCAGGAGTACTTAAGCCTGTGGATCTCTGAACACACTCTGTCTACGTTCAGGGACTTGCAGGGGAGCAGGTGCTGCATCTTAATTGACATGAATGGGACTGCTTGCATATGCATGCTTGTGCACGCAAACAAGGCCCTTTTTTTTAGCAGATCGGATTGGAGGTAGGTGGGTGTAAACAGACACAGATCTGTTTACATCTGCCACTTCATAGAGGTGAATGGACGGGGTCCGATTAGGTCAGCCTGAAAAGCAAACAGGCAGACCTGGTCATGTGAAAGGGGCCTAAGGCTGCTTTCACACTGCTGTGCTGCGGTTTACCTGTACCATGGGTGCAGAGCAGTGTACCCGTGGCTTTTCTGCAGGTTAGTTGCACTGCCATAGAATTCTATTATATCTTACAGGTGTGGTGCTCTTTCTGAAAGCGCACCAAAACCGCAGGTAACAGAAATCAATGGGGTTTATTTACTAAAGGCAAATCCACTTTGCACTACAAGTGCACTTGGGAGTGCAATCTCTGTAGATCTGAGGGGGGCATGCAAAGAAAACGTAAAAAAAATAAAAATTGGAGTTAGACTTACCAGTAACTCCTTTTCCAGTAGTCTTCCAGGACAGCCCTTGAGAGATGGAGTCCCATCACCACAGGAAACACATTGCCACAGTTCAAAAAATGGCCCCTGGTCAGTCATTTACCAAGAACCAAAAAACATAACCATAACAGGTAATAGCATAAATTCACCAGCATAATTCAAGGGTGGGATTGTGCTGTCCTCGAAGAATACTGGAAAAGGAATTACCGTGAAGTCTAACTCCGGTCTTCCCCAGTCATTTTCCAGGACAGCCCTTGAGAGGATTCCCAAGTACTCACCAGATCGGGGGGGGGGGGGGGGACTTTTCTCCCAAAAGTCTGATCCTGACTGGACATTAAGTCTGGTCGATAATGCCTTGTAAAGGTGGAAAGCTTGACCATGTGGCTGCTTTATATATTTGCTCTGGAGTGGCACCAGCTCTGTCTGCCCAGGATGCCAAGAGTGCCCTTGTGGAGTGGGCTTTAACACCCCCAGGAAAATCTCTATTGTTCTATAACCTTCTGCAATAGCTAGCCTGATCCCCCTAGCTATAGTGACTTTAGAAGCTTTTTGTCCCTTACATTGTTCCGAAAAAGACAAAAAGCGAATCTGCAATTCTAAATGGTTTGGTTGCCCCTAGGTACTCCAATGCCGCGTACACACGATCGGACTATTGCAGCGGAAGTCCGCCGGACTTTTGAAATGAACGGACTTGCCCACACACGGAGAAAAGTCTGTTCATTTTGACACCTTGCGAGCCCCGTCACCTGGTAGTGATTTAACCACTGAACGTCCTATCGGGAGTAGACGGCTCCCACCCGGCCGTATATGTGCGTTGGCCGGGTGGGAGCCGTCTACTCCCGATAGGACGTTCAGGAACGTCCATCAGGAGGAGCGGGATCGCGCGCGCGCGTGCCCGCGCAGCGGCGCGATCCCGATGCGCCCGTGTCACCGGGACACGGCGCATCTCAGATCGGCAGGAGGGCTCTGTGATTGGCCCTCCTGATCACATGACGGCCGTGTCCAATCACGGCCGTCATGTGATGTAAACAAACAGCCGGTTGCTAGGCAATCGGCTCCTCCTCTCCTCACACAGAAGTCATCGCCGAGGAGAGGAGAGCAGATTGCTGCAGCCGGCTGATGATCAGTGAGTATGAGCTGTTTTTTACAGCTTTTTACTCACTGATCTTCAGTCTAGTGTAAACACACAACACACCACACCACACAGTGTAAACACAGTCCCCACATATGTCCCCATAACACACATGTCCCCAAAACATACATGTCCCCAAAAAATAAAAACACATGTCCCTAATAATAAAAACATGTCCCCCACATATGTCCCACTAAAATCACTTGTCCCAATGATTATGTGCACACATATGTACGTGATCACCTGCACACATATGTACATGATCATTTGCGTACATATGTCCGTGATCACACAAACCAATTATTATACACTTAACGGAATTTTTTTTACCAAAAACATGTAGCAGAATACATTTTGGCTTAAATTTATGACAAAATTTGATTTTATTGGATTTCTTTTAAAATAGAAAAAAGAAAATATAGTTTTTTTTCCAAATTTCCGCTTTTTTGCGCTTATATCGCAAAAAATAAAACACGGAGTCGTGAATAAATAACACCAAAATAAAGCTCTATTTGTGCGAACAAAATGATAAAAATTTCATTTGGGTACAGTGTAGCATGACCGCGCAATTGTCACTGAAAGCGCTAGAGCGATGAAAGCTGAAAATTGGGCTGGGAAGGAAGGGGGCGAAAGTGCTCTGTATTGTAGTGGTTAAAGGGGAAACCCTACACCGAAAAAACAGCGTGGGGGTCCCCCCAAAGTCCATAGCAGATCCTTATCCTAGCACGCAGCCTGGCCGATCAGGAAAGGGGGTGGGGACGAGCGAGCGCCCCCCCCCCCCCCCGTACCAGGCCGCATGCCCTCAACATGGGTGGTGCTTTGGGGCGGCCCCCCCACCCCAAAGCACCTTGTCCCCATGTTGATGAGGGGCCTCTTCCCGACAACCCTGGTCGTTGGTTGTCGGGGTCTGCGGGCGGGGGACTTATCAGAATCCTGGAGCCCCCTTTAATACGGCCGGAGACAGTGTCGTGTCAACGTCGGAAGAAGAAGCATCGGAAGGCGGCGACGACGGCGACAGAAGACCGGGCCAACGCTAGTAAAAGAGCTGGAAGAAGAAAGCGGAGGCCCGGCAAGAAGAACCAAAGAGTGGGACAAGACCCCCAAGTCGGAAGAAGACCCCCCGGACAGCGGCGACAAAGGAGAAAGCTGGGCTCCTCCGCTAGTAAAAGAGCTAGCAGAAGATAGTTAAGGGTGTGGTTGGAGATCAATTTCCAAAAGATCTATGTGCATAAAAGGTACCAACATCCCGTTTCATTTAGAAAATAATAGAGTACTGGATAGGGGATTTTAAAAGGTACATTTCTCAAGTATACACTACAATGTGTTATTAAAAAATACAAAAAATCTATTTATACAAAACACAAATAAAAAAGTGGGATACAGATGTATATTCAGAGTCATAGGTATATACACAAAATCCCTATTAGCGACAAGGGGGAAGGCACATTGGTCAAAAACACCCAAATACTGCAACACTCCATACCTCAACATGGGTCCAGGAGTGAGTACATACAGGGGATCAACCAAAACGGTCATCCGTCTAAACGGTTGTGCACTCCGTGGTTAATCGCAGCC
The DNA here is from genome assembly GCF_037356315.1 of Lithobates pipiens. Taxonomy (NCBI): domain Eukaryota; kingdom Metazoa; phylum Chordata; class Amphibia; order Anura; family Ranidae; genus Lithobates; species Lithobates pipiens. The sequence continues at coordinate 479,633,240 of NW_027507718.1, read as the reverse complement.
GTGTTGGGTCACCCGTAGGGAGGGATGACTGGATGTCAAATCTATCACAACAAATGTTGGGTGGTAATATCTAAAATATAACATAAATAAATATAGTCCTTAATAGGTAAAATTCTACTATTTGAAATTAATTTTATATATATATATATATATATATATATATATATATATATACATATACACATATATATATATATATACACATACATACACACACACACATATATACACACACACACATATACATACACACACACACACACACACACACACACACGGGAGAACAGGTCCATGGACTAAATGTGAATAGACCCCAGACTCACCACTCTCAAAAGGTTTAGGTTGAATAAATCTAGTATCTCTATTGGGAGCTCAAACACGCGGAGGGGGACACACATAATACACAGTACACCTGAGGGTTAAAGAAAAATGAGAAACGTTTTCTTTGGGGGGGGGGGGGGGGGGGGCTTGGGGGGTTTGGATGGGTCTGGGGTAGTGCGGGATTTGGAAAATCCATTGTGGATGTTTCCGATGGGGTTTCATGTGGCCACCCCCGACTGATTTAGTGCTGTCTTTGTTAATTTTCTTTATTCATTTGTAGCTTCTTTTTTTCTATACACCCAAGGTTGAATATACACCAGCATTTCTCTTAAAAATAGGATATTTTTTTTTGTATTCACCGTAAAATACTTTTCTCTGTAATTCACCGACCGACACAGCTCCTCTCTGTAACAAAATGGGTTGTCAGCCCTATCACTGGAGATTACTAGGCAAAGTTGTAACACAACACTTCAGAACTTTCAGTTCCGCCCAGGGGGCCGTCCCTAGGCTACAACCCCCACAGCCTGCCCTAGCACACTCAGTACGTCAACAAGCAGTATAATGTAAAGAGAAAAGGGAGGGGTGGGTGCTGTGTCGGTCGGTGAATTACAGAGAAAAGGATTTTACGGTAAGTACAAAAAATCATATTTTCTCTTATATTCACCGACCGACACAGCTCCTCTCTGTAACAAAATGGGACGTCCCCTAGCAGTGCCAAACGAGGGGTGGGAAAAACCACATAAAAACTTCATCCACCATGGCAAGTGGGAACTAGTGAAACTAAACCCACAAAAAAACAGCAGTGTGTGAAAAAACACCACCATATAACTGGGTATCCTCAACAAGAGTGATCCCCAAGACCGCAACATTGCAGAAGTAATGCAACAGTGCATAAACACAACAGTACTGCATTTTTAATCGAAAAACCAGGAAAAAAAACGAAGCTTGCATATCCAATTGCAACTACACTGCCACCTGCAAAACTTTGCAGCCAAAACAGGCATCAGCCGATGCACCGACGTCTACCTTGTAGAACTTGGTAAACGTATGGACAGACGACCAGGTTGCTGCCTTACACACCTGAGCGCCCAACGCTTGGTGTCGGAAGGCCCAAGACGTTACGATTACCCTTGTAGAGTGGGCCGTGACCGGAAAGGGGGGCACCTGCCCCTTCAAGGCATAGGCTTGTACTACAATCTGTCTGATCCACCTGGAAATGGTGGCCGACGAGACCGTCATACCCTTCTTTGGGCCAGCCACCGAAACAAACAGTGAGTCTGACATCCGAAAGGGAGCCGTGGCAGACAAATACACATTCAGAGCCCTAACCACGTCGAGAGCATGAAGGGCCACCTCTTTGGGGTGCTTCGGCTCAGGACACAATGATGGTAATACAATATCCTCATTGATATGAAAAACCGAGACCACCTTCGGTAGAAAAGATGGTTGCGGACGCAACACCACCTTATCCCTGTGGATGAACAGATAGGGCGACTTGCAAGACAAGGCTGCCAATTCCGAAACCCTCCTGGCCGGCGGATTTTGAAGCGCTGACAACACCAGGTTCAAATCCCATGGGGGTAATAGTGGGCGCACCGGAGGGACTACATGTCGTACCGCCTGAACGAAGGTACCCACTAAGGAGTGCGATGCCAGGGGTCGTTGGAAAAAAAAAAAAAAAAAAAAAAGACAGCCAGGGCTGAGATCTGCCCCTTGATGGTGCTCAATGCCAATCTCTGGTCTACTCCTCGCTGGAGAAACAACAGGTTCCTTGCTATGGAAAAGGAACGTGGATGCCAACCATTCTCCTCACACATGGAGATGTAAGCCTTCCAGGTATGATGATATATCTTCCTAGAAGAAGATTTCCGTGCCCTCAACATAGTTGGAATCACCGAGTCCGACAGACTCCGGTTCCTCAACACCTGGCTCTCAACAGCCATGCCGTTAAAGTCAGCGATGGTAAAACAGGAATAAAAAAAATAAAAATAAAATCGGACCTTGAGACAGAAGGTCCTCTCACAACGGCAGTCGCCAGGGAGTGTCTGCCAACAGACGCACCAGATCTGCGTACCAGGGATGCTGAGACCAATCTGGGGCAACCAGTATCACTGGGATCCCCTCGGCTTCCACTCTGCGAAGCAGATGTGACAACAATTTCAGTGGAGGAAAGGCGTAGATCAGCTGATACTGATCCCACGGGGCCACCAGCGTGTCTGACGTGTCTGCCCACGGATCTCTCGTCCTGGACACAAATCTTGGCATCTTCCGATTGAGAGGTGAGGCCAATAGATCCACATCTGGTGTTCCCCACTTCAGGCACAGCAGCCTGAATGTCTCCGGATGCAATGCCCATTCTCCTGGGTCCAGCATCTGCCGACTCAGATAGTCCACCTGCCAGTTTTCCACAACCGGGATGTAAATGGCCAACAGGGCTGGAACGTGTCGCTCTGCCCACCGAAGTATATGAGCGACCTCCTGAGCAGCAGCTGCGCTTGTTGTTCCCCCTTGGTGATTTATCTATGCCACCGCCGTGGCGTTGTCCGACTTAATTCTGATCGGACGCCCTTGAAGACTCACCGACCATGTGTGGAGAAACAGCCTGATCGCTCTATTTGAGCAGATCGGCAATTCGGATTCTACCGTCGACCAGAGGCCCTAAGTCGACTGAACCCCCCATCACTCCACCCCAGCCGTATAGACTGGCGTCCGTAGTGACCACCGTCCACTTCAGAGGAAGGAACAATTTTCCGGACTGAATCACCGGGGACCTCAACCACCAGATCAGAGAGAGTCCCTGACTGGTTGGCTCACCTGGATCTGTCGATCCAGGGACAACTGAGACTTGTCCCATTTTAAACAGGATCTCCTTCTGCAGTACTCTGGTGTGGAACTGGGCGTAAGGTACTGCCTCGAAGGAGGCTACCATGAGCCACAGTACTCGCATGCAAAACCGGAGCGACGACCACTTGCGGTTCATCAGCAGTTTCACCGTGGACTTGAGAATCTGCAATTTGTCCGAAGGGAGAAAAACTCTTGCTTCCCTGGAGTCCAACAGTAAACCTAGGTACTCCAGACGCTGGCTCGGCACAATCACCGACTTCTTTAGGTTCAACAGCCACCCAAATTCTTGCAGGGTCTGCATGGGGATTGCCACATCCGCCTCTAATTCTGAGGAGGAAGATGCTCTCAGGAGGAGATCGTCCAGGCAGCTCATGATCGCGATCCCACGTTGTCTCAGCAACGCCAATACTGGAGACAAAACTTGGTAAAGACACGGGGGGCTGATGCCAGACCAAAAGGAAGAGCCACAAATTGGTAATGGGCTTCCGACTGCAAAACGCAGAAACTTTTGATGCCGAAGGCATATGGGTATGTGCAGGTATGCATCCTGGATGTCCAAGGATGCCAGGGAGTCCCCTTGATGGAGTGCAGCAACTACTGAGCGAACGGATTCTATCCTGAACCTCTGCACTTTCACAAAGTGATTGAGGGCTTTCAATTCCAAGATCGAACCTACCCCTTCCTCCTTAGGAACCACAAACAGATTTGAGTAGAATCCCTGGAAGCGTTCCAGCTCCGGAACAGATAAAATCACCCCTCGATTCAGCAAGTCCCTTACAGCCCCCAACAGGGCCTCCCGGCGAACCGAGGACATGGGTATGCTGGAGGGGAAGAATCTGTTTGGCGGCCAAGAGAGGAACTCTATATTGTAGCCTGTGGAAATCAGATCGCAGACCCATTAATCGGATAACCGGGAGGACCACCGGGCTGCAAACTCCCGAAGGCGCCCCCCCCCCACCCGAGACATGGGTGGGGGCAAACCTTCATGCGGTAGCACTTTTTGTTTGCAGGCTTGCGGTTCCAGGGATGTTTTTGACCGTCCGTGGGCATCCTGTCGGGCTGGGGACGTTTTGTCGCAGCACCGGGCGGACAAAAAAGCCGCTTGTGAGCGTCCTGGCCTGTGGGAGTAGAGTACTCTTACCACCAGTGTCATTTTTAATAATGTCATCTAACGAGGCTCCAAAGAGCCGGTCGCCAAGGAAGGGAAGATCCGTCAGGGCTTTCTTGGATGCCTGGTCAGCAGACCAGCATTTTAGCCAAATCAGGTGCCTCAGCACCACAGCTGACACTGAAGCCATGAATAACAGAGGGAGGGTATCCAAGGGCGCGTCACAAACGTACTTAAGGCCTTGCACTAGTTGGTCTGCTAGTTCCACGCAGACAGGGGAGGCCTGTTGCTCTCCCAATTCGCGGTGCAAAAGTTTTGCCCACTCAGTCAGTGTCTGCGACCACCACAACCATAAACAAGGAACGAGCCACCGCCTCGGCCTTCCTGTCCTTGGGATCCTTGAATGCAGGAGTCCCCTCAACCAGGATCGTGGTTACTTTATTTCACCTGGATACTGGGGGTCCACGACCGGAGGAGCCGACCATTACTTGAGAAGGCTTTCCTCAAAAGGGATAACACACCGCCATGAATTTGGGGACCGCAAAGGTCCGTTGCGGGCGACACCATTACTTGTAAATGAACTTATCAAAATAAGTCAGATACGGGAACACCTTAGGTGAACGTGCTGGCTTGTGCGACCCAAAAGGGACCGGTACATCAGCAGAGGGATCCGCTGGCAGGGTATCACGCACAGCTGTGATAAGTGCTCCAACTAGCGCTTTGTCGCGCATGGACCCGGACTCATCCTCACTGTCCGAACGGTCCTGGTCAGCGTCATCTGACAAGACAGAGCAGGGGTCACCGGCCTCAGCAGGACCCGAGTCTGCGTCAGAGCTCTCCCCAGAGGACGGGGGGGGGGGCTGGGGTCGCTTTTTAGCACCTTTCTTCCCACGTATGGCCTCTATCTTGGCAACGAACTAATTAAGGACCGCCGTAAGGGTGACCATAGGGACCGCGCAGTCCGCAGGTGACCGGCTGCAATTGCCTGGATTTCGGGGGAAGAATCACCAGTTTCTGAAGCCATGCTGACCCTACCCTGTCTGCCACCCGAAGGGGACTTAGGACAGCGACAGTCCCACCCTCCTGCTGCTACTGACTGAGGGGCTCTAACCCGCTGGACTCACCACCCTGGGCAGTTCCAAGCTGTATTACCACAATGCCCGATGATCCCCAGTGCTCCCATATGCAGAGATAGCAAACTGTCGGTGGCCGGCTGGTCGTACATTTGGTGAACGATCGGTGAGTGATCTGACACACATGTCCAGAATCACAGGATAAACCTCCCAGCACTCTGTGATGACCAAACAGGAAGCTGAGGGCACAGGGGCTGCTGCTAGAGCACAAAAAACGCTGTCCGGCTACAAGAAAATGTCCGCCAGTGTTCTAATAGAGAATCACTAGGAAAATAGCCGCTTGAAGCCAGAAGCATGTCCGACCCTTGCCCATACTTAAAATGGCTGCCGATCAGCGCTATGAGAGGCTAGAGAGAACATGTGGCAGACACAGAGCTCCACCAACACAGGGGCAGACTACACTGGCATCCAGCGGGACTAAGCTGCAGGACCTAGGCACCCAGTACAGCTAAACCCCCAGGTGAGAGCCCCGGGCACACACACCCACACCGCTCAGCACATGTACAGCCCCCCCGTGAGGGGGGAAAGGAGGGGAGTTAGGGACAGGGGAGAGAAGAGAGGGGGGCCTCCAAATCGGCCTCCCAGGGAATGCCCAGCTGCTCCACCCTGTTCCAAGCTGTACTTACCAGTCCTGAAGAGCTGGGGGACATTCCATGGTAGTCAACTCCTGATCAGTACAGGGAAGACTACTAGCCCGGCATACTGTGACGCAGACATCAGTAGCCCGGTCACATGCATGTCCTGGAGCAAAAAGCTCACCGACCACCTCTGGAGCTGAGGTATGTCGTGGCCTGCCGAGCCATAGCTGTGACCTGCACACGCTCGATGGCCGGACTGGGGAGACTACAAGGATAAGTGAACCAGCCTGTCACCCAGCAGGCTGTTGATAGAAGATCACAGGATCATTCATCTTGCGCAAAAAGCCAAGCTTCTGCATAAAAAACAAAAAAAAACACACGGACCTATGGACCCGCAGGGTTCCTAGGTCTATCTCCTTCACTAGGCAAGAAAAAAACTGAGTCTGCTAGGGCAGGCTGTGGGGGTTATAGCCTAGGGACCGCCCCCTGGGCGGAACTGAAAGTTCTGAAGTGTTGTGTTACAACTTTGCCTAGTAATCTCTAGTGATAGGGCTGACAACCCATTTTGTTACAGAGAGGAGCTGTGTCGGTCGGTGAATATAAGAGAAAATTAGTTTTGAACAACTTCGCCCATTTTCCCTACTGGCGAAACATGTAGACGTTTTTGGACGTAGTATTTCAAGTGTGTGATTACAGTATTAACTGTCGCTAATAGGGATTTTGTGTTTTCTGTATCCCACTTTTTTATTTGTGTTTTGTATAAATAAACATTTTTTGTATTTTTTAATAACACGTAGTATATGAGAAATGTACCTTTAAAATCCCCCATCCAGTACGTTATTATTTTCTAGCAGAAGATAGTGGAGGAGTCCGGCGAGAAGATCCCATCAAGATGGAAGACCACGGCGCTGTCTAATAAAGTATTTTAAAAAGCCGCAGGGCCCCCCCTTCCCCAAAGCACCCCCCATGTTGAGGGCACGCGGCCTGGTATGGCTCAGGGGGGCTCACTCGTCCCCACCCCTTTCCTGACCAGCCGGGCTGCATGCTCAGATAAGGGTCTGCTATGGACTTTGGGGGGACCCCCCACGCCGTTTTTTTGGCGTAGGGCTTCCCCTTTAAATCCATACCAGGTGATATGCTCGCGAGGTGTCAATCTCGCCGATGGAGGCGGCGACAGACTTCCTTCACCAATTCCATCTACCTGGAGCCACGTTCAAAATTAACAGACTTTTCTCCGTGTGTGGGCAAGTCCGTTCATTTCAAAAGTCCGGTGGACTAGCACATAGGCGGATTGCCCGCCGGACAATTTTGAGTCAAAACTTCCTTTCTAAGTCCGTGGTACTTTTGGGAAGAAAAAGTCAGCCGGAGCCTACAATATCTTGTGACTTATGAAGTTTAGATGCCACCTTTGGCAAGAACCCAGGGTCTGTCTTTAGGGTGACTGTCCTCAAAAATCTGAAGGAAGGGCCCTCTAATGGAAAGATCTTGAATCTCACTGACCCTATGGGCTGAAGTGATTGCCACGAGGAGCACTGTCTTAAATGTAATCAGTCTTAGAGAGGCCTCTGAGATAGGTTCCAGGTTGGAGTTATTTTAACTCTGACTGGTTGTTATCTAGTGATTGCCTTACAGAACCTAGCAATAAGGTGATCTTTCTGTAATCGTTTCTCTAGATACACACTTGAGGCAGCTATCTGAACTTTAATAGTACTAGGAGTTAACCCCTGGTCTATCCCTTCTTGGAGAAACTGTAGGATATTTGTTGTATCCTCGTTTACCTCACCTGGCCATCCAACCAGATGTTAAACTTCCTCCAAACTTTTCTATATATAGCTCGGGTGACCAGTTTCCAGCTCTGTAGTATGTTCTGAACAACTCTTTCGGTTAAGCCCTTGCGCCTCAGAATTTCTTGCTCAGTAACCACGCTGAAAGCTTCAGCATGGCTACTAGCAGATGCAAGAGAGGTCCCTGTGACAGGAGATCTTGTCTGCAGGGAAGCCTCAGAGGAGGCTGGTCTGTCAACTTATGTAAAGTTGTGAACCATGGCCTCTTGGGCCAAAATGGCAAGTTGAAGGACCAGGGGGTCTGTAAGGCATCTACCGTCAAGGGTTGATCTCCTGAGCATAGCGAGCAGAAACTGGGAACTTTTGCATTCTCTTTGCTTGCAAATAGGTTCACTTCTGGTTTCCCCAGTGAGCTGCTATGTGGTCGAAAACTTACGGGTGTAGAGACCATTCTTCATTCTAAACTAGTTGTTGACTCAACTGCAGTGTTGTTCTGCTCCCCCTTCAGGTGTATTGCAGAGATGGATTCTGCCCCCTGAAATATGTGCTTGACTACCAACATTAGCCGAGGACTTCTGGCGCCTCCCTGCTTGTTTATATAAGCTACTGCTGTCATATTGTCTGAGCGGACTTGTAGATGGTGACCTTGTACTGTGTCCTGAAACGCTAGTAGGGCTCTGGAGGCTAGCGGTTAGTTCCTTCCATTTGGAAGAGAGATTTGTTTCTCCTCTGGCGTCCACCTGCCCTGGGCCCAGCATGAGTTGAGATGGGCTCCCCAACACCAACTGCTCGCATTCGTGGCCACTGTACATTTGGTGCTGTTTTGAAGAAGAAAAAAAAAAAAAACAACAGCCTCATGCTTCAGATTCAATATCTCTTCTTCCGGCAAGACTATCCTTTGATCTACGGACAGGATCTTGTAGCCCAAATACAAAATATTCTGTGTTGGAGTTGTTTGGACTTTTCCAAACTGACTATCCACCCCAATTGAATCAGGCTGAATTGCGTTAACTCTGATGTTGCGTACACACAACCTTTTTTTTTTTCCGTCAGAATAAACTGAAGTTTTTTCGACGAGTTCTGCTGAAACGGACTTACCGTATATACTCGAGTATAAGCCGAGTTTTTCAGTCCACTTTTTGGGCTGAAAAAAGCCGCCTCGGCTTAAACTCGAGTCACTGAAATTTTGCCGGAGATGGAGGAGAAAAAGGGGCGGGGCCATGCCGCTGGCTGACGCTGGTGAATGGCCTGTGTAAGTGTACCGCTCAGCACCATCCCCTCTGCTCCCTTTCGTTCGGTACAGGTTTTTTTTTTTTCTTGATGTGCTGTATGGCTGCAGTGGCGGGGGGGACTCTTTCTGCTATTTCGGGCGCGGAGGAATACATCCTCTGCATCCGCCCCGCACACCGCTCAGCATTAGGAATAGGTTACTGTGTGCTGCGGAGTGATATGCCCAATCCCCTCTCTCTACACACTACCATAACAAGAAGCAGAGAGAGCAGGGGCCGGGCGATCCAGTCATCTTGAAGTTGAGGTGAGAGGCAAAAAATATGAAACTGACCTGCTTTTGTGATTACCTTAGTATCTATATTGATTAGAATCCTGTAATTTTTTTTTTTTAAATCTTAAGCAATTTTGTACTTTAAGGCTGGGTTCACACTGCAGAGGTTACGAGAACCGGATGTGATTCGCACTGCAGTGCAAATCACATGCGATCTCTGTGCGATGCGAGTTCAGCCATACAGATAGTATGGCTGAATTGGCATCGCATCCGGCCCAAACTCGCACAGGACCCTTTTTTTGGTCCGCAGCAGAATCGGATCGCATGGGTGTTCACACCATGCGATCCGATTCCTGTCCGAGTTTGCAGATCGCACTGCGATATGCGAACTGATCTGGGGGTGTCATTAACATTTCACTGACACTCCCAGCAGTTCGCATAGGGCAGTGTGAAGTGCCGCTGGGAGGTATGCGATGCGGGAACCCGCCGCGGATTCACGGCGTTCCCGCATCGCTGCAGTGTGAACCCAGCCTAAAGTGCAATTATTACCGTAAAATTATGTTTCAAAAGGCTGGGTTCACACCGGAGCGATGCGGGAACGCCGCAAATCCACGGCGGGTTCCCGCATCGCATACCTCCCAGCGGCACTTCACACTGCCCTATGCGAACTGCTGGGAGTGTCAGTGAAATGTTAATGACACCCCCAGATCAGTTCGCATATCGCAGTGCGATCTGCAAACTCGGACAGGAATCGGATCGCATGGTGTGAACACCCATGCGATCCGATTCTGCTGCGGACCTGTGCGAGTTTGGGGCGGGTGCGATGCGAATTCAGCCATACTATCTATATGGCTGAACTCGCATCGCACAGAGATCGGATGTGATTTTGCACTGCAGTGCGGTGCGAATGACATCCGGTTCTCGTAGCCGCAGCAGTGTGAACCCAGCCTTAATGAATTCTAGCACATGTAAACAAAAGAATACCGGTACCCTTTTTTTTTTTGTTAAATATAAAAGATGTTGCACCGAGTGGTGAATAGATACGGTACCAAACATACCATGCTTTAAAACGATGCCCATCTGTGGAATGGCAGCACACTACGGTCAATTTATATTATCCATAGACGGCGCCGGGGTCTGGGGAGGGGCAATGGGTGGGGCCCCATGATTTCTATCAGCGGCCCTGTCCGCGGACATCATCATCACAGCGGGACATCAGCATCATGAGGTGAGTGAAAAATCACAATGGCTACTGTATATTTAATGGGCAGGCTGTATACCGGTATGTGTTATCCAGAGCATTATTACAATGGGTACTGTATATTTAATGGACACAGGCAGGCTGTACGGTATATTTAATGGACACAGGCAGGCTGTATGGTATATTTAATGGACACAGGCAGGCTGTATGGTATATTTAATGGACACAGGCAGGCTGTACGGTATATTTAATGGACACAGGCAGGCTGTATATTTAATGGGCACAGGCAGGACACTGGTAGAATGTACGGTATATTATGAGCCTTAACACAGGCTGCTCTATGCAAACAGTCATGTCATCACTTTCTGTAATATCAGCCTGCATTAGGCCTCAAAAGGTACCCGAACAAGTCTTTTTTTTTTTTTATCCTGTTAGAAATGGATCCCAATACTTCTACCGGTAATCCTGGACCAAAAGAAAAAACGCAGGTCATTCGAAGCTGGTTTCAAACTTAAGGTTGTGTCAAGAGCAGAAGAAAGCAATAACAGTATTGCAAGTAGGGAATTTAGTGTTGATGAAAAACAAGTGAGGGAATGGCGGAAAAAGAAAGCTGACTTGGAAAAGATTCCAAAGGCAAAAAAAGCTCAACGTGGTTTAACAACTTCATATGGGGCTCTAGTGACTGAATTGCATAAATGGGTTATGGAGTGTCGTCAAAATGGTTACTGCGTAACACGCATGGGAATTCGCTTACGTGCCCTTCAAATGGCACAAGATGACAAATTAAAAGCACCAGGCATTGAAAAATTTGCTGCGTCAGCAGGATGGTGTACCCGCTTCATGAATAGGTTTGGCCTATGTTTGCGGCAAAGAACAAAGATTTCACAGAAGTTGCCAAAAGACCTTGATGAAAAAGTGATGTCATTCCATTCATTCATCATAAAACAAAGAAGGATCCATAACTATGGCCTGGGAGATATTGGAAATATGGATGAAACACCGATGACCTTTGATCTTCCAAGCAACAGAACTGTGGCAAGTTTGGGAGACAAAACTATTTTTCTCAGAACCACAGGAAATGAAAAAAATCATTTCACAGTTGTTCTGTCATGTTTGGCTAATGGAACTAAGCTGCGGCCTGTCATTATTTTTAAAAGAAAGACCTTGCCTAAAAAGGTCAAATTCCCACCACGAATTACAGTGCGCGCACATGTTAAAGGCTGGATGGATGAAGACGGAACAAAAAAATGGCTGGAAGAAATTTGGAAAGAACGACCAGGAGCAGCCTTAAAGAAAAAACCATCATTGCTAGTTTGGGATATGTTCAGAGCCCACACATCTGATGGCATAAAAGAAATGGCAAAATCTTCTCAAGTTACTTTGGCCGTTATTCCAGGTGGGCTTACATCTGTATTGCAACCGCTAGATGTGTGTTTAAATAAACCTTTTAAAGACCGTGTGAGAAAGATGTGGCATGAATGGATGTCATCTGGTCAAGCCCGACTGACAAAAGGTGGAAATCTGATGAAGCCCGACATAGAATTGATAGCAAAGTGGGTTCGTGATGCATGGGAAGAGATTCCGGAGGACATGGTGCAACGCGCCTTCAAGAAATGTGGCATTAGTAATGCTATGGATGGCAGTGAAGACAGCGCTTTGTATGAGAACGACAGCAGTGATGGTGATGACTGCGAACTCAGTGATGATGACAATGTCTACGCTGATAATCTCACACCAGCTAATGCTGAAGCTCTGTTTGGACATACAGATGATGAGGAATCCAGTTTTGAAGGATTTTAACTCTTGTGTTTTAGCTTGGTTGCTGAATGAGCTAAGGTTTTTGTACTTTTAAAGTTATTGTTGATACCATATTGTTTTATTGACCCTCTTTTACACTTACAGAGATAGTTTACTGTTTTTCTTTGAAATAAATATTCAAAAACATTATTGGTATCTATTTTTATTTTTGAAATTTACCGGTAGCTGCTGCATTTCCCACCCTAGGCTTATACTCGAGTCAATAACTTTTTCCAGTTTTTTGTGGTAAAAGTAGGTGCCTCGGCTTATATTCGGGTCAGCCTATACTCGAGTATATACGGTACCTACAGACAATCGCACCAAAGCCCGATCGTTTAGAACGCAGTGACGTACAACAGGACTAGAAAAAGGAAGTTCAACAGCCAGTAGCCAATAGCTGCCCTTGCGTAGTTTTTGGACCTTTGGAACAGCATACAAATGGTTTTCCCGATAGGAATTAACTCAGTCGGAAAGATTTAAAAACATGTTCTATTTCTAGGTCAGAATTTTTTAAAGAAAAGTCCGCTGAAGCCCACACACAATCGGAATATCCGATGAAATGATTCCGTATGACTTTTTCTGCCGGAAAGTCCGACCGCGTGTACACGGCAAGTTGTTTCTCTGAGTGGGCCATGAGGAGCAAGTCATCTAGATACAGAATGAAGTCTTGACGGAACCAGTGCTTCTCCGAGAACCTTGGAAAAAAATTCTTGTAGAGGACGACAGTCTGAAGGAAAGTGCTCTGCACTAAAAGTGATAAACTTTTGTGTATCTGAATCGCCATACGAAGAAATTTCTGGCATTCCTTCCTTATTGGGATATGCAGATAGGCATCCCTTAAATCCAGGGAAGCCATAAACACCTCTTGGAGAAGATTTCTTATGAGTAAATGGACTCCATCCAAAATCTTTGGTATTGGATGGAGAGGTTCAGGGATTGGAGGTTCATGATTAATCTGAACTTCCCTGAATTTTTTTTTTTATCACAAAGACGTGCGAGTAAAAAGCGTTCCCCTGTTCCTGAACAGGGACTGGTGTCAATATCTCTTGATCCACCATCTCCCCTATTAGTAACGGTAAGGCTCTGGCCTTTTGAGTGTCTTGGAAGTTTTGTCACTAGAAATTGAGGGTGGGTCGCTCTAAATTCCAGCGCATAACCTCTTTTTATTAGGTTTAAAACAAACTCATTTGAGGTTCTCTTTTCCCACTGCGGGAACATTTTAAGCCCTTGTACACACGGTCAGACATTTCGACAACCAAATCCGTCGGATCTTGTCCGAAACTGTTGCATACACACGGTCGAACAAAGTTGTCGAAAAATCTGATCTTTCAGAACGCGATGACGTAATTTCGTTACGATGGGACTACGTTCAGGCTAGTAGCCAATAGCTTTGATGTAGGAATTTGATCTGAGCATGCGTGGCACTTTGTCCGATCGGAATTCTCTACACATGATCGGAGTTTGTCGGAAAATATTTCCAGCAAGTTGGAAAATTTGGTCCGATGGATATTCAGACGGACACAGTCTGATGCATATCACACACAGTCGGATTATCCGACAACGCGGTCCGATAGGACACATTCAGACAGATTCTCCGACAGTGTGTACAAGGGCTTAGTCTTCCTCCCACAGGGACCCTGATGTCACACTGGGGTTTAGGGTTCTGACTGGGGTGTTTAAAAAGTATACCCCCTTTTTTCTTAATACCAGCATGCCTTTGGATTGTGGAGAGAAACCCACAAAGTTAGAAGATATAAACTTCAACACAAGCATTAGTATGTTGGGGAATTGAACCAGCAAGCCCAGTGCTGCCAGACAGAATTGCCCCCCACTTAGTAAGCAGGCAGCCTCACTCGTTCTAAGGTGGTATCTAATTCAGGGCCGAAGACTAAGTCTCCAGTAAAGGGGACATTGCATAGGTGTGTCTTGGATGCCGTGTCTCTGCACCCCCAACTTTTCATCCAGACTGACCTTCTGGCTGCGACTGAAAGTGCCGCAGTCTTAACCGCAAATTTAACAGAATCAGTTGAAGCATCAGAAATGAAACTTGTCGCTTTTAAAAGCATAGGGAAAGTTTAAGAGCTCCCTTCTAGGAGTGCCTGCCTCTCTCCAATCCAGGTACTAACCAGGCCCGACCCTGCTTCGCCTCTGAGATCAGATGAGATTGGGAGCTTTCAGGGTGATGTGGCCTTAGGCAGGAATGTCATTGTTGCATCCCAGGCCCTTTTTTAAGACTATGTCTGTTTTCCTGTCCATTGGGTACTTTAATCACTTAAAGTGGTTGTAAACCCTTACAAACCCCTTTGACCTACAGGTAAGCCTAGATTAAGGCTTACCTGCAGGTCCAAGAAATATCTCCTAAACCTATATGGTTTAGGAGATATTTGCCCGAAAACGGGCACCGCTGTCTACGGCGCATGCGCCGTAGACAGCGGCGCACTGAGCGCGGCATTCTCAGCGATGGAGCTGCCGCGCGTGTCGGCTCCCGTGCGCATGCGCGGGAGTGGCGGCTTCGCCGAATGACAGCGGCGGAGCTGCGAGACCCCACCAACAAGATGGATGCGGCGGACTACAGGGGACAGCGGCGACTTCGCTGGCTCCTGTGTCAGGTAAGTGACACATAATGGGCTACTATGCGATGCATAGTAGTCCATTATGCTTTGCCTTTGCAGGGAATCAAAGAGGAAGTAAACTCATCAGGGTTTACTTCCTCTTTAAGCCCCGGACCATTTTGCAGGCCAAAGACCAGAGCACTTTTTGCGATTCGGCACTGCGTCGCTTTAACTGACAATTGCAACATGGCTCCCAAACAAAATTGACGTCCTTTTTTTCCCACAAATAGAGCTTTTTTTTGGTGGTATTTGATCACCCCTATGGTTATTATTTTTTGCGCTATAAAACAAAACAATTTTGAAAAAAAAAAACGCATTATTTTTTACATTTTGCTCTAATATATATCCCCCCCCCCCCCAAAAAAAAAAAATTATATATATATATATATATATATATATATATATATATATATATATATATATATATATAAGTTTTCCTCAGTTTAGGCCGATATGTATTCTTCTACAAAAATCGCAATAAGCGATTATTGGTTTGCGCAAAAATTTTAGCGTTTAAGAAATAGGAGATAGTTTTATGACATTTTTATTAATAATTATTTTTTTTACTAGTAATGGCGACGATCAGCGGTTTTTTTTTTATCGTGACTGACATTATGGCGGACACATCGGACATTTTTGGGACCATTGTCATTTATATAGCAATCAGTGCTATACAAATGCACCGATTCCTGTGTAAATGACACTGGCAGTGAAGGGGTTAGCCACTAGGTGGCAATGTAGGGGTTAAGTGAGCCTTGGGGAGTGTTTCTAACTGTGGGAGGGCATGGCTGTGTATGACACGCCGCTGATCTCTGCTCCAATCACAGGGAGCAGAGATCAGCGACACTGTCCCTAGGCAGAACGGGGAGATGCTTGTTTACATTAGCATTTCCCAGTTCTTCCTCCCCATGAGACGTTTGCAGATAACCCGCGGGACCCGCAATTAGTCTCAGGGAGGTCCTGACTGGCGTGCACACGCGATGGCACGGCAGCAAATTTAAAGGGACGTATCTGTATGCCCATTTGCCTATCCGTGCCATTCTGCCAACGTACATCGACGTGCACCGGTCAGAAAGTGGTTAAATGTCCCATATCCTCGAAAGCAAAGTCAGGCTGTTTCAACACTTTGAACAGTGGGGGTGTCTAGTTTTGGATTTTTATTCTAGACCGCCTCTGGGTTCTCGCCAAAGGGGAACCTTCTTTTTAAGAGAGTTTGGAAAGACTTTCTTATCCAGAACAGACAAGGTCAGAAATAGGGAATAATTTTGCCTTCTTCCCCAGGGCCTTATACATCTCATCATGCCTGGACCACTGACTTCTTCCTCAATTTCCAATGTATCATAAATAGCGCTCAACAGCTCGTCCACTTCCTCAAGGGCCAGCTTGTATTTTGTGGCTTTGTTAGCTACAGCCTGATCCTCATCATGGTCTGAGTCTAAGTCAGAAGATTCAGGCCTAACTAATGTGAGGCTATGCTCCCCGATTCTACGGGGCTCCCTGGAGCTAGATGTTGTAGGGCCTGGTGAAGACTGAATCGCAGCTGACTACTGGTGGAAGCTGACGTGTTTACATCTCTACTGCATATTCCCGAGACAGTGTGGTATCAACCACCATGGAGCATACTAGACGCAGCTCTGCCACTACCAACATGTAAAAACCACAGTACAGGGCTTGCCCAGCAGCCTACCTGAGTTTGGCTGGTGCCTGCATCTGCTGGAATGTCCTGGGGATCCGCCTTATGGTCCCTCTTCCTGCTCCAGTATTGCTGGACGCTGGTCGGGGTTAGTAGGTCCAGCCTGGGCTTTTCCCCTCCTCCTTGCGCCCTGGAGACCCGGAAGTCTCGGAGCACAGTGATGACGCGGTTCCGCCGGAAATTACGCAAACGCCATCTCCGGCCCCCACCACGATCGCAGCAAGGAGCTGAGATGGACGAGTCCACCTGCACAGCTCCTGGGGGGGGGAACCTGCGTCACCCTGCCACTGGCACACCTCGGCAATGGAAAAAGGGGGAGGCCCCAATGGGTCTGATCCTGTTGTGCTGGACGGTAACCCAAGCCCAAAGAAAAAATGGGTAAGACTTCACTGGAGCCAATGGATAGGACCTAGTCCCCCTGTGCGGTCTCCGCTCCCTTCAGGCAACCCCTAAGAGATTAAGTCCCTCTCCTCTTCCTCAGCAACATGTTCCTCCGATGGAGGAAACACAAATGATTGACCAGGGACCTGAGGGACCGTCTTTTGAACTGTGGCAATGTGTTTCCTGTGGCGATGGGGGGGGGGGCTCCATCTCTCAAGGGCTGTCCTGGAAGACGACTGGGAAAACAACGTTTTTACCTGTTAACTTGATTTCCAGGACAGCTTTAGGAGAGAGTGGCTCCTCGCACCTAGCACAGGAAACACAAACTCCTATGTGGGACTTTGACAGACCACCGACATGCAATGAAACTGTTAAAATATAATGTTTTATTTAGACAAAAAAGTAAAAACAGACAACTAGCATCTGAACAAATACACAGTACAATGCAAGAAAAGGTAGAGATGAGATGCAGTGCAATTAAAGCTCTAGAATGAGAAAGAGATAAGTCTAAGGATAGCAACCCCCGGAAATAAACAATTCATATCATACCCCCCCCCCATGTTCCAACATAGGTCAAAGGTCCCCCCCCCCCCGGCGGATAGTCCCCACGTACCACGATAGAGCCAATCCTCAGTAGGATGTGGGCATATGAAATGCAGCTGCAGCTGCAGCTGGGTCCCAAGGACACGGTCCCTAATGAGGACGTCAATGTGCCCCTCCACAAAAGTATACAGGCTGATGTGAATTCCAAGTTAAGAATTCCACCACCTCTGTAGGTAAAATAATAACTAAATGGGTGTTGGTCAATTAGTTCAAATACTTCAACGAGCACCCAACAATGTAAAATAAAACAAATATAGACAGAGGGAAAGGAAAAAAAAATTATATGAGAGGCTGATGCTCCTAATGTGCATAATCAGTGGGAGGGCAACAACAACGGAAGAAAATCAAGCAAAAAAGCCTCACTAGGTAAACAATTTCAAAGTAAAACTATGAACAACAGCAAAAAACAAGAATATGGATACAGAGTAAAATTAGCCCAGTCAATTTTAGGGAGTAAAATAAGACTCCCCACCAATGTGGATCTCAACCACAAATATGACCCCCAGGAAGTACCCAGTTTGCTAGGATCCCTAGATGGAGATACCTGTACCACAATATATCAAAATGAAAGTTATAATCAATTACAGCTAAACAAGCATGGTAACCAACTCAATCTCAAAAATGTACTTGTCAAAGAGGTCCTGTGAAGCGGGGCACTTAGATCATTGTTCCATTGTGATGGAGGGTTTTAAATACTGGCCCACACCTACGCCTTGTGATGATGCAATTGTGAGTGAGCCTCACGTTTGCATATGCGGCGCACCTGCGCATTGGCTAACTAGCACTATCATGCAGGCGCCAAACGATCCCACAGCGCTCACCATGTTGCATCTATATGCGCACCTGCGTGAACAGCCCCTAACCAACTTAGAAACCAGCACAAAGCAAGCTCCCAATCAGAATAGAAAAGGAGGTGGCCCAGTAGTACCCAGTCGTGCTGCAAAGCACCATACCGGAGATACACCTACAATGTTATGCATATGAATAGCACAAAAGACTAATTGTCCCCTAGATAAACAAGGGCATACACAGTGAGTCCAACAGCGCCATCTAGTGTGTAAATCAGATATGGCAAAAAAATAAAAATAAATAAACCCACAAAATGTAACTATTACCCAAAACAGTAGTTTCTTAAAGAGAAAAGATCATGGCAGGTGGTGACCCCCTGGGTAGAGACCCCCCCCCCAAAAACCGCCGGGACATGCAGGGAATGACATAGGGAACAAATCACCCTTTGGTGTGCATGCCACTAGCCTTCAGATAAACAATAATAAGAGGCAGTGACAAAAGGCAAAGAATAAAAATTATAAACAGTGTATGAGAAAAATCTGAAATTACAACTGTTCAGTAACAATATTACAAAACTACTATCATCCTTCGTCTCAGATCATATTGGGTGATGTGCTAGAAGGACTAAACTAAAATCACCCCAGTCCTTCCCACGTACCAGATGCGAAACCTTCCAAGAATGGTCGATAGCTAATGCAGTCATTGAGGCCAGGTGGTCATGTGGCTTGTAAGGCCACTATCCACCTGGTCTCACGCTGCAGTAGGGTCTTATCCCAATCACCCCCCCCCCCGGTATTGGGGTGTACCCGATCCAGTACCCGAAACCTGATTTTGGGAAAGATGCCCATGTGTACATCACGAGCATGTCTCCCTAATGGTAAATCAGGATTGCGTACATGTACATGCTCTGTACGTGTCGGCTCGTTCTCTTATGTAGTTCTTGTTTCGTTTTCCCTACATAAAAGCAGCCGCAGGGAAAAGTCAATAAGTACGACAATTCACAAAATGGGATGGTTTGAATTTAACTCCATTTGGTAGCATGACCTGTCAGTATTGATGCATTGGGGGCAACCGCCGCATTTAAAAAAAGTACCCCAACGTTTGCAGGGGTCCCCCCTGAACTCCCCTGTATATTCACTGGTAACCAGTCTATCTTTTAAAGGACTTTGTTCGTTTAAATGTGGTTAGTGGTTCCATAGGTATAAACTGATTTAATGTACGATCAATTTGGAGTATATGCCAATGTTTAAGAATTTTTCTAATGGCTTGATGTTGTTTGCTATAGGCATGATTACTCGTTTGATTAGGTGCTTGGCTAGCACTTTTAATCTTTTCAGAATGGTCAAAAATTAAACTGTCTTTTTTTCTCGTGCCCTTTTGAAGGCTTTTTTCAAACCCGTGGGGGAGCAACCCCATTGTAGCAATCTACCTTGTAGTTTTTTTGCCTCAACGAGGAATATATTGTCGTCAGTGAAATCTCTTTGGATACATAAGAACTGGGTGTATGGGATAGATTTCACAAGGGGTGCCGGGTGAAAACTCGTAGCATGTAAAATTGTATTACCGGCTGTTTCCTTCTGGTACAGGGTACTGGATAAATGGCCGTCAGGATGTTTTAGAATGGTGACATCTAAGAAGTTAACCTTCAAAAAGGGTCACACGCCATGGTGAACTTCAGATTGAAATCATTGGTCCCCATGGCTAACATGTATTGATTGAGGCTCTCTCGTTCTATTCCATACGAGAAATATATTGTCAATAAATCTGTATCAGATTAATATCTGGTCCAGGAATGCAGGATCTGATGCCAGAAACGCGTTCTTCCATTCCCCCAGATACAGGTTGGCATTACGTAGTAAAAGGCACGCACAATGAAATGGTGCAATGGCTTGTCTTCCTTAGGTGATTGAGACAGGAAACGTCCTATAACCTACAATCCCTTCCTATGGGGGATGAAGCAATACAATGCCTCAACATCCACTGTAACTAAGATGGAGTCTACATGGATACACAGGCCATTGAGAGATTGTAATAGATGAGTGGTGTCCCTGATGTACTAGGGTAAGTTGTTTACCAAAGTGATTCCAATTTGTGAAAATGTTCTTTTTACATTGCGTGCTTGCCCGCAAAAAGGAAGAATTACTATGTCCTGAGACCTGTGAAAATCGATGGACACTTTAGGTAGGAACCCTGGGTCCATGAACAAAATTACCCTGTCGGGAAAATTAAAGCACTAAGGTTCAGCTATTGATAAAGCTTGTACTTTACCGATTCTCCTGGCCGACACCAGGGCTATGAGGAGTACTGTTTTATATGTTAGAGATTTTAAAGAGCTTTCTTCCAGAGGCTCAAATGGTTCTTTTATGAACTCTGCAGTACTGCCGATTGGTCCCAAGGGATATACAGGTCCTTCTCAAAAAATTAGCATATTGTGATAAAGTTCATTATTTTCTGTAATGTACTGATAAACATTAGACTTTCATATATTTTAGATTCATTACACACAACTGAAGTAGTTCAAGCCTTTTCTTGTTTTAATATTGATGATTTTGGCATACAGCTCCTGAAAACCCCAAAATCCTATCTCAAAAAATTAGCATATTTCATCCGACCAATAAAAGAAAAGTGTTTTTAATACAAAAAAAGTCAACCTTCAAATAATTATGTTCAGTTATGCAATCAATACTTGGTCGGGAATCCTTTTGCAGAAATGACTGCTTCAATGCGGCGTGGCATGGAGGCAACCAGCCTGTGGCACTGCTGAGGTGTTATGGAGGCCCAGGATGCTTCAATAGCGGCCTTAAGCTCATCCAGAGTGTTGGGTCTTGCGTCTCTCAACTTTCTCTTCCCAATATCCCACAGATTCTCTATGGGGTTCAGGTCAGGAGAGTTGGCAGGCCAATTGAGCACAGTAATACCATGGTCAGTAAACCATTTACCAGTGGTTTTGGCACTGTGAGCAGGTGCCAGGTCGTGCTGAAAAATGAAATCTTCATCTCCATAAAGCTTTTCAGCAGATGGAAGCATGAAGTGCTCCAAAATCTCCTGATAGCTAGCTGCATTGACCCTGCCCTTGATAAAAAACACAGAGGACCAACACCAGCAGCTGACATGGCACCCCAGACCATCACTGACTGTGGGTACTTGACACTGGACCTCAGGCATTTTGGCATTTCCCTCTCCCCAGTCTTCCTCCAGACTCTGGCACCTTGATTTCCGAATGACATGCAAAATTTGCTTTCATCCGAAAAAAGTACTTTGGACCACTGAGCAACAGTCCAGTGCTGCTTCTGTGTAGCCCAGGTCAGGCGCTTCTGCCGCTGTTTCTGGTTCAAAAGTGGCTTGATCTGGGGAACGCGGCACCTGTAGCCCATTTCCTGCACACGCCTGTTCACGGTGGCTCTGGATGTTTCTACTCCAGACTCAGTCCACTGCTTCCGCAGGTCCTCCAAGGTCTGGAATCGGTCCTTCTCCACAATCTTCTTCAGGGTCAGGTCACCTCTTCTCGTTGTGCAGCGTTTTCTGCCACACTTTTCCCTTCCCACAGACTTCCCACTGAGGTGCCTTGAGACAGCACTCTGGGAACAGCCTATTCGTTCAGAAATTTCTTTGTGTCTTACCCTCTTGCTTGAGGGTGTCAATGATGGCCTTCTGGACAGCAGTCAGGTCGGCAGTCTTACCCATGATTGCGGTTTTGAGTAATGAACCAGGCTGGGAGTTTTTAAAAGCCTCAGGAATCTTTTGCAGGTGTTTAGAGTTAATTAGTTGATTCAGATGATTAGGTTAATAGCTTGTTTAGAGAACCTTTTCATGATATGCTAATTTTTTGAGATAGGAATTTTGGGTTTTCATGAGCTGTATGACAAAATCATCAATATTAAAACAAGAAAAGGCTTGAACTACTTCAGTTGTGTGTAATGAATCTAAAATATATGAAAGTCTAATGTTTATCAGTACATTACAGAAAATAATGAACTTTATCACAATATGCTAATTTTTTGAGAAGGACCTGTATATCCTTTGTTGAGGTATTTTCCTGGAGACTGCCTTGATGAACCCCTTTATCAGAGTTGTCTGCTAATCTATATAAAAAAAATGGATCATGCTGCTACTTTGCACTTTAAGGGTATTGGGTGCAAGGCCCAAATCTGTACGGTCCTGTAAAGAAATAAAGTACGGCTGGAATTACCGACCCAAAGATCCTGCCCTTGTCCTTTTGCCTGCTGCAGAACGTCTTCCAAATTTTGGAGTAAATTAAGTTTGTGGACTTTTCTACTATCCAATATAGTACAGATCACTTTTTCTAACATTTCTTTTATTTTTTTTCTGCAATTCTTCCTCAGTAGCTAGGTGGTCAGAGAAAGATGGCCCAGTTGTGGGTGATGCATTTCTCCTTGTACTAGTAAGTCCTCCCTCACTGGAAGTTTCCAGGGGTCTGTGATCAAGAGGTTTTAGAGCGCAGGAAACCACGCTCTTCAGCCAGAACAGGGCTATTACGGTGACCTTTGCTTCTGTGGTTTGGATCTTCTGTAATAATTTCTAGATGAACCTGAAGGCAGGAAATGCTTCCCTGACCAGGGGTGGGAAAAAACATCCAACCCTAAACTGCTCAGATCCGTGTATCGAAACGTTTTTGAAGAGGCAAAAAGAGTCCATCTCTGGATAACCCCAGGTTTGAGCGATCAGCACGAACACTTACACTTCTTTGTTCAGACTCCATTCTGTAGGTGAGATACGTTCTCTGCTCATAAAATCTGCTAGTACATTTAACTTTCCTTTGATGTGCACTGCTGCAAGGGAAAGAATGTTCTCTTCTGCCCAGAAATTAACCTTGCTATTTCTATGAGGATTGCTGAGTATGTCCCTTCTTGTTTGTTGACATAGGATACCGCGGCCATATTGTCTGAATAGATTAATACACTGCTTCCCCTAAGGATGGAATGCGAAGGTGCGCAGAGCTTCCCAGATGGCCCTCAGTTCTCTCATTAGAAGACTTCTTGGCTCAGGACTGATCCCATTTTCCCTGCACTGCATGGTGGTCTATATGAGCTCCCCAGCCCCGTGCACTTGTGTCTGTTGTAATCCTTAATGGGTTTACTTGTGTCCAGCAGCATCCCAGGGACAGATTCTTTTCTTGCAGTCACCACTGTAAGGACACCCTCACTTGACTCGGCAGTTCCACAAGCTTGTATAGTGATTGTTGGCGACCGTCCCATACCGACAACATGAACATCTGAAACGCTCTCATACGAGTCTGGGCCCAAGTTACTGCTGAAATCGCTGCCGTCATTAGTCCTAATCCCATCATCTTCCTGATGGACACTGAGGGGTTCAGTAAGAGCCTGTCAGTTTCTGGCATCAGCGTTGCTCTTTTTTCTTCTGGTCAAAAGATTTTTGCATTTAGGGAATCCATGATGTAACCCACTCTGTACAGGGAGAAAATTTGATTTTTCTGTGTTTAAAATCCATCCCGGATTTTGAAGCCGTTTTCTTGTTATGTTTAAAGACCTTTCCAATTTCACTGCTGTTTTTGAAAACAAGAGTAGGTCGTCTAGATACGATATTATCAAGATCTCTTCTATCCTCAAGGTCTGTAGTGCCTCCGCTAACACCTTTGTGAATATTCTCGGAGCTGAAGCTAGCCCAAAAGGTAACACTTGGAACTGAAAATAGGTTGTCTGCTTTAGACCTTAGTCATAGCCCTATAGCTATGACTAAGCACCTGTAGAGTGGTGTGAAACGTGTCCGTATTTGTGCTTTAATGCCCATTGCTGTATGGACTGTTTTTCAATAAAGGAATATATTTTGGAGTGCGACCATCTGGACTTTCCTTTTTGCTCGCATTACCTTGTATAATGAGCTGGCCCCTAACGGGGAAGGTGAGATGAGGCTATTGCCATCCTGGGCGGTATGCTTCTCCATTGGTTGATATGGCTTGCCCCTGGGTTGGCAAAGCCCTCAGCCTCCCTCCTACCTGACAAAGGGAGTCATTGCCCATTTTATTTAGGCTGCGAGGAGTTAAACAGAAAAAACCCTTTTCCTATTCTGCCATGGCTTGTTCTGCTTTTGCTTGCCATCTCTTTTGGACCCATTTTCCTGAAAGGACGAAACCCTTTTTTGCATGGCTGTTTTTTTGGGAACAGAAAACCCTCGCTTCTGGTCTGACGAACGTTCCAACGGAATCCAAATCTTCTCTAAATGGTAGGGGGCACAACTTTGACTTGGAAGAAGCATCCTCTGCCCTGTTTTCTACCAAATAGCCCTCCTTGCTTGATCAATTATAGCTGTGCATCTAGCCAAAAATCTGATTGCTTTGGCTGAAGCGTCAGCAATATAGGCGACCGATTTGTTAAGTACCGGACGTGAATCCAGCTCTTCTTTTGGGGTATCACGCTCCAGTAAAATATTTAGCTGTCATGGATAGATAAATCCTCCTTTTTCTCCTCTTCTAGCTCTAAAGTATCATAAATTAATTTCAGGACCTCTGTCTCATCGGAAGGAAAAAGGAATTTCTGAACCCATCTTTTTCTTCCCTGAGTTCTCCCTCTTCAGGGCTAGATTACCCGCTGGTCCCTTCTCCCATCTCCTCTAGCACCCCCTGCTCCCTTACTGCTGTCACAGGTGTGGGAGTCAGAGTTACTAAACTAGAACCTGAAGTACTAGGCATAGCAGTATTTGGAGATCTTGAAGAGATGATCTGAAGGATTCAAAAGTTTTAACCATTTCTGTCTTCATCAAGCTTCTTGAACATAGAGCTTGTTTGTTTCTTTCTTGGCTAAGGTGTATACACTCCCGGCATAATGATTTTTTCCATGAGGATGATAACTTATATTTACAAGAGGCACATCTCTTTTTAGGGACTTCTGCTGGCCCTGCTTCATCCTTATCTTCGCCGTTCTTCCCCTGGGGATGCACAACAGATACAAGGAGTTTTTTTTTTTTTATAGAGAGAGCTGCCAAGTGTAACAAGAATAAGAGCAAAGGGGGGGAAAGAAGAAAAAAAAAAAAAAAAAAAGAAGGACACCAGGGTCTCACTCCCTGACTTTTAACAGAAAAAAGAAAAAAAACAACAAACAAACAAAACAATAAACAGAAATAAACACCCCACTGAACGGCAGGTAAGAATAAGATGCACAGCCATTACTTTCCTACCTTAGGGCTTGGATTCTCCTACTCTGCAGAAGGCATGTGTGGATTGGCATGCTCGTGCAACCTGCATTCCCCCTCCAGCCTGCTGGAGTACTTGGGGCTCCATTTCGGCATCTGCCCCATCCAAGATGGCCACTGGGCGTCCCCGCCGCATCACTTCTGCTTTAAACACGTCATCACCCAGGCCGAATGTGACCTCAGGATGTATCCCTTGGTTTCCTCACATGATCAGGAAATCATGGCTGACTGCTTTGCACACACAGGGAAACAGCAGGTTAAGTGCACTGCACTACATCCACCAGGACAGGGTTAAGCCTCCTACCACGACTGCCCTGAGGGCTTGCAACAAATACAGGGTAGAGAGTATCCCCCAGCCTCCCCTGGCTAATCCTTTTGTCTGTCCCGGGGGAACAAAGACTTTAGCCAGGGAGGGCTCTGCCACCTAGTAAGAAGGCCTGACAGATGAGCAAAACGATAAAATAAACAAAAACACTGGTGATCCTGTCTGGCCAGAGGAAACACAAAAAACGAAGGGACCGTGCATAGTGCCTGTCCTTTTATACTAACATGGATTTGTATTTCCTGTACTAGGTGGGGAGGAGCCACACTCTCATAAGGCCGTCCTGGAAGATGACTTGGGAAAACAACATTTTTGCTTGTCCATGATTGGATAATAGAAATCAGCAGAGCTTCCCCTCACTTCAGATCTTTCCCTAAGATCTACAGCAAGTGCTTGTAGTGTACAGTGAATTTGCCTTTAGTAAATAAACCCCTCATGACTCAGTGCAGTTAACCTGCAGGTGCACTGCACCTGTGGATCAGTTTGAAAGCAGCCCAGTGAAGCTAGTGTACCAGTATAAAGAACAGATATGCTCATTGCTGTTTGATTTTAAATTAAAAAAAAAAACTGGAGGTTGGTCTTCACTTTTTCCTTTAGGATTCCTGCAGTTATCGTTGGCTGACGCTTTCTCAGGAGGCGGAGTGCATTTGGTATTAACCTGAAAAATACAATTTTTGTTTGGGTATCTTGGATGGATGGATGGATGAAAACATAACCATCTCATTTATCCCTTTCGCTGCCAAAGCCATTTTCTGTATTTTTGCACAAATACTTAAAAAATCATTTTAGGCCTGAAGATTACATAAAACCCCCTCATATTTTCTGAAAGCAGACCCCCCTACGGAGAAAAAAAAAAAATAGTAGATCCAATTTTTTTGTCACACATTCTGCAAAGGTCTAGGAAATGCAAAATATAAAATTAAAGTTAATTTTTGGGCACACAAACATAAAATTACCCATTTATTTTGGTAAAATCTAAAAGACGAGGTTGCACAGAGTAAACAGATACTCAACATGTCAAACGGTTATGTTATAAAAGAAAATATCCCAAGCTTTAAACATCTCACGGAGCACCGTTCAATCCATCTGAAAATGCAGAGTATGGCACAACTGCAAACCTACCAAGACATTGCCGTCCACCTAAACTGACAGGCCGGGCAAGGACAGCATTGATGAGAGAAGCAGCCAAGAGGCCCATGGAAACTCTAGAGGAGCTACAGAGATCCACAGGTCAGGTGGGAGAATCTGTCCACAGGACAACTATTAGTCGTGCACTCCACAAATCTGGCCTTTATGGAAGAGTGGCAAGAAGAAAGCCATTGTTGAAAGAAAGCCAAACGAAGTCCCATTTGCAGATTGCGAGAAGCCATGTGGGGGACACAGTAAACATGTGGAAGAAGGTTCTCTGGTCAAATGAGATCAAAATTTTACTTTTTGGTTTAAAAGCAAAATGCTATGCGTGTCGGAAAACTAACTCTACACATCACCCTAAACACATTATCCCCACCGTGAAACATGGTGGCAGCATCATGTTGTGGGGATGCTTTTCTTCAGCAGGGACAGGGAAGCTGGTCAGAGTTGATGGGTGGAGTCAAATACAGGGCAATCTTAGAAGAAAACCTGTCAGCGTCTGCACAAGACTTGAGACTGAGGCAGCGATTCACCTTCCAGCAGGACAATGACCCTAAACATACAGCCAGAGCTACAATAGAATGGTTTTAGATCAAAGCATATTCATGTGTTAGAATGGCCCAGTCAAAGTCCAGTCCTAAATCCAATTGAGAATCTGTGGCAAGACTTGAAAATTTCTGTTCACAGATGCTCTCCATCCAACCTGACAGAGCTTAAGCTATTTTGCAAAGAAGAATGGGCAAAAATGTCACTCTAGATGTGCAAAGCTGGTAGAGACATCCCCAAAAAGACTTGCAGCTATAATTGCAGTGAAAGGTGGTTCTACAAAGTTTTGACTCAGGGGGGGCTAAAAACAAATGCACGCCACACTTTCCAATTTGTGTTGGTCTATCACATAAAATACCATTTTTGTTTTTGGTTGTACTATGACAAAATGTGGAAAATTTCAAGGGGTGTGAATACTTTTTCAAGCCACTGTATAATTTTATTTCTTTTTTTTAAAGCCACTGCTCCTCCTGGCTGACGTCAGCGAGGGCTTCTTAGCCCCACCCGCTTTGCTGCCAGATCAAAAGAGGAAAGAGGCAGACGGTCACATGACCGCCAAGGCACATGGAGGCACATATCCTGACAACGGTGTCAGGGCTCAGCAGCCCTAATATATTGTGGTCAGGTGATACAAGGGGGCCAAAATGACACAGCACAAGCACTGGGCTGTATAACATGCTTTAAGTAGTTAAACATCCCTCATTTACAGAGCAAAGTTCATTCCTTTGATCTAAAAGGATAAAGTGATACAGGTGTCCATTTATAAAGCAGTGGAAAATATCCACTGCTCCATACATAAGTGCCAGTTTATGAAGTGGTGTAGATTTATTCTCCTTTTGTAAAGATCTACAAACGCTTCAAACTGTGAACAGCCCCTGTATGAACCGAAGACCAAGTTGTGGCCTTACAGATCTGAGCCTGTGGCTAAACCGAATGGCAGGGCTACCACTGAAAAGATCATTTTATATTTCAAAACGCAGGAAAATTTCTGGTGAGCGGGAAAATTTGGCACATGGAGATATCAAAAATGCATATCGATTAAGGCCAAAAAAACTCCCCTCCTTGCAGGATGGACACAACCGATCAGATTATGAAAGGATCGGATGTTTAAGTGCCGATTCAGATCTTCGAGATCTAGAACCTTAAAAGGTTTGAGCCAAACCCCCTATTCCACTAAGGGAACCTCTGATATCACCGACTGGGATAACAGCTGATCCAGAGGTCAGAAAGAGACTTCTTTTTCTCTGCATCCTTGGGAACATTTTCCCTTAGAAAAAACGAGGAGACTGAAACTCTAGCCATAACCTAGAGAAAAAAATTGCAGTAATCCATCTGTCTTGACATTGTTCCTGCCAGATATTGAGAATCACAGGACCTTTCCCCTCACCCGAACGAGTGGGGGTGCCTCTTCATGAGAAAGCTTTAGCATTCTGCTTTGTGGGCTTTCTGCCCCAAGATCTCTTCTGACCCTGGTGCTGCCCTTGGGGACTTTCCCTAGAACCTGACGGTTGAGGCAGTCAAGACTGCCTAGAGGCAGATGCCCCTGGCATAGGAGAGGCAGCACGATAAAAAGGAGAAACATTTGAACCTATTCTTTACTGGTAAAAGAGAGCTTTCCCCATTAGAGGTCCTTTGGATGTACTTATCCAGATTGTCTCTAAATAGCTGTACCCCATGAAGGGGAAACAAACTGGCTAAGAGCTTTTTACATGGTGCTTCAGCTGACAATATTTCAGCCACAGAACTCTGCGAGAATGCACTAGTCCAAGCATAAGGCTTAAATTATCGAGTCTTTCATGGCATCTACTGTGAAACATAGTGCATCAGATACACCAGCCCATTGCCAGGCTTGCTGATCAGTCAGAATTTCAGGTATCTCCACAAACTGTTCCTTAATGGACTGAGATACACCAATTGCAGCAAGAACCGGCTGCGCTACTGAACTTACAAAAGACATTATCTTTAAAAAGAAGTTACAACTTTTTACTTGTTGGATCCTTTAACATTAGTGCATTATCCACCAGACATGTAAGACCCTGCTCACTGAGGTGATTGCAGCATCAATTGCTGGAACGTCGTCCCCCCCCCCATTTTTCTTCATAGGAATCCTCTTTCATAGATAAAGTGTGGAGAATTTGCTGTCATCTGCTTTTATGTAAGTGAGGTTTTTTATCTATTAAAATTATTGTTTTTGGATACTACACATGAGAGCCCCCCCCCTTGTCTTTCTTCCATGCTTTATGTACCACCAACTGTAATTGGATCTATCTGAAGAAACTGGGGAAGGATTAACCGTATATATACAGTGGTATGCCATTGAGGCTGGACGGATAAGGATGGAATAGCATCTGGTTATATACAGTGCCTTTATGCTATGTATTTGAGGTGAGAGGCTGGGGGGAAACTGGTGGTGCACAAGCTTGGCACTGAAGTTCTATGGTGGACAGTCACACATTGGAAGTCACTTTATATATTTTTTGCATGGACTTTGTTATATGGTCACCAATCATTTGCATGGACTTCATTTGAGGATCACTATTTATTATTGCATTTCTTGCACATTAGTGCTTATTCTACATTTTGGACTTTGAAATTATTTCACGCATGATTTTTTTTATGCACATATATTATCAATTTTATTCTATATTAGATGCAACATATTTTATGGTTCATTATTGCACATTTGTCACTTTAGTGAGGTGGATTCACTTTTGCACCTTATATTTTGCTATTTTATTATAGTGTATTAATTTTTTTTTAGGTAGCACCGCAATTTATTTATTTTACATACTATTCCTTTGGTGTTAGGGATCACTATTTTTTTTGCTGGCTGCTTCCACACATTTATATATATTTTTTAGACATTTTTACACATTTATTAATAGTCAGGTGGAGCGCATTAGCACCTTTCATATAAATAAACAACAGTCTCCTTTAAGTGCAAGTGCTTTGTGCAAACTTGTGCAAATTCAACTGAGGTGCGGATCTCCCAGTGCTTAATCCCGCTGTGATCACACTTTCGTGGACAGTGGCCCCTTACCTATAGCAAGGAGGGATTCGCATAGAGGTATATAGATTTCTTTATATGTCTTCTCTCCTGGTAAATTCGGTTACCTTCTCCTTTGAATTTTATTCTTATTGCTCCATAGGACCCAATAGATTAATAGAGAGGGAATACCATAGTGTAGTATTTCACAAATAGCATTTATTAAAAATTTTCATACACAGGGTACTCACACATTAATAGATAGAAAATGACCAGTTACACTTACCGGTAACGTCTTTTCTAGGAAATCTTCCAGGACGGCACACCTGAGAGATGACTGGTCCACCTGACAGGAAACGATCAACAACAAATTTAAAAGTCCCCACCCCTCCCTCAGACCCTCAGTTATGGTAAAGAAAATCCCACACCAGTGTCAGAGGGAACATTCTGCGAGGAATTAATATACCACACCAATAAAACAAGGGTAGGGAGTAGGCCTGCCGTCCTGGAAGATTTCCTAGAAAAGACGTTACCGGTAAGTGTAACTGGTCATTTTCTCCAGTCATCTTCCAGGACGGCACACCTGAGAGGATAAGCAAGAAGTTCAGGCCTACCTTTAGGGCGGGACAACCGCTTGTAGGACCTTCCTGCCAAATGCCAAATCCTGAGGGGACAACAGCTCCACTCTGTAGTGCCTCAGAAAGGTTCTATGGCTCGTCCATGTTGCTGCTTTGCAGATCTGGTCGATTGAGGCGCCTGCCCTTTCTGCCCAGGAGGTCGCTAGGGATCTGGCTGAATGCGCCTTAAGGCGGGTTGGTACTGGTTTACCTGCCTGTCTATAAGCGATGGATATGGTTTGTTTAACCCACCTAGCTATCGTAGACTTAGATGCTTGTAGACCCTTTTTCTTCCCTGAGAAAGTGACTAATAAATGACTGGATCTCCTAAAGTCTCTCACCCTTTCTAAATAGACTAGGAGACAACGCCTGACATCTAAGAAATGAAATCTTTCCTCTTCCTTATTATTAGGATTCTGGCAAAAGGACGGGAGAATAATCTCCTGTGTTCTGTGAAATAATGAAGCTACCTTTGGCAAATAAAGAGGATCCTGAGTGAGGATTACCCTATCCTCTAGGATGCGCAAAAACGGCTCTTTAATCGACAGAGCCTGTATATCACTCACCCTCCTGGCCGTAGTGATAGCCAGGAGGAAGGCCAACTTAAATGATAAAAGTTTAACCGAAATTTGAGCCACCGGCTCAAAAGGCCCCCTTGTTAGGGCATCTAATACCAGGGACAGATCCCATGGAGGACAACTGACCGACCTAACTGGAACTACCCTTTCCCTGGCTGACAAAAATCTTTTTATTAGCGGCTCCTGTCCTAGCTTCCTATCAAAAAACACGGACAGGGCTGCCACCTGGACCTTTAGGGTGCTAACTGCCAAACCCTGGTCCACCCCCTCCTGAAGAAAGTCTAGGATGGTGGGTATCATCTGGAGAGCCCCCTCCTTAGACTGTAGCCAGTGGGAGAAGACCTTCCAGACCTTTGCATAAATTTTTCTGGTGACGCCTTTCCTACTGAGGAGAAGAGTATCTATCACTTTTTCCGAACAGCCCCTGTCTCGGAGTATTTCCCTTTCAATAGCCACGCTGTCAGAGAGAGACGACCCGGGTCGGGGTGAAAGATTGGACCCTGACTGAGTAGGTCTCGTTGCACCGGCAGACGCAGTGGGGGAGCTATCGCGAGACTCTGAATGGTGGGAAACCAAACTCTCTTGGGCCACCAGGGTGCTATCAGTATCAGGTCTGACCTTGAGTAGGTTAATTTTTGTAGGACTCTGGGAAGGAGCACCAGTGGGGGAAAGGCATAAGCCAGCCTGAAATCTCACACCTGTACAAGAGCGTCTATCCCTTCTGCTTCTTGATCCTTGTAAAGGGAGAAAAACCTGAGAACCTTCGCATTCTCCCGGGAAGCGAACAAATCTATTTCTGGCTTGCCAAAATGTCTGCACACCAGGAAGAAGATTTCTTTGCTCAATCCCCATTCCCCTTGAAGGATGGGCTGTCTGCTTAGAAAATCTGCTTGCAGATTGAGTGAGCCCTTTATATGAATCGCTGACAGTGAAAAGACCCTCTTTTCTGCTTTCACAAGGATCTGTTGTGCTAACCGTCTTAGTTTGCCTCCTTGGTGGTTTAGGTATGCCACCGTGACCAGGTTGTCCGAGAGGACCTGAACCTTCCTGTCCTGCAGTTCCTCTCGGAAATAGTCTAGGGCTTTGCCTACTGCCAGAAGCTCCCTGAAATTGGAAGACTCCCTGGCTTGGCTGTGGTTCCAGGACCCCTGGGTATATCGGTCTCCCAGATGAGCCCCCCAACCCCAAGCGCTGGCGTCCGTGGTTAAGACCAAAGGGTTTACCTGAGACCAGGGGCGACCATTCAAGAAATTCTGTGGGTCGAGCCACCACTGCAGAGAACGAGATACCTCCTCTGTGATGGGTACTCTGTTCTCTAATGTTTCTCTTTTTCCTCCCCATGAGGCAAGTAGAAAAGACTGAAGCTCCCGAGAATGGAGTTGTGCCCTGGTTACTGCCGGAATGCAGGCCGTCATGAGACCCAGCAACCTCATTATATATCTCAGAGAGGCTTCTCCTCTTTCGAGTAGGGTGACAACCGCATTCTGGACCTTCGTTACCTTTTCTGTTGGTAAGAATACCTTCTGTGCCTGGGAGTCTAACAGGTAGCCTAGGTATAGTTTGGACTGAGATGGAGTCAGTGAGGACTTCTCCCGACTGACCATCCAGCCCAAGGTCTCCAGAGTTTCTAACACGATGTCTCTGTCTATTACTGCTTGTCTCTGATCCACACTATAGATCAGCAAGTCGTCCAGATAGGGTATTAACCCTATCCCCTGCAGGTGTAGGTATGCTACTACTTCGGCTAACACCTTCGTGAATATCCTTGGACTTGCCGCCAGCCCAAAGGGAAGAGCCCTGAACTGCCAGTGTTGTATCCTCTGCTGTATGCAAACTGCGAAGCGTAGGTACTTCTGGTGTTCGGGAGCAATGGGTACGTGTAGATAAGCGTCTTTTAGGTCCAGGGTGACCATAAAGACTCCTCTCTGCAGATGTTTTCTTACTGAGTAAATACTCTCCATCCTGAACTTTTTGTGAAGCAGGTAACGGTTGAGTCTCTTCAAATTTATTATCAACCAAAATTTTCCTGAGGGTTTTGGAACCACAAATACGTGTGAGTAAAAACCCTGGGTAAGCTGATTGTTTGGTACTGGAGTAATAACCCCTTGCTCTGCTAGCTCCTTTAGATTTTTCAGTAACCCTTCTGCCTTGGTTGGGTCCCTGGGAGGAAAAGTAACCAGAAATTCCTGTGGGGGATGAGTCTGAAATTCCAGTCTGTACCCCACTTCTAAAAGGTTTAAAATGTATGGACTCTGCGTAATCCTTTCCCACTGGGGAAGGAAATCGCTGAGTCTTGCGCCTACCTTTACGGTGGCGTCATTTGCCTTCTTTCTGAGAGGCTCCAGAGCTGGAGAAAAGAATTGCACTTTTTTCTTTTCCTTTTCCCAAGTTCCATTTTCTCCTTTGTTCAGCTTTCCCCTTATGATGGGTCTTTGAATAGGGGCCTCGAAAAAATTTCTTACCCCTTTCCCTCTTGGGCCTTACAGGAAATTTCTTGCCCTTCTCCGTAGATCGGGACAAAACCTGATCAAGGCCTGCACCAAACAGCAAGGAACCTTCAAAGGGGATGCCGCATAGGCGAGACTTGGAAGTAAAATCTCCATCCCAGGTCTTGACCCATAGTGCCCTCCTGGCAGAGTTCAAAAGTGCTGCTGCTTTAGCTGTGGTCCTAACAGTCTCCACTGCTGCATCTGCCACATAAGCTACTGCTCGACTGATTACCTCCAGCGAGTCTACGATCTCTTTAGTCTCCCTACTGTGGGAAACGTGATCCATTAATTTGCCAAGCCAGGTGTCAGCATTCCTGGCTACACAGGCGGAAGCTAGGGCAGGCGCCATTGCTGCCGCATTCGCCTCCCAGGCTCTTTTGAGCAAAGTTTCCGACTTTCTATCCATCTGATCCTGGATATTTCCAGAATCTTCAAAGGATAAATCGGACCTCTTAGATACCTGCGCTAAGGCTGCATCCAAGCGAGGAGCTTTAAAAAATTTCTCCTCCTCCTCATCTTTAAAGGGACACCTCCTTTTCCAAGCTTTCAGTTTGAGAAGCTTGCGTTCAGGTTCCTTCCATTCTCTGAGGATTATCTCCTTCAGAGACTGGTGAATGGGAAAGGTTCTGGTCTGTAACCTTCCTAAACCTCTATATACTCTATATACTCTATCCTGTGCTGAGACTTGAGCAGAGGGAACCTGAATATCTTCTGAGGTGTAAATGGCTTTTAATAAACCTTCCATGTCCTCACTCGAGAACAAAAATCCCCCAAGCTTAGCCTCCCCCTGGCTATCTTGGTCTGAATCATCCTCTCCAGAACTACAGTCTGGGACCTGGCCTTCCTCCACCTCAGATAATAGGGAGACTTGGCCCTGGGAACTTTCCGCATAAGATGTGGAAAAGTTTTCCTGTAACTGAGGAGTCTCTCTCTCTGATGGTACTTCCTCCAAACCCTTCACTAGGGTGGACTGAAAAGATTGAAGGGTAGCCAACATTTCTGCTTGTAAGGCCCTACATTCTTTCACGACCTGAGCGGTCTCCTTGCCTGCGAGTTTGACGATACATCGATCGCAGAAAGGTTTGGAGTGGTCTTGTGCTAACTTAGAGTTACAGTAACCACAACGCCTGGACTTTGAAGTAGCCTTTCCCTTAGACCTAGCAGCTGACCCCTGGGCAGAGCTTTCGGTCCCTGGGAATAGTCAAAAACACAAAAATAGACAATTTAGCTACACATGTCCTAAAAAGGGGCACAGGAGCTCTACCCCAGAGTACCCTGCCCCTAAATAAAGTTGGATCACTTACCCCCAGTGGCGACCTCAATGGTTGTCTGCTCAGACGGACCTTCCTCTTTCATGGCGATTTGCTGCCCTGCAGGATCGCTGGATCAGGTATAGTCTCGAGCGTCCCCTTGTTGTCTTTGTCCAAGTGCTGCCTCCGGAAAAACGTTTTGTCGGGCGAGGAGACTGGGTGCATCACATCACACCCGTTCTGTTTAAAAAACGCGCCGATCGGCGCCATTTTTAAGGAGGTCCGTCGTCCGGAAATGATGTACGGCCTCTTCCGGTCCTGCGCTCTGAGGCTGGAACGCACGCCGGTGCGTCCAGCCGTCCCACTTCCGGAACTCGATACCCGGAAGTGACGCCCTTGGACTTCCGGACATGCGCTGTGGCGTTGGAACGCACGCCACTCGCGTTCCGCACTACGGAAAAGCAGCAGCTCACCCACTCCACCAACGAAAATGTGAAGGTAGGAAAAAACAAGACAACAGGGGAATAGCACTACTGGGACAACTCCCCTGTCCCATGAGGCTCTTACAAGGCTCCCTAAGGAGACCTTGAGTGAGGATTACCCCTCAAGTTTTCCCTGGGGGTATACAAGGGAGCACCACAGACCCTGTCTGTTTTAAGTCCCAGGAAGAAAAAACCTCACGAGAAAAACACGGGGTCCCAGACCCCATAAAGAAAAAGTTAAAAAACTTGGTTTCGCTGCCATCCTGTGGGAAACACAATCAAGAACTGAGGGTCTGAGGGAGGGGTGGGGACTTTTAAATTTGTTGTTGATTGTGTTTCCTGTCAGGTGGACCAGTCATCTCTCAGGTGTGCCATCCTGGAAGATGACTGGAGAAAAAAGCCTTTTTCTAGTAATCAGCAGCAAGTGCATCCACAGTCAGCTTCCTTTCCGGGGACGGATGTTTCTTTAGATGTTGTTCTGGGTTCTTTTATGACCTCCTGGATGAGTCGTCGTCATGCTCTTGGAATAATGGATCATCTCTGTTTCATAAACCGTTTATGAGCGGAGATCCTCAGAATCACTGCTGTTCAGTTTCAGAAAAACGGACACGACAACGTTTCTCCTCATCTCCGTCTAGCAGTGATCTTGTCATAAACTTGGCAAGCTGCGAGCAGAGAACTCTGCATAGATTATGGAAAATGTTTGCTAAAGTGGTTGTAAACTGTTACACCTACAAGTAACCCTATAAAAATGTAGGTACTAGAAATATCTCCTAACCTTGCACGGTTTAGGAGATATATTCACTATACGCTGCTGCCGACGCCAGGCGCATGAAGAAGCGGGCCGCTCCTGCTGTTTCCTCAATACCTGTGCCGTGAGTAATGGCACCCGTGCGCACTGCCAGTCACAGCATGCGCGGGAGTGGCATCATCGCGGCTCCAGCCAATCACATCGCCGGAGCCCACAAACACGGAAGTCCCTCTACTGAAAGATGTCGGCCGTGGGAGCAGACGGCACAGCAGGGCATCGATCTAAGGTGAGTATTTCATAATTTGCTGACATGCGAGGCATCTATACTAGCTCATTATGCCTTTGTCATGCAGGGTTTTTTTTTTTTCTTGGAGGTTTACAACCTCTTTAAAAGTGGTTGTAAAGGTTTTGTTTTTTTCCACCTTAAGGAATCCTATGCATTACCGACTTAAGGACCGAGCCCTCTTTCTGAGATTTGTTGTTTACAAGTTAAACTTTTTTTTTTGCTAGAGAATTACTTAGAACCCTCAAACATTATACATTTCTTTTTCTAACATCCTAGAGAATAAAATAGCGGTTGTTGCAATACTTTCTGTCACACCATATTTGCGCAGCGGTCTTACAATCACAACTTTTTTGGAAAAAATACACTTTTTTGAATAAAAAATAAGACAACAGTAAAGTTATTTTATAATTTTTTTTTATATTGTGAAGGATAATGTTACACCGAGTAAATTGATACCCAACATGTCACGCTTCAAAATTGAGCTCACTCGTGGAATGGAGACAAACTTTTACCTTTAAAAATCTCCATAGGCGACGTTTAAAAGATTCTACAGGTTGCATGTTTTAAGTTACAGAGGAGGTCTAGGGCTAGAATTATTGCTCTCACTCTACTGATTGTTGCGATACCTCACGTGTGGTTTGAGCACTGTTTTCATATGCCAGCGCTATGCACGCGAGCTCGTCAGGACGGGGTGCGTTTAAAAACATTTTTTTCCTTCTTTAATTTTTCCTTTTTTTTTTTTAACACTTTAAAAAAATAAAAATAAAATTTGCGTCACTTTTATTCCTATTACAAGGAATGTACGCATCCCTTGTAATAGGAAAAAAGCATGACAGGACCACTTAAATATGAGATCTGGGGTCAAAAAGACCTCAGATCAAATATGGACATTAAAAAAAAAAAATGGTATAATAAAAAAAAAAAAAAAAAAAAAAAAAAAAAAAAGGCCCTTTAAAAGCTACGGGCAGAAGTGACATTTTGACGTCGCTTCCGCCCTGCAGTGATATGGAGACGGGTGGGGGGGCCATCTGCCTCACTTGTCTCCATATTGAGGCAGGAGACAGACACGATCACCTCCACCGCTGCAGACGGCTCCGGATCGCGGAGGAGGGCCCTCTCCCACCACGATAAAAGTGATCTTGCAGCAAATATGCCGCAGAGACCACTCTTATCCGAAACCAGACCACTCACTGAAGACGAGGATACCGGGGTTATGGCAGCTAGCTGCTGCCATAACAATATCCTCCTTCAAAGTACTGACGTATATTGGTGTGAGCTGGTCTGGAAGTGGTTAAGGTGAAAAAAAACACCTGGCAGTCACCCAGCCCCGTTTTACTCACCTGAACACCTTCATTCAGTCGGCGGGGGCGCGCTGTCTCTCTATCCACGGGCTCCCGGCTCGTGATTGGATAGATTGATAGCAGTGCAGCCATTGGCTCCCACTGCTGTCAATCAAATCCAATGACCCGGGCGCCTCTATGGATGCCAAATGCTGGGCTCGGGAGAGCGCTTCTCCTGGGGGGGGGTGGGGGGTGGGGGTTTATCTGAGGGGAGGAGCCACAAGAGCTGCCGAGGGACCCCAGAAGACGAGGATCAGGGCCACTCTGTGCAAAACGAGCTGCACAGTGTAGGTAAGCATGATATGTTTGTTATTTAAAAAAAAAAATTACCCTTACAATCAATTTAAGATTGTGAAGGGGGAAGAATCATCTGATTCTTTAATGATTAATTGTGCAGCTCTACTGCAGAGGCTTCCATCTTCACCTGCTCTTTCATACTGGTTTGTGCACTGCTTGATTGGCCGAGTCGCAATGACATCACTAGTTGCAGACACCGAATATCTCATAAATGGTGCATATTATGAGATATTCATGTTACCTACAGGTAAGCTTTTTTTTTTTTTTTTATTTTTTTTTATATGCTTACCTGTAGGTTAAAAAAAAAAAAAAAAAAAAAAAATTATGAAGGTCTCTTAAAAATAAATAATAATAAATTATATATATATATATACACCGGTATATATATTTTTTATGTTTGGAGGTTTGAAATAATTTTCTAAAATAAATAAAAAAATAGATTTTTCCATGGAGGGGAGAAGGGTCAGAGGATGAGCAGAGCAGCCAGATAAGTGGCATTTCCATTAGAAAAGCAGCAATGACAGGAGGACTCCACGTGGTAGAAAAAAAAAAGCCAAACAAACCAGAACCGTACACAATGGTGTCCCTACAACTCACTTCCCGCCCCCAAACATAGCACAGACACGGCCACTGTGTGCGCCATACTCACAGCACAACAACCTCCCACCGCCACCAGCACTTTCTAGCGGTGTCACGTGGTCTCTGTCACTTACAAGCAGAGGGGCGGGACCGGGGGAATGCCTGGTGGGCGTGGCCAACGTAGTGTCATGTCCGGGGAACAGAGTCCGTACGGCAGTGTTCCGTACAAAGACCTCCTGTCAGGCAGGTATGTGCATAGTGGAGGGGAGGTATGCCCGGGGCAGTGCCTGCTCACACAGTGCGACGGGGTGGGCGAGGTATGCCCGGGCTGATGCCTGCTTATATTCTGTCATTTCTCATCAGGTGTTGTTTATGTGTGTGTAGTCTGTGTGTCTTCCTGCTCAGATTATACAAGTCCCAGCATGTCCATTGTAGTATAGTCCTCTTAGAGCTGTCCACACACTGTCACCTGATTGGTCACTATGGACACATATATGGACCAATCTCAGGAATAAATGATTGGACAGATCTGGAGAGCCCTGGTGTGACCTGTGCCCCTTCCCTGGAGGAAAGTCATCCCTGAGCGCTGCTCGCTCTTCCTCTTTATACATGTACCAATCCAGCCTTCTTGTTTACTCGCTTGCACGTTCACATGTTGTCACACACCCCGCCATCGTCATGTAACTCTCCTTGCTGTAGCTGGCCCCTTAATCACTCGCCAGACAGGCTTATTCTGGTACTTTTTGTTTACAAGTTTAAATCTGTATTTTTTTTTTTGCTAGAAAATGAATTCTAACCCCCCCAACATTATTTGCTTTTTTTTTTTTTTCCTCTCTTAGCAGAGACTGTAGGGAATAAAATGGCGGTCGTTGCAATATTTTATAACGCAGTGTATTTGCGCAGCTGTCTTTCAAATGCAATTTTTTTCTGAGGGGGAAAAAATACACTTAAAGTGGGAGTCCACCGGGACTCCGCGTTTTTTTTTTTTTTTAAAAGCCAGCAGCTACAAATACTGCAGCTGCTGACTTTTAAAATAGTGACACTTACCTGTCCAGCGCGCCCGCGATGTCGGCACCCGAAGCCGATCGCTAGGTCGTCTGTCGGGTCCTGCCGCCGCCATCTTGGGTATGGGAATCAGGAAATGGAGCCTTTCGGCTTCATTTCCCGGTTCCCTACTGCGCATGCGCGAATTGCGCTGCGCAATAAGGACGCTCCCCGCTGCCTCTGGGAGCTGTGTGTTTCCCAGCAGGCAGCGGGGCACTTGCGGGAAGGGGCGGGCACTTGCGGAAAGGGGCGTAAGTTACGCCCCTTTCCGCAGAGAGCTGTCCCGGAAGTGGGTACAGTTACCTGGATTATCCAGGTAACTGCACCCCCCTCCCCCCTGAAAGGTGCCGATTGTGGCACCGGAGGGGGGGAGGGTTCCGATGAGCGGAAGGTCCACTTTAGGGTGGACCTCCGCTTTAAAGCGGAACTTCCGCTCATTTGTTTCCTCCCCCTCCGTTGCCACAATTGGCACCTTTTTTTTGGGGGGGGGATAGGGTTTCTGTCTTTGACAGGTATCTGCGACTGCAGAGATCGGGCAGTGTCTCACTGCCTGTGATTAGCGCAGCACTGCGCCAACTTCCTGGCGGGCTCTGCACGTGTTTCATGCGAACACGCCTGAACTCATCCCTAATCCTGTTCCCACTTCCGGGAGTCCGCGCCGCAGCCCATGACATCATCGCGGGGCTTCCTCCTCCCCCCTGTCGCCTGACCTGTAGGAGAGAGGAGCAGAGCCTCGCGAATGCGCAGTAGGGTTCCTGGCGTGAAGCCAAAAGGCTACACTGTCGGGTTCCCTCACCCGCAATGGTGGCGGCACCTGACAGCTGATGGAAACATCACTTGCGGTGTTGACATCGCTGGACTCCAGGCCAGGTAAGTGTCCGATTATTAAAAGCCAGCAGCTGCAGTATGTGTAGCTGCTGGCTTTTCCATGCCAAGATGTGAAAGAAGCCTTTAAAGCAAAAGATCAAAAGCCAATTTTATTTTTGATCTTTCGCTTTAAAAAAAAATGTAAAAAATATTTCGGGGTTGCACCGTATCCAAGCAGCGCACCGTTCGGGTGCGCCGTCATATGACGTCCACCCAGAGCGAGAGCTGCACCGTCCCGCCGTCATTTGACGGTGAGCGGGCCGGCAAGTGGTTATCCACTTCGCATCCAGGCCAATTCTGACATTTCTCTCCTACATTTAAAATTCATATTTTTTTTGCTAGAAAATTTATATAGAACCCCCAAACATTATATAGGTTTTTTTTTTTTTAGCAAAGACCCTAGAGAATACAATGGCGGTTGTTGTAACTTTTTATCTCGCACAGTATTTGCACAGCAATTTTTCTAACACGTTTTTTTCAGAAAAAAAAACAGTTTAATGGTTTCAAAAAAAAAAAAAAACAGTAAAGTTAGCCCAATTTTTTTGCATAATGTGAAACCTGAAGATACGCCGAGTAAATAGATACCCGACATGTCACACTTCAAAATTGCTCGTGGAATGGTGCCAAACTTTGGTATTTAAAAATCCTCATCCTCAATAAGACCCCACATCTCACCTCTAGGCTGGGAAGCCTAAAATAAAAAAAAACGATCACAGCTTCCCAGCCGAAGCGGTGCCGTTGTTTGCATGCAGAGGCCGGGCATGACGTCATAAGATCTGGTTATGGTTACCATCTGGTCTGCAGGAAATATCTATGATCACCATCCGGGGGGCGGCGGATCCTGTGTCTGACTCGCCGATGGAAGCGGTGAGTCGGTAGAAGCACCGGAGGGCGGCGGGGGGGCGATGTCCACCTCCCGCCGCCTGTAAGAACGATCAAGCGGCCGAACAGCCATAAGAACGATCTTATGGTGCAGGGACTCGCCGGCTGAAAATGCCGATATCTGAATGATGTCTGTAGCCTCAGGCATCATTCAGATATACCCCCGGAAAGTCAAGGACGTCCCAGGACGTACCTTGGGCGCCAAGTGGTTAAGTAGACATGTGCAATTTGTTTTTTGACCAAATTCGACAAATCCATTAATTCAGAAATATTCAAATTAACAAAAACTCTTTTATAAAAACAAATTTTATCAAAATTCTAAAATCCTAAAATTTCAACAAAAATACGAAAACCAGAACATTTGAAAATCAGAAATAACTAACTAATACCTATTACTAACTATTACATTTATAGGTATTGGAATTTCCTTTCAAATTTGGCTGTTAGTGAACGTAACGAATACCAATTTATCCAAAAGTAATAACGAATCTAAACAAATGGAATGTAACAAATTAATAATAATAATAAAAAAACAATAATAATAAAACCCTTTTATTATACATTTTTTTAAGTTCCATTCGTTTAGATGCGGCATTCGTTATTTCAAATAAATTCATATTCATTACGTTCGCTAACAGCCATATTTGAAAAGAAATTCCAGTACCTATAACTTGATAGTTCTTTTGGATTTTCATTCTTTCAAATTTTCTGATTTTCTTTCTTGTTTTCGAACTTTTGAATATACAAATTTATTTGAAATAACGAATTTTTCTCCTGTGATGGTGGAGGTGAGAGGTGACGACTAGGCCTCATAGAGCAACGTCCTGGGAGTATTCCAGTCAGGTTTCATAAGGAATGTAAATGGCCTACACCTATAGCAAGGGCTTTATTCAACTTTAGTCAGAGCTGCACAGTTTATTTATATCTATAGGCACCCCTTACCTGCATAGACAGGTTTTTGGGGGAACTTACCTGTTAAAGCATGGTGAGACATGTTGGTCCTGTAGACATAAATGTAACACACAATTCATTGAAAATCGGGGAGTGTGGACTTTCAGGGGGTGGTTTGCTTGGGGTCAGATTGAGGTTGGAAGGCCTCCTCTGTATGAGATCAGGAGTTTAATGTTGTTTTTCTCTTGATTTGATCACAGGGCTGTATGACGTCTAAGAATGAATCCGAGGTTGGAGGAGCTGGTGGAGTCCCTGACTACATCAGGAGAACCAGAACTCAAACCAGAACCACTGAAAGAGCTGAAGAAAATCTGCAAGTACGCCATTTATAGCATAGGAAATCGCCTGTTTCTGGGGAAACGCATTAACCGCGCCATAAGGGTGAATTCGCACATACTGCGGAGACAGGCGTTTTACAGCGCAGTCTATTCACACTGCAGTGCAGCCTAGGACTGCGCTTTAGCACAGATATGCTGCACATGCTGCATTTCATGGCAATGTACAACAGTGTAACACAATGTGCTGCTGTGCATTGCCATGAATGAAGTGTAAGTTTTGTACACTTCAAATAACGTTTTTAGAAAGAAAAAGGGAGCCGCGTGATGCACTGAATCTTGCACCACACTGCCCCCTACTGCAGCTGGCAATGGAGAGCAATTGCTCTGGCAGGTCTCCATTGTAGTGTGATTTCACCCTAAGGCTGCATTCACTCCTGAGCGCTTTCAGCTCATAAAACACCCAAAGAAAGCCTGAAAAACACCCAATAAGCAAAATCCCATTCAATTCATTGATACCTGTTCACATCTGAGCCTTTGGTCACCTGACGCAAAATGACTAAAAACGCAAAAGAACGTGAGCTTATTTGGGGCAGATTACAGGCGTTTTTCTGCCTTTTACATTGGTGACCTGAACAAAATTGCAGAAAAAAAACACGACAAAATCACGGTAAAAACGCATGAAAAAAAAATTGCGCAACTTTGAAACGCTCAGGTGTGAATGCAAACTTGGTGAAAGGGAAAGTGTCATTTGTTTTTGGTCACTTTTATTTAAGACTATAAAGTTGTGTGTGTGTATGTATATATATATATATATATATATATATATATATATATATATATATATATATATATATATATATATATATATATATATATAATATATTTTAGGGCTGTTACTGATTAAAATTTTCGTGTCTTGATAATTCGATTAATTATAACGCACATATA
Organism: Lithobates pipiens; assembly: GCF_037356315.1. Lineage (NCBI taxonomy): Eukaryota > Metazoa > Chordata > Amphibia > Anura > Ranidae > Lithobates > Lithobates pipiens. Next base: position 479,589,104 of record NW_027507718.1, on the reverse strand, counting down.
GATCCAACTACTTTTAGCTGATCTCCTTACATTGCAACTCTGCATTAGTGGTAAATGTGGTATACACTATATACAATCACCCGACACTAGTTAGTTTCCACAATCCATGACTTAACTTCACAGTTCACACAAATAAGTTTTAAATTCAAACTGTAGCACTGACGTGAGTAGTTTTATTTTTCCACAGTAGCGTGACAATCCCTCCACCTCCGGTCTAACTAATCACTCTCACCTTATGGCATGGACCCCTGTGCAAACAGGTGGTCATACAAATGGGTATCAAAAGGGTTAACATGGACCATAAACTTCTCTCACGTCTCCTTAGATCTCAGCAAGGACACCAGGTCATGGGTAGAAAGAAACATCTAAGTGCTCACCGCTTAAGTATAAGATTTAATTTTTGTGTTCAAACACAAACTACTCACATAGAGATGATGAAAACACAGCATGTAAAGCCGACAATCGTGTTCGTTCCATAGGGCAGCAGCGGGTGACGTCATGTGTAGCTCCTCCCCCCCGTACGCGTTACGTTCAATCAGAACTTCAACGTCACCGGACTCCTCCCTCCTTCCCTTCGTTAACAGACAGAGGCACTTGGGGAAGGGGGGAGGAGTCCAATGACGTCGATGTCCATGATGTCACCGAATCTCTGAAGGAACTCTTTTGATCGATCAAAAAAATTAATCGATCGAGGAATTAATCTTTAATTTCCACAGCCCTATAAAATATATATATATATATATATATATATATATATATATATATATATATATATATATATATATATATATATATATATATATTTAAATTATGACATTTTAACAATTTCACTGCCAGGTCTGTACGTCGTATTCCTCACATCCCCCATCATGTATCCCAGGCTCTGTTTGCCCATCTGCCAGGTATGGCGGGGGTCGCAAGGTAGGGGGGGATTTTGCCGCTTTTTTATTTTTTGGGGGTTTTTTTACTGCAATTTTTTTAACTGCGATTTGTCGCGGTTTTTTTTTCCATGATTTTTGTTCAGGTCACCAATGTAAAAGGCAGAAATATGCCTGTAATCTGCCCAAAAGAAGCTTGTGTTCTTTTTTGAGCTTAGAGTGTGGAACATGGATCCGCTCTCCTCCCATTCTTGTTGCTGACCCGGAAGCATCATATAAAACATCAGTTCTGGGCCTCCCTGTCGGTTTCCCTGGCCCCAGTGGCTGGGAAAGAATGTAATGCAGTGCAATCGATTCATTGGAGCACAGGGGAGACATCCAGTCATTTAGATCCTGGAAGTCTCCTTAAAGAGAATCTATCACCAAAAAAATCATCACATAGGGAAATTTCCCCCCCCCCTGTCATAAAAAAAAAAGTTAAATTGTAAAAAATTAAAGTTGCACATAAATTTCCTGCCCCCACCACAAAGAATTTCTGAGCCCAAAAAGTTTTTTTTACCTTAATGGAGGGATCTCAAACTGGCGGCCCTCCAGCTGTTGCCAAATTACAAGTCCCAGGAGGCATTGCAAGGCTGACAGTTACAAGCATGACTTCCACAGACAGAGGTCTGATGGGACTTGTAGTTTCACAACAGCTGGAGGGCTGCCAGTTGGAGACCCCTGCATTAAGGTAAACATCCTTCAATATGCATCTTTCCCCCGGCCCCTATATACATACCTGAGCCTGATCTCGATCTAGCGATGTGCCTGAGAAAAGCGTCTCTCTCCACTTTCTCCCTCCTCACAGGACAGAGAGGCAACAGTGGGAGCCAAGGGAGCAGAGGGCCGGGCCAAGCCGCACTGTCTGTGTCTATAGACACAGGCAGTGTGTCTCTGGATCAAGCCTGCAGCTGTGCCATTATACGAAGCTGTGTCCTATGGTGGTACACTGAGAAGAGGAGGATCCAGGAGCGCCGACAGGGGACCCCAGAAGAGGAGGATCGGGGCTGCTGTGTGCAAACAGGTTTATTATTTAGAAAAACAATTGCCCTTTACAATCACTTTAAAACAAAACCACATACTGTACATTCCCATACCTCCCAACTTTCTGAGATGGGAACGAGGGACACCTATTAGCAAACGTATGTAGGCATAGGACACATCTCCTGCCACGTCCCCTTAAGGGCCGGTTCACACAGCGATGCGATGCGAGGCGACACGGCTCGCCTCGCCTCGCTCCCGCAAGTCGCCCCCATTCAGTACTATGGAACCGTTCTGAGAGGAGCGACTCGAGTCGCTCCGACTCAGAAAAAAGGTTCCTGTACTACTTCTGGGCGACTTCGGGGGCGACTTGCATTGACTTCTATACAGAAGTCCTCTGCAAGTCGCCGCTGAGATCCCCGCAGGTCGCGGCGAGGCAAGTCGGAGACGCCTCGCCGCGCCTCGCTGTGTAAACCGGCCCTAAAGGCGAATTGTTTTGTTTACAACTTCTATTCCTTTATATTGGCTTTTTAAATGCAACGATATAGAAAATGGATGAAAGGTTTAGCACTGGGAAACACTTTTTGATAAATAGTGCATTTTATATACAGGTATATGCACCAGACCAAAATGAGGGACATTGTTCCAAATCAGGGACAGTTGTTAGCTATGAGTATGTAGTGTGTATACATGTTATCCATCTATCTTATTTTGTGTAATTTTCCAGGTCTTCTGATGAACATATCCGCCATGTGTATCACCTCCTTATGATGCAGCTGAACCAGGAACATGCAGAGATCCGTCTGTCTGCTTTTCAGATCGTCAGCGAGCTGTTCACCAGGTCTCATCAGTTCCGCACCCTGCTGATCGACAACTTCCAGGAGTTTCTGGAGCTCACTGTAGAGACGGACTATGAACAGCCACTACCACCGCCCAAGGAAGTGGCTCAAAAAATGAAGACTTTGGCTATTAAGGCTGTGCAGGAATGGCATGAGAAATTCGGGGAGGCGTACAAGAAACTTTCTTTGGGGTTCCATTTCCTGAAACAAAGAAAAATGGTAAAGTTCTAAGCTTGTTGTGTTGCAGCCAGTGCTGTGGAGGAGGCACTCTGCTGAGATCACACTTCTTATGACTAGTAGAGCAGGAAGTCTGGATTGTTTCATCATTTTGGTGCTGAATTTCCCTCTGCAATATAGAGATGAGCCCAGATTCTTTTCACCAGAACATGTGGTGCATTTTACTTTTTACTTGCTTTACAAAACAGATCGGATGATCTAGAGACTATTTTGGTAGAATTTCTTTTTAGAAAAGCCTGTCTCCTGCCAGCATGCAGCAGTGCTAAAAAGATATACTATCACTGTACTAATGACACTGGCTGGGAAGGGGTTAAACTTCTAGGGTGATCAAAGGGTTGAATGTGTGCCTAAGCAGTGTTTTTGTGTGTACAATGTGCTGCTTTTACATCCCCACTGGCAGGATGGAGCTCGGCATTGTTTACATACACAGAGCTCTGTCCAGTGTGCCTCCTCTGCAATCGGCTGGTGCCAGCGGACATCCATGGGGCGGTACCTGCTAATCGGGTTATGCGCCTGCAGGGGTGCATGCGTGGCCCCTACCCAGAAATGCAGAATCGTGTCTGTGTATATATACGTGATTGTGCACAGAATGGCCGCTCTGTAGCAGTAAATCTGCTATAGGGCGGTCGTGAACTGGTTATGGTTATTGGAAAGAAGAATAGTGGCTGGAATGTCCTTTTAATAAGGCACCTCATCCCAAAAATGAAGTACAATGGGGGGGGGGGGGGGGGGGATTATTGCGGTGCCACAAACAACTCAATACAATGTGTTAAGAATAAAATGAACACATTTTATTACAATAAGTTAAAAGCCAACGTTGGCTTTTAACTTATTGTAATAAAATGTGTTCATTTTATTCTTAACACATTATATTGAGTTGTTTGTGGCACCGCAATAATCCCCTCCCCCCCCTCCTCCTCCTCGCTCCCTATTGTGGTTATGGTTATTTTATTTTTTATTTTTATTTTTTATCGACATTGTATAAATTTAGGTTAATTTGAATGGATGACGTTTTTCAGCCTCTTTTATGTTGCTGTATATATTAGGTGGATTTCCAGGATGTCCACTCACGAACATTGGCGCAGAGAAAAAGAGAAGAGGAAAAACAAAAGCGCTTAGAAAATATTTATCGAGAAAAAGCCAAAAAAGCCAAAACTGAAATGGAAGGTAAGGAATTAAAAAATTTGCGTGTGGAATTTATAGTCCAACTGCAGCCAAAGTTCTTCTGTTACAGGAATGTTATTTGTTCTAAATGAGCGACCATAAAGTATATACAACGCAATGATTGGGTAGTGTATAAAATGTACACATCAGTGATCAGGTTATGATGTCCTATCCCAGAAAACTCATCTGTTCACTAATATCTCTGATATCCTGCCTGTATCTAAACTTTCCCAAACTCATTCCCACGTAGTTACTACCTTTTTGAATCGCTTGCCCTCTTTTCGTAAGCAAGGACCCTCCTAAGCCTCTTATCATTTTTTTTTATTATTTTTTTATTTTTTATGTTGTCTGTGTCCCCCATTGGGCAGATTCCATCACTACTTTTGCTCTGTGACACTAGGACAAGAAGTAAAGGCAAAAGCACATGAAGACTGACACCATCAAAATCTGACAGAACCCTTTTTTGTTCCTTATGCCCCCCTTCTTTTTTTTTTTTTTTTTTTTTTGTTGTTGTTCGTGTCCCCATTGAGATTTTCATTACTTCCTTTTCCTGTGATGCTCTGTTATTGGGGCAGGGAGTGAAAGGATCAAAGAATAGGTGCAATTACTCCTTATGTCTTCTACCCACCCCCCAACACTGTCCCTTGGTACTACCCCCCTTTGGAGAATACAGATCACTTTGCTGGGCTAAGTAGTTTGTATAATTTGCTAATGATAACTAGAAAGGCAATAGCCCCCCCAGCAACAAACCCCCCCCCCCCCCCACAACAAAATCCACCCAGCAACAATAGCCCCTCCGCAGAAAAATACCCCCAACAACAATAGATCATCCCTAGCAACAGTAGACCTCTGAGGGCAATAACAGATTTCCCAGCATCAATAGACGCCTCTCCCTCAATAGTGGATGTCTCCCAGCAGCAGTTGACCCCCCAGAAACAATAGATTCCCCCCCCCCCCCCCACTAGCAACAATAGACCCATCTGGCAAACAATAGATGCCCCAGTGACCATAGAATTCCCAACAGCTAGCCTCATTGGCCCCTTAGCACACTCAGCACCCCTTGCCATTACATACAATACATTCCCCCGCGTTTTTGGAAAGGATACTGCCCAATTCATAGTCATACATTAAAGTGTAATTAAACCCCCCTTGCTCTCTTTTGAAGTCCAGTCAGCTGCAGGCCAGGTCAATGCTATTATATGGATACATGTCCATATTTAGCCAATTATTTTGACTAAATATGGGCATGTGTGCATACACCGCTCAGCCATAAAATGATGACCACCCACTATAACCTGTTGAGGCATGAACTCTACTAGACCTCTGAAGGTATGCTGTGGTATGTAGCACCAAGCTGTCATTAGCAGATCCTTTTCAGTCCTGTAAGTTGTGAGGTGGGGCCTCCATGGACCAGACTTGGTTTTTCCAGGACATTCCACAGATGCTTGATTGGGTTAAGATCTGGAGAATTTGGAAGCCAAGTCAGCACCTCAAACTTGTGTTCCTCAAAGCATTATTTGAATTAATCAGACCAGGCCACCCTCTTTCATTGCTCTGTGGTCTAGTTCTGATGCTCATATGCACATTGCAGGCACTTTTGGCTGTGGACACGGGTCAGAATGGGCACCCTGACCGGTCTGCGGCTATGCAGGCCAATACGCCTGCATAGTCCATAATGTTATAGCTGACCAGCATACCACCCATTTGTTTACATGTGATGTGGGGTATGGAATGACCCAGTCTGCAGCTGAGTGGGCTACAAAAGAGCCCAAAGTGAAAGTTTGGAGAGAGGTGATTTCAGAGAACTCCTGAGCTGAGCTCTGGTTGCTACACAGTGATGCCGGGTTCAAGATGAAAGGCCAGGAGCCTGCACCTTCCGGTCAAACCGGGACTGTTGAGTTTATATAATAAAAAGAACACATTTAACCACTTCAGCTCTGTAAGGTTTTACCCCCTTCCTGACCAGGCCATTTAATTGACTGCGTTACTTTAACTGACAATTGCGTGGTTGTGTGACAATGTACCCAAATAACATTTTTGTGCTTTTTTTGCCCACAAATAGAGCTTTATTTTGGTGATATTTGATATCACCTCTGCATTTTTTTTTTTTTTTTCACTATAAAAAAAAAAGACTGACAATTTTGAAAAAAAAAAAAATGTTTTTTTACTTTTTGATATTTTTTTCCAATAAATGTAAAAAAATAAAATCAAATTTTTTCATTAAAAAAAAAATTCCAATAAGCGGATGTTAATTTGGTTAGCGCAAAAGTGATAGCGTCTACAAACTGGGATATTTTTATTTATTTTTACTAGTAATGGCGGCGATCAGCAACTTTATAGCGGGACTGTGATATTGTGGTGGACAAATTGGACACTAAGTGACACTAATACAGTGATCAGCGCTAACAAAAAAAAAATATACGCTGTCACTGTACTAATGACATTGGCAGGGAAGGGGTTAATGTCAGGGGAGATAAAAGGGTTAAACGTATGTCTAGGTTGTGCTTACCCCTGGGGTGGAGGCGCTGTCAAACGAAAGTAGACTCTCGACTGCTGCACTCTTGAGAAAAAAAAAAAACTCCTTTCTTTATTTAGAAAATCACATAAAAAAAAAAAAGACAACGAACACAGCAGACAAAAATGCTGACGTTTCGCACTAGCAGTAGTGCTTACTCATAGCAATAAGAGCCGTGTTCCTGCTTAGCAGAAACACAGGATCAAAGCCTTCCCCACTGACAGAACAACAATCTGCCTTGTTTATATAGGCAGACTACCGTTTTGCTTGTGTCCCGAATGATAGCGGGTCCCGGCAGACGTTGAGTCTGCCAGACCTGCTGATTGGCTCACAATGCCCCAGACCCAGAAGTGTCAGGTCACATACTAGGTATTGGATCTGGCACAGAGGCCCCACTCTGCCACAGTATATGTACATGGGACAGTCGTGGGACAGTTGCATTTGTTTTTAGACATACTCCCCTACTACATTTATACATTTAACCCAGTATTTAACTAATGCCTGGAAAGCTTCGGCAAAGAAAGATTTGGTTGCACACCTGAACCCTCCTAAGACAGTCTGCTTCCCTTCATCATCATCATCAGTGCTGAAATGCTGACCTCCGAGGAACTGGCTCCGGGCTGTGAGGCGGATATGACAATACCTCCCATCCCTTAGTGATCCAACCAGACCGTTCTTTCCGCAGACGAGTGTGCACATCACTCAGTACATGATAGTAATATTCACTGCTGAGCAGTGGCGGCTGGTGGTATATGTTTTAGGGTGGGCCAGGAAAACGATCCACCCGCGTCCCATGTTACATAGATAGGTTGAAAAAAGACACCATCTAGTTTAACCATAAAAATAAATAAAAATGATCATACAATCCCATATACACAATCCTATACTCACAGTTGATCCAGAGGAGTATTTGTGTTTTTTATAAATTATCTGTATTTCTTTTTTGGGGGAAGTATCTGCACCTTTCTGGAAGTCTCATCTTTATCATATAATGATATCAACATCATATAATAGTTTTGTTTCTTTAAACACTTCGCTATAACCTATATACGAGTAACCATGAACCACATTGTTCTCTCTGCTAGAAATGCTCGCTGACATCCAGTCCTGTCTGACAGAGATGGAGAACTGCTTCAAACTGTTATTACCGGATCCGGACGAATTTAATCTTCTCCATGAGGATGCAGACCATAGTCGCTGTACGGCAGGGAGCAGCGGATCATCACAGCCCAAGCTGAACCATGTATCGCCTTCCCGGTCATGTGACGTGGATGACGAGCAGCCATGTTGTAGCAAGGACTTGCCTGCAGTCGTGTTACCTGGTCCCAGCCATGAAAGTGGGGCCGAGGAAATTTCCAAAGTCTCAGATTCAGAGTCAGATGACGACTTTGAGGGTGTTGAAGAGTCTTTTCTCAGAGACCATGGTTTGGGCTCTCACAAGTATTCTCTTGACATTGAAATATCCAGAGGTAATTATTACTGTTTGGCTATGTCTGGTCTATGGGCAACTTTGGGTACTGTGAGATTGAAATAAATAGTTCCTAAATTTTAATATTTGCAACTTTTGCAAGGGAATTCTCAATTACTTTGCACCTATGAATATCTTTTTTTTGCATACAGAACAGTTAAAGCAAACAATAGAATGCAGTAGATGTTGGTATTTGAAGTGCTCAGAAGGAGTATTTACTTCAATGTGAGACTTGCGAGAAGCATAGCAGGAACTTATAATGAGGAAGGAGAGAAGTCTGCACTGGCTGCTGACATCACATCCAAGATGGCTGCAACCAGAAGCACTTTCAGGATTTGGATGTCTATACAAAGGAGGCTTTTATAAGTAAATCACTTTTTTCAAACATGTTAAACTTGTAAAATATTTGTAAAATATTTAAATGATTGGTCTGTTTTAAAATGTGTAATATGCTGAATACTCTGTAGTAGGGGTCGGCCGATTATGGATTTTCAGGCCGATAGAAGATATCAGGTTCCAATATTTTGTACATCACCGTCACCTGCCACCAGATGCAGCTTGTCACTACTTTGGACCCTTTCACATGTGCGGACTGTTCAGATCCGCCTGTCAGTTTTTTCAGGTGGATCTGAACGGTCGCTCCATACATCTCTATGGGGCGACGGATGTCAGCTGTGACATGTCCGCTGGCATCCTATCCACCGCGATGCGCTCCGCTAAATCCCTGGAAACCCTATTTTCCATCCGGCTGGGGGATCGGATTGGATGAAAATGGACAGGCGGTCCGAACTATAGGCAACACTTTTTATTTTTTGGATAGAATAAGGGAGGGTTATAGCCCCTGTCCGTTTTATTTTTTACCATCCCTGTCCCATTGTAGAGATTTCCCTTCACTTCCTGCACCATAGCCAAACAGGAGGTGTGGGGAAATCTATGCAAATGAAGGAAATCCATTCAACATCGAACCAGTCAGACGGAGTTCTAAGTACTGTATTTCACTATATAAACTCACTTTACTGTTAAAAAATAAGTATAAAATGCACAACTCCAGTGGGTGTAACAAGATGTCCGCTTTCCCCTTCTCAGTGTATGCTTATTGTAGAGAAGTGCGGGGTGTAGCAAGATGATGGCGGCGACAGAACGTCACCTTCGTCACACATTCTGATGGATCAGAGAATCCGGCGTCGCACATGCGTACTTCAGCGGGCAGCCAAATGTGATGGGTCGCCATATGTGACGAAACACCGGCTCAGCGGGGATCAACGGATCAATCCCTGCTGAGCAGGCTGATGTCTGAAAACGTATCCGCACATGTGAAAGGGGCCTAACACTACTTCTGGCAGCCTCTCCTCAGCGGCGTCCAAGTGGGTAAACTTCCACATGCGGGTGAGCGGTGAGAGATGACGTAACTCTTTCTCTGCTCGCCCGTGGCTGCAGCTCTTTCAAGAGCAGCGTTTGCAGCCTTACTGTAGGGGTGGAACAACAGTAATGCGAGGCAGGAAGTGAGAGATGTCATCTCTCTGCTACCCGCTGCACCACTGTCAGAGATTGGCAGAGACTACAGTGAGCACCACGGGGATGAGGTCTGGCCAGTATCGGTATGTTTCTGACCGCTACCGATAATTTGAAAATTGTGAATATCGCTTCCCGATAATCGGCTTCTCCAATAATCGCTGAACCCCCCCCCCCCCCCCACACACACACTGTAGTCTCCCTTGCTGCAACTAGTTTTCATGGTGCTAAATAGACAGGTGACTTGGCAGTTTGTCATTTTAGTATATGACCTCTAACTTTTTGTCTTGCAGATCTTAGAGTGAATAAAAATGAGGACAATACAGATGTTGTAAACAGCTTAATGGATGCTCATAAACTGGCCAAGAACAAATTCTGGCCCTCCGTACAATCTTGGATACAGGTATCTTCTATCTCACCCCAACCTCTGATAAATATGTGATGGTGCTTTGGGTACTACAGCTGTATATAGTTACTACATCTCTGTGATTTGACTAAGTTTTACTAATTTTTTTTCCAAAAAGTTTCTCTGAGCCAGTGGTGGTCCAGTGTATCTAACCCCTCCTCAGATCTATAATGCTGACATAACTATTTGCCATATGAAAGTATGGAGCGCCTTATTATTGCACAAGAGAGACAAAATGCACATTTTTATTTACCCTGGAAGACCACATTTATTGAATATCTAACAATCTATGACACTAAATCACACATCCAAGCAGGGATATTCCTTATTGTTCTTTGTGCATAGTTCTAATATCAGAACTGGCCGGGCATTTTGGTTGGACGCAAAGTGAAACTAAAAGCACTTTACTTGCCTCTTTTCGAATGGTCCGGGTCTTGCACTGGCATCTTCTTCCCAGTTGGTGGTCTTTGGGCATTTCTATTGGATGGTGCAGGATGATGCAAATCCTACGCATGGGCAGGAGACGGTCATCCCAGCACACAGGGACCATGTCGGCTTGTAAGCTGAGCTAATCATGTGCAGCTTTGTTTACATGGCGCAGAAGCCTACGAGCAGGCACGTAGTTGTATGAGTGTGCCCAGGAGGTAGACGCCCCCCTGGAGAGCGTTTCTCCCAGGGGGTTATCAGATGTAAGGAGGAGCTTCCGGGGGACCCCAGAAGATGAGGGTCGGGGCCACTCTGTGCAAAACGAGCGGCACAGTGGAGGTAAGTATGATATGTTTGTAAGGGTTCGTTTTTTTTTTTTTTTTTTTTTTTAAATAACAATCACTTTAACGTGATCTGTGGTCAGCTATGTCCAAAGCCAAAGGACACAGTGGTCACAGAGCATGCCGGATGCATGCCCCAGGGAGTGCGCGGGGGAGGCTCAGTTCTGGAAGGACGTCCATGGACGCCCTCCAAGAACTGGAGAGCCGCGCTGTAGCTGTCTTTCAGCTATAGCACAGTACGGAAGTTGTTAATCACAATTTTATCATTTTAAAAGTAAATGTTTTGTACGATTTTTTTTTTTTTTTTTCGTTTTCTTTGGAGGTCACATGGCTGCACAGCCTCCTTTTGCATCCTGCTTCCCCATAGAAGGCACGTTGTATAGTCAATGGACATAGTATGACCTCACACATAGCGAGGAAGAACATTCCCTGTCTGTGTGCGATGCGTTTCAACAGCTGCTGTGTGGACAGCAAGGCTCATGATGGTAGTTGCTGTCAATCAACACACCAGGGCTGGGGGGCTACTGGCTATACAGGCATGCTGTACATTGCAATGGCATCCTGTATCTCTAAGTAGGGAGAAGATATACGCAAAATACCCACACATATCTGCTTCCAGGCTTGGTGTGGTCAGCGTGAAACTGAAAAGCGGGGACTTGGAAGGATCACTAAGTATTTCAGAGGAAATAAAGATACGGAGCTATTATCCAAAACAACATGATTAAACAGACACATGCATGTGATATGAATTTTTGGGGTAACATACAAGTGTAGTAGTGCTCGGAGTCCATAGATGGATATCAAAGCAGGTGGGAGATCTTTCCCTTTTTTCTGATGATCATTTTTTTTTTTGTTTTTTTGTTTTACTTTTAAATAATGAAGACATTTCTGAAAAGGTTTTCTTATTTACATTTTTCTGTGTCCTTTGTTACATTTTAGGTATTTACAAAGGCTGGAGTAACAGATGAGAGTCTTCGATGTGCCATTGACCTGAAAAATAGATTGGAGTCTGCGATGAAGAAAAACAAAGAAATGAAAATTGATGGCATGACTAGAGAAGGGAAAGCGGTGAGTGATTTGACCAGAAGAATGTGCGATCCAGTCTGAACTGCTGGTTTTAGCCTGATAGATCTGCTCTATGATTATAGAACTTCCTGTTGTTCATATCTCTTTAATGGTGTACTTTTGCCAGTACGCTCTTGAAGAGCAAAGCAACAGGTTCTTTTTAAAGAATATTAAAGAAGAAGTAAACCCTGATGGGTGTTACTTCCTCTTTGATTCCCTGCAAAGGTAAAGCATAATGGACTACTGTGCATCGCATAGTAGTCCATTATGTGTCACTTACCTGACACAGGAGCCAGCGAAGTCACCACTGTCCCCTGTAGTCCGGAGCATCAATCTTCTCGGTGGGTCTCGCTGCTCCGCAGCTGTCATTTGACAAAGCCGCGATGACGTCACTCCCGCTCATGCGCACAGGAGCCGCCACACGCGGCATATCGGCGTTGACAGCGGCACGCTCAGTGCACCTGCGCGCCAATGTCTACGGCGCATGCACCATAGACAGCGGTGCCTGTCTTTCGGCAAATACGCGGTTTAGGAGATATTTCTAGGTCAAAGTGGTTTGTAAGGGTTTACAACCACTTTAAACCTTTTGCAAAGTATTTATAAATGCATCCACATAAAAAAAAAAAGTGCATTTATTACATTTTCAATTTGAACCCTGAGAGTGTTGTAATCGCCATCAGTGCAATGTACAGACGTCTCCAGACTGTTCCTTCAACACCAGGAAAGTACCTTTAGTTATGGGGCTGAAGGGAGTAAACTATGGAGGAAAAATGTGGCATCATCACCATACTTGTGTTGCATTGAGATCTATGCCTTTAAATATGATTGCAAAATGAGCATGGGTGCAAAGGTGAACTAAACCTTTTATTTCACTTGCTGCTAAGATTTGCATTGTAAGGGCTCTTTCACACAGGCTTTCCGCCCGACAGACTCCATTTTGCTCTGCGGGGGATCGATCCGCTGATCCCCGCTGAGCAGGCGGATGACAGGTCCGTCTCCACTTACTGTGCTGAGACGGACCTGTCAGAGTTGTACTCTGTCTGTTTTCATCTGATCCCACCCACCAGACGGATGGAAAATAGATTTTTCTGGACAGGATCGGATAGCAGTGGGCGTACATTTCACCGCTGACATTTGATGTTCCATAGGGCTGAATGGAGCGTATAATCGAGTCCGCCTGAAAAACTGACAGGCAGACCCGATGTCATAAAGGGGGCCACACACAATAAAATCTGATTGTAAAATCTTTTGACGACACCTATTTAAGGTGAGGGCCCACCTGATTGGCTATAGATTGAAGTTTTTCATAAAACTCCAGACTACATAGGTGTTGCTAAATCTTAAGGCAGTTATTAAAAGATTGTGCAATCAGGCTGAAATGTCTGTCATGTTTACCTCCTAGCCAGTGGCGGGGCATCTATTAGGGCACACGGGCACCGCCCCCTCTCTCCAGCCACCACCTCTATGACCAATGGATAGATTTATGCATTGCATGAATCTATCCAGGGCTGCCGCTGCCACCCCCTATTTGGGCGCCAGATGCCTGAATTACAGAGGTGGGGGGGGGGGTGTTTTTGAAACACCTGATTAGAGCCATAGGCCACAAGGCACAGTGGCGTTGTTTGATGGGCACAATGGCGGTGTCTGATGGGCATAGTGGCTGTGTCTGATGGGCACAGTGACTACGTTTGATGTTTTTTTTTTTTTCCCGAATTTTTCAGTTTGTTTGCTCCTACCCATATTCTGGAATACGAAATGTTTTTTTTTTTTTTTTTTTTCATCCATTTAGACTACATTTAATAGCCTGTTTGATCTCCCAGAGGGAGCACCTGGTGTTCATGGTAGAAAAGAATCTTAAGAAATTTCTCTTTTTGCACATTTGAAATTTCACACTGGTTTTCTGATCAGGTCCGCCTGTCAGTTTTTCAGGCGTACCTGATTGAATGAATGAATGAAATACTTGTATAGCGCACAATGCGAACTGAATCACCTCTAGGCGCTGATTGGATGCTCCATGCAGCACTATAGAGCAGCAAATGTCAGCGGTGACATGTCCACTGACATCCACTGCTATCCGATCCCATCCGTCAAATGCAGATGGATGGAAACCATATTTTCCATCTGTCTGGATGATCAGATAAAATCAGGTGAAAACGGACAGGTGGACCGTTTTCATCCGATCTCCCTTATAGAGGAGAGCGGGGCTCTGACAGGTCCATCTCTGCACAGTGAGCGGAGACAGGCCTGTCACCCGCCTGATCAGCAGATCGATCCCCCGCTGAGCAAAGCAGAATCCGCAAAGTGTGAAAGGATATGCTCATCATAGTAACTTTCATGCTGGATGAATTCTTAGGATAGTGTGGACATGTTTATGCTACTATGAAACTGCATGTTTATTATTAATAATAATAAAAAAAAAAAAAAAAATATATATATATATAAAAAATGTATGCACTTGCTGTTTTTTTTTCTTTTATTTTTTTTTTCTTTATTTCTGGCTTATTATTGATGTGTACAATATTGTGAGTGCTGCTGTCTAACTCGCACCTATTTATCGTTTTTCGCTAAGCGCAGGTTTTTTTTCCCCACGTATGCATTTAATAGCTGCCATTGGGGTATTTGTCCAACAGATACAATGCAGTTTTTACAAAGGAAAACAAAGCTGAAATAGTAACATGTCAGTTTGTTTGCTGACCACTAGAGGGAGCAATGTGCACATAGAATTGTCCTCTACAACCTTTCCTTCCAATGCTATACATTGAATATTCTGCTGTAATAGTGTTGTGTTGGTCACACCAGATGTCTGAATTTAAACACAAAATTGTGTATCAGAATTTTGGCACGTTTGTCACCACACTTGGAGAGTGAAATGCAGGTTAATGCATTTAAAAATACTAGAATTTGTGCTTTTGGGGGGGCGCGACACAAAAAGCTCCACTTTTGTTGAGAAAAAAAATTCCACTCTGGGTGATCTACAGATATGTCCATTGCAGGCATTTAACCATTTGGTGACCATAGGACATCCTCGGTTTGCAGTGGTTATACCGGGGTGATGCCAGCACTCACGCTGCCGCCTTTCCTGGGCTCTGCCGTCCGAGTGCAGTGCCCGGGAGCGATGCACCTGGCGGCGATGGCTGCACAGCACCGAGACAGAGGAACCGACGTTGTTCCTCCCTCTCTGTGAAACTGGAAATGATGAGTATGCCCTCACTTCCGGTTAGAGATGCGGTCTGAAATTTCGGCCGCCGAAACACCATTTTTGCCCAATATGTTATCGAAAAAAATGCAAAAAAGGTGCCGATAATGGTGCTGAAAACACACGCGGATTTGCGGCAAATGTACCACATGTGCTTATGGTTTGTTTTGCATATGTCATGTGACTAAAAAAACTGCATTAAAATTAACACGGTAATGATGCGTTCCTGCTGCGTTTTTCAAGGGGAGGATGCTTTGCTTTTTTTTTTTTTTGACCAAAAATGCAGCAAGCAGAATTTTTAACACCATAACGAAAGCAGACCAGTGTGAGCATACACATAGAATTTAAGGGGATACATTTTTCTTGAGCTTTTCTTGCACTAAGGCAACTTTCACAGCTTTACCGGCTCTGTGTGGGCAGGAGCAGGACTCTTTTAACCCCAAAGAAGGGGTTAACAAGGGGTTAAAGTGCCGCTGCCCATTGATGTCAATACGTTACTCCCATCACTGCCCCAGAGATGCTGCTTGCAGGACTTTAGAGACCGTCCCGCAAGCGCACCTGCCCCGGGGGGAAGCACTCGGGCTTTCACACTGGGGTGGCATGAGAGGCGCTTTACAGGAGCTATTTACAGCGTTAAAACGCTTATATGTAAAGCAACTCAGTGTGAAAGGGGTCTAAAGGTGCCGATGATGGCCGACAATAAATTCATATTCATTTAAATTTATGATAATAATTAAAGTCGAATATAATACAATTTATATATAAAAATATACCGGTATACATATTTTTTAAAAACTGCCGTTTTTGGCCAAGTGCATCCTGCATTTTCGGTTTTGGCACCAAAATTTCCATTCGGTGTGACTTGACTTCCGGTTTCATCTCCCTGTATAGCTGGCTGTTAGCAGCCAGGAGAGCAGCCAATCAGACCAAGGCCAGAGGAGAGATTTGGGGTCTAATAGACCCCAGATCTCTCCATAAAGAGGACCTGTTGCGGCCCATGCTGTTTAAAGGGATGTTGTTCATCCCTTGTCATAGCAATAAAGTTACTACCAAAAAAAAGTGTAAAAAAAAAATTGGATAAAATAAATAATACAAATTTAAAACACCCCTGTAATAATGTTTGGGGGTTCTAAGTCATTTTCTAGCATAAAAGATTTGTACACGTGGGAGAGAAGGGTCGGCATTGGCCCGGTTGGTAAGACGTTAAAAAAAATTTGTTGCAGATTCCTACCTTTTTTGTTATTTTCAAGAAATAGCTGTTTGTCTGTATCCATGTGGAAAGTGAATGGGAATGATTTCATCATTGTCAATTAGCTGCTGCATCTGCAGGGCTCTAATGAGGAAAATTGCAGGGTCTGCATCCCTTTTTAGATGTGCTTTCCCTTTGGGAGCATCTGGCCAAAAGTGACATTTGTGTTGCAGGGGATGCTTAAAATCTGACTTGTATCTTAGTGTAGAGTTCTGGGAAGATCAGTGAGCCAATCACACTAGCAGGATTACATTTTCAGGGGGTACAGAACGTACATCATCATGTGGCATTTTACAGAAAACCACAGTGGCTGCAGATTGAAAAGGAAAGGTTATTTTTTTTTTAAAAACATTTAGTTACAATATGACGTGTGTGTGTGTGTATGTATATATGTATATGTATATGTGTGTGTATATGTATGTATGTATGTATATGTGTGTGTATATATATAATTATAATATTGCAAATTAAAAAAAAAACTGCTGGGGACAGAGACTAGGCTTTCTCTCCTTATGACTCCACCCTGCCTATCCCCCCCCACACACACACACACACACACACACACACAAACACACAGCGGCTATACGGTCCATCTGCAAAAGGGGTGGATTTGACAACTGTCAAAGGGGGTATTTTGAGAGGACCATATGTTTCATGATTTATTTATATTGCATCTGAAATATTAATCTATGTATTTCACTTTCTTTTTTGTGTTTTTTTTTTTTTTTTTGTTTTTGTTTTTGCTCTTACTTGAAGTTTTTTTAGGTTAATTGAGAAAAAAAAACTTTTGTTGAAATAAGATCGCTCTTGTTTGCCCTGCTATAACTGTCATGGCATTGTGGGACACAAGCATTTATTCATTTATTTTTTATTTATTTTTTTTACCCAGGTTTAGACCTTTTAAGCTATGAAATGGAAAAGTAGCCACACACAATATAAAAAAATAAAACTTCTGCACTGTAAAAAGTTTATTTTATATATATATATATATATATATATATATATATATATATATATATATATATATATATATATATATATATATATATATATATATATATATATATATATATATATATATATATATAATTTTTTTTTTTTTTTTTTTTTTTTTTTTTTTTTTTTTTTTTTTTTTTTTGTGGAAGATTTCAACTTTGCCTTTTTAAATACATGGCTTTATCATATGTATACATATGTGTGTTTATTATTTTAAAAAAAGATAAAATGTAAAAATATATATATATATATAATATATTCTATTCCCTGCCCAGTTTGCTCTCTTATATTCTTGTTTTCTAATGAGTCCGGCTCCATAATCTAATATGTGATAGAGCAATCAGAAATCATTTAAGAGTCAAAACAAAGCCCTTCTCCCTGGAGAGGAATTAGCATCTCTCTAGCTGATAGGATCTTTTTTTTTCTCCTCTTGTAGCTCTAATGCATTTGGGCTCCATATCAAATTCAGTGAAATTGGCCATGAAATTCATTGCCCTGTAAATAAAGACAATTCAAATGATAACAAAAGTGTATGCCGTTCCATTCAAGAATATACAGGGGGTAATGAAAATGAATGTTTGTAGTTAAGCTCTTCAGTAAACACTTTCTTCTTGCTTTCCATTTCTTCTCATGATTCTTCTACCATTTTTTTTTTCTATTTAGTCAGTGAAGACGTATGTATGAATGTATGTATTAAATTCAGAAGTTTTGCAGGAAATTTTTAGGACCATCATAGAGGTCCATCAGCATATCCCTATTCTTTTGCTTGGTTTACTGGCCATTTTCCCTTTTTAGTTAAATGAAGAAAAAAAATAATCATTTTTTTTTCCATTTTCATATGTTTAGCGTATTTTATGATTTTAAAAGAACATTTTTTTTTTTTCATGGTTTTAAAGGAACGTCCTGAATTATTTATTTTTAAAGCTTTCTTGTATAACTTAGGTTGTCGCTATAAAATGTAAAAAAAAAAACAAGAAAAATAATTAATTAAAACCATATTATTCATCTATCACAAGATAGCAAAATTGTAGAGACTGCATACGACTTTCCTAATGTGTAATATTTTTCATAAGTAATTAAGACAGTCATATATTTTTATTTTTTTACATTTATTAAAACAGATGGTGTAAGATATGTATGTAACTTCTTTTTTTTTTTTTTTTTCCTTTTTTAATATTTGAAGTTGCCAGCTGTGTTAGTACTTGGATGTTCACAAACTTGTACTTGCATGAGTTACTAGTACTGATGCTAAATATTCCTAAAAAAATATATAAACTCTAAATGATTCAGCAAGAGTTGAGAAATGCAAATTTTAAAAAATCTGTATATGATGAGATTATTTAATGATCTTGACCCAATTTAAAATATTGTTTCTTTTGTTTTTGTTTTTCATAACTCTAGAACCTTCAACCAAATCATTTTTTTTTGAAATTCTATTTTTTTTCCCTGCAATTTTAAAATCAGAATTAAAATTATTTATTTAACTTATATTTGTCTTCTATATTGCTATACTACGTGAGCATCTTTTTAACTGTAGTTATGTTATTTTCTCAATTTGAACAATACTAGAAATGACCAATTAGTGTCTTTCGACACTAATTGTGAACGGCTCTGTCAATTAGGTTAATGTTTGAGCACACAATTAAGAGAGGGGTTGTATAACAAAGCGTTCCTTATTTTTATTTTTTCCTTAATAAAACCTCCTGATTTTGTGTTTTTATTTTTAATAACATAAAAAGTTCCTGATTTATGGGGGGTGGGAGAATGTAGAACGCAAAAAAGCTCTTGACTTTGTGTTTCTTTTTTATAACACAAAAAAACTCTTGATTTTTTTTGTTTCTTTTGGGCTAAAAAAATGCAATCGGGAGTTTTTTTGTGTTTATAAAAAAGAAACAATACAAAGTCGGTAGCTTTTTTGTCAGGAACTTTACACGAAATCGGGAGCTTTTTTTTGTGTTATAAAAAAAAAATCTGGGTTTTTTTTGTGTTATTAAAAAAAAAAACATAAAATACAGCATTATTTTTTTTTTTCTACCCCACATAAAATCAGTTCACAAAAAACTCATTTTTTATTTTATTTTTTATTTTTTGGGGGGAGGCGAGTGTTTTAAAAAAAAAAGGGGGGGGGGGGGGAAACAAAAAGTCATATAAAATGGTTAGTGATTTGGACTAAGCTAATAACATGGAACGAGGTTTAGTCAATGGGATGATTCTGTATATGTGGATATAATAAAATCACCATGCCCTGTATAAATGTATTTTTATTGGTGTATTGGGAAATATTTGAGTAATAAGCCAGGCTTTCATCCTGAATGAGGCAGGCCAGTCTCGGCCTCGGTGATGATGTGGTTAAGTTCCTCCAGCATCCATGAATTTAGTGATGCTCAGGTGGAGGCCTCCCCTCTCTGGGGTGGGGTGGGATGGAGGAGCTTTGGCTGAGTAGATGCACATGAGATATTGGCGTGGCAGAATAATTTGCAAGGCCTTTCACCGAAGGGTATTAGCATATAAATAGCAGATGCGATGGCCACCATCACAGCTGAGTACATTTAATTTTTAGTTTATAAGACAGAATGGGTTTTTAAATGCACAGCCATCAAGCTGGCTGAAAGACAAATGAAGTTGAGAATTCACGTGTCTGAGGACATCTTCCGTGTCTTTCAGCTTGTTTATGTCAAGCCAGGAGGTTGTCACGGGACGGGCATATCTGGTTTGGGCAAGGCAGAACATAATTGAGGTTTGAAGGCTAATTTAAAGTAGATGTCCTCTCCAAACTCATAATTGTGTTTTGGGTGGAGGTTAAGGGTTGGGGTGGGGAGGGGGGGGTATGTAGAACCATTCTGACCTTTCCTATCATGGTCAAATTCCAGCGCAGTGACGTTTCATCTAATAAGCTTGGTCCTTTCTACAGCCCATTAGAATATTGATGTTGGTAGGGATTCCTCCAAACCTATCTGTTGTCTGACAGTAGTTGAGTGAGTTTTCTCTCTGGCTTATTGTTGAATCTTTTTATAATGAGTTTATATCACTTTATTGGTCTCTCTAAACTGATTAGATGTGATGTTTTCCTGATTTTTATTGCACTACGGGGCTTAATTGTCATTTCATGGCAAAGTCCTATTAGCGTAGAGCCGGATCATTGTCTAAGACTGCAGTAACTCCTTTTAATATGCATGAATGTTGTTGCTGCAGCATCTTACACCATCTTAAAACTTGTTTGTGTTCTCAGATTTAGTTTGTAGTGTTGGTGAAGCAAAAAATGTTTACTAAGTAACCCGTATTCCTATTTTTTTTTCTTTCTTATAAAATCCCTCAGAACCCTCAAATATATATATATATATATATATATATATATATATATATATATATATATATATATATATATATATATATATATATATATATATATATATATATAAATTGTATTTATTATAGATAGATAGAGAGATATATAATATATATTATATTTTTAGCAGAGACCCTAGAGAATAAAAAGGCAGTCGGACAGTTGTTGCAATTGTTTGTCACACAGTATTTGCTCAGCATATTTTTATTTTTATTTTTTTTCAAACGCAAATTTTTTTTTTTATTTATTTATTTATTTATTTTTTTAATGCAAAAAAAACAACACACAATATGTAACCCAATGTTTGGTTAAAAAAAATATAAATGATTATGTTACGTGGAGTAAAAGATATCCAACATGTCAGGCTTTAACCAGTTAAAGACTGCCCATCACATATATACTACGGCAGGGCGGCTCTATTGCACAAAACAACCTACCTGTAAGTTGTTTCATGCAGTAGATGGTGTTGGCTCGTGCATGCACGGAGGAGGAGCCGATGTGCGTGTCTGCCGGCCACCCGTGATCGCTTCATAGAGGCAGAAAGGGGATCTGCCTATGTAAACAAGGCGCATCCCCGTTCTGACAGGGGAGAAACACAATGAGGGGGGGACACATTTAACCCTTTAATCGCTCCTGTAGTTAACCCCTTCCCTTCCTTGCCAGTGTCATTAGTACAGAGATCAGTGCATTTTATTTTATTTTTAGCACTGATCACTGTATTGATGTCACTGGTCCCCAAAAGGCCCCATGCACAATGGATGTTAAAGAAATAAAATATATATATATAAAATATACATATATAAAAATATTTTTTATTTTTTTTTCCAAAATTGTCAGTCTTCTTTTTTTTTTATAGCGCAAAAAAAATAAAAACTACAGAGGTGATCAATACTACCAAATTAAAGCTCTATTTGTGGGAAAAAAGAATGTCAATTTTATTTGAGTAGTATCGCGCGATCACGCAATTGTCAAAGTAACGCAGTGCGTATTGCAAAAAATTACCTAGTCATAAAGGGCATAAATCCTTCTGGGGCTGACGTGGTTAAAATTGCGCACTCTTGTGGAATGGTGGCAAACTGCAGTACTTAAAAAATCTCCATAGGCGACATTTAAAAAATGTATGCAGGTTACCAGTTTAGAGTTAAAGAGGAGGTCTAGTACTAGAATTATTGCTCTCACTATAACATTCGCAACTATACCTTTTTATATGTGTGGTGTGAACGCCATTTTACATTTGTGGGTACGATCTATGTATGTGTTCGCTTCTGTGTGTGAGCATGAGCGGACGGTGTTTTCTGTGTTTATTTTTTCTTAATCACTTTTATTCCTATCACAAGAAATCTAAAAATCCCTTGTGATAGAAATTGGACATGACAGGCCCATTTTATGGAGACCATCTGGGTTCTAGAAGACCCCAGATATCTCCTCTACCCTGGAAAGCATAAGATTAAAAAAAAGATTTAAAAAAAAAAATCGATCTCTGCGTTCCAGGAAAAAGAAAATGGCAGTGTTTTACATCTGCCAGAGTCAGACGTGACGGCATGACGTCGCTTCCAGCCTCCCAGAATCATAGAGATGACCAGGCACCATCTGATCTTTGGCCACCACTGCCAGATCAGATCCCAGGCTCTCCGATCACAAAGGAGAGCCCAGAAAGGTGCTGATGGGTGGCAGGAGGGGGGGGGGTCATCCCCTCCCGTTGCCTGTAAAAGCAATCCAGCGGCTAATCTGCTGCTAGGATGGCTTTTACATTCAAGGGAATTGCCGGCTGAAAAAGATATCTGGATGATGCGTGTAGCTGCACCATTCACTTCAAGCTCAGGACGTCATATGACCAGGAAGTGGGTAATGGTTAAAAAAACATGTTAAAGAGGTAAAAAAATACTGCTCTCTTTTTTTTTTTTTTTTCCTCTCCTAAGTGGGCCTTAAGTAATGCCATAATTTGCTAGTATGCCCAGCATATTGAAACATGTGGACACCTACCAGTAAAACGATGCCCTCCAGAGCTGAGTCCTCACCACTCCCAGCGTTTCTATCTTCGCCTGGCCTGCCTTCTGGGCTTGTGGTCTCCAACCGTTTGAATTGGTGGGTCTCGATGACGACATGATCTCGGCACAGGCAGTGTACTATAAATGCTGAGTAAACAGTGCATGCATGAGTGAGGTCATCGGCTGGAGCCAACATCAGGGGCGTACCTAGAGCATTTGGCACCCGGGGCGGATCCTATATCTGGCACCCCCCCCCCACCATAAAATGTAAAAACACCCACCGTGTCCCCTGCATACCTCTGCATCCTTCAATATCTTTTTGTCACTACTGTGTACCCCCCCTCTCCACAACTGCACCTCTGGACCCCTTTAAATTACACAGCACCCTGCACCTCTGGACCCCTTTACATTACACAGGACCTTGCACCTAAGGACCTCTTTACATTACACAGCAGCCTACACCTCTGGACCCCTTTACATTACACAGCAGCCTGCACCTCTGGACCCCTTTACATTACACAGCAGCCTGCACCTCTGGACCCCTTTACATTACACAGCAGCCTGCACCTCTGGACCCCTTTACATTACACAGCAGCCTACACCTCTGGACCCCTTTACATTACACAGCAGCCTGTACCTCTGGACCCCTTTACATTACACAGCAGCCTGCACCTCTGGACCCCTTTACATAACATAGCACCCTGAACCTCCTGACCCCTTTACATTACACAGCGCCCTGCACCTCCTGGACCCCTTTACATTACACAGCACCCTGTACCTCTGGACCCCTTTACATTACACAGCACCCTGTACCTCTGGACCCCTTTACATTACACAGGACCTTGAACCTAAGGACCTCTTTACATTACACAGCAGCCTGCACCTCTGGACCCCTTTACATTACACAGCTCTTGTACCTCTGGACCCCTTTACATAACATAGCACCCTGAACCTCCTGACTCCTTTACATTACACAGCACCCTGCACCTCTGGACCCCTTTACATTAGACAGGACCTTGCACCTAAGGACCTCTTTACATTACACAGCAGCCTGCACCTCTGGACCCCTTTACATTACACAGCTCTTGTACCTCTGGACCCCTTTACATAACATAGTACCCTGAACCTCCTGACCCCTTTACATTACACAGCCCTTGTACCTATGGATCCCTTTACATTACACAGCACCCTGAACCTCTGGACCCCTTTACATTACACAGCACCCTGCACCCCTTTACATTACACAGCCCCTCACAGCTCTGGACCCTCTGCATGTTACACAGATCCCCTACAGTGCAGACCCCCCTCCCTACCATACAGACCCCCATCTACAGTGTAGACCCCCCTACAGTACAGAATCCTCCCCTACAGTGCAGACCCTCCTACAGTACAGACCCCTCCACCCTATAGCGCAGACCCCCCCCCACAGTGCAGACCCTCCTACAATACAGACCCCTCCCCCTACAGCGCAGACCCCCCTACAGTACAGACTCCCCTACAGTACAGAATCCTCACCTACAGTACAGACCCCCCCTACAGTGCCGAATCTTCCCCTACAGTACAGACCCCCCCTACAGTGCAGGACCCCCCCCCTACAGTGCAGGACCCACCACAGTAAAGAACCCCCCTACAGTGCACAGCCTCCCCTAAGGACCCATAGTGTACCTCGAGCCCAAGGCAGCGGAGGTGTGGGCAGCACCCGAGTGGAGTGTCACCTGTCGGCTCAGTGATCCGGGACCCGGCGCAATAATCCCCTTCTCTCTGTGGTCACGTGACTCACGTCGCGCCGTTGTGATCAGTCTTGGGCAGCGGCTGTCACTCACAGCCGAGCAGAGTAAAGCCGCCTCCCCCTACTTGTCTACACAGTGCTGTGCATGGAGGAGGGGGAGGCGGCTTTACTCTGCTCGGCTGTGAGTGACAGCCGCTGCCCGAGACTGATCAGAACGGCCGCGCAACGCGACCACAGAGACAAGGGGATTATTGTGCCGAGTCACTGAGCCGGCTGCTCGCACCCCCCCCCCCCCCCCCCTGCAATGCCGCCCACTGCCAGTGCCTCGGGCTCTCTCTGTGTGGGCTGCGAACTCGAGGCACGGCGCTGTCTGACACTTCAGTTGCGGGGGGGGGGGCCTGACACCCCCCCAGTGTGTGGCACCCGGGGCGGCCCGCCCCCCCACTTAGTACGCCCCTGGCCAACATCTCAAACTTTTACCTCGGGGGTGGGGGGGTCCAAACTTTTGACCTTCCTGGGCCACATTGGAAGAAGAGGAATAGTCTTGGGCTACACATAAAGAAACTCGAACTATAAAGATGAGCAGAAAAGGTGGGGCGGATCACGATTTACAGATATAGATAATGTAACTATCTGATTAATTGTAATATTATGCATGACTGTGCACTGGTGGGCAGTCATGTTGGAACAGGAAGGAGCCGTCCCCAAACCGTTCCCACAAAGTTGGGCGCGTGAAATTGGGCAAAATGCCATATAGGAGAGCGGAGATAAATGAAGCAATCCCCGCTGAGCAAGCGGATCATCACGATGAGGATCATTACGGATGTGAAAGGGGCCTTAAGTTCACTTTTTTCATCATTAATGTACACTCCGCTTCCCATATTGACAGAAAAACACAGAATTGTTGACATTTGTGCAGATTTATTAAAAAATAAAAACTGAAATATCACATGGTCCTAAGTATTCAGAGCCTTTGCTCAGTATTTAGTAGAAGCCCCCTTTTGATCTAATACAGCCATGAGTCTTTTTGGGAAAGATGCAACAAGTTTTCACACCTGGATTTGGGGATCCTCTGCCATTCCTCCTTGTAGATCCTTTCCAGTTCTGTCAGGTTGGATGGTAAACGTTGGTGGACGGCCATTTTTAGGTCTCTCCAGAGATGCTCAATTGGGTTTAAGTCAGGGCTCTGGCTGGGCCATTCAAGAACAGTCACGGAGTTGTTGTGAAGCCACTCCTTCGTTATTTTAGGTGTGTGCTTAGGGTCATTATCTTGTTGGATGGTAAACCTTCGGCCCAGTCTGAGATACTGAGCACTCCGGAGAAGGTTTTAGTCCAGGATATCCCTGTACTTGGCCGCATTCATCTTTCCCTCCATTGCAACCAGTCGTCCTGTCCCTGCAGCTGAAAAACTCCCCCACAGCATGATGCTGCCACCACCATGCTTCACTGTTGGGACTGTATTGGACAGGTGATGAGCAGTGCCTGGTTTTCTCCACACATACCACTTAAGGCCAAAAAGTTCTATCTTGGTCTCATCAGACCAGAGAATTTTATTTCTCACCATCTTGACGTCCTTCGGGTTTTTTTTTTTTTAGCAAACTCCATGCAGACTTTCATGTGTCTTGCACTGAGGAGAGGCTTCCGCCATAAAGCCCCGACTGGTGGAGGGCTGCAGTGACTTTCTACAACTTTCTCCGATTTCCATCTCTGGAGCTCAGCCACAGTGATCTTTGGGTTTTTCTTTACCTCTCTCACTAAGGCTCTTCTCCCCCGATAGCTCAGCTTGGCCAGACGGCCAGCTCTAGGAAGGGTTTTGGTCGTCCCAAACAAATTCCATTTAAGGATTATGGAGGCCACTGTGCTCTTAGGAACCTTAAGTGCAGCAGACATTTTTTTGTAACTTTGGCCAGACCTCTGCCTTGCCACAATCCTGTCTGAGCTCTTCAGGCAGTTCCTTTGACCTCATGATTCTCATTTGCTCTGACATGCACTGTGAGCTGTAAGGTCTTATATAGACAGATGTGTGGCTTTCCAAATCAAGTCCAATCAGTATAATCAAATGAAGGTGTAGAACCATCTCAAGGATGATCAGAAGAAATGGACAGCGCCTGAGTTAAATATATGAGTGTCACAGCAAAGGGTCTGAATACTTAGGACCATGTGATATTTGTTTTTATTTTATAATAAATCTGCAAAAATGTCAACAATTCTGTGTTTTTCTGTCAATATGGGGTGCTGTGTGTACATTAATGAGGAAAAAAATGAACTTAAATGGCTGCAATATAACAAAGAGTGAAAAATTTAAGGGGGTCTGAATAGTTTCCGTTCCCAGTGTGTGTGTGTGTGTGTATGTATGTATGTATGTAATATATATATATATATATATATATATATATATATATATATATATATATATATATATATATATATATATATATATATATATATATATAATGTATGTAAAGCATTGCACCAGTGATCAGATGTGTCTGCTCGTACCTCATACGGGTCAGGCAGATTCACACTGATAGCAAGAATCAATGAGCTACCAGTGCCATGGTAGTTCATTGAGAACTACAAGCCAACAGCCGCAATGCCTGACGGGCACTGTAGTTTCCCATTCCCAGAGGACTGTGTATGAGTGACGTGGCTAGGTGGGTGGAGAAGATGCCCGCCCGCTGTCACTGGGGAGGAGGGGAGAGGGAAAGAATTGCTGCAGCTGCTGGAACATGTTAAATGTTCTTCCCTAAATCCAGGTGGAACATGTAACCTGTTCCAAAAGGTGAACTTATCCTTTACAGAGGCTGACTGAGCTGTTACAAGCACTTTTCAAGACAGCCTGACTATGCCCACCCTTTCCACCCACCTCCTCCAATCATAGAAACTGTAGTACAGTTTCTATCAGCAAAACTCGATGTATGAATGGAGGCGGGGCAGATGATTGATTGGTCTGCCCCCTCCATTCATAGATCACTTTCATTCACAGAAGCTCTAGTAGAGATTCTGTGAATGGAGGAGGTGGGTGGTGAGTCTTGATGAGTACCTGCCACAGTTCAGCCCCATTAACCCTCGCTGCACTGAAAGATTATGGCAGTGGGGAGGAGGAAAAACTACATGAACCATGTATGGCATGGGATAGTAAAACATATCTAGGAAGAAAGACATACATTATATAGAAAAACTTTTCAGCCGTTTAGTGCCTGGTAGGTCATGGCAACATAGATGTATCCCTTATTCCGTCAATGTCTTCATCTTAAAGTGTTACTAAACCCCCAACTGTAAAATCAGTCTGTATATCCAGTAAAGCATGCTTGTTATACTCACTGTGGAAACTAAAAGGATTAATCCTCTGCATTGTGTAAAAATGCTGTTTGGTCCTTTTTTTCTCTGATCCTCCCTTTCTTTTACTGTTCCCAATCCATATCCTGACATTAAAGAGCCTTGGGGGGCACTCTGCACATGCTCAGTTTGGTGTGTATTGCTAGAAATCATTTTTTTTCCTGTCAGGGAGAGTACATTTGATTGGTAGTGCCCAGACAGAGGGTCAGGGTCCTGCAGCCTCATAGGACATTCAGAGGAGAATGAAAACTCCTTCTACAAGCTTTAAAGTGGGAGTAAACTCCTATGTATGATTTTTACCTATAGGTAACCCTATAATAAGGCTTATAATAAGGCCTACCTATAGGTGCTGTAAATATCTCCTAAATGTGCACAGTTTAGGCTTTAGATATTTACTTTAGATGCAGCTGGTGAGGTCACCGGTGCATGCGCTCTGAAGGAATGGCATACCCGTGCCGTTCCTTCAGAACCGTGCTATAAACAGCGACAGTGATGACATCTCTGGCTCAGCCATTCATATCGCTGAAGCCCACGAATCCAGAAAGAAGACTGGTGAAGATAGAAGTGCCTTCAGTGGTGACATTGCGCCGCTGGAGGGCTTTGTTTTCAGGTAAATCTGTGATAATGTGCTAGTATGTGATTCATACTAGCACATTGACTTAAACTGCCTGGTGCCCAACTTTTTTTTAATTTTTTTCATGCAGGTTACTACAAGCTTTAACCATTTCAGCCCCAGAAGATTTTACCCCCTTCCTGACCAGAGCACTTTTTGCGATTCGGCACTGCGTCGCTTTAACTGAAACTAACGGTCATGCAACGTGGCTCCCAAACGAAATTGACTTCCTTTTTTCCCCACAAGTAGAACTTTCTTTTTGTGGTATTTGATCACCTCTGCGGTTTTAATTTTTTTCGCTATAAACAAAAAAATAACGACAGTTTTGAATAAAACACATTATTTTTTAACTTTTTACTATAATATCCCCCAAAAATATAATAAAAGTTTAAGCCAATACGTATTCTTCTACATATTTTTGGTAAAAAAAAAAAAAAAACACAATTGGTTTGCGCAAAAGTTATAGCGTCTACAAAATAGGGGATAGTTTTATGGCATTTTTATTGATAATTTTTTTTTTTTTACTGTGACTGTGACATTATGGCAGACAACGTTTTTGGGACCATTGGCATATTAATACAGCGATCAATGCTAAAAAGATTGCATTGATTACTGTAAAAATGTTTGAGAGCTTGAGAAAGGAGTGTGGCCGTCACGCTATTCAGAGAGAATAGCTCGAGAAACCGGTCGCATTTCCGCTGACGTCATCACCCTCCGCCTGGATTCCAGTCTGCGTTCCAAGCCTTGTTTTGACGCCCATTCACCGTTGTCGGCCGGAAAAACATCTAGCGGTGCTGGAGACGAGCAAAGGAACAGCACATCCATCCCAGGGACAGACCACACTGATGGGGCCCCCCCCCGTTGTATGGGACCTTACTTTGCCTGTCATTCACCACAATAATGTGAGTGTTGCCACAACTATCTGTTGATTAAAATAACTTATACAGTCTGCACCCAGAGGCTCCTCTTTCTCTCGTTTTGTTTCTAGTGTCTCTGCAACATGGTTTCTGTTTCCACCGTGATTGTGGACTCTTTTCCCTTCCCCTCTCCCCTCCTTATCCCGTTTTATTTACATTGTGCCTATTGCCATTGTGCATATATATAGTGTGGACCTATAGCCCCTCTTGTGCATACATTTTATGCTTATTCAGCACTGTGTTGTTTTCTTTTAAAATAACTGTGGATTATTGCCTTAGTTTTTGTGCCATTTACTTGTATTACTGTAAAAATGCCACTGGCATTGAAGGGGGTTAACCACTAGGTGGCGCTGTAGGGGTTAAGCGTGTCCTAGGGAGTGATTCTAACTGTGTAGGCGCTCTAGGGGTTAAGTGTGTCCTAGGGAGTGATTCTAACTCCCCGATTACAGGGAGTGGTGATCAGTGACAGTGCCACAATGCAGAACAGAGAGATGCTTGTTTACATTAGCATCTCCCTGTTCTTCCTCACCGTGAGACGATCGCGGGTCCCGCGGATATTGGGTCCGTGGGACCCGCAATCACGGTCACGGAGCTCCCGGCGGGCGCGTGCCCGCAAGCCGCCTCTTAAAAGACCATACAGGTACCTTAATCTGCCTGTACGTGCCCTTCTGCCGATTGTATATCTGAGGTGGTCAGGAAGCGCTTAACGAGACACTGATAGAAATCACAAGACTGCTATATACTACTGATGAGAAAAGGTATTTAGCAGTTTTTATATTTACTAAAATAATTGCATTTCCATGTTCTGTTTACTGTGGGAGACCAGATATAGTGAATGCAGGGTCCTGGGTCTAGTAACACTTTAAAGTTGCCCTGTCTGTGTATATCTATTAGTGTAATGAATAGTGTACACAGGCCAGGCAGAATGTGTCCAGTAAAGGTCAAGGCCAAGAAGTCGCATGTATTACAATCCCGCCTGTCATACAGTAATGCGTACAGTAAGCACAGCGTTTCATTTAAAATGAGCCCCAGCGCTATATGTTATGCATTGTAGCACCAAACTCAGTCACTTTTTTTTTTTTTTAAGGAAATTAAAACCCATAAATTCTGTTTAGTGTTGGCTATGCATGGCTGTCACGGAGAGCTATAATGCCCCCTAAAACCTTGGGTTGCTTTTCACCTTTCATAAATTCCTAGGGAGATTCTATACAAAAAATAATTTTCAGCTCCGTGGCTCATTGTTATTCAAACTTGATTGATCGTCGTCATTTACCCAGCGAAGAAGTTAAGTGCTCCTGTCATTTCGGAGAGTATAATTGGGACGTTTCACAGGTCACTGATAGTGGCAGGGTTTCCCTTTTGATTAGTGTTAGACTGATAACAAAAATTACAGTTTCCAGTGATGGATGGGGCCCATAGTGTCTAAACGCAGCGCTCGAGCATTGTACCTAAACAAAATGAATTTGCATCTGATTATGTGCTTAAAGAGTAGAAGCTGGAAACCCGTGCTTCTTATTAT
This sequence comes from Lithobates pipiens, assembly GCF_037356315.1. Classification (NCBI taxonomy): domain Eukaryota; kingdom Metazoa; phylum Chordata; class Amphibia; order Anura; family Ranidae; genus Lithobates; species Lithobates pipiens. The sequence continues at coordinate 479,558,341 of NW_027507718.1, read as the reverse complement.
TAAAGGGAGAGGAAGACCGGAGAGAGGGATGTTGTCCTTATCAATACAAAGGTTTTCTTTGGTATCAAAGTTTCTTCCAATTTATGACCTACGTCTTTTTAAAGAGCACCTGTGCTTATGTCATGAACATAAAGCTGAGGAGCAGGAGGTGAGGAACTGGATTTGGTTTTCCAGTAAAAAAGCTTACGTTGTATTTTGAAGGTGCCCTGTTTAAAGGCTAAATAGCCTATGCCAGTCATTCTCAACCAGGGTTCCTCCAGAGGATGCTAGGAGGTAATTCTTCCCAATGACCAAAAGTGTAAGGACCATTCTTCCCACTGACCACCCCACTAATGTATCATGAGTTGTAGATTTCTAATTTTTAGCAGGGTTTCCCGAGACCAGAGAACTATTTCAAGGGTTCCTCTGTTTTGAAAAGGTTGAGAAAGGCTGGCCTATGCAATCAAGGGACCCATGAAAAACTGTGCAGCATTAAATAATTGTTTTTTCTCATAATTACTGTATTTATCAGCATATAACACACACATTAATTTTAAGAGGGACGTTTCAGGAAAAAAACTTAAAGGGGTTGTAAAGGTAAAAATGTTTTCACCTTAAAGCGGGGTTCCACCCTAAAGTGGAACTTCCGCTCATCGGAACCCTCCCCTCCACGGTGCCACCGTTGGCACCTTTCAGGGGGGAGGAGGCGCAGATACCTGACAGGGATTTGCACCCACTTCCAGGCATAAACTCCCACGGGAGTCTATGCTTCTTCCTGTCCCGGCGCGCTGTCTGCTGGGACACACACGGGACAGCAAGGACCATTCCCATTGCGCTCGGCGACTCGCGCATGCACAGTAGGGAACCGGGAAGTGAAGCCGCAATGCTTCACTTCCTGATTCCCTCACCTAAAATGGCGGCGGCAGCAGCCAAGAGCCAAGCAAACGATCGGCCTCCGCTTTAAGGTGAAAAAACATCTGGCAGTGTCGCCCCCCCCCCCCCCGTTTTACTTACCTGACCCCTCGAAAGTCACGCGCTCGCCCCCTACATCCTCTTCGCCGCTCACCGTGGCCATTGATTGGTTGCAGTGGATAGATTGAAAGCAATGCAGCCATTGGCTCATACTGTCAATCGCATCCAATGATGTGGCACGCCGGGGGGTGGGGCTGAGTGATACAGTGAGTGGCTATGGCTGCCGGCTGTATCACGGGAGCATGCCCGCAAGCACTCCTCTCCATGCGAGGGAGCTCGCATGAACGTGAGAAGTCCTTGCAGGGGGGAGCTGAGACAGCCGCCGAGGGACCACAGAAGAGCAGGTTCAGGGCCACTCTGTGCAAAACGAGCTGCACAGTGGAGGGGAAGTATAACATGTTTGTTATTTAAAAAATACCTTTACAACCCCTTCAATTTTAAATAAGGAACTTTGAAGCAAAATAAAGGTCAGCGCCTATCTGCAGCCTCATCATTGCCATCAATGCAGCCTGATCAATGGCCATCTGCAGCCTCACAAGTGTCATCAACGCAGCCTTATCAGTCTGCATCAATGCAGCGGCCTCGCCATTGGCGTCAATGCAGCGGCCTCGCCATTGGCGTCAATGCAGCAGCCTCGCCATTGGCGTCAATGCAGCGGCCTCACAATTGCCATTAGTTCTGCCTGATCGATGGCCATCTGCAGCCAGAGGGGACAGGGAGGGGTGCGGGACGAGCGCAGACAGATTACATACAGTGAGAATCTCCTATGATAGACAGAACAGTGGTCCAATGACAACCCAGGAGACGGGACTTCCTATTACAGAGGCCGCCAAGTAAACAGGAGATTCTCACTGTATGTAATCTGACAGCGCTCGTCCCGCCCCCCTCCCTATCCCCTCCAAGGCAACTAAAATTTAAATATCTGCGTATAACACGCACACGCTATTTGCACCCAATTTTCAGGGTGAAAAAGTGCGTGTTATATGCCAATCAATACAGTATATCTTTATTAAAGTTTTTCAAATTATTATTACTGGGTAAATAGAAAAGAAGAAAAAAATATAGCATAACAGAAGTACACCAAAGAAAACCTTTCATATTGTTGATATTATTAGATGTTTAAAAAATTGGAAATGTACGCATCAGACTGAATCAGATACAGTGCCTTAAAAATGTATTCATACCCCTTGAAATTTTCCACATTTTGTCATGTTGCAACCAAAAATGTGAATGTATTTTATTTAATTTTTTTTATGTGATAGACCAACACAAATTGGCACATACCGTATTTACACGCACTTTTTTCCCCTTGAAATAAGGGGAAAATCGCGGGTGCGTGTTATACGCCGATCCTCCGCGATTTTTGAACCTCTGGGCAGCTTTCAGCCGCTTTCGGCCCTTCTCGCCATTTTCGGCCGTTCTCGGCAGCATTCGACCACCTTCGGCCCTTCTTGGCGGCCGAAAACCGCCGAGAGCGGCCGAAAGCTGACGAGAACGGCCGAAGGTGGCCGAAAGCCGGCCAAGAACTACCGGGCACCGCCGAGATACACAGGACATCTCGGTGGACATCTGAAAGGAACACTGACAAGGGGACAATGGTGCACAAGGCTGCAATGATAGACAGGCTGCATGACGAGGCTGCATGACAAGGCTGCAAATGACACTGATAAGGCTGCATTGATGGGCATTTAAATGTAAGTTTTTTGTTTTTTTTTTGTTCCATAAATTTCCCTCCTAAACTTGGGGTGCGTGTTATACGCCGATAAATACGGTAATTGTGAAGTGGAAGGCAAAGGTTAAATGATTTTCAATTTTTTTTTCAGATAAATATGTGAAAAGTGTGGAGTGCATTTGTATTCAGCCCCCCTGAGTCAATACTTTATAGAACCACCTTGCACTGCAATTACAGCTGCAAGTATTTTTGGGGATGTCTCTACCAGCTTTGCACAGAGAGTGACATTTTTGCTCATTCTTCTTTGAAAAATAGCTCAAGCTCTATCAGATTGGTTGAAGAGTGTCTGAACAGCAATTTTCAAATCTTTTTTAAATCTTGTCTCAGATTCTCAATTGGATTTAGATCTGTACTTTGACCGGGCCATTCTAACACGTGAATATTCTTTGATCTAAAACATTCTATTGTAGCTCTGGCTGTATGTTTAGGGTCGTTGTTCTGCTGGAAGGTGGACCTCCGCCCCAGTCTCAAATCTTTTGCTGACTAACAGGTTTTCTTTTAAGATTGCCCTGTATTTGGCCCCATCCATCTTACCTTCACCACTGACCAGCTTCCCTGTCCCTACTGAAGAAAACATCCCCATAACATGATGCTGCCACCACTATGTTTCACAGTGGGGATGGTGTGTTCAGGGTGATGTACAGTGTTAGTTTTCTGCCACACATAGCATTTTGATTTTAGGCCAAAAGGTTCAGTTTTGGTCTCATCTGACCAGAGCACCTTCTTCCACGTGTTTGCTGTGACCCCCACATGGCTTCTCGCAAACTGCAAAATTCTTTATTGTTTTCTTTCAACAATGGCTTTCTTCTTGCCACTCTTCCATAAAGGCCAGATTTTTGGAGTGCACGACTAATAGTTGTCCTGTGGACTGTCAGTATAGGTGGAAGGCCATGTCTTGGTAGGTTTGCAAAGGAAAGGTATACTCTTTCCATTTCCAGATGATGGATTGAACAGTGCTTTGTTAGATGTTCAAAGATTGGAATATTTTTTCATAACATAACCCTGTTTTAAACTTCTTTACAACTTTATCCCTGACTTGTCTGATGTGCACTGTGGCTTACATGATGCTGTTTGTTCACTAAGGTTTACTAACAAACCTCTGATGGCTTCACAGAACAGCTGTATTGATAGTGAGAGCAGGGCTCGACAAATCTCAGGCACCAGGTCGCCATGGTGACTATAAATTGCGTCCTGGCACCTGGGCTTTGTCAGCCCATTCACTGTTGGCACCAGGGATGCACAATTCCTTTCGCCCATAGCTGGGGACATGTCGTTTTGGGTGCTGGGCAGGTTACTAGTCAGATGGAAGCATTCAGGCATGTCTTATTAAAGAGAATCCCAAAAAAAAAAAAAACAACCCACAAAAGAAATTGTGAAAAAAAAAAAAAGTGTAGCAAAAAAAAAAAAAAGTACTTTTCAGATTTTTCACCTTGGACTGCTGGATAAAAAGACCAGGATAAGAGTCCTTACAGATCCAGAGTCCTCCTGCCTACCATCATAGGCGCCAATAGGAGGCAATGTATAATATTGGCATGGAACGTGACCTTATGAGTGTACCATGACGGTATAACATAGAAACCCTCATTTGAAATTTACCAGTTGAAAATAGGGGGGAAAGTAAAGTTCTCCTATTGGTGCCTGTGATGGTAGGTAGCGGCTCTGTAACAACTTCTATCCTGGTCTTTTTTTTCTTTTTCTTTTCAAATCTTTTATTTATTGAAACCCAGAAAAGGCAGAGCCAAGTCGTTACATCCATAATGTATAAACATTAATACAGTCCATTACATTACATGTCCAACTAGTAAACAGGTGCACATATGCGCCGGCAGGGCAGCCTGGCTGTGCGAACTATACCTGTACATCATTCCTTGTATTAGATACAGCAGGCGTGCACCACGGGAGCTTGCCCGCGGGTTTGCGGTCTCAATGTCCACCAGCCACCCATGATCGCAGTGAGAAGAGGCAGAACAGGGATCTGCCTATGTAAACAAGGTGGATCCCCGTTCTGACAGGGGAGGGGAGACAAAACGGGATCAGGAACAGTGATCTCTCTACTGCCAGTGAGATCCCCCTGACAGTTAGAAAGCACCTCCCTAGAGAACACTTAACCCTTTGATCACCATTAGTGTTAACTCCTTCCTTGCCAGTGCCATTTATACAGTGCATTTGTATAGCACTGATCACTGTATTGGTGTCACTGGTCACCAAAAACTGCCACTTAGGATCAGAATTGTCCACCGCAATGTCACAGTCCTGCTAAAAATCTCAGATCGCCACCATTATTAGTAAAAACAACAACAAAAAAGACTCCCTAAATCTTTCCCCTATTTTGTAGACACTATAAATTTTAAACAAACCAATGAATATACGCTTATTGCGATTTCCCCCCCCCCCCCCCCAAATATGTAGCAGAATACATATTGGCCTAAACTGATGAATACATTTAGTGTGTATATGTATGTGCGGAATATATATATATATATATATATATATATATATATATATATATATATATATATATATATATATATATATATATATATATATATATATATATAATTATAAATTATACATACAATATATATTAATTTATATATATTTATTTTTTGTATATGTATTATAGCAGAAAGTAAAAAAAATATTGTTTTTTTTATTTTTATTTTTTACACTTGTCTGTTTTTTTTGTTTATAGAGCAAAAAATAAAAACCACAGAGGTGATCAAATACCACCAAAAGAAAGCTCTATTTGTGGGGAAAAAAGGACAATTTTGCTTGGGTACAACATCGCACGACCACGCAATTGCTAGTTAAAGTAGCACAGTGCCGTATCGCAAAAAATGGCCTGGTCATTAAGCGGGTAAATCTTTCCGGGGCTGAAGTGGTTAAGGTAGTAACTGCACATTTCAGATGCCCATCCAGCGATGTCCTACTGAGTTCCTCTCATGCCTTGCCTCAGCTCCATCTGCACTGCCATGTTCTGACGTCATTTAGAGACCCTCCGGTTCTTCCTGGTTTGGCGGGCGGGCCCCTCCATGACAAGCTGATAGGCCCGCCCCTCCTCCTTTTCTGAACAGAAGGCTATGTTTCCTGGGCTATGTGATGTGCGTATTCCAGGAGGCACAGGGGCAATGTGCACGTCATTCGACTAAGGTGACAAACTGTGCATGGGGAGGTGGGGCCGGACATTTCTTCCTTTTTTTTAAAAAAGGTAAAAAAATCACAGTGCAATAATGAAAGAGGATGGAAGGATGGGGTGGAGGGGAGGGAAGTAGCAGAAGAGGGTGAAGGTCTGTTTTAAGGTAATTTTAGCTATATTTAGTGAACTTGCAGCCACACTATTAAGTCCCGGTGGTGACACTTTATTTATACTAACACTTAATATAGCTACGCTCACCTTAAGCTTGATGGAAGATACTGCATATAGCCGCATAAAGGAGCAAATCTATGAAACCATGGCCCTTCATGATCCTTTAGAGTTGAGGAAACAATGCTGCCCTTGTACTCTGTTTTTGCATCATGATATGTCACAGATGGAAACCAACAAATAAAGGCTCCTAATAGTTCCGGGTTCTACTATATCATAATATGGAAGAAATGTCTCACATGATTCTTGGTTCTACTATATCATGATGTGGAAGAGATGTCACACATGGTTCCTGGTTCTACTATACCATGATATGGAAGAGATGTCACACATAGTTCCTGGTTCTACTATACCATGATATGGAAGAGATGTCACACATGGTTCCTAAATTCTACTATACCATGATATGGAAGAGATGTCGCATGGTTCCTGGTTCTACTATACCATGATATGGAAGAGATGTCACACATGGTTCCTGGTTCTACTATACCATGATATGGAAGAGATGTCGCATGGTTCCTGTTCTACTATACCATGATATGGAAGAGATGTCACACATAGTTCCTGGTTCTACTATACCATGATATGGAAGAGATGTCGCATGGTTCCTGCTTCTACTATACCATGATATGAAAGAGATGTCGCACATGTTTCCTGGTTTCTTCTATACCATGATATGGAAGAGGTGTCGCATGGTTCCTGCTTCTACTATACCATGATATGAAGAGATGTCACACATGGTTCCTGCTTCTACTATACCATGATATGGAAGAGATGTCACACATGGTTCCTGGTTCTACTATACCATGATATGGAAGAGATGTCACACATGGTTCCTGGTTCTATTATACCATGATATGGGAAGAGATGTCACACATGGTTCCTGGTTCTACTATACCGTGATATGGAAGAGATGTCACACATGGTTCCTGGTTCTATTATACCATGATATGGAAGAGATGTCACACATGGTTCCTGGTTCTATTTTACCATGATATGGAAGAGATGTTGCATGGTTCGTGGTTCTACTATACCATGATCTGGAAGAGATGTCACACATGGTTCCTGGTTCTATTTTACCATGATATGGAAGAGATGTTGCATGGTTCGTGGTTCTACTATACCATGATCTGGAAGAGATGTCGTACGTGATTCTTGGTTCTACTATACCATGATATGGAAGAGATGTCGCACATGGTTCATGGTCTACTATACCATGATATGAAAGAGATGTCACACATGGTTCCTAAGTTTTTAAAAAGTTCCCATGAGCATAGTGCTATGGGGACACCATAAACTTTATTTATTTATTTTTCTTAAGGTTATGTTCTGTGGTTAATTTTTATGCAAATGGCACCTAGCATAGTTTTGTCTTTTAACGTTCCACTTGTATTCTAATATTGTAGGTAGGAGCCAGTGAGGATGAGGATGAAGATGATTTTGAAGAGGTCCCGGAGAAGGAAGGTTACGAACCTCGCATTCCAGACCACCTTCGCGCAGAGTACGGTGAGTTTGCCCAGCTGCGAGAAGCTTTATCCCAGCATGTTACTGCAGCAGTAAAGTAAATAAACAGCCATTATGAAGTAATAAAAGGATCACTAGTGTGCGTAATCTCTCAGACTGCTGCAAGGAAGTCATTACAGAGATAGGAAAGGCGCGATTGGCCGCAGATAAACAAATTACTTTGTAGGGGAAGAGGCGGCCGAGACTGCGGGCTTATTTCATTCAGTCATGTAGCCGTGTAGTTTAAAGCCTGCCGCTGTTATGTGCACTACAAAGGAATATTTATAAAGGATATTTATTTCCCGGGGAAGAAAAATATACCGCTTCACACGCCTCTCTTGTAAATGGCTTTTCCTGGCGCGCTCGAATTACAGTAAATCTGTTTAATTAAATCCCATTATAAGGAGTGATATGACACCTCCTGGCATTGTACAATTATACTCTCTCGGAGGTTTCTCTGGGTATATAAAACTGAGCCATGCGAGGAGCCGCGCTGTGCGCTTTATAAAGGCACGCACATTAGCTTTTTCGCTACCGGTATGCGAGTAATGAGATCACAAAATATTTTAATATTAAGGCAAAGACTAAGGTAAACTCTACATAAATAGCCCCGCTGTTATTATTTTAATGTACCAGAAATAAAATCGACTGTTAAACAGAGATGGCGGTTAGTGAATGTGGTAACATGTACATAGCGTAAAAGTCAAGGTGTTTTTTTTTTTTATTTGTTTTTTTTTTAAATCGATAAGGAAAAAGGCTTATAACCTCATCTTATGTGTAATAAGTTATATGTAAAGCATAAAGATGTATTTGTTTTTTTTTTTTTATGTAGAGTTTCTAAACACAAAAACAAAAATGGAATATATTGCAGCTTACCAGTCATTAGATGTGGTGTCTGCATATTTTTTTTTGTTACAGCTGGTGATCCTGCCATTAACACACTTGTATTTACTAGCCTAGCCCTTCTGTATAAGGGCAGCAGAAAACAGATAGGACTACAGAACCCTGCCCCATTCTTATTGTCCTTTAACAGTGGAAGGTGTTTTTTGTAGCTCCCCAGAAAACAATATATATACCATAGTTGGTAAGGTTGAGAAAATGCCATGCAGTTCACTAGTCCATGCAGTTCAACCTGTGTACTTGGTGTATACTGTTTCATGTCGATAATCATTTCCCTTATCCCTGTATATTGTGTTCACTAAGAAGCACAAACAAGAGTTTTT